>NC_086337.1:24986652-25666897 GCF_032445375.1 Bacillus rossius redtenbacheri | reverse complement strand
CATGGGTACAAAGAGTCGTGTGTAATAAGTACCTCTTACCAGAATACCCGGTGAAGTCAGTTACGAGCGTAGTGTACCTGGTCAAGTAAAACCCTGCTGCATCTCAGCCACGTGGCCACGACACGACCCTGAGGAGTTTCATGTGAACTAGCACACACACACATTACTCTATAGTTGGCGTGCAGGCACACAGACATCGCAATTCGGCAGAGGGGCATCACCGTCAATTCAGTCTCTATCCTCCTAAACTTCACTCAAACCAGAACATGCCCTTTATATCATCCCACAAAATATCCTCCCTCACTGCTTTAAGAAGCCTGCCAAACATATTGCAATCTGTAATCGCGGTGTGAGAAGCATGTGAGACAGGAGGGGAAATAGGGAAAGGGATTATGCCAAAGATGGTTTAAGACACTTTTTGGGTGCAGCATTTTTCTCAGAGTGCTATTATGCCAAAGATGGTTTAAGACACTTTTTGGGTGCAGAATTTTTCTCAGAGTGCTATAACTGTTCAAAATATGTTGACCATACAATACGTATCCAGCAATACATAGAGATACATGCACCAGCATTATTATGATGATGTATGGTTTTTAGAACAGTTGAATTTTAAACAGACCATGCTGAGTCTGCACTATATGGCTCAGCCGGTGTCTATTACCAGTAACGCGTTTCCATCGAACTATCAAGTCCAGCTCGCAATGGCTCACAATGTATAAACATTGAAAGAAGGGTTTTCATTACAAAATTACATTTACTAATTATCTCTTGGAATAGCATCTTAACTATTAGTCTAAATTATTTTAGCTCTGCAACTGATAAAGGTAAACAAGAAAAAATAATTAAATTATTTCTTTACAAAACTTACAGAACAAATATTATTCACGTTTGTTTTAATACATATACGGATAGGGCTAGTAATAGATTATTAAAATTAATTATATACCCATTACTATGATACCAGCCTATAATGGCATAGTAAATAGTACCATGCAGAAATAAAGCTAGGACTTACCGAAGTTTTTCCAGGTAGCTGGCGACTGACTTTGACGTAACTCGCTCTACAATAGCAGACAACGCTATCTGCAAGTTAGAGTGTTCACTGGTTTTGACTGTAACTTTGTTATTCTTGTCTATGCTCACGAAAACCACATAGCTGAACACAAAGCCGGCCACAATGCCAATCACTAACGAAAAAATCAATCCAGACCAGAACTCCCGGGCATGGTAACTCTTCGGCCTGAAAAAAAAGAAAAGGAACACAAATGTTGTTTAAAGCCTACAAAGTAAAATCAATGCCTTGCTATAGTCCAAATATTGAAAGAGGTGGCACAATGATTAATCATTGGAAATGTTTGAACCTTAGTCCCAGTTTAAGTTATTTTTCACAAAGACCCGAAACCACTAGGTACTCCAGGAAAATGCTGGGATGGTTCAATTTTGCTATAGGTCACAGCCAATTCTCTCCCCAATTTCCCTAAAACGGGTTAGTTGTCCCTATCAAATTTGAAGTAGACGAGACGCAATGTCCAAATCAAAAACAGCACAACCTCATTAAGTATATCATTTCAGTTGGGAATGGAGCATATCCAAACTAATTAAAATCCGGGTTAAAATGAGAATTTCCAAAAAAATCAATATTTTTCACAGGCATTTTTCGTACCAATGAACCAAACTCATCTTAAACATATTTACAGCTTGCATACAAATTATCACACACATCAAACATGTGTGAACAATGATGTGTACGTTTTGGGAAGAAGCTCGTACGCCTATCTTGTTAGACACATGACCCACCGATGCGATCGGGTGCACCTTGTCTCACGCAGCACTCGCTTGTACTGGTTCATGCAATGAATCACTTACTGAAGCCTCTTGCTGCCAAGTCGCAGCAGTAGCTCACCACATAGACCAATAGATCTTGGACATACACCATTGCAGTTTTTCACCGTTTGTCATGGAAAAATTTTTATGAATGCAAAATAAATAAAAATGAAAACATAAATTCACAGAGAATAACCCTAAATCAGCTCATGTCAATCAGATAAACATAACGATGAACTTAAACAGGTATTCAGAACACGACGACCACAGCACAGACGAACACATTCAAATTTAAATATCACACAGCACAAGAATTCCATGGAAGGAATTTAGTCGTGAAAAAAATTTATGTTGTCCGTCTGTCTTTACTGTTATTGCTGAAACTGTCTCGTCATCAATGGCCCAAATGGCATTATTCGTGTTTTAGCTCTCTGATTATCAAGCAACCATTTTTATTTTTTATTTATTTTCTTGTTTATTTGCTCATCTAAGTCAGTAAGTGTTAACCGGAGATCAGATTAAGGGGAACTTAAAGAAGGTCAACTGTAAGGAGAAAATAAAAGTCACAAGTAATGCACTAGGCCTATATCAGAAGTAAAACATCACAGTCAGATAAAATTTTGAGCAGATTCAATAACTGTAGTAGAGTAGCCTAAAGAATAAGATTTTATTTGAGAGAATAACCAAGATATTACAGTAGGAACTAATTACTAAAGTATGTTACACATTCAGAGAGATAAAATTACAAATACGTACAAAAACCTACACAAGAAAACACCAAAACTAAAAAAACTAAATAAGAAAAAATCTTAATTTATTTCAATTGCTGTCATACAATTATGTGTTTGACTTTGCTTTGTTAGACTTACTGTTACTATTTTTAGTTTTCTTCATTTATTATAAACACATTAAATACATAATAATGTAGCTGACCTAACCTAACCAGGCAGCAAAGGGAGGCTTCCAGGAGGATTATACACATTGGAATTATGGGTAAAAGGAAATAATATGAAGATAAACATGGAAAATACAAGGGTGGTTAGGTTTTTTAAGAAAAAACAATACATAAGAGGGTCTACCACTGGATGGGAGAGGAAATTGGAGAAGCCAAAAGTTACAGACATATCTAGGCACAGTTCTCGTGGAGGTAGCAAGTGGAGAAAGTGGTGAAGAGCAGGCAGGCCTTGCATATCCTGTGAAGGATACAGATGGGAGAAAGTAGTATGCTAAAGGAGAAGGCTAAAGGCCTATTTACACTGGACATTCATACCATGCAATATCTGACACTTTCACATTTAGTGTAATCATGCCCAACATTAAATGTTGCCTACATATGTATCACAATATATATTGCACTACTTTTTTTTAAAGTGTAATTGTTGACTAAACTGATACCTAGTATCTGAGAGAAAACGTGTACGATAAGTGTCGAGACCTTTTTACTCTTTAAGTGTAAATGCTTCTTGATATTGAGAGTCTGACATTTACTCCTGTATTCTGATACGCGAAAGTTGGATGCTCAATCACAGCACACAATGGGGGCAACTAAGGCATTACTCTCTCCATCTATTTGATTTAAACTTCAAAATCCACCATATATGGACCCCGATAACATAAGTGGCGAATATACTTTCTACGTGTGTTGGCTCGAGCAGCTCGGCAGTCTAAGCCCAAGGTGGTTAAATGTGCGAATCATAACATACCTGTCCACTATTCTCGCCAAAACACTCTCTAGAGGATCATCATCGGATAACTGATCAGAGTCTCTCGCCTCTCCATCAGCACGGTTACAACTGTTGTGCAGAGCCATTAAAGGAACCGCTGACATTCTGTCTTCCATGTGGCACTATTGCTTATGTTCCTTTCACAAAAACCACTTTAAAAAAACTTATTCCTACCATTTTTCAAAAACTCTCATGCTTGGCACGTAGTGAATCTTGTCAATAAACTGTACCACAATCCTTACTAGAATCCGAACACGCCACTAAACACGAAAAATTACTGATCATAAATTTATAGGAAATACAACCACAACACTTCTCACAAAAGAAACCGTTTGTGTAATAACAATAACCTAACATCAAGGTTCCCACATGTTAACTGACACAATGAAGTAAATAAAATACTAAACTGACATTAACTGGTAGCCTTTGGTTAATTTTTGTATGCGTAAAGCAACATACTTTAATAATTTATAAAAACATAAAATTATTTAAGTATTATTAATCCTTTCATAATTTTAACATTGCTAAATATGAAAGAAAAATAATGCACTATTCTTCATACATCACATTGTACATTCCTGAGCAAGACTAACAATTAAAAGAACTGTGGCTAATTGAGATTAATCTACGCAGCATAAAATGGAAAGCGGCCATTGAGACAGAGTCAAACCTTAAAAAAATGTCATGACTGTATATACCCGCTGCAGTGAATGAGAATGCTAATTGCCAATACAAATGTGAAAAAGTGTCATAGTAAAAACAGCTGAAACATTATTAAATACCATACCATTGACAATTTTATTCTTCAAATAAATTTTACTGGAATGATTTAAGTAAAGTTTTTTTTAATTGCCAGAGGGGGGGGGGGGGGGGGGGGGGTGGTGGTAGGAAATTACTGTTTTAAAATTATAATAAAATATACACCTGGGATTGGGCTTTTGCAGGGTGGCAAGGAGTCATTTCTCTACTATAATCCTCAAGTTTTTCCATAGGTCATACACACATCACACTTCAAATACCATCCCCTTAAGCCCTTTTCAATTCCACCCTATGAATCTGTGCTTACTCTCACCAAAATTTTTATCCTCCTCCTTCCCTTCAGTAATTCTCACCCTAATTTCTTGATAAAAATTTATTCCCTTCTTCTACACTTACTCATTGACAATCTACTGTGTGTTCTATGTAACTTCTCCAGCTCTCTTACCTCAATTACCAGATACAGGCTCCAAATATCTGCCACATACTGTCGCCACTCCCGCTGCCTGTTTATGTTTTAATTAAATATTAGTGTTGGAAAAGATCTCAGGGGTTTTAACGAGGGTTCGGCCGCGTGGCTGCAGGCAGGAGCGCATCGGGAATCGGAATTTACCTGGGCTGTTCAGGCCACCCAGGACGCCTTGTAAATGACTGGTAAACGAGTTACAGGACACTGCGCTTTATTCAGTATTGATACACTTTTTGGTCCCGGTACTGGCCGCATCCGTTGTCGGACCGCTGTGACACTCGTATCTCTGGACGCAACGGTATGCGCGACCAAGATAGATTGCAAAGTAATATCGACAAGCTGAAACGGGGGACACTCGTCCCTATTAAAGATTTGTCATGAAGTCACGGAACTGGTGTTGCAACAACTTATACAGACACGTTAACACGTAGAGAAAATCCTATTTTCAGGATGGTTTGCAGTCTAGCCTGCGACGAAATATTAATGTCTTTAAAATTACGTAGAAACGCCAGCGGGAGACGTACACGCTACAGTTTCTTGGAATTGAAAGTTATTCAATTAAAACACACGTTACAAATTACACAGTTAGAATGGTGAAAGTTAGTCAGTAGTATTCTCAGCACTCGTTACAAAGAACCCTAGATGCTGATAATTAATTGGCTATGAAGCCGAAACTGCGTACCACTATTACGCTGTCCTTAAACTGAACATGGAATTACGTATAAAAGTAAAGATCCCCGTTGGGATGAATTTAATAAGTTAAGAGTCGCACGTAATATCGTGCGACTGGGTTGGGGTCGGCGCCGAGCTGATTAAAGGATTTACACAAACTTACTCTATTGCTGATATGTTGCAGAAGCGCTAGCGTTGATGGCCCGACGTTCGCGGAGCGACCGACCCCTGTGAGCTCCCGACGGTAACTGAGCGCGAGACCGCCCTGCGGCCTCGCGCCTAAACACGTGGAACGCGGGAAAACCGACCCGGCCAGTTTTGGACTTGAAGACAAGTTACACAATAAATGCTTATAAGACAATTAGACATAATTTCCCTTACATGAATTTTCTTTTAAATTGTTATTAATTTAGTTGTTTTAATTAGACAGAATAATTATATAATTAATTAGGCGCATTGCCACACCCGGCCGGGCGCTGACGTCGCTTTGCTGTTCGTTGCGGCGCACTTTCTCACACTCCGTGGTTATCACGCTCGGGCGTGTTCGACGCACTTAGGAGCAAGTGTTGTTGTGGCATAACGACCTTTGCGGACCAGAGGGAGCACCGGCGGTTGGCGTCAATACTAAATCATCAACCTTACCAACACCTTTGCCAATACCTTCTTTCCTGTTCCTTCTGCCATCACCAGTGGTTTTGGGTTCGATAACGGGGTGAACCTATTGTGTATTGTTGGGTGGATATAAATGTTTGGAATTAACTTTTTGATGTTATCGGGGGAGGGGAGTAAGCACTAGGCTCACTCTGTGCATCTAACCAAGTTCGTTGTTGTGGAACATCAGCCCCATCATGGTCCATTAAGTCCGTTGGCTCGAAAGTCTAATATTATAAGAAGCTAGCTGTTAAAAATGAGACACTCATCCTTATTCAGTATAGTGTACTGGTTCCTGTCTTATCTGGTATGGGCTACTCAAAATAATACGAAATTGTTTGCAAGAAACATTTATCTTTATTCATACAAAAATTGCACAATGATAACACTTATTATTGTTGTACCTCCTGGACTATAAGCTCTGTTTCAACCCTGGAATCAGCCAATCTAAGAGGCAGATCATGCCCACCCTATCATTATTTATATATTTTTCTCATTTGTTAATAGCATTGCTAGGCCTTTATCCATATATTAATAATTATTGTTTTTGAGGATAATGTACAATGTTTAAGTAGGTATTAAGTAATCACGATGATGGAGTTCATTTTTATTTCATTGGGATTTGCCACACTTCCAGCAATGGCACAAAGGATTGTGGCGACAAAACGCATGGCATCATGATCCATGGCGTAGAAATATCTTCCAGGGCATATGAGTTGACAACAGACTCTGTTCATGGCATAACCAATGTGGGTGTTAAAGCTTGGAAAATCCCGGCGGATGTGATGCTGCACTGTCCAGTGGCGCCATCAACATTGACATACACAACATTGCGACACACAAGAGAGCATCCATTTACCAACTGACCTGCGAGCACTGCATATCAGGAGTAAGAGCTAGCAGCATGGCAGATGCAGCATTGCATCAGCTGATAGTGGTGTGTCCTGAATCAAACCACTGGCAGGGCCACATTCTTCACACCTATGGTACATCTGGCAAAGGCGCAGGCAGCACAGTGTATTCAGGTGGAAGTGACATTGTGATGTTCATGGACTGTGCGCATGATGTCATAGTAGCTTCAGCTGTGGGCAACATGGTGTTGAATAGAGTTGGGACGAGTGATGTTAGGTTGAAGATCCTTTGAAATGAGGGGTGAGGAAGATGAAACAACAGCTGGTGAGAGTTCTTCAGCGACAGGGGATGTCCGGTTAGCAAGCGGGGAAGGGTAATGCACGAGAAGTGACAACAAGGAGAGGAGCACCGCACCGGAGAGCTGTTGCAATTGGAAACCTTCTATGTTCGTCAGTGCTATCATCGTGTTGTCCATAGTACTTGTTTATCTTCATCGCTGTGTTTATATGTTTGGTGTGTTGTCCAGGTTTGTTGTCTGCCTGGATTTAATCTGTCCCGTCGTTGTTAGCTTACTGTGTTCGTCTGTGTTGTTATATTATTTTTCATGACTAAGTTCCTTCAATGGAATTCTTATGCTGTCTTCATATTTATAGGTTGAACATTTTTTGTCAGTGCAGTCGTTAACGTGTTTTCCATAATACTTGTTTAGTTTTATCATTGGTTACATTTGTCCATCAGCTGAGTCAGTCTGTGAATTTATTTTGGAATTTTTCCATAGCTAACAGTACAAAACTGCAATGGCGTATGTCCAAAAAACTGCATTAAATTAAGCTTAACAAGTAAGAATGTTTTAGTAGATCTAACACAGTACTATTTGATTGCAGTTCTCATTGAAGTAGTGAGACACTTCAGGTGTCTCATGAGATTATGTTTAGTGTTTATTATGTTTAATTATAATTTTAAACTAATTTTTTTAAGTAATGTTTTCATATTTATTTTTTATATACGTCTTTACTAGTTTTAGTTAATATTTAATCAAGTACTGTGGTTTACCGTGCGGCCATTGACCCCTGCTGAATGGACTTGTCCACGCATGAAAGAGGGGGAAATTAGCGGAGGGAGGTGGATGACGTCACGGGAGTGTGACGTATGCGGCGAGCGGACTGTTTGGACTCTGGGAGTCTAGTCGAGAGAAGCTTGCGGGCGTTGACCGACGGCGGGTCAGTTGTGAATATGGTTTCTCAGGGTAACTCCGTGCGTGGGAGTTGGGACTCGACCCACTTTTCGGTATGAACGGTTAACCATGGACACTGCTACGCGGAGTTATCGTTGCCGCGGCCCGCATCAGCTGCATTATATTTTTGATGATTTGGAATGTACGGCAACGTATTTCGCATCAACGATTTTAAACTTTTTCGCAAGTCGCGAGTGTTAATCCACCACGCCCCGAAGTGCGTCGACCAGCGCCATTTGACTGTGCAACATGGTCATCTACGCCCAGTCTACAGGCCGGGTACCCGAGGCGCTACGGTTTGGTAAATTTCTACTGCACGGCGAGCACCAATGTAAGTAAAACTTTAATTTATTAATGGTGGAAGAAGAGGTTGTTTTGGGACGGTAGCCAAGATTTCGTGTGGACCTTTCCCCCCCCCCCCCCCCCCTTCCCACCCTCGCGCGGCGATGGACAGACTTAGACTTATGCGATGGCAAGGTTTTTGTGCCGCAGGTAACGTGATCGCTACGGCCGGGCGTCACGTATAGCATTTGTAAATTTTATGTCGTTTTTTATGTATTTTATTTCATTTGTCTGTAGTTCATGTATTCTAATTTATCCGGAATAAATTTAAATGTTTGTATATAAAGTAATTGGTCTGAACGCTGCAATAACCTACTGCATACACAATCAAACTTGTAATTTAGTTTTGCGTCTCTACCACGTTTACGCAACTAGCCTTGGCGAAGTCAAGGTTAGCGGGGTTGAAAAACAATGCTTGTAACTGGCAGTGCAGGTAGAGATGGACGTGGGCTGTTTGCCCCCGCACGGGGTAATTTTTTACACCCCACAGTAGGGTATTTTTCATGAGTATGTTTAATTTTTCTGAGGTCACTTACTGTTAAGATGTTTTAAAAAAAATTCAGTTTTCCTGTTGGCAAAAAAAAAACCTTTTTGCTAATTTGCGAAATACGTTTCTACAAAATCTTACAAAAGGAAGATGGCTAGGATAGCCTGAAAAGTTCAATTCCGATCCAAGCAGCATTGAAATTCATTGGAAAAATTGGACAATGACCTGCACTAACAACTACTATTCAGATAAGTATTCTTCACAATGAATAGTAGGGATACTCTATTTTGTATTAAATTAAAGAGACATTTCCAGAACACATACAAAAAATATTGAAATTAACTCTATCTTTATACATAAATTATATAGAGTATAAGCTTGATATGCATGTCATTCTTAATTCCGATTTTCATTTAAATATGTATTGTACTTTTGAATATGTTTCTTAAGTGACATTTTATTTCGAAAACTTTGACCAAATTCACCAATCTTATGGTCAGGAAAACAAGTGTGTGCTCTATTATGAACTAGTTGTGGCGAAAGCATGATTTAAAATTACTGAAACCTTTTTCTGGACATAATTAGTTGTGATATTCACTACAGTAAAGAGACTTATAAATTTCATAATTTTAATACCTATTATCATACTCAAGTTAACGGAATTAAATAACATATTATCAGGTCTAGATAATGTGAACATAAATGGTTGTTGATATCCGTGTAATGCTTATGGATTCTAGATATATATATAATTTAATTTGTTAAAGTATTGTTTTGTGTGATAAATGAACTGTCTGTACTATTATATGAAAACTAAAATGGTGCAATAAATTGTGTCACATACTAAAGAAATAACACTGAGTCCAAGAAGTTAATTATTGAGAATACTAACACTTGAAATTTTCTATTACACTCAACAATATAAAAACCAATTTGAATTTATATAAATTGAATATTTGTAATGCTGACAGTCTGCTTAAGTTCTTAAGTGTCCAAAAATTATATACTAACAGAACTGTAAACATAATTTTGAATCAACAATTATTTTGTTTCTATCAAAGACTGAGTTTGACCAGTTAATTTAAGAGAAACTGCGTAGTTGAAAACACTGGGCACTATTACAACACGCAAGTTCTAACACTCTATGGTAAAACACACAGGCAACCTGAGCGTGAAAGCAGAATTTGAGTTATAGTTTTGATAAAGCGTGTTACACAGCAATTATTGCACAATATAAACAATCATAGTAACTATTTCCTGCCTGCCTGCCTGGTGGCACTACCTGGGATGTTCAGTTGAGAACATGGCGTTGCGATGGTAAGTTGGTTTCGTGTGTGCTTCCGCGATTTGGTACCAAATTACACAGTTCATAATTGGCACTCCAAGCTCAGCGCTCACACAGACTACAGTGAAGATGAGGTCCGATCAGGCAAACTGGGACCCAACAGTATCCGTACCTCAACAAAGAAAATTAACACATGATATAATTTATTTAATTTTTCTGTAATGTATATGTACATCATAAGAAAAGATGTTTGTATACATTCATACAAATACGAGAAGATTTATGTACATTTGGAAAAACACGAGATTAGCAGCTTAGAAAATAATTAAACAACAACAAATTGCACAACAGTTGGCTACAGAGAGTACATAATTAAGTACATCAATTCGTTCTTAAAAATGCATGAAAATAAGGATCCCATGTAAAATACTTACAAAAATTAACACACTAACACCCTTTTATAAGGTAGAACATTTATGTCTAACTTATTTTGCAGCAAATACAAGCATTGAGAAATTCTGCCTGCAGGAACATTAAAAGTTAAAAGAAATAAAATTACGAGAATTTGTGATAATGCTTCGCATGAGAATGCATATCAACACTTTACAAGTCCTTTTAACATACTTTTGTACATTTTTATATATCAGTATCACGTGAATAAGAGATAAAATTACCATTGAAGACTTCTAGGAACAACATTATTGTAAAGAATAAGACAAGAAAAATGGCACAATAATCTGCCAACAAAATAGTGCAGCAATTTCCTTCTACATCCAATATCACACAATACAATGAAATACATAGTAAAAGTTCAATAGTTTCATCAAGTAATATGTATAAATTATTGGAAGCAAAATTTGTGCTAAAATTAATGTTACTAAGAAGCAAGCATACAATATAAAAGATCAGCAATCACAAAAAAAAAAGTGACAGTGTAATGTTTTAATAAACAGTTTGTTAATCAGCTGCAACCAGAAAATGAATACAGAGTCAATTAATAAATTAGGGTTTTAACATCTTTTTGACATCGAGGTCATTAGAAACAGGCAAAAATTTGGACTTGGAAGTGCTGAGTCATTAACAAAAAATAGGATCTCTCCCACTCTTTCTCTGCAACCCTGCCACAGAAGAATGTGAATATTTTCTATCGGGTTAAATTGTAATGCATGCAGTGCTAAACCACAATTACATTCAGCAATTGATCATGACAAAAAACACACTCTAATTTGTTAACGCAGTCATATTACATATGAAAATGATAATTTCAGAAACTGTTTAATATTTTCACACACACTAACACCACATGTCAACAGTTATGATGAAGATCTAAATAAACGAAGAGTCCATGAGCTCAGCATTGCAGCTACTGCATGAAGGCAAATGAGTAAATATTTGTATATACCAACGTAAAATGTTGTCGTGTACTAACTATGGATCTATGAATTTGAATTTTCATTTATGTAAACTACATCAAAATGACACCATTTAGAAGTGTCAGTCACTTTTTTTTTTCCTGGTTCTTGGCTCCATTCCAGTTCTTAAAAATCGATTCTCGGTTTTTAGTTATCATCCGCACTGTTTACCAACACAGTGGTGTTCAAAGACCTTTTTTTTTTCTCAACTGGAATCAAAGACAAAGATGAAATTGAAGATAGCTTATATATTATTCTACATGAAAAAATTCCAAGGATATGTCATTCAGCACGTCCTGTATGCCACACACTAACACTAAGTGAAAACAATGGTTAAACAACTGTCACTGTTTGTAAATAAAAAACTCCAAAATTGTAAAACAAAAATAAATTTTACAACAGAAAGATTTACTTAAATATGAAACTACATTTGAAAGATGAACTAAGCACCTTTTAAAAAACTTAAAAACATGGTGTGCAAATTCTGAAACACTATGTCAACAAATTTTGCTTTGTCTCTGTTGAATGTGTAACTATTCAACACCAAGTAAATAGTCTTAAAATTTGGTACACAGTATCTTGCTGTATTTCATAATTTTAACAAACATTAGTATGATCTAAAATATTTGTAGTGCAAGTACATATCTCCTTTGCTAATAGCACTCAATACCCATTAGAAGAATGCATCTTGGTTAGTGGATGGAAAAAAAAGGGGGAAGGAGGAGATAACAATGTCTCTGGTTGGAAGGAATAACTGTTTGTTTACAGGGTAAGCAGCTACTAGCAATTACTTTCTCTCTCTTCCAATAGCCTGGCCGCAAAAACGTACTTGTTCTGTTAAGTGAATTGGGGGGTAAAATACAATTGTATCATGCAATTGTAGAATGCATCATTTATGTTTTTTTATTTATTTTTTTATTCAAGAGGAGATAAAAGCTGATAGTAAAAGCATGCTTGTGTAAAATGTGCCAAGATTTTTTCGGCCCCCTTGCGACACCAGATGACAGGCCAAAAAAGACAATTGCCTGAGCCATCACTAATGTCATTATTACCAGTTTAATTTTTTGCAGCAAATTTTGTTCTTGCAAATAGCTGATACATTGTATGATATTTTGCAGACTCACAATTGTCACTACATACTGGTTCACACTGGCCATGTGCACTGCACACTCACAAACTGCAGAATCATGCAACATGTGTTATGCACCAAAAAATGTTTTTCTGGTCATTGGGTAGTAAATAAATATTTTTTTAAACTTTCAGTTTTTTTCTCTCAAAATATTACTTCACTTGCAACTAAAATGTTATTGGGTGATTTCTTAATATTAATTATCAACATGTTTCTGTTCAATACTTTCAGATGTATTAAAATAAAATAATTTTTAAGGATAAGCTATTACTATGAGAATGCTGCATACTTTTTTTTTTTGGACAGACAATGAAAATTACTTACATCATGGAAGAAAATATTATGCAAGAATAGGGAAGAGACAGAATGAGAGACACTGTTCTGCAGTCTTGAACATAACATTGATAAAGGGGAGAAAAAACTGATCATAATTTTCAGTCTAGCCATAGCATAAAGTTTTAGCATGTCATAAACCTTGCCTTTTATCTGCTTGACAAAAAAAAAAGATGCTTTATACTATGGAGTTAGTTCTTGCAGCTGACTAACTAACTGTAAGGATTATTTTCTACAGTAAATAATCTTTTCACTATAAAGTAATTGTTGTACCTGTCAATAGCACCAAACACACTGGCTTTTGATTATCAGATATTATTAACATTTTAATAATCACATATTTTCAAGTCATAATGAACAAGCCATATTGTGAACCTACAGCACATATACATACAGTAAATATATACTGCTTTATAGTGACTGTCGTGATTTGATCTTTACAAATGTTCCTAGATTCTAATTTATGTAAAGTTTATTAGTTTTCCATGCTATTACAACCAACATACACGTACAGCCACTCCATAAATAAAATACACACAGAGTTTCAGCCAGCAACATGTCAGCACATGGACTATGCCCGAGGCATGTACACATTTGTAATAGTCTTTCGAATAGACGGCAAAAGTATTTAATATTGTCACAACTTAACCGAAACTAACGAAAAAGTATCAACAGCAATGTTTAATTTGGCTGTTGGGTAGTTTATCTTTATGTGTCTTGTAAGGATACTTACAAAAACCAATTAAACATTTATTTTTTTCTTTTACAGTTTGGGAGACCCTAAAGTACAAATTTTGTTAGTAAAAACAAAAGCATATTAAAAAAAATTTATAAAAAAATATGCAGTCTTTTCACCAATGTATTAAAAAAAAACTTTTAGGGAACAGAGTTATAACTTGTGAGTTGTCTACTTATCCCCTACATATTAAGCTCTTTACTGTACACTGTTAAAACAAAAATATTCAAGATTTTAAATTAAGTACAAAATAAGTGTAAAACAAACAAAAAAAACCTTAACTATTACTTCTTTTTTTTTAAGAGTTAAAGAAAAGGAGTGGTTTTCCCGGCCAAAAAGAAATGCTAGCAGATATCCTGTCAAAAGGACGTGACAGCAATATTTTGATACCAGAGTAACAAATGCCACACACATAATTTTATTGTGGAGTTACTTTGTTTCGCAACACACTTCTCTGGAATACATAAGGAATTTTACTGTAAATTAGTAAAAACCAGGCAAAAAACTTTCTTTATAAAATGGAAAATAAGATTCAAGGGTAAGATTTTTTTAAATGTACCTTTTTTCTGCAGTTGTTACTCAAATAATTTGTAATCAACTCCATCTACTTGTAAACTCAAAAAATCTGAATGAATTTCAATCTGGCCTAAGGAAAGATCATACATACCTTGAAAAGAAGTATGGTGGATGGTGGATAGGGGGGAAAAAACAAAAATTCAACTACGTATGTTTTGAAATATAAATCAAAATTGCAAGTCAATGATCTTAAAACAATAAAAACAATTATGATGAGGAAAATACGTATTGTTTAGATATTTCCAAGTTTTTCTAGCTTTAAAGTCTGCAGATGTTTTAGATCATAGACTAACAGCAACCCTCAAAAAAAATATTATTTAATAAAGACTACTTACAAGTTTTCTCTGAAACACAAAAACAAAAAGCAAATGTATTTTAAAGTGTTTTTTCACAAATACAGGTTAACAAAAATACTTTAGTTTGCAATTATATAATGTATATCAACGACATTTATTTACTGCTGAAACACACTTCAAGCAAATTGCTTAGCATTTAATGTACCGTAAAATGGGGTGAATAGGAACAGTGGGGTGGAAAGGAACAAAACTTCATGTAAATATAAAAAAAATCATGTGAAGCATAATTGCAGTGCAATGTCTTTGAGTTAATTTTTTGTCAGTTTGCTAACATGATACTAAGATGAGAAATTATATTTTACACTGTTGGTACCACTGAGTAACAAATAACACAGCTGTAAATTTTGTGCTCTAGATTCTATGAAATATTTATTCCCCAAAACTTCATCTGTAAGTATAATACTACACTTTATATACCTTTAATGTAACTTATTTTGTGTTAACCTAAGGTCTATTTAAAATTTTTCTTATGTATATATATATTTTTTCTTTTCAAACATGTGATGCTAACATTTTGTTTTTGTGAGGTTATGTTTATGTAACTGTGGGGTGAATAGGAACACTGAAGAAGAGTGTTCCTATTCACCCCACTCTGTATAGAACATGTTTGTAGGTTGTTTCCTTACCATAGAGTAAAAATATATACTCTGAAATATATTCCCGATATTACGTACCAGTTTGTATTTTGTTTTTGTTGCAGATTATGACGTGTGCCTAAACAATGCCACGAAAATATCAACCAGTTACTGAGCGTAAGCATGCAGATTGCCAGTGTTGTTAAGTAACGAATTACAAGTAATCGGATTACTTGTAACGATTACTTTTCAAGTAATTTATACTTGTAACGAATTACATTTAAAAAATGTAATTCGTACTTGTAATCGGAATACATAACATTAATTGTAATCGATACATTAAGGTAATCGATACTGTATATTTACTTGCCGTTACTTTTATTCTCGGAACGTATAATGAATACAATTAAGAACAAGAAGATCATAGGTACACTTTTGTATTAGTAAAGTTTATAATGTTACGCTTGTAGTGCTACGATCGTATGCACATCATCTATGATCAAAAATGAAGATCCATAGTGACTTGCAGTGTCTCCAACATTACCCTATCCTAAAATCTGCATTTTTAAAATTTAACACATCGCTACCGTCAAGTGCTCCCGTTGAGCGTCTTTTTAGTGTTGGTAAAGATGTTTTTGCCTTCAAGAGAGGGAATCTAGCTGATGAGAACTTTAAAATGCAATTGTTTTGTAAGGTCAATTCCAAAATTTGAAGAGTGTTACTTTTATTACAGGTAGCTACTTGTATGAAGTCTTTTGATGTTATTCAAGCAAGTTTGTACTCAAATATTATTCATTTAATTAAAGATAATAAATGTAATCAATACATGAAATCATTTTTTTAACAAAACATATATGTATGTATGTTTATTAATGTAAGAAGGTGTAAAAAAATGAATCCTAGGTCAGTTTTAAAATGGTAGTGGAAAGTAATTGTAATTGTAATTTTACTGATTACTTCTATATAAAGTAATTTTTACTTGTAATTAGTTACATTATCACCACAGTAATTGTAATTGAGCCCAATTACTTTTTCCGAGTACTTTTAACAACACTGCAGATTGCCCACCACATATTCTCAAGTTGGCTGTTACGCACATTCAAAATGGTCTTTCTTATAGAAAGTGCTCACAAAAATACAACATTCCAACGACAGTGTTGCACAGACACGTTAAGAAAGGAGATAAAATAAAAAAAAAAGGTGGACAGACAGTTTTAAGTGAGGAGGAAGAGAAAATATTGGTTGATCGTCTCCAAGTGTGTGCTGAATGGGGATATCCCCTAGATTCGCTTACCTTGCGATTAATTGTAAAAGATTTTCTTGAGCGACAGGGAAAGAATGTGCCCAGATTCAAAGACAATACACCTGGTCGCGATTTTGTTTATTCATTTTTAGAGCGTCATAAAGAAGCTCTGTCAGCTCGGATGTGCCAGAATATTAAAAGGGCCAGGGCAGCAGTGTCACATGATGTCATATCTAAATACTTTGATGAACTGGAGAAAGAGTTGATGAATGTTTCCCCTACTCATATCATCAATTTCGATGAAACCAATTTGAGTGATGATCCTGGAAAGCGTAAATTAATTTTCAGGCGGGGTTGTAAATACCCTGAACGTGTATTGAACTCTTCCAAAGCTTCCATTTCAGTCATGTTCGCGGCAAGTGGAGATGGGAAAATCTTGCCTCCCTATGTCGTGTACAGAGCACAACATTTGTACGACAGTTGGAGGGTAGGTGGACCACAAAACTCAAGATACAACCGTACCAAATCTGGTTGGTTCGATAGTTTTTGTTTCAGTGATTGGGTGGAGACAATCGCCATACCCTATTTGAAGAAACTTGATGGGACAAAATACTTGATTGGGGACAATTTAGCATCTCATCTGTCAGTTGACATCATACAGCTCTGCAACATTAACAACATCAAATTCATATTTTTACCCACAAACTCTACACACCTCACACAACCTCTCGATGTTGCGTTCTTCAGACCCATGAAGAATTCATGGCGTCAAATCTTGGAAGAATGGAAGAAGGGACCAGGCCGAAATGAGGCATCTGTACCCAAAGACAAATTTCCTGGCTTGTTAAAGAAGTTGGTTAGCACACTTAAAGAAGACAATGTACGATCTGGTTTCAGAAAGTGTGGCATTGTGCCTTTATGTCGGAACAAAGTCCTTCAGATGTTACCAAGCATTGACAGCAGCGCCCAGAGCGAAACTCAATCAACTCAACAGTCCCCAGCAGTGCAAGCCATAGACAGTACTTTTAAAGAGCTGTTGAAGAGCTTACGGCAGTCTGACTCTCCCAAAACCCGACAGAAGAGAAGAAGAGTTACGGTTATTCCTGGCAAAAGTATGGAGGTGAAAGACTTTGAAGAATCTGCAGTTGTGTCTGAACCAGGACCCTCAGGACTAGAAACAAATGGTAGAAAGCTTGCTGGAGGGGCCCCCACAAAGAAGACCAAAATTCCAGTAATCACAGAATCATCATCATCTGATGACTCAGATTATTGTGTACAAGAAAGTGATGAGTACACATTGCAAACAAATTCTGAAGAGGAACCACGTTTGGGAACTCATGTTAGTCATGTCACACCGGTATCGACAACTGTTCATCATCCAGGAGACTATTTGGTGGTTAAAGTGTACGGGAAATCAAAGAATGTCTTCAGACTCTATGTCTGCAAAGTAATGCATCCAGAAGATGATGGTTACGTAGGAGTCTTTTACAAAAGGAACCCTCAAACATGTAGATTTTTCCCAACAGATGAAGAGGCATTTTTCAGTTCCGAAGACATTGTCACAAAATTACAACTTAGTGACACAGAAAAGGCATCTTCCAGATTCAAAAATATGATTAGTTTTAAAAATGATCTCAGTGATCTTTTTCTGTATTAGATACAGTTAGCTTACTGTTCTTCAAATAAGAATTCTCTCTTTATGTGGAGAGAACTGGTAGGTACCAATGTGCATTTCTGAAATTGTATGATTTACTCAGTAGAAAATGTATTTCTTTCTAAGTATTAACAATATTTTTCGTAACACTTATGATGATGTAAAATGAAAAGGGTATATTTTGTGTATTTATAAGTTGAAATTTCATAAAAATTTGTATTTTCGTATTAAAATGTTTTATATTCAATTAATAGTGTGTTCCCGTTCATGTCTAACAATTACAACCTGTTCCTATTTGCCCTACTAATGTTTGAATATGAACAAAGATGAATTCAAATTGTTGTTCCTATTCACCCCTCTTTGTGGGGTGAATGGGAACACCGTTAAAAAAATTAATAATTAACAAAAGGAATTTTTAAAGAACACTTATTGCTTATGGTATTGCAAGAAGAAGGAAGGACCTAAGTTTCTGGCATAAATTTATTTATATATGTTTGTGAATATAGTTACTTTTTTGTGCTTGAAGTTGGAAACTGTTCCTATTCACCCCATTTTACGGTAACTATATTACAATGCAAAAACTAAATATTAGGTCAAATATTTCTCCCACTCAACAAAGTCTTCTCTGGCAGCTTTATTGTTTTGTTATTACAATTTTTACAGATTGAGCCGACAGATGCGGCAAAAACCTGTGACCTAAAGGTACGTTATAAAATAAATTAACATAATGCAATTCCTGCATACAAATATTTTGTATTTAATACCTGAAATTACTTTTAATTAAATAAACAAGCTACACAAATAGATTAAAAAAAAATATGAGTTTAAACAGATATAATGCTGTTATTACTAAAAATAATACAGATATTAATATCACACACTTAATAAAACCACTGTTCATAACGTAACACACAAACAGCACGTTCTTAAGTTAAATTGTTCCCGTACATGGAATATAATTATATAATAGTGCCATAAAACAGTCAACATGTTTTTGTTAAAATGCAACAAAAAAAAATACATTCTGTTCATAATTACAAAGAAAACCATAGCCGTAATGTGTTTTAACATGGTGTAATAATGTCATATAACCAGATGAGTTACTTTAACTTTAAACTGATTAACTTCTCATATGTTGCTTGGTTTTGAATGTACTTTCCTACAAATGTTTATTATTGAATAGATAACTCATTAAATTTTAAGTACAGTGCCCCACTAATGAGGACCCCTCTCTTCTGGACATTCAAATAATTCGGACAGGATTTTAAAAATAAAAAATAAAACAAAAAAAAAGCAGGATTCACTGCACTGTACAATCAATCATTTTTGTATAGGGAAAAAAACATAGGTCTACATCTATGGTAGTATTAAGACTAATACTGAGCTGTAGGAAAAGTTCTATTAATAAAAATAATTTATTTTTATAGTTTTAGCCATCTAAAACCTGTACTATTGCATTGGCGCCCCTTTTAATCCAAAACTTTTGGTGATCCGGACAGGGTCTGGTCCCATCTAGTCCAGATTAGCAGGACTCTGCTGTACAACATTACTGCATGCTATTTATTCTGCACGTATTGCATATACTGGTAGTTAAAACAAAACATTTTTCCAAACTTAACAAAATAAACTTCCAGTAAAACTTAGAAGCAATATAAGCTACATTTTTGTTTGATCTTCAGACAAAAGAAATCAACTTGTAATTTATTTCAACTTAAGATAAACTACTACTAAAACTGAAGCCAAATTAATATAAAAATATAGGTTTTGAAACTAAATCATTCTATTAAAGATACTATACGGGTTTAAAACTTTATTTTTCATACTATTTTCACTTGATTATTAGAGCAAAATATAGCAGTATAATTTACAAAAACTCTTTCTGAGTTCGAAGAACATGATATACTACTCACAAAAATATTTTAACTCAATAATTAGAGATCAGATGTTTCTGGTTTTACTTAGTATTCTAATTCAACTTTTGAATCTAGCCGTTTTAGATTTTACCATGTATTATTTTATTTTTAAATTTTTCTCAAATGGTTGAACATAACTTTGATAAGGCTTACTTTGTTTCTGTGATAAAAAAAAAACTAGTAAAATAAAGATAAACAAAACTTTGCAAAATTAGAGATCCTCTTGCCCAGGTAAATATATATTTCTGACAAAAGAAATGCTTAAAAATTTTAATTTGCCACTTAAAGGCATTCTTTCAAAACAACAGCTTTACCACATCAAACAGCAAGAAATCTGCTCTCTACCAGTCTTGTTAGGTACCTACAGCAAGAATGGCATGAACCACTAGCCAGGTCACAAAAACAAATTCCTCACTATTTTATTTCAAGTCCACAAGTAAAAAAGAACTTTAAAAATGCCTGTAAGACACTTTATAGTTCCCGATGTGATAAAAAATGGGGTAAATCAGAGATTGCAAGGAACAGGTAGTGAACTTGTTGCCACCATTCAAAACGTTACCAATGTAAATATGGTTATGTCACCAATTATTTTAATTTTTACTTATCCTTATTTTAAGTTACATGCATACAGACTTAACCTATGAAAATAAAATGTAACGTCACTTGAAGTAGTAGTGTAGTAGGCCTAACAAGTGTGTTGCTCAAGATAACTCTTGAAAATTATGAGCAACCAACACCTCCTAACCAATCAAAACAGTGTGACCAACCCGAGTTTACTGACAGGCAGTGGTCCGGCCGCTGATGTATCCTTGTGCCAGAACACTCGTTGGAGCATGAACCCATGAATAATCTCTCTTTGTACATCAAGTGGGTGGGGTTTGCCTTTCAAATTTATGGACAATCACTTTACATTAGAAACAACCAATTTGGTCAAAAATTGTTCAAGAAAGAGGATTTTACACCAAATGGTCACACACAAAGGCTTAGCATGAATGAACCTCTAAAATTATTTTTCGTTGAAATTTATGCTACTGATGCTTACAATAATTGAATTGAATCGGAGATTGTGTTTTTAAGTTTTTTTTTTTTTTTGCAAATCTTAAAAGAAATTGACCAGCATCTGGAATCCAATGCTTGCACCATCAATATCATTCAACAAATCTGCATACCACACATTTCTCAAAAGTCATTTAAGTGAAAATGAAACTTTCAAATTTTTTCTACTCAACAATAAACCAAGTGTTACATTTCATTAAAACCTTGCAGTCAAATTCTAATGCTGGATAAATAATACGGCTGGACCAGTAAAATAATCAACAACCTTAAATACCATCCAATTTTGATTTCAAAAGATTTGATATTCTAGAAAAAAATTAGAAGATTGTAAGGTCTTGTGTGGACCTAGTGGTTCGTTTGTGAAGCCCCACCCGGTAGGTCCCTGCACGCCATTGGCTGGCGACGCAAAACTGTGGCGTCGGCGAAGTGGCGAGGGAGGTGGGTCCTTGTGTAGGGGAGTGTGGAGGAGAGTGTAGGAGAGTGTGGAGAGTGTAGGAGAGTGTGGAGGAGAGTGTAGGAGAGTGTAGGAGAGTGTGGAGGAGAGTGTAGGAGAGTGTAGGAGAGTGGAGGAGAGTGTAGGAGAGTGTGGAGGAGAGAGCCGAGAGAGGAGAACGCGCGGTGGACCCACGGTGGCATGACACACGCGATGCTCACTGCATAGTAGTGAAGTGAATAAAGGGATTGGAAACGTGCCGTGCATCTATGATTTCATTCGTTTCGGCAGCTCCCGATAACTAGCACACCCCCCTCCCTTTTCCCAGTGAAGTTGGGGGCGAGCGGCAAACCAGGGGCGGTAGCATTGTGTGGAAGCACAGTGACCAGGACCCGACAACGGCATGGAAGATCAGCCGTTACAAAAAAATATTTGAGGAAGAGAAATCCAGAAAGTCAAATAACACCTGTGTACTTGATGACTATATTATTTATCTTTATAGAAGCTATCAATACTAAATATTTGTACCTTCCACCAGTTACAATGCTCTGAGAATGTTTGTTTAGCAGCAAAGTTGTGTATTTAACATGTCAGGAACCTATCACTTATAAGAACAAAATGAAATAGTGAACATTAATTTTATTGTTTGTAAGTCATGTTACTTGCTACTTACGAGATAATTACAATTTCTCTTAGAATAAAAGTACAGTATATGTTTTTTTTTAATAAAAAAAAAGGGGGGGGGGGGTTGTTTGTGTGTCCAAGAAGGTATAATAATGTCAGCTATGACTTTCAACTTGAAAAATTTCAGTTCTATTTCAGTTCTATTCAATTTAGTTCTATTTTGGGTGGGTTTCCAAAATTTTTAAACTTTAAAGTATGAATGTAAACTAACTCTAGAAAATATATGAAACATATAATTTTTTTTTCTCATAAAAATAAAAATTAATACTTAAACAATGAGTAGAAAAGTACCAAACATCTTCAAGTTACTGGAAATACTACTTTGTGTAACTTTGAAGCAGCAGTACATGTTCATAACTGCTCATCTGTTCTGGCGAGCATGCATACGACAGACTCGTTTATAACTTGAGCTCTCTTTAAGGCCAAGTGCTAATGCTACTTAATCGCAAGGTGCCAGAGAACCTTCCTCTTTAGATCAAAAAATTCAGCTGAGTAATTACAGCAGAAATATATTTTTTGATGGCTAGATACTGAAAGCAACAAGTGAAACAAATTAAGAGTTCCTAAAGTTTACAAGCTTCTGGGTCGAGAAAACATATCAGGTTGAGTTCTTAAAAGCTGAAATCTCAGCATGTCTTGCTGCAGCTATTGTTGATGAGAGAGTTAACAAAAATTGCTGAAATTTCAAGCATTAATGACTTAGCACAAGACGAGGCTTCAACCCAGACTAATCACTTTGCAATAACAAAAGCATTCAATTGATGTTCATAAGCCTTCATTACAAGACAAAATTAATTCATAATGTAAATCCTTTTGCTTCACAAGAATGTTAACAGTACAAACAAAAATTGTATATCTTCATTTACATTGAACATGTATATTAAATATGTTTCCAAACCATGACGAAACCAATTCTACAGAAGTAGTTTAAAAAATTATCAATGAAATAACAAAAACATATTTCACATATGAAAGCATTTTAAGTGACCTTAGTCATGATATTTCAAGGCAGTTCTTGTGTCAGCAATGAAAACTTTTTTTAACAAAAATTAAAGTGTTTAGTCACAAACAGCAAAACTTAGATTTAGGTAAGAAAGACCTTTTTTCCTCTGAATCCTTCTGATGAATTTTTTTAGAGTTTTAGCCAAGCATTATTTTTTCCAAAAATAATCAACCCTTTAGTAATGAACTTCATTTACATTAATGGTGCCAATACATGTATAGGATACCAAAACCACGTTCATGCTTCAAAAAAACACTGCCTTAAATAAAATAAAAATTATCACAATCGATACACCATTCCATTTTCATTAGACTTTTAAATTGCTAGCACATAATATATCAATGATTCGAATAGACCAAAACACATACCAAGAATATTTGCAACCAACCTCTGTAGTATTAAAAAATTGCTTCTAATGATACAAATTGGCCTTACAGTTAGTTATAAGTTACACCTCATAAAACACTGCAGTGTTGAATTTTTCTGTTCCACCCTGCATGCTAACCATACCGAGTAGAGCATGAATGACTGGATGTTACGAAACACAAAGGTGCGGCTATGCGGCACGCTCGTCCTTATTCTCCTCGCGCTCTTGGAACAGATTCCGAAAGAAGAGGATCACCTCGTACGTGACGGTGCTGAGCGTTCTCCACGAGCAGTTGTAGCCGACCACCTCGAGGTCCATCCCTGGCACGGAGCAGCACGCACTGTTCCAGTCCCCACGGAGCAACTGCAGCTCGTCGCCCCCGCGCTCGCACTCTAGCTATTTCGACTTGCGCAGGGTGGGGCTGTCGGGCGGCGTGATGGAGATGGAGTCCGGCCTCACCGACAGGGACTTGCGGGCGGTCGTCTTGAAGGACAGCTTCTTGAGCGGGCGAGGCGATATCCCGTGCAGGCTCCCGTCCGCCAGCCCCGACTCGTTCCCTGCAACGCAGTCGTCGCTAGTGTCGAGTCACGCACCCCTCAGTTCCTCAGAGATAGGCCAGTCGAAACATCAAACCCATGAACACTATTAAATCTCTGATATTTGGAAGATTTCAGGTTCGAGGATAAAGATTTAAAAATGTAATATTATTCAAGAAATGTAGTAAATTAAAAAACTCAACACTACGACATTCTTGGTCTCTTTGTGTTTTTCTTCTTACCTATCTCAGTACCGTTCCCTAAGATATTGTACTTTTAATACAAAATTATGTCATTAACATTAAGAAATGCAATGATTCAAGAAAACTAAGTAATGAAAAAACCATTTAAAAGGTGGAATGTTATAACACCATAGTTAATACCTTTTATTTCTTGTACATTATTTTATTTTGGACCCTTTGAGGCCTAGATTCAGATTCGAGAAGCCAACTCAAGGTACTCTTTGTGATTCGAATTTGAGACATGATTTCAAGAACATCTTGATTCAAGTCATTACTAATAACATGCAATTTGGTTAAGGCCAAAATATAAATGATCAATGCATAAAATGTTTTGAACATAAGAACAAATCCTGGAAACAGTAATTTTTCTTCCTTCAAAATCAATTCACACTAATGATGATGATATTCACAACATTATTGGTGCATACGAAGGTGTTTAAAAACCCTGTATTCTGTTATTTTAATTTAAAAAATTAATAAAGACCTTATTTACTATTAAAATGTACATTTTAATACCAAAAATAATACATAGGCAAAAATGGAAATTGTATGTGATATTAACAAATTTACAAAAGTAAACTCCATATTTTCCAAAGCCTAATTGTCCAATTTTCCCAGGTGCTACTATTTGTACGTACTGCTGGCAACAGAAATAAAAACTATAAATACAATATCAAGTAACAAGATAAATAACTATTTAAGATTATGACATTCACAATGAAAGCATAACAAAACACAGAAAAACACCTTACATGAAGAGTAAGCAAAGTGGAATACATTAAAAACAACACCACAAAACAAACCAAAAGCAGCACACTAAACGACACACTTTTTCACACACTACGTAGTTTATTTACACAAAATGAAACATGATTAAAAAACTGTAGAAAAAGTTGCTACAGTGAAATTAAAAAGCAATAATGCCACAAAAAAATTAAGTCAATACAAGATCATTTATCGCTAAAAAATTAATACCATTATATGGTAATCTTGTAGTGTGAGACATTATTTCACAACAGATCATCACATTATTTACAAGGACTTTATTATTTTAATGTTAGTTGTCAGACTTTTTTCTTGGAAACAATATGGTTAGGCAAATATGTTGGCTCCACTGTGCAGCATGGATATTCCCTAATGGCAGGAATTCCTGTATTGCACAAGATACTTAGTCAAAAACCTTAGTTGCAGAGCAATTTTTTTTTAAAATTGGGGTTTGACATTTCAAAGACAGTGAAGTCATTACGCTTAACCTGTAGTAAGGAAATATCCCAGAATTTGTCTGGACAGTGTTTAAACCATGAGAAACCACAATTAGAAAGGCCGGGCGGGATTCAAACCCAGTTCCTATGGAGTGCAACTCCAGTCTTACCGCTGTGCAGACGTGTGCCATTTTCAGGGTAAAATATATTTATTATTGTCTTATGGATTTCTCAGTAGTCAGAAACTTTTGCAATAAGATTGCATTACTGCCTACGAAGGAAGTTGTGGCCAAAACTCTTTTGAAATGCTAACACAGAAGCCATTGGAGATATATCAACAAACAATTATTTTCCTCGCCACATAATTACTGTACCAATTACTTAGAATCTGTAAATTATTTATTGCTCTGAATATTAACAGAACGTCCATTAATTTTTTAAGCTATGATCTGAAAGTATACACCATCTCGATTAAAATTTCTGAACCTAACCAATGATTGTCATTTTATGGTCATCGATCATCCATAGAAAAATAATGTACCTACAACAATATCAACAGTTATAAAAATGTTATCATGTTATGAAAAAAAATTTATTTGAAATAATGTTTTTCGAGTTTTTTAGAATGTGGCAATTTTTATAACTGACAGGTTGCTCTTAAATATTATCTGTATATGCTTATCAGTTAAGCACATATAAACAATATGAAAAATGGATGGTATTTTTTTTCTTTAAATGGAGATGTAGACCATTTAAAAAAAAACAAAATTCACGAATACCTGACACTACCAAAATTTAACCGGACGAAAAAAACAAACAAACAGAGAATATGTAAAAATAATGCTACATACGTTCTTTTTTTTTAGGGCATGCTCAATTTTAACACAACTCGAATACTTACTTTCATAATGGAAAAAACTTGTCAAAGTAGTTTTTAGAAAATGCTATGTATATATATATATATATATATATATATATATATATATATATATATATATATATATATATATAAAACTACCACATTAGTCACACTATAAATCGTTAAGCTTTGAACTGAATGCCGTAAAAAAACTCGCTACAAGATGCAAAAAAAAAAAAAAAAAACAGTTCCCAGCGGACGAAAGCATACTTACAAAAGATGTAAAAGTCCAATAAAAAGGTGAGCTACAGTCTGAACAAACCCGCACCTCTGAAGCGGCCGTCGGGGCCCGGGGCCTGGCCGAACCTGAAGCGGTGGTGGTGGTGGTGGTGGGAGTCGAGGAGGGCGGCGGCCAGGTTGGAGCTGGGCGCCGGCGGGCAGTCAGCGTCCGGGCAACGCGAGCTCAGCGAGGTCCCTGCGGGGAACTGGCAACGCTGACGCCCCCCAACAACCACCCCGTGCCGTGCCCGCAGACCGTCCACGCGACTCTCGTCTCATCGCGCACGAGGCGGACACTGGCTCGCCGTTTGCCAAATGAACGGTCAAATTCCACTGATGTAACACTGACTGTTTGTTACTCAGTGGAACCCTGTTATAGCATTTTTTAAGTGTAAGAAATAATAATAAAAAAAAACTTTGTATTCAAGTTTCAACTATATATTTGTATATTAAATTTACAGACAAACCAATTAATATGTTAAGAAATCATCTCATTATTTCATTGGAAAACATTTCCAACAGCCATCTTGTAAGGAAACTGACAGTCAATTGACAGTAAATTGACAGTGATGATGAGGAAACTGACAATGATGCTATAAAATATATCATCATCCACCAACATCACCAAAACCATCCAACCACACCACCACCATCATTATCATCCACCATCAATGCCACCACCACCACCACCTTCATCATCATCATTCACCACCATCATCATAATACACCACTAACACCACCACCATCATCCACTACCACCGCCAAAATCATCATCATCCACCACTACAATTATTATCTACCACCACCACCACAAAATTATCATCCACCACCACAATCACCATCATCCATCACCACAATCAACATTTTCCTCCACCAACACCATCTGCCACCACCATTATCATCCACCACCACTGCTGCCATCACTGCCACCACCACTACATTCATCATCATCATTCACCATCATCATCCACCATAATCATCATCCACCAATACCACCACCACCATAATCCACTACCACTATCATCACCCACCACCACTATCATCACCCACCACCACAATCATCATTCACCACCACCACCATCACCCACCACCACCATCACCACCACACAATCATCATCCACCACCACCACACAATAATCATCCACCACCACCACACAATCAATCATCATCCACCACCACCACACAATCATCATCCACCACCACCATTACCCACCACCACCACAATCATCATCCACCACCACCACACAATCATCATCCACCACCACCACACAATCATCATCCACCACCACCACCACACAATCATCATCCACCTCCACCACACAATCATCCACCACCACCACACAATCATCATCCATCACCACAATCAGCATTATCCTCCACCACCACACAATCATCCACCACCACCATCATCACCCACCACCACTACCACAATCATCATCATCCATCACCACAATCAGCATTATCCTCCACCACCACCACCATGGTCATCCACCACCACCATTATAATCATAACCACCAAAACCAACATCATAATCCACTACCACCACAATCATCATCCACCACCACCATAATCAGCTACCACCCTCAGCTCCACCATCATCAACACCATTCTCATCATTCACCTCCACCACCATCATTATACTCATCATCCACCACCATCATCATTATCATTCACCACCATTACCACCATCATAAACTGCTTCCAGACTGCGGTCGGGTCGGAAAAGAAGAATGCCTCTGTTTTCTTCTGTCCCTACAACATTCTTCCTCCTTCATTGTTCCATTCTTCTCCTGTCTCATGCCCTCTTTTAATCTGCTCTTCGCATCTTCTCGTTGGTCTTCCTTGGGACCTTCTTCCTGTGTGCTTCAATTCCATTTTCCTGGACAGATTTATTCCCATTCTCTTATCATGACCATATCATCTTATTCTTACTTTTTCCATGATCTCATTTAAGTCTTGTACTCCTGCTCTTGCTTGCACAATCTCATTCCTGATCCTGTCTAGCCTCGTAATTGCCAACATACTTGTTGTTTTATAAATTGTTTAAACCTTAACTTGACTCTAGTGGTGTATCCCCCACTCCTGTTTTTTTTTTCTTCCTGTATCCGGTTAGTGTGTGTATGTCGCGACCATTGCCGTTTGTTTGATGTTTATCATGTGTAGTAAAAGACAATCAGTACTTATTTACAAACATAAATTATCCAACGATACTCCTTGTAAACTCCATACCTATTATAATAATCTTCCCAGCATCTTTCTTGTCTACAGTCCAAGTTTCTGCTCCATAAGTGACTATGGGCACATTTAACAATACTTGTTTGCATTTTAATAGCACTTACCTTATTCTTTACAAATCTCTCAACTTTCATTGGAGCATAAATAAATTATGCTCCAATTTAGGATATAATTTCTTATTTTGATACAAATCAGTAAAATATTTTACCATTTAAAGGATTATTTTATTATGTTATAAGCATGACATATTTAAACATAAAATTTTATACACAGGAAATGTATTAATTTCTTATGTATAGAAAATGCGGATGATGTTAAAATAAGGAAAATGTTATAAGCAGCAACCTTACAACAGTGTTATACTGTACGAGGGGGGACCCAAAAAAAACCAGACTGAGAGCGTGCTGCCATTCGCAGACACAGTAGAGTGTTTACCCGCTAGAAGGGGTTAGTAGATAGGTACCTTCCCTAAAAAGTAGCTCAGACCCAGACTGTGTCAGTTTATAGGTTAATGTTTGATCATAGTCTTGTTTTTCTCTTACTGTTCTCATGTTCCACCTGCAAAGATGTTAAGGCAGTTTTAAAAGAACAAAGAGCGTATTTGAAATTTTGTTTTCTGTTTCAAAAATCGGTAACAGAGGCTTACCAGAAGGTGTTGGATATGTTTTGTGAGACACATAAGTCACGAAAGTAATAATGTTTTATTTGTATTTGCTACATAGACTTTGATTTGACTTCCTTTGTTTAAGTGCCATCTTGTTTTTTGTATGTGTACGAATGTTGTTATCGTTGCAGCCATGTCGGCTCTGTGTGTACTGTGCGATACTAGTAAATAGAGATTGAGTTAAAAGCAAAAGGTTGGCTACATCATTTATTGAAACTTACAACAGGTTATGGGCCCAGGACGTTTTTTGCGAGTGATGAGATTGTGACTGTGATTGGCAGTGAGTCGGTAAAGTTGCCGATCGGCGCGCGTGGAAAACTGTGGTTCAAGATGGCTTTGCACGAAAATACAGAGTAAGGAAGCAACATCCCGCGGCTGGATTCCAAAAATTACTTTGCATGGAAGTTACGGGCAAAGGCCGAACTTATACAAATTAACTGTTGGAATGCTATAGAACAAGGATTTGTGCCACCAATGAATGCGGATCAAGAAAGGGTTAACAGGAAGGCTTTGGCATTTATGTACAAAAACGTGTCCGATTCATATCTTAACGATATTGCGGAATGTGTACTGGCGAAAGAAGAGTGGGAAATACTGGCGGACATACATACGAAGGTTAGTTTTTTTGCAGGGATTGAGATCACTAAAAGCTATGTTTTTGGTCTCTAAAGGTGAAGGGGAGGAATTGCATGAATATGTGGCTCGTGTACAAACACAATACCAGAAAGTGAAATCGGCTGGTTGGGTGTACACGGACAAACAGATTGCGGGTATCATCCTCCTTGGACTCCAGTGGGATAAATATGGCGGACTGGTGGAAGAGTTGGGAAAGGAACCTAACCTATCAATCAGGTTGGTAAAAGCAAGACTTTTAGAAGAAGGTAATGAAGATCGGGAAGAAAATGAAGTTTCAGCACTTGCAGCAAAAGGCGATGGTCATCTAGGAGGTGCTCAAGCGTTCAGAGGGCGTGGAAGAGGAGGAAGACAAGGAAATGAAGGAACGGAGTATTGGAAGAACAGGTATGTTGAAAGAAATACTCAAGGAAGTGATAGGTTATTTGGTACCCCCACTGATAGAAAGTGCTACAGGTGTAACGAGTGGGGTCACATGGCTAAGACTTGTGACAAAGTGAAGTGCTACAGATGCGGAAATAATGGACATTGGGCAAGTGATTGCAATGAGGATGACCAGTCAAAGCCTTATAACAACACAACTAGCAAAGAACAGGATAGGAAGCTAAAACACAAGGCATTAGTGAGTGCATTTGGCTTGGTTTCACCCATGAAAAACACTGTGGACTGGGTTGTAGATTCCGCTGCAACTGACCACATATCAAATCAAAGGGAACTGTTCCTCAACATGAAAGACTGCAAAGGGGAAATAACGATGGGTAAAGGTACAGCGAAGGTCAGTGGATGTGGTATGGTAGAGATAAAAATCACTGATGAATGTGGGGGGTGGACTCTCACTGTATCGGATGTACTGTACGTGCCAGAATTTAACTTCAATCTGCTCTCGGTAAGCAAGATGGCAAAAAAGGGTATTCGTCTGGAAATGAATGTCAGAGAAGCCATAGCTTACGATCATGATGAAATGTTTTTCAAGGCTCCAGTCTCAAATGGCTTATATGTACTACACTCTGAAAAGAAATTTGACAGTATCGCAAATGTAGTAAATATGCCAAACCATGACGGTGAAATTAGGGATGCTACAGCGTTGAAGAGTATAATGGTGTGGCACCAAAGGCTTGGCCACCTAAATGAAGAAAGTATCAGAAAAATACCTGAACTGGAGATTGAGGGGAAGATGCTTAATGCTTGTGTCACTTGCATAAAAGGAAAAATGACAAAAATGGGCTTTCCCCAAATGAGCGAAAGGAAATCTAAAGGACCACTGGAGCTAATACACTCTGACTTAATGGGAAAACTGCCTATGTCCTTGGGAAAGGCTCAATATTTACTAACCTTCATAGATGACTACTCTAGGCACCTTACTGTGAAATTCTTGGCGAAGAAGAGTGATGTGTTTGCTGCATTCAAGGAATACCAAAATGAAGTTGAACTGCAGCATGATATCCGGATAAAGGGACTTCAGACAGATGGAGGAGGAGAGTATTGCAACAAGGAATTCGAGGCGCATCTCAAAAAATGTGGGATAGTGCACAGGAAAACCGTTGCTGCGTCACCGCAACAAAACGGTGTCGCAGAAAGAGCGAATAGAACAATTATAAATTCCACCAGGTGTATGCTTGCAGAATCACGTCTACCAAAGGAATTTTGGGCTGAGGCGGCAAATACTGTGGCATTCGTGAAAAATCTAAGCCCTTCCCGTGCCATAAATTTTCAGATACCCTTGGAGCTGTGGCGAGGGGAAACGGTGAAACTGAAGACATTCAATTTTCTGAGGGTGTTCGGTTGCAGAGCCTGGATGTATGTGAATGGGAGAGATAAGTTGGATAGCAAAGGTGTCGAGTGCGTTTTCATACGTTATGAAACAAACATTAAGGGTTACCGACTGTGGCAATTAGAAGCTAGGTTACCGACTGTGGCAATTAGAAGCTAAGAAGGTCAAAATTGCCCACAACGTTATTTTCCAGGAGAGCAAATTTCCGTACAATGCGTGTGGTATGTCAACAGAGAACAAAACCATTGTGGTACTGGAAGAAAACTGCGAGGGCATGCTGGAAACTGAGAAACATCATGAGAACGAGGAGGTAAGAGAAGGCACTGAACCAAGAACAAACGATGAGCCAAACTCCAATGACGCCCTGTCGGAAGACGAAGAACCCTTCTTGGGATGGGAAGAGGAACCAGTAGTGGAAATCAGGAGGTCTGCTCGACTCCTGTCAAGACACTCGGAAGCACCTTCTTGTCCATACGGGTGCATTACTATGTCTACAAAGTCTTGCTCCCACGAACCAAAGAGTGCCGAAGAAGCTTTAGGGGGCAGTGATGCGATAAATTGGAAAAGAGCGATGGATGAAGAAATTGAAAATTTGACAAGCAAAAACACTTATGAAATTGTTGACAGGCCCAAAGGAAAAAATGTTTTAGGGTGCAAGTGGGTCTTGAAATTAAAGGAGAGCTCGGATGGAAGCTCCGTACGGTATAGAGCAAGACTGGTAGCACGTGGGTTTTCCCAAATACCGGGGATAGATTTTACTGAAACTTACTCTCCAGTGGTGAAGAAAAAGACAGTTCGTGTCCTCCTAGCTTTGTCAGTGAAGTTGGGCTGGGTCAGGGAATACCTGGACGTCTTGGCTGCGTATCTGAACGGGGTCCTCACCGAGGAAATCTACATGGAGCAACCGCCGATGTACCAAAAAGGGAGTGACAAGGTCTGTAAACTGCTAAAAAGTATTAACGGCCTGAAACAGAGTGGTAAGGAGTGGCATGACACCCTTGACGGTATCCTAACTGGCTGGGATTTGAGAAGGTTGAAGAAAGACCCTTGCGTATATATAGATGACCACAAGGAACTAGTGGTATTTGTCTACGTTGATGACCTAGGCATATTCGGGACGCGTGAGAAAGTGGAGTATATGAAAAAGAAGCTGTCTGGGACTATCGAAGTGAGAGCCATGGGGGAGATGACCAATTTTCTTTCAGTGAACATCATTTCCACAGGTGACTCTGTATTACTGGATCAGTCTCACTACATCGAGCAACTGCTGCGTACTTTTCAAATGACAAATGCAAGAGGAAAAGCGTTCCCCATAGAGATCAACCGTGATGATGAAACAGATGCTGGAAACAAAGCTTTTGACAAGCACTTATACCGCAAAGCGATTGGGAGCCTACTACATTTGTCGCAAACAACAAGACCGGACATTAGCTTTGCAGTGTGCAGGTCTAGTCAAAAATGTGAGACCCCAACACTTCGGGACTGGCAAGATATGGTACATGTGCTCAGATACCTGAGACAAACCAAAGACTGGAGGTTGAAATTTACCAAACAAAATGGCGCTGCCATATTCTACTGTGATGCAGACCTACCAATGATAGGCGTGGCAGAAAGTCTATAACAGGAGTTGTGGCAACCTTAGCGGGAGGTCCTGTTATCTGGGTTTCGAGAAAAAAGACCTATGTTGCTGATTCCACTGCAGTTGCGGAATATTATGCAATCTACGAAGCAACAAAGGAAGCAAGATGGTTATCGCAGTTCATGTCTGAATTGGGGCAAGATGGCTCTGCGCCCAGCCCTGCTGTGATCCTCTCTGACAACGAGACGGCCATAGCCATGTGTAAGACATGGGAAGTGTCTGAAAGGACGAAACATATAGATATCAAATATCATTTTGTGAGGGACATGACGGAAAAGGGGAAGATACAGGTTAAGCACATCACTGGCAGGGAGAACCCTGCTGATTTGTTCACCAAGGCAGTGAATGGTGCGCGCATCAAGTACCTGTGTGAAAAACTGAATCTTGCACGTGTTCCTTGAGTGTCTGTCATGATTGTTAAATTTTGAGATTTAACTAGGAGCTATGAATGACGTGAACTGGGATATGTTTTGAAGTTAAGTCAAATAGTGTTTGATGGTTTTTTTTTGTAAGTTCATACCGAAGGTTTTATTCAACGAACACATACTGTGCTGAAGGAAATCTTAGTTTCTCTAACCTTAAGTGTCTCAAGGGGAAGTGTTGGATATGTTTTGTGAGACACATAAGTCACGAAAGTAATAATGTTTTATTTGTATTTGCTACATAGACTTTGATTTGACTTCCTTTGTTTAGGTGCCATCTTGTTTTTTGTATGTGTACGAATGTTGTTATCGTTGCAGCCATGTCGGCTCTGTGTGTACTGTGCGATACTAGTAAATAGAGATTGAGTTAAAAGCAAAAGGTTGGCTACATCATTTATTGAAACTTACAACAGAAGGATGCTATGAGCCACACAAAGGTTTTCGAGTGGTTTGAGAGCATTAGATGAGTGTTGAAGACCATGCACGTTCTGACCGCCCCAACATCTCGGAACAATGAAAACGTTGAAATGATTCACAAAAAATCAATGAGTATCGTTGTTTCATGATCGAAGAAATTTCAGAAGAGACAGGAGTGAGTTGGCACTCGTGCCAGCAGATTTTGGCTGAGGATTTGCAAGTGAGATGTGTTTGCCGCTAAATTTGTTTCTCACCTTCTCAAACAGGATAAATAAAACATATGACTGAATTTGAGCCAGAACTTGAAAAAAGAGATTGAAAGTGATCCAAACTTTTGGACCAAAGTCATTACAGGTGATGAGAGTTGGTGTTACAGGTATGATCCAGAAACCAAGCAAGCGTCACGCTAGTAGAAGACTTGCAAATCCCTCAGTCCATAAAAAGCAAGTCAAGTGAGGTCGAATGTTAAGACGATGAATAATGTATTTTTTGATGTTCGTGGAATTGTGCACAGGGAATTTGTTTCCCCTGGCCAGACTGTTAACCAGCACTTTTATTTGGAAGTTTTAAGACGTTTGCAAGAGGATGTACGGAGGAAACGCACGGAACTTTGGGATCAGGTGACTGGTTCCTTTATCATGACAATGCCTCCTTACAACACCCTTACGAGTAAACTGCTACTTGGCCTTTCAGGGGTGGTCTGTCGTTCCCCACCCTCCGTATTCGCCATACCTAGCCTAGTAATGTGAAACCTTTTCCTGTTCCCTAGAATAAAGAAAAATCTAAAAGGGAAGCATTTTGATGATATGGAGACGGTAAAAAACAGCTTCGCAAAGGGTGCTGGAGTATATCAAAGTTGAAGAGTTCCAGAGGTGCTTCAAATAGTGGGAAAAAAGACTTGACAGTGCAGCGTATCTAATGGAGAGTACTTTGAAGGTGACTAAAGGAGTTGTGTACAAAAAAAGGTAATAAATACATTTTTTATGATAAAAATCCTCTTTTTTTGTTCCCCCCTTGTATATGTATTTCCTTGAATCTAAGATATCAAAGTTCCTTAGACGTATTTCTCTGGAGATTCTAGAGTTTCACTAAACATAAAAAGATTGGCTTCAAATATAAGGTGCACTTCAATTGAAATGACACATTTATTTGTAACAAGAGAATAGTGAACCTAGGTCATTAGTTCTTCTGAGTAGTTTGCTAACATTACAACACTGCCCAGCAGGTTTTGTGCACAGACTATACTGGTTGAACTAGCATTTATGTATCTGTTTCCACCTTAGGTAAGAAGAGGTTGTTATTTGATGTACAAAGTGCTTAGTGTCTTTCTGAAATAAACATGTTGCTTACATGGTGCTCGAGACTATCACCATTACACTTAGCCACCTCGACACATCCTGAACAACCATCTTGCCAAATAACCTGCTTTATTTACACATATAACAAATGTTCATAAGTTTGCCAGAAAACAGGCAATATTTTTAACTGTGCCATTTTTTTAAATTTATAAACCTCAAAAACTATGCACATCCTAAAATAGAATAAATTTGGCATTTTTTAAGATGGCAACAATTGCAAGGGGCATTTTCTGAGTTTAAGAAGTCACAAAAAAGATGCTTCATAGAATTTAGAAAATTCGGAATGTGCGTTATTAAGATGGCGCCGGTAAGTTTTAGCTTGTCGTCGGAGCCGAGCCTTTTATAGATACTTGATGGATACAAATTCTCATTGCTTCAACTACCTAGCCAAACTCTTGTGCTCAAAATGTTCCTCTGGAAAACAATGGTCCAAGCACAGAACAAGGATATATGCAGGTTTTTATTACAAATAGCACTTCAATAATCACAAGCTTTTCTAAAATTACTGTATGTTACGAAGTAATTTGAGGAAGAACATATTTATATGGTCTTGTAAAGAGAGATACACTAAAAACAATCATCGCACTGAAACTCTAACACATGACGTGACATAAGATTTTATAAACTCAACGATGGACCCCCGCCATACCGTTGTTTCAATAGTTCTCTTGGCTAAAAGCAGTTCAACGTTGGGCGCACGCAACAGCCCAATGATGGGCCGCTGTGCACGGTCTATGTCTATGTGTGTACGTACTGTGCCCCTCAAGCCACCCCTCACACACAGCACAGATGGCACAGACCCACAACAGACAGAAACCACCACCTCGGACAGCACTACACACAACACACAAAAACACACCCGAGCTACAAGTATGAGGTAGTTGCAGTATCTACAAATCCACAAAGCCATAGCCACAGAGACAAAAAATTAATGCTAAACTCTAAGACCACTCACACGTTTATTTAAATAATATTAATTATAATAATTTGCCAGTGTAAGCAAAATATATTTTAATATAAAAAATAAAAAATGTGGCTTCACCAAGGCTTATATATAAAAGCACAGACTTAAGTTTTGAACCATATGGAGGACAGTAAAAATATGGTTTTATGTAAAGACTCATCACTCACTGGTTGTAAAGGAACTGGTTAAACAAACATTCCAGAACTAATTAATGCAGCCATCCCAGTTGTATATGTGTAGCGAATGCTGCAAATTGATTAATTTCCAGTTTGTCAAATAACTGGAACAGTGGTAACAAAAGTCAAAGTTTTACTACGTGACGAATTATGACAAAAAGGTTATAATTTTTATCCAGAAGTGCAGAACGTTAAGTTGCTGCATGTTAATTACCAAGAAACTTCGTGTCTTCAACGAATAGCTAGTCAATGCTCCAAATTGTGAAAAAGACTATTATTTCATCAATAAAGTAATCATAAAAAGATGAGCTTTGGTGTTTTGACTGACGATAACTCACAACAATGCAGTTCTACCGGAAGAATAATGAACAAGAGGCCTCATCTAGATGTTAACATTGTTCAGATTTAGTTTCATGTACTGTTAGGTAAATTCCAACTCTGCAATCGACCAAATCCAGAATAAGCCAATTCCATTGATTCCAATGGATTTCAAATATTAAAAATTGAATATGTTTTTAACTAAAGCTAGTTAATTCATTCTATTTATCAAAGCGTTAAAGATGGTTTAGTTTTTAAAAATATTTTTTTTGTTAATAAGGGTATGACATTTTATTCATCTTCAATACTTCTGATTAGAATTTTCATCAGATAATTCTGGAAATCTACATTTACAGAGTTTTTTAACTGCACAAAGTTTGTGCAGATTAATATGGGTTTTAGGCCCACTATACAGGAATCTTGTTCTACTTAATATGAGTTTTGTTCATTTAACAAGTTAATTAAATTAATTAAACACCATTTAGTTAAAAAAATTCTATCCAACTAATTATAAATATTTTTAATTATTCGTAGTTTCTCATTTGTTACATGAATGTATTATATAGGTGTGTGTGAATATTCCATAGTGCAATATATTTCAAAATATTAACTTTAATTAAAATTTTCTAAATTAGCCAATGAAACAAAAAGTTTAAAGAAAACTAAATATTATAGTGCCTATCAAATGTTCATTTTGGTTATATATTATATTTATTTACAGTACTACTTTGGAAACCAATATTAATATATTATTTTGTTGTAAAAAACTGAATACATATTTAACTATCAATTTATATTTGTATATGTTAAGCATTGTATTTATTCAGTCATGCAAGATGTCCTTGAATAGAAGATACCCTAACATGTAAATTAAGCAAAAGTAAGTTGACATAAAATATAAAAACCATAAATATAAAATGACCTAAATCAAGATACAATCTCAATTATAAGATTACCTGGAATGTAAGAAAAACTCAATTTTAGGCAAGCTTAAATGTAAGGCAACATAAAGTGTTAAGTCAACAAACCAAATTAAACAACCAAAAATAAATAAAACATCCTCGATTGCATGAAGACCTCCAATTATGTCAACCTTAAATTAAAACCACTTTAAAGGCAATGCAGACCTGGAATAAAAATATGATCCAGAATCTCAATTATATGAAGACTTAGCACACAGATATGGAGTAACTTTGTAAAATCAAAATTAGCTATAAAGTGGTTAAGTTCACATGTGAAATAATTTTTACTTTTAATTTCAGACCTACAAAATTTTTTTTTACTTATTAAACATTTTTGTATGTGAAAAATTTGGATCATAATAAATAACTATGCTATTTTTTTATTTTTGTAATTTTGTACAAAAATAATTCTTGAAGGTGTTAGATGAGTTTACTAAGTACGCCCAGTGAATACTCTGTATTTAAGTCGAATTCCATCAGTCTGTTTTTTTTTTTCGACTTCATATTCAAGATAAAAAATGTTTTTTCATAAATATTTTATTAATTTCTTTTAAGCTTTTCAGTTACCTAACTACATATCATACTGCCCTAGCTTTATAAATTGGATATTATTATTATTATTATTTGTAATTGGGGATGATTAAAAATTTTATTTTGTGATTACATTTCTGAAATTTCTAGCAGGAAACTATAGAGAATTCTATAAATCTAGAATAGTTTGATAAGCATCATCAAAGAGAGTACTGAGTCCCATAGAATTAGAATTGAAATCGAAAAACAAATCTCAAGTACAAGAAACTACACTGAATCAGAATATTTTTTTGGAAAGGACCCGCACAAACTTCAGTCTCCCCAGAAGATAACTTCAACAAAGCAAACAAGTACCAGATTGTTTGAAATAATGTTGAGATTTCCACTTATTTGGTACAGACTTAAAGCAAATAAAAGAAAAAGTTTCATTACCTCCATTTCATCAAAGCTCTGGTTTCAGTTAATACACAGCAAACTTCTGTAGCTCTACCTAACGATATTTAATAAAATCATGTTTAATAACTTTCTACCTCCCCCCTCCTTCCTTCACACCTTTACTGGCTTCTTCAGCCTATGAAAATTGCTTAAATAGATGAAACCTGAGTGTTTATTTTTGGGCCAAGAATAATTTGTACACATCTTCCTAAAAACACGTACGTGTACCCAAAACTATGAACTTAAGTTAATTTGTGCCTGAAGAAGGAAAGTACTCTTGAAGATACTCTTTTGGCATACCTTAAATAGGTCATGATGGTCATGATGTAAACAGCCCTTATGACTAAAATGCATAAAATAAACGTGTAATTAGCAATTAGTTTTTAGCATACATAAAGAATGCACCCACACCTATGAGACACAAATGACAACCCCCACACGACAACTGGACACACTGCAAACGCACATGCGTGCACACACACACAGAACACAACATGAAATGCTCACCTGACGCACGGATTGGTCCGGGATAGAAAGGAGATGCCGGCTGCACGGGAGAGTAAACCTGCGCTGCGAACTCTTCAAACGTCGTCGGCTCTTTGTGGTTGCGGACTACAGTCTCGAGGGACTTGGCTCTCTCCTCGTAGCTGCAGGGAGAGAGGATTACAGTTTCTTTACAAGCTGTTACATGTGTACCCGGCAGTTTAAATACTGTCAGTACAGTTAGCAAACCTCATAATTCCTGCAAGCAAAGTTCACATTTAAGAGAACACTAACCAATACTTGTAATGCAAACCTTATTATTGGGTGCAACAGCATGCATACCTCGTAACTCCCAACTTTTATTTATCACTAGAATATTACTGGTACTACGGAAAGATCAAAACCACACTTTTGACTACTTACTGTAAACTAATATTTACAAAAAAAAAAAAAAAAAAAACATTAGGAATATAGTCCAAAATGTAAAAAAAAAAGTTAATTCAGAAGATAAAATAAAGTCAATTTGACTTTTAGACAATCAGAAATGTGTTCCCTTGGAAAAAATTTTGGTTAGAAGGATTAGAGTGGAAATGCTTACAGTAGGTTTGTTAATCAGGCCAACAATATATGCCACAGATAACAGAATTACAATTCACTTACTAGTTCTGATAAAATGGCAGCATACTCCTTTTGGCATGCGAAGCATTGATGGCAGTAGCCCGCACCAATCCCGGGAGAATTTTTGCATCAACAATGCTTTCATTGAAAAGTGGGCCGAAATACGGAATCTGGAATGTTACAAAAATATTCATTGTGTAGAACTAGAAATGCATTAAATCATAACAAACAAAAATTATATTTATTATAAATATACTTATAAGAATAACACACCACCTAGTTCACTTCCAGTAACCACTGGATTTGAATTCTTCGATTCTAGTGAAATTGATGGAATCATCCAATTTCAAAACTAGATTTAAATACAACACCCTGTTTTAGTTATGAAGCAATGGGTACAATGCATATCAAAGCGAGATGCAGGGTCAAAAACGGCATATGTTTTGGATGGCCCTTGACACGCCAAAATTCCTGAACATCACAGAGAGTGCAGAGGACTGTTAGATTCATGATGACTAACACATCAATTAAGAGCCTGAGAATAAAGTGAAATTAAGTTAAAATTAAATTAAGACACTGTATCAGCACATATCATTATGCTGTATTATTTGTTCTGAAGTCTTTACTAATTAAATTTTATTGGTAAATCTGCTATGCTATGAAAATGGAAAAAATAAACATACAAAGCTTGGTGAAAACAGAGGTTGTATGAGAGACGAAATGGAAAAAAATCATAGAGCCTGTGTAGCAAGGAAGGTTGTGACACGAAAAGACAGAAATAGTTTACAATAAAATCTTCAACAGACGCAAAAAAAATAATTTGTAAAACATAAAATTAATACAAGACAAAAGTTTGCAAAGGAAAGAGATTTAATAACATAAGAAATTAAATAAACTATAAAATATGAGTGAGAGAAAGAGAAGAATGTGGCTCAGAGCTGTCGGACAAAGTAAAGAGTAGGAGACCGCGTGGAACTAAACTAACAAAAGACAAGAAGGTATGAAACTAGGATCTGTCCCAACTTCCAGCCTTACCTCATATTTCCTTGACACCTGAACTCTAAACAACCCATTCATGAGAGGGTATATGACGATCAGTACATCGCAGAACTCCGTTGGTATTATCCCACGTCGGTAGTCTCTTGAATGTTCTGACCACACTATGTGCACTTCATCGTTACCCAAATGCCGAGTCTGCACAAATAAATATCAGCAAATAACTAAATTTATATATAAGTTACAAACAGTTATTTAACACCAAACATTTAAGGGTACTTGCAGAGTTGTATTTTAAGCACTCATAAAATAAGTATTAAATCATTTAACCAATAAGAATTTTTTTCTTTGATAAAAAAAATACTTGTTGCATGGTCATAATGAGAGAGAGAGTACGAGGGAAAGTAAGTGGGAGAGGGAGACAGGTTTATGTAGCGGTTACTGATAAAATGGTATTATAAAACTTTCATTGAATGTTAGATAATTGAAGAACAGATCACACAGATATTATTATTATAACTATAAGTAAGAATAAAAATGGTTTGCAAACAGGGGCGTAGCCAGGGGGGAGGGGGTTTAGGGGTTAAACCCCCCCCCCCCCCCTTTAGCACCAAATCTTTAATTATTTTTCTTATTCATCAATCAAACAAATTTCATATTAAAATTAATAAAATTTTTACCATTACAATATTTAAATTTAAGTACCGAAAACTGCTAAAGTAGCACTATTTTACACCTTTAAATCCAAATTTTCCCGGGAGAGGACCCCCGGACCCCCCACTTTAATACGGAGGGGGGGGGGGGGGGGGGCATTATTCTTAACACCCTCCATACACAAATCCTGGCTACGCCACTGTTTGCAAAATATCAACATATTTTTCCATAAAAATAATTAATGCACTTAATGCACATACTTTAGTATTGCTGATTTTCCTACACAAAAAAATACCCTTCACATATGCTAAAGTGTTGAAGAAAATTGAATTGATGGTTTTTAATTATTAGAGTGGAGTTGTTCTCTTCTTCATGTTTAAGTTACAATGCTACACAACAAAGTAACTCACCTTCTGCAACAGAGATTCCTGGTTAGAAGACGGCATTCTGGTGGAAACGTGAAATATAACCTCAACAAACGAAGTCGCATAATATGGGGCAGTTTCCCCAGTGCTTTTGTTTCGCTGGAGACCACCAAGAAAACCTGTGTGAGATTCTAGCTCCACCTGGAAAATAAGAGACATCTAGAATATGGGCAAATGAGACAAAGTAAAAAAAACTAACTCATCCTACTAAAATGAATCCAGATGTTCAGAGATATTTTGACAGACACACACACAATAAGCTCTCAATCATCCAGGCCCGAATTATCCAGTTTTTGGGTAATCCGTACTGAAATTTATTTTAATTATTAGTTTGTAATATTCTGGGGGGGGGGGGGGGAGGGGGAGGGGGGAAGCATCGCTTCAAAGTGAATGACTGGCATTCGACTAAAGGAAGGGATACAGAACAAGTCTGAAAAACAACTAGCTAAAATTAGTGTGTGCACGGAGCGGTGTTGAGTTAACTTTCCTTCATCAATCATTGTAAATAACCGTGTGAAGGCAATCTTCTCATGACAGGTTTTCATGATGCCAACAATACAGTTTTTCTCGTGCTATTTATTTCCCATGCACGTAACTGAAATATTTCACGACAAACAGACTGCCGCCATGGCTTCGCAAGATGTGCACATATTGCTGCATCCATCTTTGATTTATGGATACTATCCCGTGTTAGGTCTGTGGAAAGTACACCTCGAAGAATATGTGTACTAGTGCTACTGGTGTACTACTCCAGCCTGGCACATGTTTATCTGCATGCTAGTTTGATGAAAGGCCAAGGAATTGAGAATAAAGAATAACTTGACACCAATGGAAATGATATACAATAAAGTAAGGGGGGAGGGAGAAGTGGGAGACTGCTGCCTCTTCTGGAGACGGAGAAAGACCACATGGGGACTCAGTCCCATATTATTTACGGTTCAATAAGCTGAGACACAGAACACAAAGAATTCACTTGTGCTCACAGAGTTTTACTGAGGACAAATATATGGTGCGAACCAAATTTGAGAGTGGCCCTTACCGTCAAAAGGATTATATGTTTTTTTTTAAAGGACTTCAATTCTCTGGGCATTGGCAGGTCCCAATTAACACAGATAATTGAGAGTTTCTTGTACTTGAGACTGTTAGCTCACGGTGTAGGCTATGCTAATCTCCAACTACATGATACAACCACGTTAATATGAGAATAACCTTCCTTTTCCATCTAGATGGAAAAACAATTTTTGGTTGCAAATTATTTTAATGCTTATTTCTTACTGATGGATTGTTAACAATCTTTCTTTAACATATTCACTTCATCCAGGGGTGCCCACAAGGGGGGGGTAACGACGCAGACTGCGTCATTAAAATTTCAGGGGGGGGGGGGGGGTGGTTAAAAGAAGAGAAAAATGTATATATTATTTACATAATTATAGCTTATAATGTGAAAATACGTTTCTGGTGCTTTGATAATTGAAAGGGATCTTGTAAATCAAATTGGCAACCCCGCCAACAAAAGCAGTTTGGCATCTGTTGGTTCAGGAAGGAAATATTACTTGATATGACCAAAATTATTATTAGAAAATCAGTTTTAATTAATGCAAAATGTGATAAAATATAATACTAAAAAAGTATAATATTATAAAATAATTGAGTAAATCATTGAGAAAATGGCACAAAAATTTTTTTTGGGGGGCGGGGCGGGGCGGGGGCCATCATTAGGTTGGGGGGGGGGGGGGGGGTGAGTCATAGTGTTTGGGGGGGGGGGGGGGGGGGGGTTGGGCACCTCTGCTTCATCGATGACATTTTTATGATTCTTCCAAACAAGTTCCTTTCAGGCTACTAAACAAAATCATATAGCATTAACTGCTACAGTTCGTTTTAATAATCAATTGTTAACTAATATTCCTTCATCTTTAGACCACTTCCATGGTGAGAACATAGCAAGACTGACAATCTGCAAGTTTATTAGGAAATGTTGGAAGAATTTACCCAATGGAAATAATTACCAAGCAGCAAGGCAGTTTTGTACAAGCAAATTTTGTATATTTAGACAAGTTTCATTTATTTTGTACCGAGATATTCCTCGATGCTTCCACCTCTATTCAAGAGCACTCCTCCTCTGGAAGGAGAAAGGTGGGAAGGAGAGTGCCCACCTTGCTACAAGGCAGCTGAGTCGAGGGAAGTAGGACCACGTCGTGAAGGTGTTGCTAAGTTGCAGGAGATTTCAGAGGCGCGGGAGGCACCAGAGGTGCAGAAGGTGCGGCCAAGTCACGGGACGCGAACGAGTTCTTCAGGGATGCAAACAAGGCTGGGGTTCCCCGCCAGAGCATGTGCAAAGTGACAGTCGTTAAATGACTAGTCCAGATAATTTCTGGTGCAGGGCCGAATCCCGCCCACTTAACACACACACAGAAAGCTGCCCCTACTGAGCCAAATAATTAAGGATATGTAACTGGACAGAAGGCATAAATAACTGCCTGCGACAATCTTGCAGTTTTCCTGCCGTGCTGGTGTCACAATACCGCAAAGAGGCTTCTGTAGACAGATGGGTTGGACAGGCCCGTAAACAGAGAAATGGCAGCAGTTACCTTTTAATGTCATTGTCACCACTTTTCAGGCAGCGTCCATAAACAGATGTTAGAATCAGGGGCAGGCAGGCTCTCGTAGCTGAACGTCACATGTTTTGAAGTACAGGCAGTTACGGTGGGTACAGGATGAAACGGGCCAAGGCACTGAGTAGCGAGGCAATTAGGTGAGTTGGGGGTAAGGTGGCGACTGGCAATAACAGTTGTCGAACCCTCTGGCTGGGCGGAGAGGTAATGGGTGTGGCACTGAATGGTGGCGTGTGTTGAGTGAATGGGGGAAGGAAGAGGCAGAAACACTGCCTCCCCCCCCCCCCCCCCCCCCCCCAATTCTCCCTGCATAGCAGGAGAGTCTTGGTGGTTCAAGATCACGCAGCAGCACAGCGCTGGGCGTGCAACTGCCACACCCATGTGTTAATGAAGAAGGGCCGGCTGAACCAATGACCGTGAAGAGGAAGAAGGAAGGAAGGGAGGGACTAGGGAATTGACATCTGTCTGCAGTTTCATGTGTGACATGCATCTGGATTTCTTTTATGTAATAAAGCTATAAAAATAATGAATGAAAGAGAACTACAAACTAAAACACACCTCCCAGGCCAGTCCAGCTATGAATTGTTCGTAAGCATGGCTTCCACATGTGTTGGACAAAATAGAATTCTTGTCTTCTTGACCTTCTGCCACGTAGATGACTGCTATTTTGTGCGTCTCCCTACATCGCTATAATCAAAATATAACAGAATTTGGTATGTGCCTCTATTCGTCTATAGGATCAATACACAGCACAAGTACTTTATAATGAACCCACAGACAAACATGCCCACAATATAAACTCCAAATGTAAAATACAGATAAAATAGGTATATATAATTTTTTTAAAAAGGTATTATGATTTATATATGATTGCAGTGTCTTGTCTATTTTTAAAGAAGGCCAGAATGTTATTTAAAAAATCTTTTATATTTTATATTGCTTTGTTATACACTAGAGTCCCGTTATAGCGAGGTGTCACGGTTCCGGGTTTTATCCTCGCTATAACCGTGTCCTCGTTATAACCGAATTGGACAAATTTTGGCCCCCAAAAAATAAAAATCAACCGAAAATAGCGTAAAAATTGTGTTTAAACATGTATAATTGGGAAAAACAGGTTATATTAACGAAATCTTAATTTCTGTGAGCAGATGTGTGAATTCTCTTTAAAACTATACCCCATAAGTACGGATGCGATCACCGATTGCGTCAAAATAACAAAAATACCCTACCACGCCACGTAAGTATAGCATCTCAGCCCGCGGCCGACGCAGCATTGTCCTGCTATCTTGTCGACGCGGGCTGTCTGCTGCCGGCCATGTTGGTTCGGGATGTTGCTAACAGGTGGTGCTAGTGTAGCGCAACGATTTAATTCCTTATAAAAAAGCAGGAGTGCGGCTGCGGCAACGCACGTACGCCTCAAACGAAATAGTCGCTGGAAAGCTATACTTTTTTCATTTAAAGAAACCTGTCAACTTTTTTAGAAAATAAATTTGGGATTAAACTCAAATCATCACCACCCCTTTCCCGGACAGATACCCGAACAACTGACCGAAACAAAAGTTACAAGAAAACTGTCTTAGCGATTTGGAAATAAATACGGTAGTGCCTACTAGAGGTTTAGAAGTAATGAAAAAATGTGTACCCGTATGTATTCGTTACTATAACAATTAGTACTCGTTACTATTGTTACGTTACTCGTTACTTCGGATACCGCATAACATGCTATGTTATGTTGCAGCAACGAATCCAGTCGTATTGCGTACGCGTACAATATGTCGTCGCGTAAATAATAATAAATAGAATATAAACAATTAACAATATTTGATAATTAATCGTTTTTGTTAATCAAGAAACAATTAAATCTCATTAGAGCGGCTTTTTAATATTATCTCTTTTAAGATAACAAAAAAAAAACCTGAAAATATGTGTTTATAAAAACAATAACACATATTTCTAATTTGTAAAAAATACTTTATTACGTTGTTTCTGTTCCAATCTCAAACTTTGTATACACACGGCACAGATAACTAACGGAAGTTTGATAAAAGAAAGAAAGGATGGGATTCTATTTTTAAAGCCACGCACTTAGGTGGCGACTGCAAGGCTGAAGAATGTGACAGGCGTCAACGGCAAGATGTCTAGTGGCGAGCGAGAGGGGTGGAGATAAAGCAGACAAATAACAAAAGCACGCTTCAAGCGATCACGCCGTAAATTCCTCAAAAATACCTCGTTATAGCCGTGTTCTCGCTATAACGAGATTCTACTGTATTTATATCTCATGTTATTTCTCGAAACTAAGATAATTTTTTAGAAGAGTCAAGTAAAACCAATATCAGTAATTTTTAATTAATACCTTCAAATCTCGTAATGAAGCTGAGTCCAGTCCAGGCTTGGTTATTTTTATTCCATTCTTAAAAATGAAGTCAAAACTGATGAGTTGCTGAAGTTTTTATTTACAATGTAATAAAATTAGAAGTGTTAAAATGGATTATACAACAGTACTAAGTAGCAAAATAAACTATATATGCAGCAACGTACTAATACAAATCATATTTTAAATTTATTATGCAAAATATTTAGGTATATGATACCTATTAAATAATAATTAACTTCAGAGAACTTATGATATTTTAACATCTGTAACCTTTACACTAATTAAATAATTCAATTTACAGCTTATTTTAACAAAATTCAATTAGTGTGTAAATAATTGCATATAAAACACAAAGTGCAAAAATTCAATTCGAAAAAATAACTTAATATAATTTTTCAACACTTCCGTCATTATCTGGTTAGCAGAGATATTCTCCATTTTAAAAATGAAAATACTTGCAAACATTTTTGAACACCATGCAATATAAAGAAGTGGCATATTAGCTGTAAAATTCATAGTAGATTATTTTAAAAAAAAAGCCTTCCCACATTACCCAAGGCCCAATGTTGTAGTACCACTTGCTGTACTTAAAGTGTAAATCAAATCAGTAAAATACTAAGTATGGCAAGAGACATGGTCCTGCCACGGCTTTTAGGCCAGGTAGTTCTTCTCTTTGGCTGTCATTTAATGATCAATCCAGAACAAGCACGGACCTGGGAAATTCGACTATCTAAATAAAACACAGCAAAGTGATGGCCTCAGCATGATCTGAACACACTGTAATTTCTGCTCAGTACTTTTAAGCCCAAACTTGAACTGCTTATTTGACAATAAAACTATAAAAAAATTAAACTATGGTGGACAATAAGTGCTTGATATTTTAAGTAGAGTAAAAGATCTTTAATATTACTAACTATGGTTCAGCATATACATACTGTAATCATGCAACAGTAAGAGACTATCACCTTTGCCAGAATTTTTAGTTTGCTCAGAGTTCATCCTAACTGTCCATTTTCATTTCAGTACAGAGTTTCTTGTTTTCTAGTGGCTTACAATTTCACATTTTAAAATATTTCACAGCTATATTTCCATAATAATTTTTTGATCAAGACCAATGCTCATATTCTGTAATTTTTTCTTTCTGTATAACAGCTAATAGAACTTCTCTTTAAATAAACAATTGCATTGTATTATATTTTTTCTTTGGTAGTCCCGCTAACACTATATTTAACGTTCTATGATCTAGCAAAACCCATAGTTCGGCATGGTCACGATCCCAAACGAGCTGGTTTAAAAGACTTTTTACTGCAGTAAATTAAGTACGTTTTGCAGAACATTAAAAATTAACGTAAATGATCTTAACAAAACCCATGTATATCGAGTACCGTTTGTACATAAATGTTTGTAGTTGGTTTCAGACTAGTTCTAGTCAGACGGGAGCCAGTCGCAGAGGGCACACCTGGGTGTCGAGGTTCCTGAGCTCGCGGAGCAGCTTCTCGTTCTTGGCGAGCAGGTGCAGCTGTGCCCGGTGCTCCCAGCCGGCCAGCCCCAGCTGCGAGAAGAGCAGCCGGCAGTGCTGGAAGGGGGAGAGGGCCGGGAGGTGGGGCGTCGCCGAGCACCTCTCCGCAAGCATGCTGCCGGAACCACCACCACCACCGCCACGTCAACACTCCTTGCCGAGCTCCACACGACAGCACAGTCACCGCAATCCGCCTGGGCCACTGCGGGTACTACAAATTCCTAACATCAAAACTAATCATTTATTTTTTGAATTCAATTTGATATCTAAGCCTTACACTTTGAAATAATGAATATTCGTCTATTTTTAGTGTAGTTATAGTATAAGTTTAAATGTCTAGAAAATCTGCATTCTGGAAATTTTTGTAAGTTGAAAACTCTTAGTAACTGTAAAATAATCATTAAAAATTTGAAAATATACTTTTTTATCCCACTGTATTTTTTATTTAAATCTATTACATAGTGTGAAATATCTACTGCTGTTGCATAAAACCATGTAACACCATTGCTAAAATATCGTTTTTAAACTTCTTTGTTCAAATGGTTGTCGCTCGATTGTCACCACATGCGGTTACATTGTCGGCAAATCTCCGAATTATCATGTGAAGTCGTGACGTGATAATGTAACGCCTGCTGGTCAGGGCCTGGCCAAAGTTAAAATTGTTTTTTTTTGTGTGTTTGTATTTTTCGGACTTAATTAACTAGAAACTCGACCCCAGGCATCTGCATTGGTCCAGGGTGTCTGTTGTCACCCTCACGGAACATATCTGCGGTATATTGTACCTTAACTAAAAGATTAAGTAAGACACTTAATTATTTTTTTTGTAATCGAGCAACGAGCTAGGCCTACAGTGAATATGTGAAAGATCGTCTGGACTCATTACGTAAGTTGAGATCTGCTTTTGATTTTTGAGAAGTAATAATAAAATAATGCACTGCTTTAAAAAAACTCTTTCATTGTAAATAAAACTAAATACCAACTTTTATCTTAAGGGAATATTCATCCACAATGTTGGCAACAAGCCAAACTTAAAAACATAACTTCAAAATCATCATACAAAAATATTTAAAATAACATAAACTTTCCAGTGATTAAAGTGTCTTGTTACTATTCTAGGTTGCTTAGCAGGGCCAATCTGGATTGTAACAATTTTAATATAAATAATTTCACTATTCGCATGAATTAATAGACTTTTAAGTTAGAAAGCTAAAAGCTTTTCAAAGATAATTTCCACACTATTGAGTACAACATTCTCTAAGAATTTATATTTAATTTGAGACTTTAAAATGAAGTTATGAGTATAATTTAAATCTAAACCAACAAGAATTAAACTAACAGAATTAAAGTTTTGTGATTTCCATCGACATCACAGCTTATTTATCATCACTATTGTGACCAATCCTGCAGTTTCCTCACTTTCTCATGACTTTCGTGACGTGTAACACACTGACTGTACTACAGTCAAACCTCTATCTATCGTTTTTCAGGGGACCAACAAAAAAATTCATTAGATGCTGACATTCAATAGATGTGGACTTCACTCTTAGATTTTGAAAAAATATTTCAACCTCAAAATTAGTGTCAGAAATATATCAGTTACTTGTCATTAAAGTTTAATCAATTGAAAAAAAAAAAATGGAAGCATTTTACTTAATTCAATTTACACTTAAAAAAACATAGCCTATGCACAATAGAACCACAATTCAATTTCAATTTCTTCAATAATCCTAATTCGTTCATGAAGTGTTCTCATCTGTTTACTATGCCGAGACATTTTAATCGTTCTAAAACGTTAACCACACTTTTGCACTTTTTATTAAGTCAACATTCACGCACATGTAAAGGAAACACCGATCAGAATCAGGAAGTAACATGTGCCATAGATTAGGATAGCATGCCCGAACAATGAAATACTGGCCTACAGAAATATGTTCACGAAGCTGCACAGGAATCAATAAATTTTCATTGCCACAACAGACGCCATATTGGTTTCTTTGTACCTTATAAACGAGACATCTCAATGCTCAGTCATAATAAGGGACATGTTTATTCTTGAAGTGATTTTATATATGTACGATATAAAATGTTTTGTTTTTTACGTTACCATTTTAGCCGACATGAAAAAGTTTCGTACATAAATACAAGTCGATAGTGTGGCAACATTTCGTGACGAGTCGATTTCACGGAAATATGGCACCAATGTTAGCCATCTACTGTTTGTTGACAGTTCACTCGTTACTATTATAAAATGGCTGCAGATTTAAGGTGATTTTTACTACTTCTAGTATACTATCGTTAATGTTTTTATGACGGTTTCTTTCTAAGAAATGGTTATTTCTGCAAAATCTTTATGGTTAAACGATCATCTATTATAATTTATAGTGTTGGGACCACATATTTTGTACGATCAATGCAGACAAAATGATAATTCGAACATCGGTACACCTTAGTTGTATGGCAATTTTACCGGGACCGTAGAAAGTATACGATAAACATGGATAATTGATACTTGCGAGTTCGATAGATAGAGGTTTGACTGTACTTGGGAAAGTGCGAAAGTCCCCGGGAGGGGCACAGACTCACGACACGTCAGCCGCGTGCTTGTGGGCGTGCTCCTGCTCTGCGGTGCGTTGGTTCAACACGGTCGTGATGGTGTCCTCCTCCGCCTCCCTCGTCAGCGGCAGCGGAGGGGCCGCCGGGATGTTGCGAGGCACGTCCAGGTCCTCCAGGCACTCCGGGCTCGTGTGGCCGATGTACTGGAGCAGCTGTGAACCAGGGGGCAGTCGGCAATAAACAGCGACAGTTTTACATGCCACGTGCTTTACACACACAAATCTCAAAGGGCACGGTAAAATCTTATTTCAACGTATAGTAAAACCTTTTAATATGGCACATTTGGGACCACGTCTCTACCGGATTAGCAATTTGGCCAGATTATCAAAAATTACTTAAGTTTTAACAGTGGCTCAAATTTTAGGTTTCTCATCATCAATATCGAATTCAAATGTTTATTACTTTATAAGACATCTCTGATCAGTAGTAATTTATAATTGTATTTAAAGTTTTTTAAATCTCACACAGAATCCTACTTTAAAGTTAGAATTTTAACTACAAGCTAAGTTATTTAAATTGCCATAATTTTCACATGACAGATGCTGTGTAAGACACACAGAACAACTGACCATTCTCTAGTGTTGGGTTTGCTACCACAATATTACCACAATATTATCATAAAAATCTGCAAAATTAATTGAAACCACATCACTTGTTGGGTATTTATTGTCACTGAGATGAATATGAAGAAAGATGCTTTTCTATAACACCAAGTTATGTTGAGATATTTGATATTCAAATGGAGCAGTTGTCATGTTGTTATTTACCACAACTTTAAAGGCTATCTACTATGCAACAGGCAAAGATGGCAACTTTTGCTAAATTGATTTATGTGCTGCTCGAAAGTATACAAAAAAAATGCATACTGACATTACACATCACTTCATGAACACCTTAAGTTACTGGGGTGCAGTAACTGACCAGTGACCATACACTACATTTAATAAAATCAGCTAGTCAAATTCTACCATTCCTCTTGTGCGTTCTCTTTATACCCCATTTAAGATATATTTCAGGTATATTTAAACACAGTCAGCTGAAGTAACATTGAGTTATTTGCCCAATGCTGATGCACAAATGGCAAAGTACTCATTACGTTCACAAATCAAAACACATTAAACCATTAAAACATTACAACCATGTTAATAGCTTTAAAAAACTACAAAATTTATTTCATTCAAAACTAAATTAATTTCATTGAGTGAAAATGGCTTACTAGAATTTACACAGCTAAAATATCATAAATGCAGGAGCCACATGTAAATGAAGTCTAATAATAAAATGTGCAAAAGTGAAATATTATTACAACATAACTAAAAAAAAAAAATCAAAAATTTAATACTATAATATGACAAAATACTAGTAATTAAAAAATCTTTAAGGGATTTGAAAATTTAAACTTTAACATGAGAAATCCTCTAAAGTGGGGAAATTTATTTTGAAGGTTACACTGAATATTTTGTACAGTCAAAACTATTCTGCAACCCTTCATAGATCTCTTGAAAAGGAATGTTATTTTGAAGGGGTATGGTACTGGAATTTGAATCAACCCTTAACCTGCATATTAAATAATCACATTTTCATGTTACAAGCATGCTCAATACAGTTTAATACAAAAATGAAACAATGTTTTATTTAAGGGTTACTATTTTTATAGGTAAGATATTATATATGTCTTTAATGCCAAAAAAAAAAAAGCCTAACCATGGTGCTCATAATATGATTTACCAAGCAGGCACGTAGTCCAATTCTGATGGCATTTTGTAGTAAAAAGATATTTATTATGATTTTAAAGAATATAGACTTTACAGTTTCTAAATAATTAAAAATCGATAACACATGAGGAAACTCATAAAAAATTAAAGTAAAAACAATATTATAAGCAGAGCTCAACAGGTTAATCTACAAAAAACTTACTAAACATTAGTAACTGAATTAATTTTAAACTGACTCTTTGTTTGGCCACTGCATTTTGTAAATATGAATGCTGCTGCCACATTTTAGATAGTGAAAAATAATAAATCCTTGCAAAAAGCAACTGTTTCCTTTAAGGCCTTGTTGCGGTAAAAAACTACAAGTCTCAAGTTGACAAAGTCGCCAGTTCACACCCACCGACCACAACCACACCACCGCAATCCTGAAAACACGAACAATCAGCTTTCATCTCATTCTCTGCGCTCTGGTAGACCAGCGTTTTCATCATGTCTAACCCTATAAATAGGGACAAGATTATAGGGTGAATTGCGATAAAACCTAGATAACACCGAAAAGCATGTCAATACACCATACCTATAAGACTGAAATTCAAGTTAATAAACCACAAAGCACCAAAGTATAATTAAAATCATGAAAATGATCAGCATTTTCAATCAAAACTTAACGCCAATATCTAATACATTATCTTTTAAATATTAAATTCAAAGAAACTAATTTATACAGCATTTACTTTGTACCACATTTTATGCAAAAAAAATTGGAATAAGTTTACTTATTTTTAATCTTGTAAATGTTATTCCTTATTTTTCATTATGACATTAGTTTTTTTTTAAAACACAAAAATACTTAACTGATTAATTTTATTTGTTCCGAATAGTTAGACATGCTTATTACAATAACACTGTTTTCGAGAAATTAGTATAATGAAACATTTACGTGTCACATTTGTTCAATAATACGCTGTCTGTTTTAATACGACAGATTTCATAAAAAAAATTAAACTAATAATACAGAAATCTCCTGTTTTAAAATTAACTTGGCCTGAAAATAAAACCATAAAATCTTGTCTCTATCTGTTGGAAAACTGTGCCAAGTTCCTGGCGTTAACAAGTGCTATTCTATCTCACGCTTCTAAATAGTCATCACCTTCATATGAGACTGCAAGCAAGAGGTCAACAAAACTTTAAGAGGGAAATCTGAGGGGCTGGAAAGGCCAGTTTGTTTTCATGCTGCGTCACCGGCGAGCACTGGAGGGGGTGAACATGAATGCGGGCGCCTTAACTTCCGGACAGCTGGAGGAATGACTGCTGCGAAGTGGTGTGGGTGAGTACACTGCTGATCTCACCTTCTGGCCAATGGCCACGCTAGCAGATGGTAAAGTGCTCACGTAAAAAATTGTAACATGTAACGCTCAAAGTAAGTGCAACAAAGTTACTGTTCAGCCTAGTTCTCCCAACTTTATCACATTCCTCCCCACAAACCCCGTTGTTTATCTGAGAGTGTTGCTAATCTAGGGATCGTGACGGATGGTACGTACATCATCTAAGTTGTCCATATCTTCAGCGCCATTGTCCCAAGTTGGCAGGACATCTGGAGGCCGGTGACGTAGTGTATGCTGCGGAGGCGAGCTGGGAGCCATGCCACCAATAAAACTTGATGACATAAGCGTATCCTCGATCTTCCCTGGGCCCAGAACTGGTTTCAGGAAATAGTTGGATTCTGTGCCCTCTTCTGCTGGAAAAATAAATAAATAAAATATATTAAAAAAAGAAAAATAATTTTTGGCACAGTATAGGCACACGCAGATTTGAAAGTACCAATTTCCTCTGGAGCATTCTGGAAACATCTATAAACTTCTATAACCGTATTGTGAACAATATTCTTCCTTAAGTTGTGTGACTGCAGGAGAAAAAATACACATTTATAACTTCTATGAATTTGTTAAAGTTAATTTTTATCTTTTCAATAAAAACTCTAATATATGTTTTGAATCTTTGGTTATCAAGTTTTTCTTAACAACCAATAGTAAGTTAAGCTTTGTAATTAGCAAAATATATATTTTTTAATATTGTAAATTAATTAAATAAGTCAGAGGACTAATAATTATCACAGACATTTCTTTCTTTGTATAATTTTGTTAAACATATTTATTGGAATGAAAAATTACATATATTATGTTATAAGATGGATTTAAAATGCATGTAATTTTATAATGCAGATTCTGATTGGCTAAACAGTTTATTCAGGAGAATAAAGTATTCATAGCTTTATTGTTGGTAAAGTTTAGCCGAGTCATAGCCATTGTGTGATTCAATCTACATTTTGTTAAACTCCTGAAATTTGGAACAATGATAATTTGGAGGATTAGGATTACTGATTGTATTAGCAAAATCTTAATGAATAAGATTAATTAGTCATTTGAAATGACTCACTTTATTTGGTATTAATCAGATCTAAATTAGAATACTGCTCAATAATTTGGAACAGCATTGACACTTCTGATAGTGACAAATTAGAACGCATTCAAAATAAAATAAACAAACTAATAAATCTAAAGAAATTGCCTCAACCTACTTTAAATTCACTTTCAGATCGCACAGCATATTTAAACTCACTTTTTGTTTACAACTGCTATGATTCCAAAATATATTCTTGATAGGTAATACTGGCCTTAAAGAGTTCCTCAGTTTAAGTCGCTTATTATCAGCTTTGTGTACAGTCCACAAAATTATTTTTAGATTAATTTCAAACTTTAATAAATCTGATGGTAAAAATGTTACTTAAATCATTTATATCTAGAATATTATCTTTAAGTTAATGTTAATGAGTCAAATCACCCTTATGATTTTATTCTATTTTCTTCAAATATTTATTGTAATTGTGATTGTCTGTTTGCTCTATTATTTTTGTTATACTGTTGTTTGTTTGTGTCTGTCGTGATCACTGGAAGTATGTGGTTCAGGCAGCTTGTGCTTGTTGGACAACTGCAGTAGCGCCTACCTGTTGTGGAGCTTCCCTTCTGGTGGTGCCTGCCTGCTGTCAGTGCCTACTTGTAGTGACGTTGTAAGTGTACATGTACGTGTCCTGTGTGTATATGTATGTACATATGTTTCGTAGCCACAGTAAAAGTCCTTAAGCTGTTGGTGGGCATGTGACAATACGTAGTCTTTCTTCAAAATATCAAAATCTACCTAAAACTGATGGTCTCCTTTGTGTGGCAACCAAAAATCAATTCAGTAGTCATTTGGTTTAAAGCCTAATCTCTCTTTCCCCTTCCCCCCCCCCCCCCTACTGCTAACAAAATATTTTCGGGCTCGTTACGCTTTAATAATATAGCTTGAATATTTTTTTTCTGCAGCAGATTTTCAGACACAAAACTTATGCTGAAAGGTCAAAATAGCAAAAATATGTAATGACTTACAAAACTTTCAACTTACAATAATCCATAGTTACGATCAGAAAGTAGCATCTTTTGCAAAGAGGATTGATAGACATGATTTTTGTGCTTAAAAAGATCATTAACGTTTCAAATTTGGCCCTATGTAGACTTTAAAAAAATACATAATTTCCTAAGTACAGGGCTTACTGTAATGGGCAATATAAAAATAATTATATTTAAAAATATCGGGAAAAATGCTTGTTGTATTTCATAGGTTTGCAACACAGCAGACAAAATATTAAAAGAAAATATTTTTATGTCTAGAATTTATGTTTCTATCTACTATAGTGGCAATCAATAGTATCACTGTTTGGCACAAACATGAAAGTGTTATACCATGTATCTTTCTATCTCTGACTATCTCATAAAAATCATGGGTGCTGGGTGGAATTGTTTTTGTCAATAACAAATGTTATCATGCATATCTCTCCAAGTTTAATGCCTTTTTTAAAATAGATTCTGGACATGATATTTGAAAATACCAAAGTATTGCTGTTTTTGAAGTCTACTCTAAACATTTTATTCTAACCATAAGGGCTGAAGAAAAGAATAACTAATATGTACTGAGTTTTAATTTTATGTTTTTTTAAATTTTTTGTTTCAGTAATGTTATAGTTTATGCACATGATTTCGGCACATCCATATTAAGATTTTTTAAAAAAAAGTACCCGAAGAAGAAGGAAGAAGATAGCAAGTTCTCTGGGGAAAACTAAAGAAAATTCTGAAAAATGTATTTTTCATTAGATTGTTGTTAGGTTATGGTGCAAAGGGCTGTTATTTTTTTTTTAATTTGACTGGTTTCTTAAAAACCTTAATAGTTCGAGGAGGAGGAGGGGAATCAAAATAGTAATCCTGAAGTAAAGCCATTAAATCTCAAAATAATTATTATTATTATTTACTCCCTATCCTGTTCTCAAATCCTTCTCTACGACAGGGATGTTCTAAGTAGTTTACTGGTAGTTCGCCATTTTAAATAGCAGTTAAGTAAAGTTTATTAAAAAAGCATCCAATTGTGAATACAAGTTGGTTAGGTTGGGATCACTACATTAAGAATACCGTGAAATTCAAATTTAAAAGGTAGCTATTTTATCCTGAGCAACTGTGGGTATTTTACACTAATTTTGAAGTACCCAATTATTTACAAAAAAGTTACAATATTTTTAAGATGACTAACCTATTAATAATGTAGTAAACCTAAGTTACTGCCCCTGGGGTCTTTTTTCCCCGACACTGATCATTACCCCTCATCACCCACAGATCCCAATGACCTAGAACTGTCTCGCTTTTCCTACTCACACTACAATCATAATTTCCTTTTACCAAAAGTTATGAATTTGTATAAGGATCGCATTACATTTTTTTTTAAAACTAAAAAACAGCATAAAACGTGCAACCCATACTTGAGTAAACACAGCATTATTATGGAACTCGGCTAAACACGACCAAAAAATTTACAAACTTATCCATCTCTACTAAATATGACTTTCTTATCATCGGCATGATGTCTTTTTTGCCAAAAGACTTGATATTATGGATTACAGGCAACTAAAGCTAACACATAATTTGACCAAACATATAAAATTCCATATATCTCTGAAAGGGGACAGAAACCAGTTTTAAGGTAGTGAGAACTATGTACTCGTTTCAAAGACCGCGGCGAGCGTCGAGGGACGGACGCAACAGTGGCGCCACTCACCGACCGAGTCCTCCGGGCTGCAGTAGAGGATGGACGCGTCCCAGCAGGCCTTGCCCCGCAGGTCCCGCAGTATGATGCGCACCTGGGAGTGGGCCGTCCTCAGGCCGGCCGTGACCCCTCCCCCGGGCACCTCCAGCGCGGGCAGCTCCACCAGCGACATCAGCAGGCTGTTGCTCAGCACAAACAGCTGGAACAGCAACGGCGACGCGTGCTCACCCCTCGCGTCGCTCCGGCAGTTACCGACCACTGAAGGGCGGCTCCACGATCACTTCTCGGGATGGAGTTGTATAACATTACTTTAAATAAGTACGTAACAGATTGGCTCTCAATATTTACGAATGTATGGTCTCTCATACTGAACTGTAATAGTTTCATACATTTTCGACGAACAAAAAATTTAACATGTGAATTTAAGTATTTAAATAAACATAAATGTACCCAACAAAATAAAATAAAAATTAAAAAATTTTGGGGCTCGGGAGAAGCTATTGCAACTCTGGAGAGGGTTTCTGGTGGCTGCCGACGCCTGGCCGACTAGTTTGGCAGTGACCACCCCGTTCTCAGGTGTGACTTGTTTTCTCGACAAACCAATGTCGCGGAGTACTTCCAGTCCTGCCCGAGCGTTTGGGACGTGGCTACAATGGGCGGTGGATCTGCAGTGGGTTGTATACCGACAGCCTAATGTTGCAAGGTACTCCAACCACTGAGAAATCACCCCACAACTGTGTTGGCAAGGAACAAGACAGGGTACGAGGGTCAAACCCAGGTCACCAAGCAATGTTACCTGTCCCTTTGCTTGAAGTCGGCGGGGCAAAGAGGAAGTTCCTTACTGTACACAGAACGCATGAAGTCCATGGCAGATGGTCATTACAATAACTAATATACCTGCCTCCCTTTGGTTTGCCTTAAAAAGATTGCCCTACAGAGACCAAACTGGCCTTAACTCATGACTGGGTGATGCTTGCAGCAGCAGCGTCTGAAGGCAGTGGTGGCTGGCATCAGTAGGCGGCTGCATGTTACAATTGTTATTTTCGAGCCCTGTCCTGGTGGGAGAGGGGGGTGTAGAGAAAGCAGCTGCGAAGGAGGGATGAACGGCACACCTCGGGTAGGCTCGGCTCACCCAAGAGGGACGGGGAGCAGCTGACTGTTCTGCGAGTTGCTGGCCTCCAGGAGCTGGCAAGTCCTGTGCACACGTAGGGCTTTACAGTGGGGGGAACTGACATCGGGGCCATTTGAATGTATCGTTTGGTCTTGGGTATGGTAGGACCTGCACTGTCTTTACACACTTTCAAACTTTAAATGGGCAGCATATAACTACATTCTTTACCTCAAATAATTGCTGCTGCAGAGGAAGCAGAAAGAAAATAAATACATAGTTTTTTTTTGTATAATATGGTATTACGTACCTGGATATTTGGGGCAGAAAACACCTCAGCACTAAGTTCATCAGTAAAGAGCCCCGGAACGTCGTCGTGTTCCACCACCATGGACGACAACCGCGCTGCTCCGATTCCCATAGGAAAATGGCCCAAGTGGTTCACCAGATGCATTAACACCTGTCAACAGTATTACACATGCATCAGAAAATGCAATATTCTTTACAGCAGTAGTGCTTTAATTTACACAGATTCAAGGTACATATGCTTAGGGATATGAGAAAACTAACACACTTTTTTTTTGTACTAAATAATTATTCAAGCACAGAACAGCCCAAAAACGAATCAAGTAATTAACAGAAAGCCTAAAATAAATTTCCATTTATTTCATCTTTTATGCAGGAACAAACTAATTATGAAAGATAACTGTCAATAAAGACTGTAACAAAATAAAAAATCTAAACAATATAACAGAAATTATCAGAAAAACCTGAGTGATAATAATTTACAGTAACTGTAACCAACAAAAAAAAAAAAAAGAAAAGAAAAAAAAGAAAAAGAAAACTTGACTGTATAACACAATTTAAATGCTAAAAGCCCTCAAAATTCCTCAATCAATTACCAATTAGGTTAAAATGTTGGAGTAAACTTTTCTATGTTTTTTTGTTTGGTGCTATAATAACAACTTTGTTCACAACATATATTGCCAACTAAAGACATGAATTTCTATTATTTAAGTAAAAAAAGAAAGAAAAAATCAACATGTAGTGAAGTATATAGCTGAAAATAATAGCAGCAAGACACCAACTTGCATGCTCATTTTATAAATCAATTTTTTTTTACATCTAAGTCAATATAGCACACAATTTCAACTGTTTTAACCCTTCACCAAAGCAGTAATTGCTCATTTTACACAGAATGTTTGTTGATACATACAAAAGCAATTGAAGGGAGTTATATAAAGTGTAAAAAATTTACCATCCTTGACCAAGAATTTCACCACTCAATTTCAAAGTGAGTATCAGAGGATTCCAAAAGTTATAAATTGTAGGAAAAATTACTACACTCAATTTCAGGGATTGTAATTTTCAACCCACTGCAAAATTTATTATCTAAGAAACACTGTTGAATATACACAAAACACTGTATCACGTTATAATCCTCAAAATACAATTAAATATGATCTTGAAAACTGTATAACAATTTTATTTTGGGTTGCACATCATGAAAATATAATCTAGCATCACAAAGGAAGAGCTAAACATGGAGAAGTGAAAGGTCTTAAATCCTGCAGTCTAAGGTTCCTCACATTCAGTAACCCAGCACAAATTGAGCCTCTCATGTTCAGATGATTTTCGTTGATTCTGACTGTTGACCTTGGTTGCATTACTGCGCTGCTGGCATTTTTTAGTTTGCTGAGAGTACATCAGGACAGTTTTTAGTTTGAGTACAATGTTTTCTGTTTACTTTAAGTCAGGACTGGCTGATTTAAAACATATTTAAACCCAGTATTTTTTTAAAATTGTTTTTTAAATAATGTATTTTTAAATAGAACATCATAATTCCACTCTAATATTAACAAAAGTTTGATCACTAATGTTGCTTATGATTTATAGAAGCAAAAAAATATATACAAATCAAAATGTTTATCATTTAAACTGTCTAAATAAGTTGTAAATCATACCCAGCTAAATACTCTTACAAAATTAAAAATATTAAATAGTTAATTCCTATTCTGTGGGAAATCCCTGACTGTACTGTAAATCTACATTCCGTGGTGAACATCCATTCTATTGAAAATCCTCTTCCTGTGAGGAAAAAAATCCATCCTGTTTCCTGTGGTTAAGTTCCAGTAAGATGTGCAGATTTGCTGGACTTCAGTTCTTTGATGATACAACTTGTTCCGGTTCAACACGAGTGGCAGAAAGTGGGATGTTGTATGGCTTTCATTTGAACATAGTGAGAACAAAAATAACTAATGTAATAAAAAAAACTGGTTTAAACCTGAAAAAACATGGTTTGAACAAAAACAAACCAGTTGTTTGGTTTTTTTCCCCAGCCCTGCTTCAAGTTGACAATTTCCGTAATGATTGGATGATGAAGAGATCTGAAAAAAACTGGTTTAAACCTGAAAAAACATGGTTTGAAAAGAAAAAAAACAGTTGTTTGGTTTTTTTTTTCCCAGCCCTGCTTCAAGTTGACAATTTCCGTAATGATTGGTTGATGAAGAGATCTGAAAAAAACTGGTTTAAACCTGAAAAAACATGGTTTGAACAAAAACAAACCAGTTGTTTGGTTTTTTTATCCCAACCCTGCTTCAAGTTGACAATTTCCATTATGATTGTTTGATGAACAGATATAAACCACGGATGCAATGTGACGAGAGACTTGTCTTAAGCAGTAACGCTCATCTGTATATTTTCTTCATCAAGCATAGCTTATTACAACTTGTTTTAAATACCATCATATTTGGTATTCCTAGGGACACCTGTATTTCGCGAATAAATTTCGTGTCAAGGTATTTCACAAAATACTGTAGCTTTTCTCCTGTGGTTATTGGCTGAGGTCGGTGAGAGGTGTCGTCCCGCTCTTGACGGGGCCAATGAGAATGTGGTCACCGTACTGCTGCACGCTCACAAATTGCCATGACTCTTAGAAAAAGTTACAGTGTTTTGTGAAATACCTTGACATGAAATGAAATCGCGAAATACAGGTGTCCCTAGGTATTCCCATTAAAACTATAATTGGCGTTGAACAACCTGGCAAGGCCACTGGACCACCGCCAGAGGCAGTCTCACCGTCCCGGCGGCCAGCTGCACCGACTGCCAGCACTGCGAGCCGTGGGCCGGCGACGCCTGGCCCGCCGCGGCGCCCCGCCGCCCCGACGACGGGGGGCTGCCCCCCTCCTTCAGGTTGTCCAGCTGGATGCTGGGGTCGAAGTCCTGCCCCAGGTCCGGCTGGGACGCCTGGGCGTCCTCTCCCGGGGCGCCGCGTCCCCCCCGCCAGCTTGTTCAGCACCTGCCGCAAGCGGTCCGTCACCACATAAATCTGTTTGCGCCCAGCCTCCTCGTGGAGCAGAACATCGTCTCAAGTTTCCGGGAATTTTCGGCGCCGCGTTCAACCAATAGCTCACGGCGTTCGCAAGAGAAATACGATTGCCGTGGTCTCTGGGGCGCGCCGGGCGAGAGGAGGTGGGGCGGTACCTCGTCTCGAGTCTGTCGGGAGCGGCTGGCGACAGCCCGCCGAGAGACAACAATCAGTCAGTTTTCCAAAGGTAAAAAAAAAAAAAATGCAACTTAAAAACCAAGCATTCACTTGTTAATTTTTTATCTGGGTAAATTATTTTTACGAGCATTGTATATAATCGTACGTGCTGACTGTATCTGAAATTTTTTTGGAACTGTGGTTCGCAAGTTGCATGCTGGGAGTAGGTGTGCAATCAACAGGGCAGTGGAACGTTCACATTATATCATTACAAATAAATAATGTGAACAATTAACTTTATTTAATAGCCAACCTTTTTTTTTTTTTTTGCAATTTTTATTTTTATTTTTAATTTAGTTGGTAGTTTTACAACAATTGGTTATTGTCATGTGTGTTCCCTGCATCTGGTGGAAGAAATTTTGCTAATTTTTCTACGATGTGATTGTAAAGTGCCCAAGAATTAACAAATGAAATTTTGCATCTGCATCAAAAAAATATGAAACTAAAAAAAATATGTGCTGCATAATTTTATGCATGATGTTGAACATGTAAGGTCTGAACTCGAATGTATGGTATTTTGGTAAGTACATATACACTATGATCAAAAACTGGAATTAAGTTCATACGTGGAAAACTGAGTGCTAATCAAATACGTTTTTCCCACAAGAGGGCATGTTGATCAAAATAATTTGTTTCCCAATCAGAAAAGTGTGCCCGCTGACTACCATTTTAATCAAGACACTCCTCCCATTAAAATTAATTTACAGTAAAAATATATGTCTAAATACATTTGAAATACATTTAAATAAATTATGAACAACATTTTGAGACTAAACAACCTTACATTAAATTTTAAAAAATTCACATACCACAGTGTTTACATAATAGGGCTTGAGCATAGCATTCCTAAGTAGATGCTAACATATATTTCAGTTCTAATAAGAATCAAAAAAGCATAAACTTAAAATTTTCTATTATTTGAAAAATTATTTAACCTATTAGTGAAATTCCCGACTGTTGTTTACTAAACGCATGTTTGCCATGATTTGCCACTAGCGCATCCTAGTAGGTGCGAGGTAAACTAGACCTGAAAGCTTCTAACTTTACTTTCCAGAGTTGCTGCTGACATGCGAGATGGCGTAAACGAAACGTTGGCTGAACACATGGGCGTTGTCGGAGATAAATACACAATGAAGGAAGTGAATAGATATTAAGGAAAGAGGAAATTATTGTGTGTTGATTCATCACATTATTCATGCGTTGTCTTGTATTTAATGCTACATAAGTGCCATTGCTTTTTTAAGTGCAGGGAAATAAAAAAAACGACGTTTAAGACACGTTATGGACACTACTTAAACTTCATATGCATCATTACTTCAAAACCACGCTAATAGATGAACATTATTTCGAGGGGCGGGTAATACAATATTGCAATACTAGTGAAGATGTAGGGGAGATGTGGAGAGGGAGGTGATGGGAGAAGGGTAGAGGGGGAGTGGGGGAGGTAGAGGGAGAGAGAGAGAAGACGACCAAGCTACTACCACCACATGTAGCTCGCAGAGAGAGAGAAGCGGCATGGAGCGTACCTTGAACACAGTGAGGAGGAGGCAGGAGCTGCCCTGGGAGGCGAGCAGACAGGACGTGGGGACGCGCATGCACCACTCGCCCAGGCAGAACATGAGCGAGGTCAGGAGGTGCTTGTCTCGCTCTGTGATGGACGCCCCTGACGGGGGAACCAGGCTGGACAGCGTCAGTGCCAGCACCTGTCACAGTCGACATCACACAAACACTAATAAAACCATTATCATTTAAAACACAATGCTAGTGTATTGGTTTGATAGTAAGCCAACATCGAATATAGGCAGTTTTACCTTTTCCTTGCATCTATCTTAAGTACGCCATAATTTCAATCCCAGATTAAACAGCAAGTAAGAAAATATAATTACTTTAACACCTCCAGTACATAATTTTAAATGAATTTATTAAATTAGCCGATGATTACTAATATTTTGTAAGCAATGTTTATGAAAATAATTTTGAAATATCAAAAAACAAGAAATATGACATAGGAAAATGAAGACTACAATTTAGCTACATCATAAACATTGTGTAACATCAACAACACAAAACTTACTTTATTCACTGCATTTTGTCTGATCACTTTATGTTTTATAGTTTTTTTTTTTTAATAAATGCTTGTGGTGCACGTATGTTAACTATAAGTGCTTTTATAGGGGACAATTTTAAAGTGACACTAGGTTTTTTAAAATTGCCAAATCAGGTCATAAGGGAGACACAACCACACAAAAATGTTATACTTTATTCTCTCATCTACATTAAAAAAATTCCTAAATCTTTAAAAGAAGTGTGTCAGAAGGAATACATGAATGTACAATATGGTTGTATTGCAAAGGGCAGACAAGTATTCAACTGTATCAGAAGTAGCTGAATTTTTATTTATTTTAATGGCATTGAAAATTGAACAATACTTACTTCGTTCATTCAGTAAAAACTCAAAACAAACACTCACCTCTATTATTTTAGGCGGAATCTCAGAATAATGTTCCAATAGTTTGTCTGCGTGGTCACAGAGTAGCAGCAGCAAATCTGAAGCCACTTGACCAACAGTCTTGTGGTTGAACTGTACGAGAACCACCAAAATGATAAAAATCATGTCAAACAACACCCTATCACAAAAAATAACAAATATGTATCATAAATATGTACATATAAGCAAGATGTTCCTACATATAAAAAATTGGAGAAAATAAAATGTTTTAACATATCTCTCTCTATAAAAATTTAAACTACAAAAATTACAAGCAAGCACTTGTACAGAACTCTTTCAAAATAAATGAAGTCAACAAGTACTTACATCACCAAATAAGAATGCGAACATTAACAAAAAATAACAAGACTGAAGAAATGGTACACTAGTTTTTTGAAAAACTGAGTCCAGTTTGTAAATGTGACTTGCGGCAAAGGCAAGTAATACTACATTTAATAAATTATTTCTCAGCAAAGCATCTCATTTCTATCCACAACAGTTGTCCACAATATTAAAAATTATTTCACTACGCTGTGTAGTGCAGGCCACTTACTACCTTTCCGAACTTTTCAGAATATCTTTTAAGGCGTAATGCAGTATAAAAGCTAATTAAATACATAGTTCATAATTTTAGTACACTTTGTTACACTCCTACCCATGGCTGGTAACCTTAGTTGGTACGCAAAAAAACAAAAACACAAGTCATGTTTAATTTTCAGGTTTTTTATATAAATATATTTTTTTTGATATTTGAGCATTTTATGTCTAATAACCCATCTACGTCCTTTTTGTATACATTTAAATCTAGTAATTAATTTTTGACGAAAATGAAAAATGGTTTTGCTCTGATTATTGTGCATAAATAAGGTGTTAATATATGTAGTAGTTTTAACATTTTGTAGCATTGGGTTACGTTTATAGCACAAGGATTTTTTTTAGTTAAAGAGTCACTGAAAATATAGACAGTAATCACATCCTGTGTTAGACAGAGACAGAGACAGACAGTAGTTCATGGAAAAGCCTTCCAGATGGAAAAATCACATAATATTAATTGTAAGAAAAATCTTTGTACCCAATAGGAAGGTAGCTTTATCAGGGAAGTCCCTATTTTGTGCTCTGTTGTGTTTTTTTGTACTGACCTTTTGTCTGACCAGTTGATCGCTCAGACATTGCCATGTGAGGTCGCGCGGCTCACTAATATGACATGTTGATGTGAACGAGACAAATTTAGCGGCTGTGTTCCGGGCTGCGCCAATAGTAACTCTTTAAGAACATGTATGTTGAATAATCGTTGACCACAGTAGTCTGCAGTAGCCCATGATGAGGTGACAGTGAACTTCTGTGTCTCCCAAGGACATCAAGTTTCCTTGGTCGTGCCGTGTGTTCAGACATATCCGCGAGATTATGATGTCAAACATTTAAGAAAATATGCATTCTGATCAATGAGTTGCCAGAGGCTGTGTTAGTTTTATGTTAAAGTGAAACATTTGACAGTTTTCCTCAAGTGTAATAAATCTACAAAATTTGGCAGTAAACTCTTTCATTTGGAACAGAACATCCTTCCAAAACCATAAATAATATTTGACACTTTAATATTTATGAACTGTTTTAACCCACGACTTATACAAAGATTCGTTATTTTCCAAGTGTTTTATGTGTGTGAAATTCAGATCATAGCTAACCGGGAGGTCTGGATTGTCACATATGTCTATATCAGATATCTGAGTACGTAAAGGCCATGACCCAACAACCTGTAAGCTGTTGCATTAACTCGTCAATATAAATGGAGAACTGACGAAGACTGACAGCAAAAGGAGAGTTACCAAATTTTTGGATTATCACCATGAAAGGTTAGAATTATGAACATCACAACATAATGTGAACCAGTACACACATGTAATATCCACAACTTATAACCTACATACTAGCACTGACTGGTGTTTTAGTAATTATAGAATGCAAATGTGATTATTTAATGTACCCTAATTTACAATATAGTTTAAAGGTACTGCACTATTTAATTATGTTTTTAATACAATATGTTTACTTATATTTTATTCCTACAGTAATAATATTAATTTAGATTCACATTTTGCACTGTTTGAAATTTATTAGATTTTTTTAATTTTTTTAATTTTTATGGCCATGATAAAATTATCATAGCTGTTACACATCTGTCAACATAGACATATTCAACTTACAAACTCAAGTGAATAGTAGAGCACTGGCACAACATTTAACAAACATGGCTGAAATAACATAAGCATGCAACTTATGACAAACAACGAACACAAAACAAACAAGACACACATTACTACCTTTTGGTTGGCTGATGTGAACACGTAGCCAGCGTGAGTATAACGTTGCTAGACCAGAAATGAAAACAGTAAAAAACCAGTAAATCAAATCAAATGTGTCACAAAAAAAGTTCATGCTAATATAATCTATTACTATTTGACTACACACAGACTGATGCCATAAAGTTCTAAGAAAATATATACAGAATAGAAGCAAGCAAATTATGCTAAATCTAACAAAACTACAAGCAATATTCCTTAGCTTGACTTTAGAAAACTTTCAAATTTTTGGCAGTACTGCTCAAACTTAGTAAAAAAAAATTATTTATAAGGGAACTTAAAAACTTAATACAAATTTGGGTCTATTACATTTAACACTAATATAATTTTTTATATAAGGGTAAAATATTACTTTTAATGTTTTTATTAATTAAAATATAGCAAATAAATGCTATTTAGTACTGATATGAACTATTTGCAGGTAATGTATAAATTTTTTCAAAATTTGTGAACTACTTGGTTTAGCATACCGTCGAGAAAGCTTAAAGTAACGTTTTTTGATGATTCAATTCCAATCGGTACAACCTAGAAGAGTCCAAGTGAATACTGAAAGTATGCAAGCTAGGAGGTGGACTATTTACACATGTCCCTTCACGAATTCAACGCCAATTGCCGTGCACAGAGAAGGCCCGTGAGATCCAGAAGCGGAAGAGGTAACTCACCCTCAACGCGAGAAGCAAGATGTTCACTGCATCCTTGATCTTGGGGTGGAAGGTCTCGTGGGACAGCTCGTGGTACAGGTAGATGCCCAGGCTCGACAGTGCTATGCAGCGGGCCAGCCCCGCTGGCTCTCGCTTGCCACACTTCAGCAGCACGCTGAGGATGTGGTCCTGAGAGCAATGCACCACAGGTCACACTCCGCACCACAGATCTGCGGTGCTGGAATCACAGGCGTGCCAAGGGTCCGATGCGATGGATGCAAATACTTCCCTAACCAATCACGTCTGACACATTCATGACGCCAGCGCCATGTACATGTAAGATGCGAAAGACTTCCAGATTAAAAAAGTTTTTCTATTTCCATTATGTCGTGGTCATGACGTTTCAGAAATAGAATCAGAATTATGTTTTGGAAAGATGATTAGACTGGTGCATTGGTAATGTATTATTACATTCTTTGAACGATTCTTGCAATAGCGAAGCTTAATTCAAAAGTTTTTCATGGACATACGCCATTGCTGGTTTTAACTTTTAATAGAGACACCACAAGAATGATCAAAAAAAAGATAAATACACAAACAAACAGAATACCTGCCTAAAACTGCCTATGTCGAACGTTATACACATAGCACAAGAAGAAATCCGTGGAAGGAATAAGTCATAAAAAAATATCACAGCACAAACAAACATTGAGCTGACAACGTGACAGTTGTAACCAGAACAGGAAGTACAGACAAATAATCTTGGACAACACAAAAAAAAATACAGACGAACCCAAATATAATACAAAACAGATAATCTGGATAACACAATGACAAACATTGGAGTGTACAGGCAAACCCAGCAATGAAACTGAACAAATATTCTTTACAATACAACGACGATGGCACAGCCCAACACAGTAGGCTTCCTAAGACAAACAGTTGTGACATTTTGGGAATTGATATTTGTTCCTATGTCCTATATCAGTCTGTCCGTGCCTGATGATGGGGGCAAATCAGTTCCCAAAACGTCACAACTGTTTATCTTAGGAAGCCTTATGTGTTTCATTATGCTGTCTAGAATATTTGTTTAGTTTCATCACTGGGTTTGTCTTGTTTGTCACTGCATTATCCAAGATTGTTGTTTGTCTGTATTTTCAGTTTATTTTAAAACTGCCTCGTTGTTGTCAACCCACTGTTTGTCTGTGCTGTGATATTTTTTCTGACTAATTCTTTACATGAAATTAACTCTGAGCTGTCTATGTGCATATCATTCAACATTGGTTGATTTTAGCTGTTTTACTGTTGTGGGTCTGTATTCATCTTTCTTGTTAATTCTTGTGGTTTCTCTATGACACACAGTTAAAACCAGCAATGGTGCATGTCCATGGAAATCTTTTGTGTACCGGTATGATTTTTTTTATTAAATTTATTTGTGAAATATCTTAAATGTGTTCACAAATAGTAATTTTTCCAAATGAAAGTTAAATAAGAAATACACATGATTCTGTAAAACATGTCAATTACAAAACCTGTAATCTCTGATGAGTATCATGTCTGATGCATAGTTAATGGCAAGAAACATTTTCACATAATCATTTATTTTTGTTTATCTAGCAGGTGAGAACCGCTTGTTCACAATAACGCGATATTTTACTGTCGCACTGGATCCTTCACGACGTGCCTATGAGCCATTTTGATACCAGCATGAATCTGAAAGCTAAGATAGAAAACTCTGCCATTGTTGTCATATTTCATGTGGTTATTTAAGTGAATCAGAATTACTTGATCTGCTTGGTTACACCCTGTCTCCGCCAACTCAACTCTGTGTGTTCTAGAAACTGACTGTAGCACATTTTTACTGCAACACCAAGGCTTGAAGCTATCTGGTTCACAGCATACAACTACAGCGAGCAGACATTTCAGACAACTGAAGAATTAGATGCTATGACGATCACCCATACAGGCTTTAAGGCCAGACTTATCCTCCACCATAAAGAACACTGCCCATCAGAGTAACACTGTTTGATTAGCACGGTTTTGAAGTAACAACGCCAATAAATGATGGCATGATTTGAAGTAGCCCGTCATAGATTCGAAGCAGCGCCTTTTTCTTTTACGTGAATTTTTATTTCCATGCGCGCACAATGACAATAGCACTTGTGCAACATTAAATACAATGCAACAAATAAATTATGTGACAAATCAATACACTATATTTTTCTCTTTCCTTCATTGCGTACTTATCTCTGACAATGCCCGAGTTTTCAGCCAACATTTATTTCACACCATCCTGCATGTCAGCTGAAGTCTAGTTTACCTCGGACCTACTAGGATGCACTAGTGGCAAATCATGGCAGACACATATTTATTAAACAACAGAGTCGGGAATTACATTTACCTGTTAAATAATCTTTCTAATAATATGAAATATGTTTATGCTTTTAAAATTCTTATTATAAATGAAATACACCTCCTGTATAAATAAAATTATTAATTTGTAACTCAGAAAGGTTGTTAGCGAGTATTTAGGAATGCTATGCACAAGTCCTATTATGTAAACACTGTGGCACATTAATTTTGTAACTAAATTATAGGTTGTTTTATTTAAAAAATGATACTATTCAACATCTATTTAAATGTACTTCAAATGTAGATAGACATATATTTGCACAGTAAATTAATTTTAATGGAAGCAGTGTCTTAATTAAAATGGTAGTCAGCAGTCACACTTACCTGATTGGAAAAACCAATTAACATACACTCTTATTGAAAAAACATATTTGATTAGTGCTCTAATTTCCTGGAATGAATTAGAGCAGCACTTTGAGAGGAGGGTATACTGGTTTTTACTCTCTCTAAATGTTTATGAAATAAAAACAAGGGTTATTAAGAAAATGGGACTATAAAACCGAAATTATTACGCAATATCCAGCTGAGGAAACACAGAATCTTAAGGGGGCCAGCCTCGTCAGGGGTGTATGTGTGTTAATGAGGTGGGATGATAAGCGCGACGCTCGCTGGTACTTCCAGCGCGGTATAGCCTCTAGGCGCAAGTCTCTGAACTGGCGCGCATTTGTCTCATCGTCATAGGATAACTGTGAAATTTGAGCGGTGACCGTAACATTATATGGCGGAGAAATGAAGATAAAGGTGTTATGCAAGCCCCTTAAGTGCTTTCAAGAATCTGTACTGACTGTTTTATGCCTAATAATTACTCTGAATACACGTGTTTTAGCCATTTTAACGCTTCTAAAAATACAGTTTAAAAACTTAATCTGAAATTAAAAGTACTTTTCGGGCCTCAGCAAACTCTTAAATGCTATTCGTAAATAGGCCCCACTTGGATATCTTGAGTAGTTTTGAAATCGCGTAGTTTTTCCTGAAGCTCTGCACACCGTATGTGTGCCCAGGTAGGCGGGCCCCTTAAATTCTAATGAAAGACCATGATGCACTTGGTCCGGCAAAATGCTGAATTAAGAATATTTGCCAGATGTTTTACAAATACCAGATGTGTAGAATATAACTGGTGCTAATATTGAGAACAAAAAGCAATTTCCAATGCTTATTTAGTAAAACACCAATTAAAAATTGCATTTATACACAAATAATGACATGAAACCAAAAATAGAGGGCGAAGTCTAGTGGTCACCAATCATACCGAAAAATATATATTCATAATAAATATGATGCTCAATATTTTGTAAATACTTTGATATTCATTTCAAACTATCAAATAAAACAAAATAATTTTTTTGCCTGTAAATACATCAAGGGAGATTTATTCCCAAAAAATTGTAATTGAAAAAACAAAATGTAACAAGTAACATACATGAAGCTAAAATGATATATTGAGGAATTTAGATTTGTTTCCTGCAAAATTATGCATGTGTTGTTTTTATATACCAAAAAAGCAGAGACTACGATTTAAAATCACTAATAATGCTCCAATTTTATGTATATAACCAGTTATATCACCAAAAAAAAAAATTTATACTCAAAATTTTATTGGTTTAAGAAAATGCATTGCTATGTGTTCCCCCCACTCCAACCCAATTCAACACCTCCCAATTAGGTTCCATATACTTTTCTCACTTTTTTATATTCAGTATCATGAATCAAATTTTTCTTGGATTCCTGTGAAGAGTAAAAAAAAAAAATAAAAAATAAAAAAAAAATAAAAAAAAGTTCCACTAAAAGGTTAAAATATAAAATTTGATTTGAAAAACATTTGATATGCATGAATAATTTAAAATTCAATTATAATAAAATAAATAATTAATACTTTTTGCAGAAGCCGAACAAGCCAATTTAAAGAGGCACAAAAGTACTTTCTTCCGTAAGCATGTTTCCTTGCTAATACTTAATGGTGAGAGTTAAGTTCAAAGTTTAGCAAACTGGATTAATATAACGGTCTTCCGAACATTTCAGATTTTTCAAACCTTTACAATATAATTAACCTAAAATTAAATGAGAAAATGTTACTCATTAAAAAAAAAACCCAGAGTAATTACCTTGGCATCGTTGCAAGACATGACCACAAATTCGGAGCCGTTCGGCTGAAGGACAGGCAGGTGAGAGAACGTGGTCGGCAGGCACAGCAAGGCACCCAGGATGGACGCTGCCTCAGTTCGCGGCATCTGCGGTATCAAATCACACATTTCTGAACATGAGCATGTCCTTCATTCAGATACTACTTACAAAAGAATTCACTGCAAGAGAGAGGGGGAAAAAAAAACAAGTACAAAAATTTATACCAGGTAAACAAAGAAATTTTTTTTAAATTGTATGCTTACATCAGAATGTTTTTCACAGACAATAAGGTTTAAACTCACTTAAACTCTAATATCCAAAGTCTTGGGTCTGTAACACCAGTGCTATTAATTTTTTTTTAATGGTTATACATGTTTTAGCAGTACAGGAGAGCACCCCTCAACCGGAATCATTGGGGGGAAGGGTCTATTCCGGAATCATTGGGGGGAGGTCTATTCCGGTTATGGGAAAATTCCGGATAAGGGGAGTTGCAGTAGGGCCAGCCTCCGAGCCGGATGAATAACCTTCATTGTTCATTCTAGCAAGCTGGCAAGCGGGTGTTTCTTATCTCTGTGGGTGGGTGCTGTGTGAGCGAAGAGCATAGGCGTGCGCACGGTAGGTGCCACAGGTGCCTTGGCACCACCATTAGGGTTAACGTTATTTTGTTTTTTACAAGCAGAAATAATACGTACTTACAAAAATCCGTATTATTTCCAAAAAAAAATATGTTTTCCAATCGTGTCGAGTTACACTATCAGTATATAAATTATCAATCGAACCAACTATACACACGGAAACAAGTCAGTTGCAATTATTTACACGCGGGCCGCGGCTACAAAACTTCTGAAATGTAAATACTTCTCATAGTTCTCCTCGAATTACATAGAATGCGCGCTCGGTGTCCACTGTTCACTCCACTCGGCAGGCGCACGGAATAATAGCCGCCGTCCACCAGGGTTTATTTAAAAAAAGAGTTTAGTTAGTTAAAAGGATAGGCTTACTCGATGACTTATATGTAGGACCATGAAAATTTCGCGAAAAGATCCCGAGAGTAGCTGGAAGTTAAAACACTGTAGCATCGTCTGTGTTTCGTGATTGGGTGAGTTACTTTGAGGTGCATGTCGATTGTTACAACAACCAATCACACTAATTCTGTGTGGAAGCAAACTCGTCCTTAGTGGCTCGTGCAAACAAGGCAACGACTTCTCTCGCAGACGGCCACCAATCACAAGGAAGAAACCGCTGGTGTGGTATATCTTGTTTCAGTCTAGTAGGCGTTCAGATTTTTTCGCGAAAATTTCCTGCCCCTACTTATATGCAGTCGCCAACAAAACATTTTTGTTGTATTCCAAAAGTTAAAACTTTTGCCCACTCTTATTTGTGTATTTTTATTATTTTAATATTTTACATATTTAAGTTATCTTACAAAAACTCCCTTGATTTTTTTATTTTAAAACTTAACATTTGAGAATGTTTTTTCTAGTATTTATTTGGCGTCTTCAGAAAACATGTAAGTACGGTTTTTCAAAGCCACCAGCATGAATTCCGTGCAAACAATTTGTGAAATTTACTTTATGGCTCAAAAAGCTTAAAACTGTAAATAGTTTAGTAGTTTTCCTGGTGATTATAACGTTCAAAGCCATAATTTGTCATAAAAAATGTTTAAATTTTTACATCTGTGATTTAATGTTTTTGTTTGGAAACACCTTAAATAGCACTATTTTGCGCTTTCAAATCTCAAAATTTTTTCGGGGGAGGACCCCCGGACCCCCCGCTTTAGGCTCGGGGTCGTGAATGACAAGGATGTTGTGTAATCTGGCACCACAAATACTGAAGTCCTGCGCACGCCTATGGCGAAGAGGATGATGTAAATGTAGAGGGTTGGGGGGGGGGGGAGGTAGTAGTACAACAGCTGCAGTGAGTGTTGTGTTACTTCTGTGTTGACCTGCTAGTGATTCACACTTCCTGGAGAGTGTATAGTCACTGCCACGCACAGTTGCACAGTTTACATTTCACATACACAAGAATAACACTTCCAGCATCTCGTTTAAAAACACAGAGATAGAGAAATACAGGTAAATGTAGACTGTTTAACCATATATTAACGTATAAATATGTACATAATACATATTTGTACACTAAATTATTGTCTACAAACTGAAAGCATCACACCTTGGAAGTAAATGTTACTGGCTATCACGTGTGTCAGCGTGTGTACTCTCGGGCCGGCCGGAATTTTCCGTTTACTTGACATAGTGAAACAATAAAACTACTTACAGCATAAACATCTTTATAGTAATTCACGTCCGACGCGAAAACCAGCGGTGTATTTACGCAATGCGCGGGAAAGACTGGCTATAATTAGCTCTCTGACAGACGTGCGCGCGCGCGCCTACAAGACATGTACAGTCAGGCAAAAGCAAGAACGCCTCGTTCCAGTGCGGAAATGTTTTAATTTTTTTTGGAAAATTAGTTCTGGATATCGGGAGTTCCGTTTGTGGGAATTACGGTTGAGGGGTGCTCTACTGTATAAAACAACACTCTTCTTGGGGTTTCTTTGTGAATGTTATTTATGTTTTATATTACTTTCGGACTAATGACTTAAGAGTCAATTCTTCCTAAACAAACAGTCACAGCCAATATTTAAGGCAAATAGGCAAGCCTGCACCAAAGTTGTTTATTTACTTATTTATACAATTGGGGTACAGTACCAGCCAAACAGTATTAGGACCGAGACTGACGAACACTGTAAATAAAATACAGTTATGTTACTTATAGTAATAAAATATCCTTTGACTAAAACACATACAAATATAAATTGTAAAACATCTCATAGGAATCTGAAAAGATTTATTTTAAAGAGAGGAATCCTTTCTAGTGAGATACTTTGCTACAAGGTTCCCTGGAGCAAACATTAAAATTGTGTTCACTTTAAATTGAGTGAAACTTACCTCTCTCAAATCTGACGATGAAACAATAGTGTTCGTAGCATGTATAAAATCGAGTAGCAGTAACGAATGCCCAGGAAGCATGAGCGAGAAAAAACGTGGCCCACAAAACTGAACCAATGTGTTAATCACAGCCTAAAACAGAAATAAAATAGTTAAACACTATTTCCAATGGTCGCAGAACATTACATAAAGAATATACAGTCAAACCTCAATAACACACAGCTAAAGGAACCATGATTTATCATTTTGCAACAAACGGGTTTGTATTAACCAAAATATTACAAAATTAATCATAATTTGTATGTAAATTCTTAATCAAATTCAAATTAAGTTCAAACTCACACAAAATTATAAGACACAATTTTAGGATGGCTACACCTCTGGCTCAATAAATGTTTTCTAATGTATCACACTAAAAAAATGTTTAAGACAGAAGAATAAAGCAAAGGTCTAGAAATTACCAACATACAGACATGCTGACTACCATTATTTTGGAAGAATGAAATTTCCAAGCTTTTTTTTTTCTCCCCAACTTAAATGAACCAAAGCAATGGCATCAGTATTATTGTAATTGAAACTTCAGATTGCTTCTTTGCATTAAATTGGGATATACTAACCAGCCTTTACTACATGTAACTGATTACCCTCGGAACAAAAAAATTCTGTATTTCATAACAACCATATTTTTGTAACTCCTATTTAATTTCTAGGGACCGTGAAAAAAACTTTGTATTAATGAGAGTTTTGCATTAACAGGGTTTTTATTGAGGTATTACTGTAGAACTGTAAAGACAACATACCTGATCCGTTCCAACCAGACCATGATGCAATACTTTGTAGAACTGTGTGAGGTGGTCGCGAGGCATGGGAATGTCATGAGGGGTCAAGGTCATCTGGCACAGTAGTCTGTACGCACACAACTTTCCCCGATGATAGTCGTCAGGTAGCGTCAATGCCTGAAAACAGCATCTGTAGCATTATGAAACACCCTCATGCAATGTTTTGAGTAATCCTATTAAGTAGATGTTTCTAATCCGTCATGGTTAAAATTTCATACTTTCCAATTTTATTTATAGTTGTATTTTGCAAAAAAAAAAAAAAAAAAAAAAAAAAAAAATCCTGTAAAATGACAGAATTCCTTTGATTATCAGTGTTACAAATGTTACAAATAGTATTAAAACTCATTTCTGAGTACTAAATACATAAATATATACAACATAATGTAAACATATACATAGGCAAAGGGGTGGTTGAGATGTCTGTAAGATCACTCACTCACCAGGTTTTATTCCTGGCATGATCAAAGTCTGATCTTTCAAAAGTTGGAAACATTGCGCGGACGTTACAGTGGGCCAGTGTGTGTTTCCCGCAACAATCCATCAATGCCCCATTCTCATCTCACCCCCCCCCCCCTCCCCATGCCACACTGTTCCTAAAGACCCCTATGTCAATGAGACATTAGGCCCTAATGACCACCAGTTGCACCATTAGCATTTGGGCGTGATCTTGTTTCAATAACTGGTTTGATCATGATTTGACCACATTTTCTGTAGCATCATTGTATTTCGAGTGCTAAGCAAAGATCATTGGGAACTTTGAGTTGAACCAACCATCTAGTTGATTCATGAACAATGATCTGGGATCAACAGAGTGCGAGCAGACATGTCAAGAATGTAAATGAACTTTAGGGGGTTATTATTGTAATCAGGCATATTAATTTAAGAATGATTACTCTATTTCCGATTAGATATAATACACGTTTGAAAATATCTGTGATTTCTAGCATTACAACCACATTTCACATGTAACACTCATATTTTAAATCTTTGTAATGCTCGTTATTTTAGTTTAATACTTTTAATAAGTTTTAATTTTGTTAACATTACTTTTCTATTAAATATAATCTTTATACTTCAGAAAACCTATTCATGTTTCAAACTGTTTTGTTTTGAAACAGTTTTTGATTACTGGTATGTGTTTTTTTTTTGTCATAACTAAAAATCAAAAGAGACTTGGCAGCTGCTATCTTGTGGCAAACACATCAACTAATTGCTTGCCATGGTACAATCAATTTAACCAACTTCATATCATTCAAGCCCACCAACAGAAATGTGCCAAACATCCCTTTGACACTGCTGCTGCCTGTTGCCGCAGAATGAAAACGTACAATCTTCGGTTAATGCGAGAGAAGATCAGAATGTGTTGACGCAAGGTTCAGAGGAATGATCATCAAATCATTCCATTCTTGGGATCGAAGAGCAGTATGGTACAACTGGCCACAGTCATTCACTCAAGCACACTTCAACAACACTACTTCACAATATTAGTCATTCTGTTACCTCGAAACACCAGGGTGCTATAATATTCAGAGGCGGTATGAGATCTGGAGGCGGAGGAGTCACTTGATTGTCACTGGACACTCCTTGATTTAGGCGAATCTGAAAAGTAAACATGTTCTCAGAACAAATTAATAAATACGGAGGTCCTAGATTAATGGACACTTATTATAATGGACACTAAATTTTGTTTCCTTTAACTTGGTTAATGGTGGCCAAACTCGTTAAAGAAGACATCTCCGCATACAGCTTACAAACAGTTGGGGTTGGGACTTCTTGAATATCCTGTACATACCCTAGTATACAAGCGCTGCACTGCGTACACATTCGAATAATTCTTGCACCCAAGCATAATGGTTATCGAAGGATGAATCAACTGTCTTAAAAGAGTGTCTGCGTGTCTTTTCTCCCACGCCTTTAGAAAAGGAGGCTAGGATGCGGTGCTAATTTTTACTATGCGCGTGGCAAAGAAAACAACAGCCAACTCACCCCTTCCACCGGCACGTGCATCCCGTTATGACAAAGGAATCTGTACAGGTCATTCACCGACTTTCCAGACAGTGACGTTGTCAAGCCATTCTATTCCAGACAGTTTTGTGGCCAGCGATTAGTCCTCTGTTGTTCAGGCACTGTGCGTTCATGGTTTTTACCCAAAATAAATACAGATTAAGTTCTTATAGTTTGTAGCATTCAGTAAAATTTTACTATACAAGAGTTTCATCTTACATAGCTTATTGTTTGTTAGATTTAGTCTTACATTATTACATGTTGTGCGATACATAAAGGCTACCAACAGGCTGGCCTTGCTGCCAAGATCAGGCATTCCATCACTCTCCCTGTGAAATTAGATGTTTTACAACAATACGTTTTGGGCCAGTGGTGTTCAGACGTTGCACGTGAACATAATAAAAGGACCTCTAGTTAAGGGAAGAAGAAAGGTTTGCAGAGTTTTTCTCACTCTATTGTATAACAGCCACTGGTCACACGTGCTCTCTCACTTCGTGTTCTTCTTTCTGTACCCTCATTCTTGACAAGGTCACCGGACTAATTCGTTCACAATAGGGCTGTGTAGGAACAAATTTTTCAATTCTATAAATTTTCGGGTGGGAAAGAATTTTTTCTAAAGGAATTAGAATGGGATTAGGGAAAACATATTTAGAGAAATAAACACTGCTAACTAATTCTATAGAAGAAATGTATGAAGCGAATCTTTTTTTTACCACGCAGGAAATGTTTATTTACTGAGCTGTCAAGATTAAAACTACTGGGAACAACAGTCAGAACACTAGGGAGGTGGGGGTGGGTCGCTGTGTATTATCTACCCAGGATAACCAAGTCCTATTCCTTATGTTTAAAGCCTTATGTTTCTACCAGATCCATACAAGTTTTCTTTGTCGTGATTTTAAATTACCATGCGAGCACAGCTATTTTAAGGCACACATAAAGCATTATCATAATGCTTAAAGATGTAATATATTTTAAATCTCCTTCCAGTAAATTTGGTTAGCCTACATTGATATAGTTGAATAATAAAAGCTTGTTTACTTAATAAGCCTTACCATAAAAGTTGTTAAAATCTTGGTTTCATGTTCTTTTAACTTATTTAAAAATTTGTCTCTCTTTACATCACTGATATCATCATAATAAAAATCAAAGTTAATTCCGAGAAAAGAGACATGTTTAGATTACTAGTGTGTCTTAAATAATAGCTAAACTTGAATTTAGTTCTTTATATTGATCAAAAAATGTGTAGCTGTTTGAAGCCATTCAACCACAATGAAGCCATTTAACTACAGTGTAAACTCTATATAACGACACTTAACGGACTGAGCATTTTTCAGCGTTATAGAGAGTGGTCGTTAAATGGAGAGGAATAAAATATATAATTTTACTATTCAATAATAATATGTATTTACTAATATAGTACACATTTTACACACGAACATTAATATTCATACAAATAACAACACTTATTGCATATAGTCTGTTACATCTTCATCTGATGTTTTTTGCTGCTCCAATATTTTAATTGTATTTTCTTATGTATTTTACTGATATCTTGAGATACTGCCGGATCATATTGATTATATAAAAAGTATTTTTCTAATTGTTTTGCTGCATCAAGTACTTAATAAAACTTTTTCGTCAATACACAAAGATTTTCGTTTACTCGCCATGTTTACAGTTCGAAAGTCTGTAAGCAACTGCGAAAATGTGTAAAAACTTGACAAAAGTCTAGTGACCGAGGTAACCATGTGCAAGTTCATCATACAAAAACCAAAGACAAAATTCCTTAGAATCTCCTATACGTCAGTCGAAGTAAACACGTGGTAGATAATACAACAACAAAACAGCAAACAAAAGAACGTACACAGCTGCCGTTTTTATCAACTTCGGCAACTTAGAAAGTACTGCTTAATGATTTATAATGCCGTATTGTTGTCGTTAAATAGAGTGAGCGTGACGCTATATAGAGTGTATTATTGTATAGAAAACAAGGTGAACCAACCAAAGGCAAGCAATTGCGACGTTTTAAGGAGTTTGTCGTTAAATCGAGTGACGTCATAAAGAGTTTACACTGTATTTCCAATCGCAAATATACTAACAAAAATATAAATACAAATGAGCAAAAAATTAATAAATTAAATAATAAATAATGTAGACTTAGAAGTTTTTTGTGATCCAGCTACAGGCATCACAAAGCCATAAGTCTCTGAGGTTATATTGTCCATTGAATGAATCAGCATAATGTTTTTTTTTTTGCTAATAATAAATTATAAATATGGTAAATTTTTAACTATCCGTGTTCATTGGGATCTACGGATGCCCGAGTAATTGACATTCCGTTAAAGAAAACCAGAATAAACTGCTCAGCCTACTGGAACGTAAACAATATCGGCAGTGTGTAGCTATGAGGTACTTCTACATCTGCTACGATTACCCACTCCTTCCCCTCCCCCTTCCTCACAATTTAATTTTCCACCCCTCAGAGGCAAGTTATTCTTTCTTCTTAGTTCCCTGTCAACTAGCACGCACATTAGTCAGTGAGAAACTTATGCCAGGCTGGAGGAATACAAAGTCACACACTTTAACACACCAATTCTTCGAGGTGTACCTTTCACAGAACTAACGCAGGAGTGTGTCCATAAACCAAAGATGGTTACAACTTACAAGAAATGTTACATTTAAAGTGTGAGAAATAAATAGCGCGTAAATACTATACTGTTGGAAACAGTTTAGTCATGAAAATTTGTCGTGATTTGACACACGAAGATTGCCTTCACATACATTGCTAGTTCACCAGCATTAACCATAGCTGAAGAGGTAAAGTTAACTCGGCATGCTCAAGATATGATTGCACACGCTAACAAAACATGCACACAAAATTCTGGCTAGTTTATTTTTTGTTATTTCCAGTATCCCTTCCTCCAATTGAATGCCAGGCAGTCACATCTCTCACGGGGAGCCTGTTTAGCTGACGGGCGGGCAAGTGGGCAGTAGTGTACCATAACGGCAGTGCGGTGAATGAAACAAACAAGGAGATCATGGGCCGCAGTCAGCCCCACCCCCCCAAAAGAATTTAAAGTGTGATAAATGTGACAAATGTGACAGCAAAGAGGATGGGAGATATGAAGGGCCTGACGAAACAGCTCACACAGTTACACAGTTAAAAATATAGATCAGTCAAGCAAAGAAGTGCGCCAGTGCGCCTCAGAATATAACAAACTAACAGTTAAAATAAATGAAGCATGGACAACCCAAAAAAAAACACTATAACCGAGAGTTCTTTGTCCTAGCAAATATTTAAGGATAAATCTCACACCCCATGTCAATGTTGTTTCCACTCCTAGAAATTAATTATTAAAGGCTCCTCCTATAACTTTATCAGACAGCTTTCTTGCAACTTATGTTTCATATTATAGTCAACAGATATGTTCCAAGAGAGATCTATAAGCGGTAAAACCTCTCACAAGTGTTCTCAGTTACAATCATTCGTGTGACATTCTATAGCTGGAAAATAACATTCAAGTAAAAATTTGGTGACTAAAATTTTAAACCAAACAACAAAAAATGAAAGAGCTAAGATATCAATATACAGGAAAAGTGCTTCAAAACCGAAGAAATATCAACAAAACAAAATACAGAAAACCAAACAGAAGCGTGCGCACAAATTTCATTTTAAGGAAAAAAGGGGTGAGGGGACGAGTTAGAACCTCTTTGCCTACTGTTTGCTTTCAAATTCTTTTATATTTTTTTTGGTGGAAATTATGTTTTTTTTATCTTAGGTTTGTGGGGGGGGGGGGGGGGGGAAGAAGAAGAATATATCCTCTCCCCACCCCACAACACTGGGTGTGAGAATGACCCCTGAAGTAACGGAGACGATCGCGGGGTACCTTGAGCAGCATGTCCCACAGCTCGATGAGGTGCTGGAACATCTTGCTGTGGAGGTGGGGGTCGGAGAGATGGTTCACGTCGCCCAGCGCCCCCAGCATGCGCCTCCAGAGGACGACCGCCACGTCCGGCAGCCAGCCCCGCATGCTGCCGCCCGCCATCACTGAGCGACGCTCCAGACTGCTGCCGTCCGGCAGGTCTGACACACCGAGCGCCAACTCTTTCACACACAGCACTCTCACTCACTCCGCCTATAACAGAAATATTCTTATCCCCTACCCTTAATAAATAAAAACCTCTAAACATAGAGCTATTTTCTCGACTAGACCTTCTGCCGACAGCCAGATGACATCCATGGTTATAGTTGGTATCATATGGTAAATCCATAAATTCCACTAGTTATTAAAATGTTTAAGCGAATACTGATTTTTTTTAATTGAATGTAAAATCATCCTTGAATACTAAATATCATAAAAACTTAATTTTAGCAGACAGTGAAAGCTTATTTTTCAAACTTCACAGGAGTCCAAAAAACAAATGATACAAAAAAAAATTTACTTACACCAGTAAAATTTTATGTTTGAAAATTGTGGTGTTGATCCAACTGATTACATACATAAATAAAATAGAGTATTATTTCTAATTATTGATCATATTCACATGAAAAGGACCACCGCTTTGAAGATGCGTACTTGTGCGCCGAATGCCTCTCTTTCCCCCTCTCCTTTCCCTTGACAGGGCCATGACGTCGTGATTTTTTTCCGTGTGCCGCCCCTCTTCTGCTTGGCGCATGCGCTATGGCGCCTGTGTTATGCATAAGTACTGGTGTTGGTGAGGCCTCCGCCTTCTTTCGGGTCAGATTTTGGAATAATGCGTTAGTTAGCTAAAGGTCAATAGCGCGGTCTTGACTTCTGCAACGGGAACCTCAGGTTTTGCATGGCCAAGTTTAAAGTTTCTTGTTCGTTTAAGTTTTCATGAGTCGTCGTTTGTGTGTGTGTTGTACGTTGACTGCAGTAAAGTAATGTAGTTTGATCCAGGGGTCCACCCAGCCCCACCCTTGTGGGGGCCATGCCTATACCTTGCAACAGTGCTTACCGAAACAAGGACAGCGCTAGTGACAGGAATCGTGTATTGGAAAGAGAGAGAGAATGTTCGTTACACTACAAACTACGGGACGAGATGTGCTACAGTATGGCGGTACTCACCTATGCTTGTTCCATCTGCACTTATCATATCAATCTGCATGGGGGAGTCCTTGATGGAGTTGCTTTCGACCCCGCTCGAAGGTGCCGGGGATGGTGTTCTCGTGGGCCCCTCGGACTCCGAATACTGAAATGGTGTCCCAGCTGCAATGGATAATCACACTGTTAACCATCTCCCTTGAAACTAACGCAAACAGTTATCTGACCAGTACTAAAATTAGTCTTGGTACAAAATCTAAGTGCTATTAAGAAAATACATAACAATAATAACTAAGACCACGAGGTGTGGAAAAACAGAAATTAGGATTGTGACACATTTGATTAAAACATGCAAATAAAAACGAAAACAAATAAAACAAAACTCTTAGTTTGTTAACTTGTATGATTTTATTTTTGTCAGAACTAAAATAACACGCAAAATGGGCCTAAAATACAGTGCAACTTTCAAATGCAAGAAATGACAATGACATGATTTAGTGTTAACTACGAGCACTCGTAAAAGCTGAAAAATGATTTTAAAAAAATGTATACTCCTATTAAATTATCCATACCACTAACAGATTTAATTTTATCAACAAATAACAACACACTATACCCTGCTGATGTTTTGTGCTTTTCACTTTTAACTCCGGATGTTCAGATCATTTATGATATGCTGTCTCAGCTTTGGGAAGAGGCTTAGTTGAGAAACTACATTGTGCTTCTAAACTGCATTACTTATGTCATGTCATACTGGTATTTGTACTTTACCAAACATCAGGTACCAAATGACAGGATAAAGTTTGAAATGTGGAGGAGGAGGGGGAAGGGGGGAGGAGAGCTACTCATCCTGTGGCTGCCAGCGAAGGCAACTCCTCCCCTTTCCTTCAATCTTCCCACGCACTCTTTTCCTGTAGCCACATTCTTTTCTTTATCTGTTTGCCCCGGGAGCGTTAAACAACCTCAAAGCGGCAGAGCTCAAAATTTTCTAACTGCCGCTTGCTGATTTATATAACTCGTACTGACGAAAGTGGCACCTGAACAGCATTCAAAATACAGAAAAAATTTACTATTTGTTATTGCAGTCAAACTGAGGGTGCATTTTAAAACACTCATAACATCAAATCTCTTAAAATCCTGTTCTCATATCAGTGAGGTTCACCTGTAAGTGGCTACAACTTCCAAAATAAATGGCTAAGAATGGTTGTACATATGGTGCAAAGCTTGTATTAGGTTATTTAATGTTGGTTACCTCGCATGGTTCGCAACGAGTCCATGGAATGAGATTTCCTGTGCAGTCTCTGGGGAAGATCAGCTACGTGCTGCCTGTCGGGAGACGACGCCAAGAGTCGAGCGACCCCTTGCTCCACGGACACAGGAAGAACTACAAGCAACATCAGTGGACCATTAGAGCACGTCCGAATATGTAGTAATAGAATCAGTGATGGGTCGGATACAAATTGTCTTGAATACAAATCTTGAATTCGAATCCCAAAGAGTACTTTAAATATACCCCTCAAATCTGAATCTAGGTCTCAAGGTTCGAAACTAAAATAATGTACAAGAAATTAAAAATATTAATTATGGTGTTGAAACATTTAACCCTTTAAATGGTTTATTCATGAACTCAGTTTTTAGAATCAAAACATATTGTAATTTATATAATTACAATATATATATATATATATATATGTGTGTGTGTGTGTGAATGTGTGTGTGTGAATGTGTGTGTGTGTGTGTGAATGTGTGTGTGTGTGAATGTGTGAATGTGTGTGTGTGTGTGTGTGTGTGTGTGTGTGTGTGTGTGTGTAATTACATGTTGAAGTACAATATCTTAGGGAATGGTAACATAGGTATAAAGAAAAAAAATTGACATAGTAAAATTCAGAGATTATCGGCATTAATTTTTAAATTTACTTTTTTTCACATATTTTGCTTCCAATCTTTTTCCTTGAATATTGAATCCTTTGAATACTAAGGATTTGATGGTATTTGATGATTTGTAAATTTTTACCCTTAAAAATTAATATGCTGCATAGTTATAATGTTTGAAATGTTACCTTTCTGTCATGTATTAAAAATGCATCTCAGAATAGGTAGTCCAGAATCGCATGTAGTGAGAGCAAATGTATTTAAGATAAAAGAAAGTTAACGTATAAAGGTTTATACAGATTTGTATTTTAATTTATTTAATATGTATTATTTTCTTATATAAAAATGTTGCCCCACAATTTGTAACGATGCAGTGTCTTGATTAAAATAGTAGTCAGCAGGTACACTACCTGATTGGAAAAACTAATTATTTTGATTAACATACACTCTTTTAGATTAAGGCTCCATTTCCCTGGAACAAATTAGAGCATTAGCTTGAGGGGTGGTTATATATTATTTATAAAATTATGATTAAGAACAGAGATAGCCAACTTTAAATCTTTTTGAGAGCCAGATATAATTTTTGAAACTAATATTGAAGGCTGGACACACATTAACTAATATAGTTCTTTTTATTTATTTAAATATTATTCACAAAAAAACATAAAAATAATTTTTATTGGTCAAAATATAGATAACATGAACATAAATTAATTTTTTATTATTTCTGAGAGAATACTTTGGCTTTAAACACTTCTAAAAACTTTATTCTACATACATGCAAACAAAGACAGTTAATTCACGACAGAAGGTATACATGAAAATACATATTTATTTGTTAAATGATTCTTTAGGTGGGCCGTGTAAAACAATCGTAAGGGTCGCAAGTTGGCCAGCACTGATTTAAAAAATAATGTTCCAATTTTTTTATTTTTTATAAATTTACCACTATGAGCACTATCATTATGCAACATGTGGAAATAACAAATCAAGCAATGGACTAATCACATGTCTAAAAGAAGCTACAACAGCACACAGTTATCCAAAATCTTAAATTAGCATCCACGCACCTGGAATTGTGACGGCGGCGTGGCGTCTCGACTGTGGTGACGAACCTTTTCTTCTGTGGGTGACCGTCTTGCTGCTCGCCAGATTACTCTCGCTGGCACTTCGAGGAATGCGAGACTTTTGCAAGCAGTCCCCGGAGCTGTCGTGCCGTTTCCGGGGGCTCTCGTGCATGCGGAATGAGCCCGTGCCCGTCTCTGTGCAAACAAAAGTAGCACAATCTCCTTCAACCAAAATGAACCAAGCGTGGGGAAAAATGACAGGCTAGAATAAATATTCTGACCTGAAAAAAGTAAGTTCCGATGTAAATTACCTCAAGGGAGCTTTTGATTATCTGCAGGTGGATTATCCACTTTGCGACTTAAGTTTCAAGAATGCCAGTTAATATGTAAGTAACATTTGAAAATATATTAAAAACATTTTTCACAGCTCTGTCACCACTACCTGAAATTGGTATTCCACAAATGTTAAAAAACAAATTAGGGGAAAAAAATGAATAACATTCTTTAGGGAGGGTCGAGAAACACACTTGCTGCCACCCGCCTGGAAAGGCATGTCTGACTGCTGCAACATGGCACTTTCCCCTCTCTTCTCGCAGTTACTACGGGTGAACTAACTGTTGGTAATCTCACAGTGGCTCATATTCATTATCTCGCCAATCACACATGCATTGCAACCCGAGCAGCTGATAACATCATGAAATACAAACTCCCGCCTTTGCCACTTGTTTATTCATCGTATTTCTGAGTGTGTAAGTGTGTGTATGTACGTGTGTTAACTGTCAAAGGTGTCACATTCAACAGCTACAACTGTGTTATTGTGGCTATCGTATTGACTAATAATACACAAAATGTTACCTTATTTTTTTAATTGGAATGTTTAAAAAAAAATGCTGATCTGTTGGCAGAAGTTTGCCCAATCAAATTTCCTTACCTACAAATACTCCTCCCATTGCTATAAAACACTCTTAATTATGAAATTTTTTTTTTCAAAGGCTGGACTGTGTACTCACTATACATTTGAGCACTGCATGTCTAGTTATTCATTTGCAGCTCGGTGCTCACACTTTTTCTAACCAACAGGCAATTTCTAGGCCAGTGAAAAGCTTCCACTAAGCGAATCAATCGAAGCTCTTTTCAAATATTCGATTTCACTTCCCTAGGAAATTTTCTATTCATTTTATTTGAAGCTTCGGTTGCAATGAAAAGCTTTGCGTCTGATTTAAAGCTTCTCGTTTGTTGCAAAGCTCATTCTTTTTTACATTGTATATGTTTTGCTTCATTAAAGATGGTTACTCAAAAAAAAGGGGCACTCCATTTGCTTTTATGAATGCTCAGTATTAATATAATGAATGGTTATTTTATAATTTTACTGAATGATGTTACATATAGGGCCCTATTAGATAATCAATTTATCAGCTGAAACATTGCAAACGTTAAGAAATTTTTTTTTTACTTCAAAAAGAATTTTGTAAAATAAGTGTAAAAAAAAAAGCTTCGCCGAGAACAATATTCGCAATTCAATGGACTTCATGAATATTTTAAACATTGATATTAGCTTCGCATCAAAATATTTGTATTCATAAAGGCTATAGTCCGGCAGAACTGAGGTATGGGTTGGAAAAGTGGTCTATAGTTCTGTTTTTGGTCTTAATGAAAGATTATTATGTCTAGTAACAGGAAATGCCGGGTGACATCGGCTATATGTTGAGCATTTTAAGATATTCAAGATGGCGGCCAATATGGTGTTATATTTTCAAAAATTGCAATACAAACATATTATGGTAATTTTTGGAAACAAAATACATGTTTTCAAGGGTGCTGAATCAAAATATGTGTTTAGATATCGTGTAAAATTTTATTTAATTACATTTTAAATATGTATGCCGGATTTTTTTACATTTATACCTAATGACATGTGAATATTAGTATAAAAGGTAACTCTTCCAGTTGCTGTGGCATGAACATTGTTTTTTTGTGGATCATGGATGATGGAAGGAATTGGCTAATACGTTTTTATTGTTGCAAGTGTAATGTGAAGTAAATTAGAGAAGAAAATAGCAGAAAAATGCCTGTTTGACTGGAAATTTAATTATGAAAACTACAATGAAAGACTTATTGAAAGTGGTGATAAAATAATAAAGACTATTATAAAATGCAGTAAAGTATACAACGATAAACTCTACAATGTGCTAGAAGAAAAAAATAGCTGTAACAAGTGAATTGATTGTGAAGTGCCACAAGAGTTGTGTATCAACATACTGTGCAGTGACACAGCTGGAACGACATCGCAAGAGGAAGCGCCAAGAAGAAGTATCCTTGAGATCTCCAAAAATAACAAGGAATAATGAAAACACTCTATTATCATTTAAAGAACATTGCATTTTTTGCACTGAAGAATGCAAAGTCTTGAAGGATGAAAATAATCCATCACGTTGGAGACCAGACAATATCTGTAAAGAGGCTAATGTGGGTGGCTTAAAAATGGCATTCAAGGAATCTATTATTCAAGTGTGTGAAATACGAAAAGATGAATGCGCGTATAGTGTACGCATACGTGTTTTGGGATCACTGAGTGACCTTCATGCTGCAGATGCAAGATATCATGTTAACAGTAGATCAAACTTTGTCACCAAAATCTATTAAATTGGCTACAAGGACAGAAACCAGTGAAGGTTAAAATGATGCGGCATTAGATCTTGTCATCAATGAAGTGACTAGTAACAGATCAACAATGTGGACATATGTAGAACTGTATGAAATATACCAGCAATATACCAGGGAGTGAACTCTCAAGAAAACATCTAACCAAAGCAATATCAGCGAAAGTTGGAAGTGATATTGTTGTCCTCAGTTCTCCGGGTGTTGCCAACATTATTATTTTTAAAAGTACAGCAAGACAAGTTCTAAAATTTGTGGACAGCGAAGAAGTTGATATTGAAAATGCCATTTCAATGGTAAGCAAAACAATAACAACAGAAATACAATCACTTCCAAAGAAAAGTACGAATTACAGAAGTACCATCAATATAGACATTGCTTTAGAGCAAGTCAGTAACACTCTAATGAAGTTGCTATGTAGTATTTCTGAAAAACTGGACAATTCACTGCTTTCAGTTTTGATTGGTAATATTGTTACAAGTACAAAAATAAAACTTCCCAACTAATCTGCAAATGGCCTTAGGCATAGTGCGTGTTAATTCACTGAAAGAAATTTTTGTATATTTTACAAGGAAAATCCTTGGAAACCCTGTTGCCAATGATATTACTTGTAAAACTACAAGGCAGAGCTTTGTACCATGTGCGATTTTGCAAGGCTCTGCCTTGTAGTTTTGCAAGAAATATCCTTGGCAACAGGGTTTCCAAGAATTTCCCTTGTAAAAGTACAACTTTTTTTTAGAGTGTGGAATCACCAGTACAAGAAAGGACTGTTGTGGATATTGGAGAAACCGTAAAAAAACATTCTTCAATTATTTCAGAACTTTTAGCTGCTCATGCACTTTCGGGAAGAGACACTGTGGCGTACTACTTTGGGATAGGTAAAGGCAAAGTTGTAAAGGTACTTCGATCAGGGTTATCGCTCTCCTTGCTTGCAGATGAGAGAGCAGAAATGAATAATGTTACATATCGGGCAACAAGCTTCATATCGGCGTGCCATAGTCAACGTGGATGTAAAACAATGTCAGAAACTCGTGTAAAAGTTTGGGCGAGGAAAACTAGTACAGGTTCTGTCACTGCTCCAAACCTTCGTACACTTCCCCCAACTGCTGCATCATTTCTTGAAAATGTAAAACGAGCACATTTTCAAGCTTGTATCTGGCGATCAGCAAACAAACCTGAACTTACAACCTTAGATCCAGTAGAATATGGCTGGTAAAAGGATGTGGCGAACAAATCACTCTTTCCTGTTGCAGTTCCAGGCGGGATTGCTTACGCCCTTGAATCTATTTTGAAGCTGGTGAAATGTGGCTGTACAAAACTGACTCCTTGCAAATCTTCAAAGTGTAGTTGCTATTCTTCAAGACTTACTTGCAAATTATTCTGTGCCTGCAGAGATTTGGAATGCAATAACCCGTCTTAAGTTATTGTAAGAATATACTTGCGTAGTATATATATGTTTTAATGGTCTTATAGTCATAATATGTATTTGTTAATTTCTTTTTTGTGAGAATACCTTTAGGTATATGACCGATGATATATCTAAGTTATTTAAATCTTGTTCAATAATTCAATATCCTATTCATTAATGTAATATCTGAAAGACATAACATGTTTGTGAGAATATTATTAAGTATATCACTATTTTTTTTTTTTTTTTTAGCTGTAAATTTATGAATCACACTTTTTCAAGTTTCTTCCCCTGAAATATGATGTACAGCCAAGTTTCAAGTATGGAGCCACTAAACATGTTTATTTATACAAAAAAAATTGAACAACACAAATATAAATTGAGGAATTACGAAATTGTATACATTTATTTTCGCAAATATGTTGCTTATCTGCTAGTTTTTTTTATTTTTACATAGTGTATAGGCTTGTATTTCGATTCAGTGCCCCTAAAACATATATTTTGATACCAAATTTGACATTCATATAATTTGATTACAAGTTCTGAACATATTACACCCTATTGGCCACCATTTTGAATATCTTAAAATGCTCAACAGATAGCGGATGTCACCCAGCATTTTTTGTTACAAGACACTTATATCTTTCATTTGACACCTAAAACAGAACTATAGACTCCAAATTTCACTTCATGCAAAAAACGGCCAATTTCTGCCGGACTACTAGCAACTTTCTCAACTATGATACAATTTAACTACCTAGATGGTGAAATACAGTAAATACAGTAAAGACCTGCTCTGAATATTCTCAAGGCACATACATTAACAGGTAAGACTTATTAACAGGGTACCACTGTAAGTATTTAAAGGACAAAACCTAATTTTTAAAATTATCTCATGCAGGAATTTTCCTCACGTGGCATTTTCTTAAGAGGGTTTGACTCTAAATCAGTTTCATGTAAGATACTATCATTACATAATTTGTCTAAACAGTATTAAGGGACACTAGGTACTTACACTTTCTTTCTGCAACAAGTCGTTGAATATGCCCGTCTGCATATAGGTGACTAATCAAATATTTTAATATTTATTGAATAAAACCTTTAATTTTTTTTCCAACAGACAACTAAACATAAAGTAAGAGCTGGCCACTACAGAGATTGAATAAGCTTCTTATCTATGTGTTTCAAAGATTTTTCCCAAATTGTGTTCAATTAATACCATATTTCTTTAAATAATCAACTATCTGTTACCTAAAAAGCCACTAAATGTCCATGGCAAATGGTATTACATGAGTGCAAGTTTGAATCCTTTATTGGGCACGTGTGACTTTTGGTTATACATTAGAGAAAATACTATCCAAAAATTTTTATACACATTAAAGTAGTAAATTACATTATTAAAAAAAATTGCAGATAAAAATTACAATCATTAAAGAAAAGAACAAGCTTAATTAGTGTTTTAAATATAAAATTTTATTTTCAATAGAAAGCCACACTATAAATAGGTATGTACATATTTAGTGCCAGCACCATCAAAATGGAAATAAATATTTAGGCATGTGCAAATATCAGTTTTATAGTTTGAATTGAATTTGAATGCAAATACTAAAATATCCTTGAATAAAAATTTTAAATTTGAATAGTAAGAATGCACCTTTTATATTCCTCCAGCCCTGAACAATTTTGCCGCTAACCACGAGTGCTAGTTTTGGTAGAAGGAAAGGAACTTATAAAGAATACCTTGCAGACAAAAGGGAACCAAGAGTATAAAAAAAATTTGAGTCTTCTCATTTGTTTTTTTTTTTTTTAGATAATGCAGGAATTGGAGGGGTAATAAATACAGGGAGGGGGGGGGGAGGAGAAGTGAGCCACCTCACACCCTCCCCGTAATAAACAGACAAAGAACAGACAAAGAAGAACCAAGGGTCAACTCCAATGAAGACAGATAATTGGTGTGACCCTTATTTGAGGACGACCCTTACAGTGAAAATGTTAGATTTTTTTCCCAAAATTAAAGGTGCAACCCATACGCAGTTTCGACCCTTATATAAGGTTTTTTATATAAGGTTTTCAGCAATGACATCACTCAGTTCTCAATCATTCCACTGGTGTACAGTTTGCTATCGATCTCAAAATTTGTAGAAATAGTATCCCTCCAAATGACTGTTTAATATTTAAAACTGACATTAATGAAATTAATAAGTACTGCAAAACTTAATCTTTTTTCTCTCAAAAAAAAAAAAAACAAAATAATATGTTTTACTAGGAAATATCTCCCAATTAAATATGATTACAAGTTAGATAAAAACTTTGATTCCCAAATCCTTCACTTTAAAGTACCTTGGTATTAATTAGATTCTTAATCATATCATCATCAGAATTATTTAATCTCCAGTTCCCGATGAACTATAGCTCTAAAAAAAAAAAAAAAAAAAAAGGGCATCACTTTTAACGCTAGTAACTCGGACTCCATTATTTCATTTTATTTAGCATTAATTAAATCTTATCAGAATAATTCTCAGTAATTTGGTAATTGACAACATAGAAAACAAAAAAAAAACTTATTAATCTGAAAAAAAAAAAAAACTTTCTCAACCTAATTTAGCTTCCCTTTCAGCCGCCGATCCATCATATTGCCATCCGGGGCAGTTAGTGTGTGTGAGACCAGAAACCGAAGTTTCTATAACTCGCTTAGTGCATTGTACATCAGGAGCACCCCACACTTTTGTAAAATCACCTGGATCAACGGGCGGGGCGCGTGTCTTATTGGATAAGTTTGGTACACGGGCCTGTGTGTGCGCTGGTAGGTTGTGTAATGCTATATAAATTACGTGTACCTAATTCGGTCCCTTTCAGACCACAGAGCATATTCAGATTTACTTTTTTTTTTTGTTTACAATATTGCTAGGAAGAGTCACTCGGTATGAATGGCCTGAGGTTCCAGCGAGGGTACCTGAGCCGTCCTCCGGCGGGGCGGGGCACCGCGACTGCAGCGAGGCCCGGCCCGGCCCCGCGGGCGCCCCCTCCCCCTCCCCGTCGCCGGAGCCCGCCCGCGACGGCTCCGCCTGCCGGTTGCCGCGCCTCCGCTTGGCCTTCTGCTCCGTGAGCCGGTCCAGGGGCAGGTCCGTGAGGTCCAGCCCGTACACGTGCCGCGCCAGCACCCTCGTCAGCGTCTCCAGCGTTTTCTGCGTGCAAACAGCGCGTCCCGTCAGCCACCCGGCAGGATCCCCCGGGCTACTCCCCGTCGCGGGAATTATTTTTTTTAATCAGCCAAGTAGTAACATGTGCCTGTAACATGACTCACTGAATGCCATTTTTTTTTTACAACCAAACAAGGTAGAGTGATTTCCAAACAACTACGAAAACGCCATACGTACGTAACATAGCTTCCCGCACATAAAAGGAAAAAAATCCGTTACACTAAAAGTTTTGAATGATTCTTGCAATGTATTTACACTGTACTTGATGTAGAAACCTCCAGAACGAGAACGGACCTCAAAAATAAAAGTGATCACATGGGAAACATGTCGAAACCAGCAGATCAGAAAATTCCCCGACTATTCTCCACGTCTTTTCTAGTCTCCCGCTGACAAGAAACACACGTATTTATAAAGAAAACAACAATATGCAAGGAAACATCATTGAGTCACAAACTGAAATGATTTTTTATCTTAAAGAAGAAGCAAGTACTTAACAAGAATGTGTAGCTCTGCAAGCAAATTTGTAATTCATTGTTATTAATATTATTGTATATTTTTTTGTGCTATTACTATTTGTGTAACCGTATTTGCAGTATTTTATACGATATAATATTGCTTTGATTTTACATTTGTAAATATAATTCCAGAAATTCACTCTAATATTTTCTCCAGAAAAAAAATTATCATACTAAATTCTTATTTGGAAATTTAACCTCAAAAATAATTCAACTTTTCTGAATATGGTGATATTACGATTGTGCAGATCAGTTTGTCTTGCAACCTGGTACAAACAGACACGTGATAACAAACAGCTGCATCATAAAGCTTCATACTGGCTAGGTAGCATTCATTAGCGTGCATCATTCAGTTTAAAAATGGCAATGGTGGTCGACGTACAGGGCAGAACAGCAGTGCGTTTTGAGATATTCGCAAAAAAAACTGTGAAGTGTTTGCTCTTTTTTTAGTTTTTCTCTTTTAATTGCATCAGTATATGTGATAGTGAAAAACTCACTCTTGCCATTTTTATAGAAGACTAAATGTTCCACAATTTAAGCTCAACTGCAGATCTTCATCTTAAATAGTTCTCAAGATATAGCACTTCAAATGTTGGTCATTTTTTTCCCAAAAGAGAAAATTTTAATTTTGGGTCTAATTTTGTGTCAAATATTAGGAAACATAATGGCAAGAGTGAGTTTTTCACTATCACATACTGTTATACTGTTGGAATTAGAAGCGAAAAACAAAAAAAAAAGGGGGGGGGGGGAGCAAAAATTTCACAGTTGTTTGCAAATATTTCAAAATGCAACGGGAAATTTTGTTGGATAACTTTATATTCGGATTCAGCAACCCAAAATATACATAGGAAAAGATTTTTTTTTTCAATTTGAAACTACCATTTGCCTGTATTATTATACAATATACACAAAACCCTCAATCAGCACACAACTTTGCATAAAATACAACATTGAACACATAAAAGCATTAAACATGAAACAAACTTAAAACATATTGCATATTAGACAAATGTTTTTGAATAAATTTCACTAAGTACAATGTTTAAAAAAAGATTTATATGATAATGGATGTGTTTAAAACAGACGTAATTATGAACATTTATTGCCAAATTGTTTTATTTTACTATTCCATAAATAAAATTTGCAGGACTGAAAGAGAACTATTGTCTTAAAGTCTGCAAGTTAAGTAACAGAAAAATAATCTATAAAATACTTATACAATATCATCTGTTTGTGAAACACTATATTATCTAACGATTAAATGTGTTAAATAGAAACATTGCAAATCAAATTTAGATTTGTGCTTATTTTTAAGTATGTAATATTTTTATCATATAAATTATTCAGACTGATATTCTTGAAGCGTGCATGCAAAATCTTTTTCTTCTAGGCTCTTATAGTCTTATGAAATTAATACATTAAATGGGTATTCTAGTCATTGTAGGCAATCTATGAATTAAGCACCAACATTACAAAAATATAAAAATCTACTTACTGCCCATTCTTTGATCAGCTCTTCCCACTGTGTTAGTGAAGACAGAACGATGAGAAATTGGTCCCACAATTCTGATGAGATGACCACATTCAAATTTGCTTTAATCCATGTGACAATCAGAGTCTGCAAAAGAAAAAAAAAATTAATTAAGATTGAATTAAAATATCAAGACAAACATAAGAGGACAAAAGTAAATAAACTAAATCATGACATACAAGATTTAACTTCACGAAGACATGTGCACTCGAACAATTTTGAAAACTGTTACACTATGTTTAGGAGATCTTTAAATCTTGTTATGCTCTTACTCTTTTTCCTTGCTAGTCAGGTTTTTAATTGATAACGTGAGTTGTGGATGTGTATCGTTTATGTGGCGAATGGCAGTAGCACGGTCATGCCGAGGCATCCAGGAAAGAGGAGGTGAGCGAGTAATCAGTGGCGTGACTTCACGCTGCAGTTTACCCACCCCCCACTTCTCCCGCCTCCTCTTTCCTGGCCTTATGACGATCATCACACAGACATGCTGTGCTGGTTGCTAGGTGCCTAGAGGCAAGGACTGTAGTAAGTACTGGTGTGCGTAGTGTTGGTAAAGTGAAAGTTTTTTAATCCAGCATGTTCTGGACCCCAGCCCAGCTGGATCAGTGATTTTGCCGGATTATCATGTGTCAAAATATAAATTTTTAACAGGAATACCAATGCGAAAGTGGTGTGGGACCTGGAATAAAACAAAAGGAACAATACCATATTTACATGAAACTTTTACACAAAACTTTTTGATCATGAGTTTATGTAAAAGACATACGTTATGGATTGGATATCGCAATTCAAGTTCATAGCACTTGAAAATTATTTATATTATGAGATTTATTCCATATTTACTAGACCCTTTCTGGTGCCACTTTCATCAGAAGAGTAATTTAGGTACAAGGCCAAAAGTTTCATAAATTTTAAAAATCAATGCTTTTTCAATTTGGAGTGTTTCCAATAAAAAAGGTCAGGTCATGATGGAAAATGTGCCCGGGTTTCGACTTTCTCCCCATCGGAGGGGGGTGGGGTTAATGACCCTAAATTTAAAAAATATTAAAAATGTATTGTTTTTTTGTTTGGAGTGATTCCAATCCAATAGGTCGAGTTACGATGGAAAATGTGTCAAGGGAGGTGTTGAAGCCCTAAAATAATTAACGCTCCCGTAACTGCCTTGGAGGCCGATTTTAGGAAAACCCTGTGTTCAGTTAATGTGTATATAATATAAAGGATATACCTGCCTAGTTTGAAGTCTGTAGACATATATTTGACCGACACTCAAGAGCTTTCATTTTACCTAGAAATCATAAATTTAGATTAGTCTTCCTTTAAATTAGTTTTTGAAAACCATTAAGGTTTGTCATTTAATTTCATAATAATTTTAACTGGCAAGCTAAAACCATTGTCGTCTTAATTTTTATTAATTAATGTCTTGCAGTTCTGTGGTAGTGCTGTACCGCTAATGTGCTGTGGTAAACAATGACAATGAAGTACAAAATGCACTGCATCAAACATGGCGACATTTCATTTTAAGACTAAAAATAATAAAATTAATTTATAGTTTAAAAAACAAAAAAATCTTTAAATGAACTAAAAATAAAAAATTAAATAAAAAATTAAGTTTTTTGTCAAACAGCAGAATAATGCACAACTCTGTATTACTCAAAGCATGGGGTGCTTGATATCATTTGTCTTAAATTTTCTATCACTATTTTTAGGATGTAATCATACGAAAATGAAATTATGAAATTAATAACAATTTGAACTTATCATCTGTCTTAAATTTTTTTATCAGTAATAACAAAATGATTTGTAATAGATTTTCTATTACTAATTTTAGGATATAGTCAATACAAAAATTTCTGGATATAGTCATTACAAAAATTACCAAATAAACTTAATAACAAAAAAAAACTTAATATTAGTAATGGGTGTTGGATATAATTTGTCTTGAATTTTCAACTACTATAGTCATTACGAAAATGAAAGAAGAGAGCACCCCACGCTTTTAGTTATATAGAATTGTGGTGCATTATTCGGCTGTTGGACAAAAAATTAAATTAAATTATTTTTATTTTTAGATCACTCAGAAACAAAAGCATTTTTTTTTTTGTTTTTCAAACTATAAGTTTTTTTTTAATTGAATATTTTTGCAGTCGTTAACATGAACGACTGTCAGGAATCAATTCTAAAAGGTTCAGATAAGCTTGGACACTCTAAAACTCTATTATTCTTAAAATCCAATTACCTGAAATATGGCAGGTGCCAGCTTCCCTCCCAAAGTTTCCTCTTTGCGTTTTGGAGGCGTCTTACTCAGCACGAGAGATGTGATGTGGAGTAACACAAGAAGAAGTTGCTCCCTAGAGGTTGAACTTACACTTTTAAGTTTTGCAATAACAACTATACAAAGCAAAATAAAATTATTTTAGTACATACAGAAAACTCTCAATTATCCGGGCTCAGAATATCCGGTTTTTCAGGATTTCCGAGCTTAAATTTAGTTTAATTATTAGTTTCTTACATTCTGAAGCAGTAAAAATAAAATTGCATCGCTTCAGCGCACTTCTTTTTGGCCATTCTGTTTTTAACCACCCTGTTACCGAGTCAGAAAGCTAGCTGTTTGGTTAACAACCCTTGACCCTTAGTGTCGCTCAACCTCAGCTGTCACATGTCACACTTTAAACCCGAGGGGGATGCCTGACTTCTGCTTCATTCTCCAGTCACCATCTCGTTTGTTTCACAAGACAATACGCCACTTTCTACCCATCCAACCCGGCAGACGGCCGGCAACTGACTTTTGGCCGGAGGAAGAGACAACAGAAAAAAAAACTAGCTACAATTTGTGTGTGCATGGTTATCTTGAGCAAAGTTAAGTTAACTTCCCTTCTTCAGCCAATGTAAATGACCGTGAACTAGCAACGTATATGAAGACAATCTTTGTGTGTCTATCACAACAGGTTTCCATAACACCAACAATATCATTTCTTTGCCACTATTCACCATGCTTGAAACTGCAACATTTCATGACAAACACTGCAGCCACAGTTCCGCAAGATGCGCACTTGTTGCTGGATCCATTTTTGATCTGTGGAAACTTTCTGGTTTTTAAGTCTGCGAAAAGCATACCTAGAAGAAATGGTGTATTGAAGTGCTACTATTTTCTGTGTGCCCTAGTTTTATGAAAGGACAAGGAACTGAGAAAAAATAATAACTTACCACAGTGGGATAGAACGATTAAATACAAGGTAGTAGGAAGGGGGAAGGGGGGCTTAAGTGGGTGACTGCCACTTCTCCAGCAGAGAAACACAGCATGGTGACAAAGTGCCATATTGTTTAAGTTCCAATCAGCTGAGAGAGAGTACACAAAGCGTCCACTGTGCTCAAAATTCTATTGAAGACAAATAAATGTTGCGACGCAAATGTGAGGGCGGCCCTTACCATGAAACGGATTATCATTTTTTTCCCCCCCAGGATTCAGTTATCCGGACATTTTAGAGCCCAATTAACAGGATAATAAAGAGTTTCCTGTACTCATATTTAAGTTTCCATTAATAGTCAAGTCTTTATTCAAAGTTAAGACCAACAAAAAATAAACAAAACTGTTATAAATCCACTTAAAATTCCTTACATACTTATAATAATTTTTTAGATGTTTGGCTACAGATATTAATGCTAAAATTTAACATAACTCCATGGTATCTGTTCCTAATCCTATGTTTACAGTCCAGTAGTTATCCTTTGTAATGTTTAATTATTGTAAAAGAGTATGTGTTATATTGTATTGTATTTCATATTGTTTCATATTATTTTTTCATATTATTTACTTGTCTAAGTTTTTATTGTTTTGTCTACGTATTTTCTGTTTCATAAAGGTTATTTTTTCATTAATGTCCTTGGTTGTGTTGTTTATATATGGTGTCTACCACCTTGGCTGACTGCTGTAGGTAGACATGTTACAACTGATAAATAAATAAATAGATAAATAAATAAAATATTGGCTGGTCGCAGTTGGTGGAGCTGAACCGCTGGTTCGTGACGGCCAAAGATGCCGGGACAGCGCACTCACCAGGTGCGAGACTCCATCCTGGTGTTCATGACCATGTAGCGGTATATGTTGAGCACTCGCTTGCACATGTCCACTTGCTCCTCCAGCAACATGGGGTACTCCGGGCTCACTTCCAGCATGAACACGTTCGCGGCGTACGTGATGAACACTTGCAGCAGGTTCTGCAACGCGACAAGCCACTCGTGCGGCAACCCCCTCAACAGGCTACGGAAACACTCAACAGCTGTGTAACGAAGATGAGGATTGCTGTCTGGGGTGTAAAGAGTATTCAACAAATATTTGGTAATGAAAAGAAAATTTAAAGCAGATATACATCAACAATTTTTAATATTAAATTTGACACTTCAAATGTTCAAATCCAATAGTTTTTAAATTATTCATTACCAATACTTTCACCCACTGGGACTCATTCAAAAATTATTTAATTAGAAAAAAAAATAATTTTACGAAGCTAATATGGATGTATTAAGAACAAATTTAGTATGTGTTTTCTGCAACATTAGATATACATTGTTTTTAAATATCAAATTAACTGTGACTACCTAATTTTTAAATTTCTAATAATATTTTTATGTATATAATAAGTTTGATGAATAAAACTATTTATAAACTAAAATTTTACTAGTTTAAGAAAATGCATTGCCAGTTTTACACCTCTATATTATGTTTCTATGTAGCTTTTTCGCTTTTCCATTTTACTGTAGTTTTGCCAAAATTTTCTTGGACTGCTGTTAAGTGTGGGGAAAAAAATTAAAGTATATGTAAAAATTAGATTTATAAGCAATTTGTTAGCAAAACTCCAGCATAAAATATGCACTTACTGAAAATAAAACTGAATAAAGAATATTCTGTATTATAAATTCTGGTCACTTAATAAGCCTTTTCTTTAAACCCATATTACAATTTTTTCAAACAAATTAGTTTTTTAAATATACACACACATACACACACAAACACACGCACAAAATCACACAATTGGAGAGAATGCATCACTTTACTCCGAATGTATCAAAAACTCTCAAATGAATTTTAAAAATATAATTTCAATATAAGGTAGCCTTGAATGTGAGTAAGCACCAAATTAAGACAGCCTTAAATAAAAATATAAAAAAATCATTTTTTTTTGCAACAGTAAGAATAACCTTAAAGAAATGATGAGAGCTTAAAAACATTTTGAATAAAAAACAATAAAACATATGACCTGACCTGGAATACAAGATAACAGAATATAAAATTATTAAATGCATGCATTAAAAAAGTTGCAATACATATCAGAAGAAACTAACCTATAAATTTCAAAAATCAAAAATTTTCAAAAATAAGTGATATTTTGTTTTAAAACACTATAAATTACAATAAAAAATAATTTTTAAGCCATGTTAACTATATGTGAAAATATATTTAGTCTGACTCTTAATTACACAAGCACCCCGATTTTACGAATAGTCACGGTTCCACGGATTGCATTCATAAAATTGGTGGGTGGCTCATTTTTAAAGGAATGTCCGATTTTTTTTTGTTCTTATAGAAATATAATAGAGAGTATTAAAATCCATAAAAAATATATATACTGTGTATTAAAAAATTATATTTTCATAACCTTCCATTTTGGTTTTTCAAAATTTTTCTGAATATTTCTACTTCTGTGTCAAAATTTTTGAGTTTTCAATGATTCCTGAGAATATGTTTGTAAAATCGCTGTTTCGTAAAATCGAGGTTATAGTGTATATGATTACAAAGATAATGATCCAGCACTGAACATCAATATTGTGTTATTTATTGAATAATTGAACCACATTAAAACAATTATTCAGTCCTCTGATTACCAATGAATTGCACAGTTGCTGGCACAGTGGTAAAACCTGATACACATTCCTGAGAACCTGGCTAGGTTAGCCATCCGGGTTTAATTCCCAACGTTTCTCTCAACCACTTCAGGAAATTGCTAGGATGGTTCCTTACTAATGGAAATCACCATTTGTTTCCCAGTATTCGCAAGTTTTTTTCCATTCTGCATTACCACATTTGATGACCTCATTGTCGGTCAGATGTAACAAAACAATTTGACTAACCTGTAGGCCTGCTCTAACGAGCAGGTTTTCTCTGTGAATGGCACCAAGGTAGGAATCGTTCCTGAGTCGAGTCATGCGATACGAATCTGGACCATCACCACCCTGAAATACAGGGTGGTTTACAAAAAGTTAAATAAAGAGAGGCAGTTCACATGCAAAAACTTACAATACACAAGTAATGTAAAACAACAGACAAAACTGAGAGCACCCAAAAAATAAAAAAAAGGAACAACACAACAATCTAAATGTGCAGAGCATTACGCATTAATTGCCAGCCTAGCAACCTGGAACCAACAAGTAGTAACCAGTTTATCAGCTGATTATTGGGAAAGTTGCGAGATGCTCTATGATTGGCGCATGACTTTACTTTCACCTAGAAAGTAAGGAAAAAAATTGGTCTCCATTGTTTAGTCATTGTTTGGAAGTTGACAGAGGTGGTCACGTTCAGGTAGGTGGCGGCTCAAAAATTAATGGCTTAATGTGAAAACTGGATAACTTCACACCTGTAGTCCAGGACACATCATTGAACATTTATTTTGGAGAGTTCTAACTTAGAATATTTCCATCACAAGCAACAGCATAGGCCTTAGTGTAAATAACTTTAAATAATTGGTGGCAGCCTCAAGAGAACAAAGGGCTCTTGGCCATTCGTACAGAGAGTTATAATAAACAGCGGTTCATGTTATCGCAAGTAGTGATGGGCAATACGAATAAAAACTGATACAATTCTTTAACAGATCCGATAAACTATAACAAATTGATTCAACACTTTTTGTAAATAATCACAGTGCAAGTCTCCCAGAATTCAATATCTGTAAGTAATAAGGATTAATAAGTAATAATAATATTAAAATTCTTTCTTACAAAAATTTTTGGTAGATGATAAAAAAAAGTATTTTACAGCCTAAAATTAGTGCACAGCACAATATGCATTAAACCTTTGACTAGTTAACACATACAACATTCATATATTACAGTAAAATTGGAGTAGAAGTTGCCCACAGAACTATAACAGGAAAATAGAAAAGATGGGTGATACCTGAAGGTATGTAATTATATATTTTTTTATTTGCTTCTTTTCTATTATTATTATTATTATTATTATTATTATTATTATTATTATTATTATTATTATTATTATTATTATTAAGTTTTGGTTGTAAACTTTTGTATCAGAAACCCAAAAAATTGTGAATATCAGTTGATACAGATACCAAAAGATTTCATTGGTACATCACTACTCATAAGTGATTGTCTAGTCATTAAATAATATTTCCAAGTGATGAACTAGCTAGTTTGACCAAAATAAGTTGTTTGTTCAGTGAGTTTTTTTCCCCATCATTTAAGTTTTCTTCGTCATAAAATGGCAGCCATGTTCAGTGTTTGATGAACAGAAAAATAATCTCCTGAACAGTGCATTAATATTCTTTTTTATTTAGGCAAAAGAATTGCCATAGAATACATTCTCAACATTTAGGGTAATAAATAAAAACTAATGAGTTTTGGAAGTAAAAAAACAACATATTTTTGGCACTCAGCAAATTCTTCGTGTTCTATGTATGTAACTGTTCGACGAATGAGCTAGCCGGAGGTCTGGCTTGTTAGACCACCAGAGTTTCATTCCTCCAGGCCCAATCAGGAGTGAGGAATTCTGCCCTTCAAGGAATCACCCCCTCTCTCCATCTGATGGCTAAACGTGGTTCTGCGCTTTATAATTTTTTTGGGTAACAGAAGAGAGTCCATGCTGCAGAGATTGCATGTTTATTTTCCACATACAGCTTACATTAAATTCTTCATGAAAGTTCAAGTTAAATTTACCCTTGCATATAACTTGTTCACTTACATTTTTCATGTCCACAAACTATTAAAAATATTAAATAATGTGTAACCAATTTATGACACATTTTTTACTACATTATCACAAGGACTCACCTCCATAGATGAGTACTCATAAGAAGGTGGCCCACTTCGGTAGCCATCATCCTTATGACTTTCTAAAGGCTCCAACATGAAAGGTGGAAGTTCAGGAATCTGAAAGTGCAAAAACTGTTTAAAAGTACTTCAGTATAAAAATACAGATTTCAGATGTTTTTCACTGAAAATCAACATAACAAGCAAAAAATAATAACTAACAGTATTTTCTGTGATCACACTAAATATTTCAAATTTATTTTTCATGAATTTTACACTTTTGTACTATTTTATATCTGGGTTAAACATTACTAGAGAAAGAGAAGCAAGCAGTACCATGAGTTAAGAGACAAAATTAACTAGAAGGGCCTAAATGATTCACAGACCCAAAAGTCAAGGTTTGAAAACATGATGATGTTAAATATTTCAGACAATTTAATCAATTCACAAGTCAAATAATGTACCTTTTAAATATTTATTCCAAATTAGCAAAAGCAAGGATATTAGGTCCTGCTCTCAATGTAAAAAATAACACTTCTAAAGTTTTCTTTATTTGAAAAACCACTTATTTCATTACTTAAAAAACTTCAAATTAATAAAAACTAAAATTAATTTACAAAAATAGTAAATATCAATCAAAACCTGTGAAAAATCAAAAATTTTGACACTATCTTTAACATCAATTATTAGTGTACCATGTGCTTGAAACATACATACAATACACACTGCAACATTAGTTCACACAAGACAATCTAACATGTATTACTAGCCAAATTAAACATCCCTTACATTCATTACTATCCAGTCCTTGTAAACCGAAATTGTTTTACGGATGGCTTCGGACTGGGTGAAGTTGAGAAGAAATGCTTGCCGATAGATCTCGTGCACAAAGTCCACGTTTTCACGAGTGCTGTACAACACATCGCGAACCAGGTTCGGTGTGGCCACATTTGGATCCTCACTGCAGAAAAAGAAAGCCATCAGAAAACTCACAGCAATTAACAACATCCATGCAGATTGAACCAATATACATAAATATTTTTAAATCTCCTAATTTTACACTAGTTCAGGAATAGAACTTTGTTTTAAACAAGGCTTAACAACTATCGGGAATGAGGTCACGGGGGCAGTTACGCACAACAGCACTCATTAAAGAATACTGTGAAAAGAACCACACCAACATTTGCCTGTGGTGATTTCGGGAAACTGCGAAAAACAGATCATCAGGATGGCCAAACATGGATTCTAACCCGGATCCTCTGGATTCCGTTGTCTTGCCACTGTGCCATCTCACACCATTGTGTACAGTGGAATCACTCTAATCCAAACTAATTGGGGCAGACACCTGTTTTTGGATTATAACATTTCCCGAATAGCCAAATAATCAACATAATGCAACAGCGTGTAGTAAAAACATTTTTATAAGCATTAAGTTATGTATCACGTAAAACAGTCTATAAAATTTTTATAAACACAAAATAACCACAAGATAATTGGGTCAAGATATAAAAAAAATTTAAATACAATATAATTTTTTTTTAATATTTATTTACGCCCTAAAGTCATTCGGATTTGCAGTATTGTAATATTGGCAGAGTTCTGATTAGCTGAACTCAAATGTATTTTTTTATTATTTTCTTTTATCATTTATCACATGTCTACGAATGGTTTTGAAATCTTGGTAGTAGGAACAAAACCAAGACAACAATAATGTTACAAACAAACAAACACACAATAAACAAGTACTACTGACAAAACAACAATAAACAGACAAAACAAAAAAAAAATCCTTTTCGGCACAGCCTATAGGCGTAGGTAGATTTCAAAGTAACTATTTTTCTTCCGAAACTTCTATTTTAAGAACTTAATGTTCACAACCTATATGTTCACCAATAATCAAAAAGATTTATTTAAAATTTTTTCATATTCTATGCAACAAAAATATTTTGAATGTTTTTAACTTTGTGCAACCAGCATTGAATGTCGTAACGAATTTCATATTATGCCCACTCAAGATAGTTATGAAATTATTTTTGTCATCCAAAAACTATTTTTTATCCCTTTCACTAATACGTGGTCGTATAAAATTTTGTTTGTACAAATATTTAAGGTAATATTAAGAAGGTTATTAATAAATTCTGGTAAATTTAATACTAAGGAAGTTATACATATATATATATGTGTGTGTGTGTGTGTGTGTGTGTGTGTGTGTGTGTGTGTGTGTGTGTGTGTGTGTGTGTATATATATATATATTAATTTCAACCCCTGTATTTACGGTAATAGTTTATTTCATCAAACATTGTTCTTTCCACCCCTCGCAGTAATGGTTTGTACTATCAAAATTGTTTCAGACAAAAGATTGCAATGAGAATTATTACGAATAATTTAACAGATTTGATAGTGTACCTACTAAGGGAGTGATGTATTTTTTTAAATTCTAACCCCTCACTGTTTCAACCCCTTGAAGTAATGGTACGTCAAATCACAAATTGTTTCAGACCAGTGTTTTAGATAAAAATTATAAGATTAATAAATAATTTTTACGAATTTGAAATTGTGCCTACGAAGAAAGTTATGATAATTCTTTTTTGTACTCTAACCCTTGTTTTTTCTAACCCTTGCAGTTATGGTTGGTCGTATCAAAAACTTTACAGAAAAACGATTTTGGTATTACTCATACAAGTTATAACATACGTTCAAACGGATATGATATTTTCCATATTATGGCAGTTACAGCGATTTTTCAGTTTTTCAAAAAACCTTTCCCATTTCTACCCATTTTGTCAGATTTTGCCTTTTTTCATTTTAATATTACTGAAATAATAAGACAGTGACAAAAAGTAAAATTAAATTTGAAAATATATTGAACTTTCTCATGAACCAAGAAACATTATAGAAGAATATTGAATGTTTTGATTGCAGTTTTTCTTACTCTTATCAATATATGTAGTATTGTTTTATGCATACATTTTAAGAATTTTACCACAAATTTTTGTAGCAGTTGATCAATGCTAGTGTGCTTGATATGTACTTATTATTAAATATGTTTAATCTTTAATAATGATGATAAAGATGATATCCACTATTTTTAATGATGAAATTTGTATACCTATTGATCACACCATAAAATCTTGGCTCCATCTATTAGAGAAAGACAAAAGGGATTTAATATGAAGATGAAAATATAGCTAAAAATCAAGTAAAATGCCTACATCTTTAACATATGCAACCTCAAAATGGGTGTATTTTCAAGTTTGTATTCATATACAGTTGGATGAAATTTTCATGGAGAAGGTTATGGTAGCAGTTTTATCATTATTAACATGAACAAATAAGTTACAGCATTCTACAACTGCAGCCATCTCCACTGAAGTTAGAAGCAATCATGGTACAATTATATTTTTCTATGAATTTTTGGTCCTCAGCGAATAGTGTGCCAGTAGAGTGGTTCCAGCCTGAAATTATTTCATCAATGTAGATACATACTGAAAAGTAAAGGTGAAAGGGTCACAACTACTCTTATGTTTCAATTTACCTAGTAACTGTCTTCAAATATCATCATAATCATCAACAGAATTTTACATCCCACTACCTGCAACTTCAGATGGTATATTTTTCAAGTATCATGTATGTGCAAGTAACAGTTGTCGTCTCAGCCGAGCATAATTGCGATTTGTCACAAAGCAAATATCAAATCAGAATCAGACGTTTAAAATATTCGTGAACTCAAATCAAATTGTGAATAATGTTCTTGGAGAAGCTGTATAAAACTTATTTTATAAAATACTGAATTGAGGTAAAAAAAAAAACACAAGGTTACCAATTGTAATGTTTCAACTGATTAAGTGATAAACCTACTGGGCTCTATAGGTAAAACATCATTCAATAAAAATCATAAATAACCATGCATAATACATATTAACATTTAGAATTCATAAAAGCAAACAAAGTGCCACCTATTGATTTTTTTTAAGTAACCAAGTTTTAAAACAAAACATATACAACACAAAAAAAAATATATATATTTTCATGAGCTAATGTTAGGTTTCCAATGTTTTAAAGTTATGCAACAAATGTGAAGCTTTACTTCTGATGCAAAGCTTTGCATCACAACCGAAGCTTCAAATAAAACAAGTAGCAAATTCCCTAGTAAAAGTCAAAACTGAATATTAAAAAAAAAGAGCTTCGATTGATTTGCTTAGTCAAAGCTTCGCATGGGCCTAACAACTGGCCTGGTGTTGCGATCACACCACATTACATTTTTCATCTCCTGTTTACCAACGAGATCGGTAGGTACCTGAAAGAGCGATTCACTCCGTCCACGTGGGAAAACAGCGAGGAATGATTGGAGTCGGAAGCCTGTGCTGCAGAATCGTGATTGGACGCTCCCGCCTGACTGACGCTGACCCTCCGCAGTTCCGTGCCAGGCGAGTGATCGGCGTCTTCACTGGGATTGATGCTGGAACCACAATAACACACTACATGTAGAAAAAAACTTTTAAATAATGAATGTACTGTTAAACAAATTTACAATAGAATCAAGTTTATAAACCACAAAATATAAAAGTTTAAGCTAAATCAGGAAACAAAGTGAAATTTAAACCAAATTTACTTTAAGTCCTTAAGTATTTTTTTGAAAATACAAGTATAATTCTCACTCAAGAATTTTATTACTTTAAAAGCATGTATTAAAAATTTCTGTATGAGGGCATGAAAATAAAAATTGTTCAATTATCCACCTGTCTTTCTTTAATGATAATTTTTGGAACTAGGGTTTTTATTTTAAATTAGTAAATACTTAAAATTAAAATAAAATTAAAACAAATTATTAATTTGTGTTTTCCCATCGCAGGAATTGTGGTGGTTCGTAAAATAGCAGTTCTACTGTACCATGCACCATAATTGCAGTGCTTTGTTTGATATGTGGAATTCAATTAGGCACTAGCGATATTACTCACTATACCACTTCATAATAACACGAAAACTTTGCGAATGAAGGCTTGAAGTTATCCTCTCTAGAAATTAAATACACAACAATCTTTTACATACAAAATAAATTATGTACTCCTTTATTGCAGTTTAGCCAACCAGCATAATATTATAATCAGAATTCAAAGTACACACAACACACTGCTCTAACACAAATGTCTTCCATTTTCACAAAACTGAATTCAGTTTAGCAATCAAACCAAAATTATAAAAAAAAACTTTTTTTTTCTGTTTACAGTCATTTTTACAAGATCTTATAAATGTTGTTTAACGCTTACATCAGACCTGCATAATTATGCATCATTATTTTACACACTGATTGCTTTTCAAAGTACGTAATTGACAAGTAGTGAGCAAACTTATTCGATCGAAGTATCCCAAATTTGAGAAAAGTCAGTTTGTTTCTGATTGCATAACTGCATCAAACTGAAATGCATACTTAATACTTACTATTTGTTTCTGCTTACCTTGTGCTATTAGGGTGAGCTACTTGCAAGATTCTCTTCTTTGTAACATGCGTGTAGTTGGAAACCCACTTTATGACAGCCACTCTACAAGAGATTAATGGGTCCTGTTTTCTTGGGCTCTCCGCAGAGTTGCTAGCGCCAGGTGGTGCTTTCCGAAGCTCTGGAAGGTCTAAAGAAAACCTTCATACTCAGCATGAAAAAATATTAATAATTTCACAAACATAAAAACTAACAGGTTGATCATTAAATTCATGTTAAGAGCATCATTTAAAATTCATGGTGTAAAAAGCAACTCTCCAACTTCCCACAAATGTAACTATAAAGCACAAAATGTCTTTTTAAACTACATACAGAGTTACACTGGACAGTTTTGTAATCATATACCAGCTTCCAAATACAAGTGTATCTTTAACATGAGTGTTCAATAATGATTTGTGTCTCACACTTTGTTAGCAAATTCATACAAATCTGTGATCAACAAGGAAAATGCAATTTTTCTCTAAATGACACAGCTAAGTCAGATAGTAATTTTTTAAGAATATAGTGGCAAAGTAAATTAAGTCTGGCAAACGGTGCAGCTATGAACAACAAATTTTTTCATACCAATTCCCTAAGTCTTTAGATTCTGATAAAATAAATGTGTACACATGACTACTTCTGCATCACTGCATTAGGAACAATAGATTTCATATTGCATAATACCTTTACTTAAATGGCATTTTATTGTTTTAGCACAGTCTAGCTTGTGGTGCAATACAAAGATACTCCACAGGAAAATTTTTGTTGTTATACTAGTATAGGGGTCTGCGAGCAGAGGATTTTCACTTCGAGTCGAGCTCGAGCGAGTTTGCTAAAATACTCGCGAGTATCGAGTCAAGTTCGAGTTTTTTTTTTTTTTTAAGTTTATACTGTGATGGAGTAATAAAATGTGAGAACTTTTGAGAAAAATATGGAAATAAAAAAAGAAACCATTATCATTGTTTGTGTTTGTGTAAATGTAACATATCTTTGGAATAATATCATCCTTGTCAATTTTTCTGGAGTCCTTACTAAGCTTCAACAAACTTAGAACAAAAAATCATGTTGTTTGAAAAGTACATTCACATTGTTTCAACATTTCCACTTTTCGGCACAAAAATTCTGAGAGAGATTGTCATAGAGTATTAAATTCTGTTTTTTAATCTATCATGCAGAAAAATAATTTGTTCTGCACGTTCAGGAGTTAAATTAGCTCTACGATTGGAGATGGTGTTTACAGCAGAAGAGAAGCGTCTCTCGCTGGCAACCTGTGTGGCTGGAATGCTTTAGTAAAATTGCTTAACCTCAAAACTAGTGTCATAAATATCTGTAACTTGTCATTAAAGTTTAATCAATTGAAAGTAATAAAAATAGAAGCATTTTACTTAATTCAATTTACACTTGCAAAAAAAACATACGCACAATAAACCTACATGGAAATTAAAGTCTTTTTCAATATCCTGAAGTCTGAAATATGTTTACTCATGTCATCAAATGTGGAGCTGTACTGAAGAAGCCGATTTTGCCAATATTTAGTTGAATCGGCATTTCTGCCGACTTCCGAAACTCTTGTTAATTTTCGGCCGATATTACTGAAAACAGAAAGAGACTGCCATAACCTAAAAATCCACGAGTTTACGCATGCGTGGCATCTCTCTAGTATGTTGCGGACGGTACAGTGAACTCGGCCGGCACGTGGCGGCGTACTGGTTCGAGGTTATTGTTGTGCACCGTGCCACGGGAGTATATTCGCAAGGAAATGGCGTTCTTATAAGTACGTATTATTTTAATTACTAGTGTAAATCAGTATATTTAAACAGTGTTGTATGAGTAATGTTTTAGCTGTGTAACTAAATATTTATTGCTGGTATGATACTTTTCACGCTTTTGTTTGCCATTGGTAATTATTTGTCATGAGTTATTATTTGATCAACTAAATCACACACCTTATTATAGTTATGAGCCCACGAGCGTGTAAATATTTCGAGTCCAACAGAGAATATGCTAGTTAAAAGAAATTCAAACAAATATTGTGCGTGGAATATTATTAATTTATAACATCTGAAACAATTGTTTCCAATGTGGCCTCGTGGCTGTGCAGTTAGCAACGCTGACTACCAATCGATAGGTTGACGGATAAAATCCCAGCGGCTGAAATTATTTTTTTTTGTATTTGTAAAAATAAATACGGCGCGCACGACACTTCAAAAGTAATAAATATATTTGAATTAATGAATGCACATAAAAGTAAATTTATTAATTAAATTGTAGATTTCATTCCACTCCTTCTTTGTATCCATACAAAATAGTGATAATTCAATAAAAATGATTCAATTTTATTCATAAAAGTTTGCAGAGGTAGATTTTATCATACAAAAGATAGAAAAATTTTAAAAAAATTTCTTCCTCAAAGAATATAATATTTTTAATGCCTAAATGGTTTGGTTGCAAAAACCTATTACGGCTCAGTCTCAGGCCGAATATGATATTTCCTTTTCTTCTGGATCAATCATTTCATCAATGTTTTGTTATGACGTTGTCACGTTAAACTATCGTCCGTAAACCGACTTTACTGACAACCAATTTTTTTTTCAATAATGTTCTTTAATTTTAATATGTCATAAATAAATACATTACCATCAAGGTAAATACACATCTCGGTTATTACGGTAACTATAGTGCAAATGTGGTAACTGTAAGCTTCTGTAGTAATTATAGTATCTACAAAGAATCTTTAGTTCTTTTTATGGTGATTATCTTAAGATAACTATTGGGTTTGTACTGTAGTTATGGTACATCATCCATATTTCTTCGTAAGTTGTTGTTCATTTGTCTTTTCTTCATATTTATGTGCGCCATGACTAAGGCAGGAACTTTCATAAAAATTTTAAACGGGACTTTATATCACAGATTTAATGGCGTAAATGATGAGACCCCGGACAATTTAAACGCTTTATACGGTAAAACCTACCATGCGGGACCTCGCAAGCGAGTTTTACTGTATTTTTTTTCGTAAATAGTAAAACACTGTCACAAAGCTTTCCGGCCAAATAACATGCTGCTGTTGAAGCTCGAAATTTTCGAGCCTAACAATTTTTTCGAGCCGAGTTCGAGCTTGAGGTAAGTACTCGGCTAGAGCTCGATTTTCGAGTACTCGCAGACCTCTATACTAGTATGTTTTGTTTACTAACCATGTGAATAAGAGAAAATTATAGTCTCTGCTCTGTTACAAATATAAGTGTGAAATCTGAATTTCCTCTTAGAACGCTAAAAATTAAATACCAAATAATTTTGTTCCTTAAATATGAATTTTTATTTTTTATTTTAAATTGCTTGGTTTGTATTTAACAATCATTAATTTTACTAACTTATTGCCTACACAAATTATATTTAAAAAAAGTGTTCTAAAGTTTTTGTTTCCCTTATTCAATTTGAATTGCTATTGCTAATTACATTATTTACATCTCTACAAAATGTAAGTATAGAAGAAATTCCTGCCATTTAGATATCTTTGGTATTTTTTTAATGATTAATAATTCTTCAAAACATTTTCTGAATTTTATATTTTTCAAAATGTAATTCACTACTACTGAGTACAAATACCTGACACTATGATTTCTACACTACAAAATTTTGTTTAATAGCTACTTCTTTAAAATAACTTTGAAAGTGAATTCATTGTTGGTTCTTTGACATAAACTTTTTATTTTAAAAGTTATGAGTCCAGTACTGAAGAATTATCATATTCTTTTTATTAATGAAAACCGTGTCTAAACATATTTTTATTTATTTATATTTTTAAAAAAACTTTTCTCTATCATGGTGATTGACCAGCCAATTTGTACTTGTAGTTGAATTTTATACAAATTATGCAAAATTTCCACTTAGTATCTGAAGAACTGTTTACAAATAAACAACTAACATTAACATTTCTTAACGAACCGAATACTCTGATAAATTTCCCATTAAAGACTCAGCATCCTTTCTTAACCAATAAGAAGATACAAAAATTTTAACTAGAGCATATCAAAGAAAAAATCTAAAAAAAAAATGCAATTAACACAATTTTAAATAAAATGGAACTTGACTTACGGATAAACTACTTGTGTACTACATACTACTTACCCAGAACTGGTTTGTAAATACTCGTTGCATGTGAAAACTGAGGGAAGATGTGAGGAAGGTAATACTGTTTAAACTTTTCAAAAAGAAAATTGAAGCATTTCCCCTGTTTCCCGACCTTATCACGCCATTCAATTTTAACCACCTGGAAAGAAAATAATGCAGAGTGATTCACAAACAAAATTTATTCACAACATAATTGTGTGTGCCACAAGAGCAACTTCAATAATTTGACATGAGCTTCCATAGTTTCAGGTATATTGTAGAAATATAAATTCAAAATATTTGCCCAAGTGCAAAACAGCAATCAAAAAGTTATCTGTATGTAACTATCACCAATTTATTATTTAATGTAACATAAGATAGTATATAGCTTTAAAATACAGCGATACGTTGCGTGACGAAGTCGGTCAATAATTTGCAACAACAATGATTTTTAATTTTATTTACGTACACTTGGCTTTTAAAACAAAAGAAACTTTGACGATCTGACAGTGCTTATTTTCTTATTGTATAATCTGTAGAAAAATTTTCCTGACTTTCATCATGACCAAAATTACAAATTTCCCTGACAAATTGCTTAAAATAATTTACCCATTTTGCAATATTCTGAAGGAAATAAATACAGCCTCTATCATCCCTATAGCTGTACTAGTTCAAACAGAACCTTCCATAACCAATTTCACAGTGTGTACAACTATGCACTAAAACACCATCTGGAGAAAAATGTGTTCAATGACTGGGTGATGGCATTCAGGAGCATGACATTTCCTACTCAAATTACTATCACTGAGGAATTTCAATGATATGTTTTAAAGTGAATTCCCTGACTTTCCCTGTCCAATTTCAATTTCCCTGACCTTCCAGAATGTAGACATTCTGTCACATACTAACAGCTACCTACTACGCAATATTCACTGCCCCGTTACCTGAGTAACCATGAACTCCAACAGAGCTTCGAGGAAATATCTCGAGACATCCTCTTCAGGTGGCTTCTCACCGCTTTGCGGTGGCAACAAGGGCTGGATTTCGACGGGGTTAACAGGCCCTGGAAACAAAGATACACGACAGTGCTGAATTTGCCTGACAGAGATGTTGCCCTAAGTATTAAATTATATTATTGTATGTGTGTATGTGTTTTTGAATGAATGTATAACATTTATGAACCATTCATTAATTATGTAAGGATGATTTTGGACCTTTTTACCACCCCGCCCTACCGCCCCCATGTAAGGACAAATAAGATTTCTCACACCCCCTCCCCCTTCTTACAAAATATTTTACCTAAAGTTTTCCTTAAAAGTGTTAAATAGTTAAATGGAATTAGAGAAATTTCAGTTACACTAAAAAAAATTCTTATTTTACATAAATCAAACATTTATATTTAGTATAAAAAAATATTTAGTCTTTGGAAAATGTGTATTATAATTCAATGTAGGATTTGACACAATCATAAAGTAAGGAAACAAATCAGTCAAAAAAAAAACTACAAACGAGGAATACTTTGTGTAACTGAACATATTGAACAAATACATTTGAAACACTATAGCGTTACCAACATTTTTTCTGTGCAGGAAAATTTTTATTTGTAGTAAAATATTACGTAAGAAGTTAAGTTAAGGTCATGTAAAGATTTTTTAAACCCCCCCTCCTTCTCGGGACCCTTAAGTAATTAATGAACTGCCCCTTATATGTTTTTTTTTTCCAGCGCTCTCATGCATTACACCCTTTCCTCCCTGCTGCTCCAACGACCGTGGGAAATGGATGCACCATTTCATTGCAATCGGGAAGGTGGTTAGAGAGTTGGTTATGATGAGAGACTGAAGATGAAGATACCCCATCATGTCCCCCTTCAACCCACTCAGCTAACCAGACAGTTGACTTATCAGGAAGTATTTGGCAGAAACAGCCAGACAAACTCGGAAGCTCCGAGTGAACTCACCGTGAGACGAGTCGTGGAAAACGGACGTGGAGTTCCTGCTGAGCGCCGGCAGACCGCAACCCGGTATGGGCGACGGGAACCCTGGCACCAGTGTGGCAAAAATTGCATGAATGCTGTCTGGTGCATTATCACCTAGCGCTTGATACCACAGCAGGAAAAACCTGTCAAATAACATACATCATGATATTAACTTCCACTATTCATGGTCAAATACACTTTCCTCATAACCGAAACCATCCCTCAGTTAGGAATGAAATAACTACATAAATTTAAGTTTGACAAAACATTCAACTCATAATTTTTTCTTTTTTAAATAAAAAACTTTGTAAACAAGTATTGAGTGTTAAAAATTTCTGTTACGTTACTTGTGTCAAACAAACATTCCCAGAGCATTAGAGCTGTTGGCAACTAAAAATATTTCTTTTATAGGGATAAATATTGTACTTCTTGTCAACTTCACATTTAAAAGTGTTTGAATTCCTGAATTTACCTTTCTCAAATACTTTTTTTTCCGCTCATTTTCCTAGAATAGCCAAATTTTTTTAATAACTAAAGATTGATGGTATTTGATAGTACATATTTGAGAATTTGTCTGGCCCTAGTTATAAGTGAATCTGACAATATGAGCACAGCAATGAGGCACACACTTCCAACTCACACCGTCTGTTGTGTACAGCATGCCGCCACACCACTGCCACATACTACACACTGCACTGGCATAGCATGGACCATCCACATCCTTATAATTCTGTCGTCCCCTCAACTTAAGCGTCCGTGCATAACCGTGCGACATAAATCCCTGCTAAAAAAACCCAACAAAGTGACCAAACAAAAATAAAAATTTTCACAAACAGTTTTTTCTGGATGTAGTTTTCACAGACCTCTAGGAAAGCTGCAGACTATGAACAGAAAGCGTTAACACACGTTATGGCGGGGAAATTGCCAACAATTAGTTAATTAAAAGTAGATTGCAGGCTTTTGTGGCCACTGGCTAATAAACTGTCGGCTTTCTAGGTTGAACTGCATCAAAGTGTCAGATTGTACCAAAGTCTCTTCTCTGTAGCGCAAAAAGTCATCTTCGGGTTTGAGAAACAAAACTGATCAACTTATCTCTAAACCCTTCAAGATGACTGCTGATGCAGAGGGAAAGGCGTGTAAAAATCTATCATCATGACGTGGCTCAACCTCGAAAGCCGAGATAGTTTGCAATGAACGAATCATGACTTTATGCCTCTTCGATAGTGGGGTCATATAAGAGATGATATAAGGTGATGAGATGAGAAAGGGGCGTTGAGGGCAGCGGCGTAGCCAGGATTTGTGTATGGAGGGGTGTTAAGAAGCATGCCAGCCCCCCCCCCCCCCTCCCCGTATTATGGCGGGGGGTCCGGGGGTCCTCCCCCCGGGAAAAATTTGGATTTTAAGGTGTAAAATAGTGCTATATTAGCAGTTTTCGGTTCTTAAATTCAAATATTGTAATGGTAAAAATTTTATTAATTTTAATATGAAATTTGTTTGAGTGATGAATAAGAAATTAATTAAAGATTTGGTGCTGAGGAGGGGGGGGAGGTGTGGTTTGAACCCCTAACCCCCCCCCCCCCCCCTGGCTACGCCCCTGGTTGAGGGATCTAACGACTAAAGGAAGGCGGGCGTGATGGGAGAGAGAGAGAGTCTCACCGCACGCCCTCCCTGCGCAGCTTCCAGGAGTTGCCCGGGTGCAGCAGCTTGCAGGCGAGGCGGGAGAGGCTGTGGCACTGCCAGCGGCGACCCAGCTGCTCCGGGAGCAGCACCAGAACCTTCTCCAGCACGTGCAGCACGCATTCCAGCTCCTCGCGGTGCGCCTTGTGCACTGCGCAACACCACACGCGTCCGGTCACGCCCCCCGGCCCCCCCGAGGCAAACACGCATCCCAGACCGTGGCCCTGTTTCCCACCTGCAGCAGGGTCTACACTTGTAGGAGGACCCGAAGCATGGGCGTCGCAAGGATATATTTTTTTTGGGGGGGGGGGGGGGGGACTTCAATTGATTTAGTTGTTTGAGGAATATCCATCCCCTGGGAAAAAAAAAGCGGGGGGTCCGGGAAAATTTGGGGTTTGAAGGTGCAAAAAGGTGGTTTTTAGGCATTTTTCTTTCCTAAATAATCTAATTATAGTAGTTGGTTGCACTATATAATTTATTTTTTCTAAAAAATATTTTCAGAGAACAAATTTGTAAAAACACAGTAGTTAACATATATGCTGGTGCTATATCCACACAAAAATCATTAATTTAAACATCAGGAGAAACTACGAAACTAAATATATTATTGGAGGGGACGAAATTGAAAACTTTTATTATTGGGGGGGGGACGTGTCCCCCCCCCCCCCCCCCCCCTGGGTGCGACGCCTATGACCGGAAGGACAGAAGACACGTTCTGGCCAGCCTGAAGAATACGCTAGGTGAGATGAGCTAGGGTATAATGGAGCAGCAACGAAATGATTTGGTGGGGGAAATGGGAGTACCCTGAGAAAACCCACAGGCCACAGCAACGTCAGACTCCATGTCGTAATATCAAACATTAAAGCAGTTGAGTTTAATTGTATTGAACTACTACTTACCATAACCATTTTTTTTTTTTAAAACTTACTACACAGTTTTAGCAGGGTTTAACATGTACAGTACCAGATGCTACTGACAACTACTTTTAACATTTATTGTCTTAAAGTAGGTATATCAATGAATGTCATGCACTGAAAACTAAGACAATTTTCTTCATTCTTTCATGTAAGCAAAAATGAATAAAACATGCACAATTATTTGCTCATATTCATAAATTTAAATAGTATGTATAGTATTTAAAATGCCCATGCTGAAAAAATAAATATACCAGTATTGTAAAGACTAACTCCTTGACCTTGAAAAATTAATTTTATAACTTATGAAGAAAATATAAGTACAAGCATACTAAAAAGTAAAACAATTTTCAGTATATAAAGGCAATATTTACACTTTATAGAAAGTAAATATTTAATTTCCTTTAATATTTATTTTGTTTAATTACATTTTATTCCGTATGTTTATATTTGTAATCTATGATTAATTCAGACTGTAAATTCTTTGGTTATCGTTTTGTCTATATATTACTATATGTTAAATTTTATTTTAAAATATTGTCAAGGCTAGCATAGCAGTATTTTTTGAAACAACTAGTAATTTAAAGATGAACACGTCAGTAATGGTTAGTAATTTTACTAGTTTTGTTTTATCAACAAATTAAAGAAAATCATTTACTAGTGACGGGGAAAATATTCTTTCAGAATGAATTGAGACTTGATTAAGACAACAGCTAGAACGCAACGTTTTGACATTAATTTATAATTGAATATTTTATAGAATATTGAAAATGGTTATTAATGCCAATATTAACTGAGATTTTGAAGAAAATAATAATTTTAATCGACGAAGATAAGACTCAGACATCAAGATTTTAAATAATTACTTAAGAAGAGAAGTCGACAAATATCCATGTTCAAGAGATCGTCAAATGACTTTAATTTGCTTTGAAACTACGAAGAATAAATGCCGTTTACAAGTCCTAAGAAAGAAGAATCCTGTCGGAGAATGAAAAGTCGCAGTTCGAGCCCGGGAAGGATGACCGTCGCGCAGTACAGCCCAGTTGCAGCCCATAGTCTGAAGGATGGAGTCGTGACGGCGCGTATTCCTGCCGCACGCTAGAGGACGGAGGAGCAACACCAATATCGCGGTCCTGGATGAGTAGAACCAAGGAGTCTCCGAGAACCTACACGTCTCGTGGGTATCCTGCAGCAAGGTTTGGTCCCTTACCCCATCACCCGAAGACTCGCTGAATATAGAAGTACCCTAACGAATTACAATTTAAACAAGACAAACATTTTTCGCAGAACTAGAATTTTTATATTATAGAGAATATTCTTTGTACAGAAAAACCGATTAACTTGTTCATCTTTAGATTTACAAATCAAATTCCGGAATCGCGATCCCGAACTAGATAATATTAGCTAGTATAGATGGAATTTGATATTGGAAGAACGTATTGCTATTTTGGTTGACTGGTACTGCAAGTTACGTACCCAGTAGTCCAAGCTCTACCGGACTGAAGTTAGTTAAAATAAATAACATCCAAATAATTAACATTTGATCGTAAAGATAATTCACTCAAGTGAAAGAATTGTTAGATGCTTTGAAGTTGAAAGTGATAACAAATTCCATCTGTAGTTTAAAATAAATTATTCTTAGTTAAGTTTATTTATATAAAGTGTGATTTTGTGCATGTCAAAGTGTATTGTCACCGTCGTCACAAACATTACACACAAATATAAATATTACATTTGAATTTGTTTACACGTAATTACAAGGTCTAGTCACGATATTAGTATTTAACATACTTTTGACACATTTTACCTTGACTTACAGACACAAGCTTCTAGATACAATTCTTAAAACTGAGAGAGGTAGGCTAGAGAAACCGAAATTATTAAATAATTTCAATATTTACACTAGCTGACTCTACAAGTACAATCATTTTATAACTATAGCACCATAGTGAGATTTATAATCTGATGTCCAGTACTAACATTTCACAAAAATTAATAACATAGAATGAACTAGTAGGTGTAAAAAATTTGAACATCCCAAAAAAAAAGTTAAGTACAATAAAATTGAATGATGTACGTGTTGTGAAGTTAGTATAGACCAAATACCAACAACAAAATTTTACCATATATAGTGTCTGTTCAAATAACTGCATGCTTTTTCAGGGCCGTGTTATGATAACTAAGCAAAGATAAAGCACCACCATAATTTGCAAACAATTAATGATAATTAGCACATGCATGCTAACATTCACATGTGTGTGTTAACTGCATGGCAAGGCTACTTTGAGGGACCAATGGTACAACTTCATTTCGGCAGTCTGCGCACAGTCAATTAACAATTTAAAACTAAATACTGTTCTCATGCTATTAAGGGAAGCAACAATATTTACTGTTTTATCAAAACTACGCACATAAATACAACACAGACTTGCAAGCAACTGAATAAAAAAACTTGGTAGAAAGTTCTGTAAGAAATTGGTCCAGACTGCAGTCTAGTAGAACACAAACAAATTATATTAACTCTAAGAAACAATTTTTTTTATTAGTATTCAAGGAATTAATACAACCTTCACATTTACATCCAAAATCTACAGCATTTTGAAATGATGTGAAAATTTATGTACTCTAAAACCAAAACAACTTTACTATAATACAGCACTCCAAGGACCTCAATGCAGCCAAAGTAATTCATAACACAGAGAACATGCGAGATTAGTACAATACTATTAATGCCTGCCCAAACATTACATGTCATACATTCACTAATTTTTTTTTTCACTTACCAAGGTGGAAAGACAGCTCTGTAAAGCAAATGGAAGATAAGTTAAATTTTTGTACAATAATTTATTTAAAAATAATTTTTACACAAAAAATGTTATTACTGACAAATCACACTACCGTAAGAGCACGTATTATTAGAAACACTTTAAAAATCTACAAACTAATTTTGTATCGAAACTTGTTAGTGCTTGTTATAGAGGAGTTCTTTGTAAAGAGGTGAACCAAAACAAAACTGCGAAGTCCAACATAACATATTTTCCACTGATGTTATGCAATCAGCTGTTGTTTTTAACAGAAATATTAAACTATCTAGCTATAGTGTATTTACTCTGGCTAATATGTTCATTTAGTAATCAACTTCTAGCAGTCATTCTTGTAAACACTGCACAAAAAACAGCCTGTCTCACACATGTTAGAACTGACAACACAGTGTCTGGCTTCAACAAAATGATCATATGTCCAAGAATCAATAATTGCATATTTATCAAATTTATTTCCTCCTTTTTTATGTCTTATTCCCATTTGAATAAATACTCTTTTTTTCAAAAGACTACATCCATTTTTTTTTGCAATGTTTGAAATTTCATGTAGGATTTTTTTATGCAATGTTAACGACTCTCATTGTATAATCCAAAGAAATAATATGATATACTTCTCTTTTTTTTCATTGGATACATTCTCGTTAGATGAGATATCAGCTTCCACTTGCTCAAAAATACTTCCTCGCACACTTCATTAGCATGAATAAGTTCTTCATCGCTTACTTACATTTTGTCAGCCGACATATGCACAGTATGTTTGCATACGTCCTCACCCATCAACATAGCTTCATGAGAAATTGAAGCAGAACATTCCGATACAATTAAATTATTTTCAGCAAGCAAACGTTTACAATATTCAAATGCATTCATTAACTTCATTTTTGAACTATCACTATTTATCGACTCTTCAGCAGTTTCCTCATCAACTGCTGGTAGTCTGATAGTATTTTCACTAACATTTTACTGTAAACTATTAAAACTATCTGTATTATGGAGTGCTAGATCACAGAAAAGTACAATCTCTGCGAAATCCAAATGTGAACTGATACGTTGAAGCCTTTGAAACATTAGATACAATATAATAATAAACAAACACTGTTGTCCCATTAGACCGTTTAGAGTAAGGAACGTACTTTGTATTCAATAAAATAATAACTGCTCTCTAGTACCCATATAACTTTTGTCAGGTCAAAATCGGTTTTGGAGAGCTCAATAGACAAGTTTGTGTCTAGCTTTAACGCATGTTGTAAACATATTAATTATATTTTAATGATAAATCTAATGATAAAAACTAATTATGTATAACTATCATTACTAATTATTTTGTATTATTATATTTAAAATGGCATGTAATATGAATACAACATGTTTCATTTGTTTTTTTTAATGAAACTTATTTTATTATATTATAATTTTAATATTTATTTAAAATATTTATTTTTAAATATTTTTAGACAAAAACATCACAATAAAATAAACACACAAAGTGATCGCGACCAAGATTTTACCCTGAACGACTTGGCGGTAGCCACGAACACTACCGACTAGGCTGCTCAGCAGCTGCCGACGAAGTGATACCTATTATGTAGTACTTAAGCTGAGCTCAAATGTTTGAAGGTTTTTTTTCCTCAAAACTGGCTGGCCACTGCGCTTTCTTGTTTTGAGGGTTGAAAACCCTAAAGGGGTGCTATCTATATACCAAGTCCCCTCCTGAAGTGAATTTCCCAAGTTGTTAGTTGAGAAACTACTCTATCTGCCTGTAAACTGCATCACTTGTACCACTTTAGTCTGGAGCTTCCTGAACCTCTGCATGGGGCAGGACAGATGAGGAGATGACACTTGGAATGTGATATGAGAGAGAGAGAGAGAGAGAGAGAGTGCAAATGGAGATTGTCCAGGGTTATTTTGCGTCTCTTCACTGTGGCTGCCGGGGAAGGTAACACCTCACCCCTTCTCTTTCATCCCCCCAGGGGACCTCTGGATTCTCTGCTTTCTGAAGGCTCATTTTGAATTACAGTCAAAAAACACAATTTTTTATCTATGGACGAAAGTGGCAACAGAAAAAGTTTAGTAAGTATGAGATAAATTTTATAATTAAAATACTTTTTAAGTGCTAAGGTTTTAATTGTGATTTTCACTCCATAAAGTATTTTTTATAAACTCATAACGAAAATGTTTGTGGTAGCATTATATTTATGGTCACGTTATTTACTGGCAAATACGGTACTTACATTGATCTAAAACATGCCAAAATGTTGCATATATGTTTAGCAAAAATAAAAAACAATTTGTGTAAATATCTAATAGCCCCACTTAATGTATGTTACAGGTAAATTTATTTAAAATTATTGGTATTAAAAGTTTTCTAAATTAAAAAAAACTGTTAGTTTGATACATTAGGAGATTCTAAACTATAAAAATTCTGTTAATAGGAAAATTTTCAATAGTATAATGATTCTAAAAAAATCTACTAAAAAGACTAAACCTACTATTTAAATAACTGATTTAAGGTTCAGTTAAATTTATACCATCTCTAATCCATGTTGGGTACCTACCATTTGATATTTGAAGCTACAGTTTTGATAATGTGTTACGCAGTTTCGCACTGCGTAACTATACAACTACCAGACAGTGCCCCTGGCTATCTGATGGATCCCACCCGCAGCACAGGGGCGCGCAATGTTCGATTTCTGCGCGCCGGACGGCAATGCATCGGGGCCGCTCGGGCCGCTTCGACTCCGCCCGGCTTCGCGGGCTTCGTCTGGAACAACCAACGATAACGTACTTCCGCCGGCGGGTATCCAGACTGTTCCTCGGTCGGGCCCAGACTGACTATATAAACCGGCCCAGCCAACGCTTCTGCAGGCAGTCTCCGACTGGCCCAGCAGCATGAACCTGCAGTGACTACCATCTACACCACCGGCCTCCTCCGTCACGCTGCCCGACGACGTGGCGACCGCTTCAGGAAGAACACGGTAGGAGCCGTCGTCAGAATCTAGGTCCGTAAGGGACTCTGAAAAATTTTCAACCCAGTAGAAATATTACAAGTCCACGAGGGACTTAGAATAAATTCAAGCTGAATTAGTTTGGACTTAGAATTTTCGCAGAGTGAGGAAACAGAAAATTTGCCTCGTCTGTAGAATGAAGGGAACTGTCTCGTGAAGGTTACGGGATAAGTAAAGTAAATGTTTTTTTTAACTGGTGTTGAAAGTAAAACGGCAGTGGGGCAGTGTGGCAAGAGACGGAGGAGAGGTCAAGTACCGCATAACGTAAAGTGTACCAACTTGCAATACGTTGAGGCTTACCGTAACGTAACCAACGTAGTTTTACGTAACGGATTCGACTGAACTGTTATAAGTTCCCAGACTACACAATCAATGTAACGAGCACTCCAATGTGAACTTCAGTACGCAGCTACTTCGTAGAACGACTGACGAGGTGAATAAAGATAAAGACTGCTCGCCGCAATATTGGCGGGGCTCCACGGCATACCACTGTCAGTAATCAGGAGACTTTTGAATATGACTCGCTGACTACAAGTGTGTGTAAGAATGTAAACATTTTAAGTGTCATAAATTTGGTATTGAGACTTACACCAGAAACACTGTTTAATAACTTTAAAGAATCAGACCACGATGAGGGAGAATGTATTTCAAGTTTAATCGATATTTCTTTATTATCTGGGTAAACTAGTTACAGATAATTTTTAACTGTACTATAAGCGATTTCATGTCAGTTCTCCTTAATTATTTTCTTTCACTTTTCTTATTCTATAATTGTAATTTGATATGTTTGGCAAATTTTATATTCATGTTAGTGCGGTTATTTAACGTAATATTGAATGTGCCAAAAACCAAATGATTTGATGTTCATATTTTCTGCTAATATAATTTGCTGTTTGCTTTATAATAAGACGTTAATTTAATGTGTGTGAAATATATATGTGATCCAATATTGTTAATTATAATTTTCTGTTCACAGACATCGCGGGCACTTGCTGTAATCGTCAAAAGGGTGTCATATCTGAGCATGCGTGTATTGAAGGATGTGATGTTGTTATTTCAAGTTTTGTTAATAAAAGCACTTTTGTTTCACGAACTTTAGGACCACTTTCTGAGATTCTCCCCTTGTCCTCCCGCCCTGCCGGACTGGAGGTAACAAATGAATAGATAACAATTTATTACAGTTACAAAATAATAATGCTGGCTATTATAAATATACCACACATAACCCATGAAATTATTTTTGATATTGTATAATGTAACATGATGTGAAAATACTAAAGTGCATAATCAGAGTGGCTAGCAAACCCGTGATAAAAAATTCTGACTTTTCCAAGTTTGGAAAAAAAATTCCATGACGCCTAGTTATTTAGTCACCAATAACTATCAAAAATTCAAATTCAAAATTGTAACTCAAAGGCAAACCACACTTCAATACTGCAGCAAGCAATTATAAATTATTTGATGCACTAATATTGATAGCACTGAAGTTTGGTCGAAGTGCTGATATAGGTACTTGTGAGTAAAAAGGAATGGCATGAAAACTTTTTGTAAGACTTGGATACAGATTGGAAAGGGGGAAGAAGGATGTGTACATGGAACCAAAACAAATAAAAGAAAAGTCTCTGCCATAACTTTGATTTTTCATTAACATTGTAACTAAATAGTCATTAAAATATTTCCAAAAAGAAAGTTTCTGATTTTTCCATCACTTTTTTCTGTTGCTGAAAATTCTATGACTTTTAACAAACTCTCCCTGAATACCAGCATTTAATTTTTTAAAATATTTTCTGAATTGACTCTTTTATTTAAATGTTGGAAACTTCTGAATGAATAGAACAATTCAATAATAATTTTTGATAACCTACATTCTAAATCAAATAATAAAAAAAATTTTGTACAAAACTATAAATGCAAAATTTCAGATCACAATTTTTTTAATAGGTAAGTAGTCAAGTAGTGTAAGAAATATTGGTAAGAAAAAATTACTTAGATTTTAATTGTAATAATTTTATACTCATTAAAATAAATTTTTTAAAAATTTGCAAGTGCATACCAAAAGATACCACAAAATATACTTTAAATATTTGGTAAATGTATGAAACTGTATATCATTAATGATCATACCATTAAGTAAATTAGTTCCAACAAACTCATTCCTGATTTTACTTAAAAAAAATTATTACTGAAAAATTATTTTAGTCACATAAATAAAACTTCATGTAAATACCAATATCAAAAAGGTTGAAGGCATAGTGTTGGAACAGATTTCTCATTCCCAGTACCAAACTACAGCACATCCTAGACTGTTATCAGTCCCTAGCATCTAGAGGAAATGCAACCAATTTGCAAGGAAAGATCCAGGGAACTTCAAGAGACCAAATTAAAAGTAAAGGAATTGATTTTTTTTTTTTTTAAGTTTTTGTCCTCTCTGACCTTCCAAGTGGTTCAGCAGCCTAGGTGGTTGTTACAAAATACTCCAGTAGCATAAATGCCTTCTGGATAAAGTTTTAAATGTACACCACTGGTATGTCAAACTAACTCTGGAATAATGTGCTAAGAACTCGAAGAGTGAGATGAATAAACTAAAGAAAGATTCCCTACGAGGGAAGAAATCTGAACTTTGAAGAATGACTAATTTCACAGATGTAACATGCAAGTCTTCAAACCAGCAGTAACTGATGTCTCGCCACAGAGACCGGGAAAGTAGGTGACGTGCAGTCAACCCAGGGGGCAACCCAGAGGTATCTACATCCATCTCTCTCTCTCTCTCTCTGTTCCTACCTCCGTGACGGGCCAGCGCTCGTCTTACCGGTGCTCCCACGGCCTCCCTCCCCCCCACCACTCCTGCACCTGCGTCCCGCCGGCCATTGTTCTCAAGGTCAACCACATCTGCCATTCCTACGCGCTCTCTCATCCTCATCCCACTATCCCACTAGCTCCCGCCCACACCCAAACCACTGTGCCAATTAAGGAGAGGTGACCGACCGCACCTAGCAAACCTGTCCCCGCTCTCGGGCCACAACAACCGCGTCCCCCACAAACAGAACAACTACTCAATACACCCGGACAACCAATTTCAGCACTCTTTACGGACCTTTAAAAAAATGTTCTAACAAAACAGAGCAGATTAATATTTATATGTTACGTGTAAAACTATACATAATAAAAATGATGTTTTAAGTCAAAAAGCTAAAAACATTTTCAGAGTTAATTTTCCGCACACAATTTAATTGGACACTCTCAAAATATTAATATTTGAAGTAAGAATGTAAACTGAAACAAACACAATATATGCTGAAATGAAGTTTCGTGATTTTCAGTATTATTAGGTACTGTTTATTTCAGGACTTTTCCATGACTTTCATGAGCTCTGACACCCTGTTACTTACTACACAAGAAGTCCTAAAAGTAAGAACATTGCCTGGAACAGGATGGCTATCAAAAAACCCACAAACTGAATTACCTAACTTTATTTTCCCCTGCCTTCTCCAGGTCAATAAAAAATTTAGTCAAGCCAAAACATACACCAGTGTATTCCAGGTGATCTGAACACTTTTCAATCCTTACTAAGTGTCAAGTTACAGTACAGAAATCATTAAATTATGAAACAACTGGCCCTAATGTGTTGTCAGTTCTAAAAGGTATGAAACAGGCTGTGTTCTGTGCAGTATTGACAAGAATGACTGCTAGAAGTTGATTACTAAATGAACATATTAGTTGGAGTAAATACATTATAGATACTTTAATATCTCTGTTAAAAACAAGCGGTTATAATATTATAATATTTGCAATATCACTAAAGAAAAATTAATGAATATTCTTAAATATTTCTGTTTTATACATTATACAATTCAGATAGTAAATAAAGATTGTAAAGTAGTACTGGGTGATGTCTGCAAGACAATCCCAGATGTAATTAGGCCTGTAAAGCCATATTGCACACATAGAACAGCTTGAATATATAACAAAATAGCATGAACCAAATACAATATGCAAGGCAATTATGGAAAGCTAGCTGGTGTCAACCATTTAGTAAATTTCATTAACCCAACAACCTGATTTTTATAGCAATTTAAAGCAATTTAGAAATATTTTCTTTTTCCTTGCTTGATTCATTCTCTCATTAAAGCACAATACACACATTTGAAGGCTCTTCTTTATTTATGCACTTGTGTTATCTTAGTAAACATGTATAGTATAAACCATGAGTTACAATAATAATGCTTCACGTGTTAACATATAAAACACTACATTACCTCTCTGCCTCAAGTTGGTTTCAGCAGCTACAAAGCTGTCGTACAAAATGTAGTAGATATGGCTGAAGTTGCTTTCAAAAAAGGTTTTTGCTTCTTCTACATCCACATTTTCTGAAACAACATGATTTATTATAGCACTTGAACTGAGGAGACATAAACCTAGAATTTTCGGGATAAAAAGTGCAACAAAACAATTCATGTGATCGCTAAAACAATTTTAAATGTACACATTATAAAGTGTTAGTAACACACAAACGTTATGGCTATGATCTGCCTACTGTTTTCTGCTCTTGAAAATTAAACAGTAAGATTCTTGGTCTGAATTAAAATATATAAAATGGTGTTGTCGTGAGCAAAATATTTTCTCCTTAAAAGCCTATAACTTGTTAACACCTCTAAAAAAATTTCTGAAAATACTACTGCAAAACAATCTCAGATACAGAGATTTAGAATATACCAGCAAATGGGCTTCCCCCACACCTATAAACTTTCTCCGTACATCCTTTGCACCTCTTGCTTCCAAAACCTTTCCCTCAAGACCATTCCATTCCTACCCTGTCCGCACCAGGAATGAGTGCGTCCCCCTTTCTATGCTTCTCCACACCCTCTGTATCTGCCACTCGTCTCTTTTCCCTCTTAACCATCCTCTGAGCAACCTAAATACCCCTTGACCATCACAAACAGCCTTATCGGCCTTTCTAACCCCCTCCTTCCCTGTAAAATCCCCCACCACAGATCTTTGATTATCACCAATGGTGTATGATCTCACCCTTTTCCCCTTCCCTTCTCAATCACACACCATGACCCTCTAGATCTCATATCTCCGTCACCAGGTATGGGTCCCGCACTGCCGCCGTCCCATGCTCCATCACTGGCCTGACCAACGTGTGGTATGCCTTGGCCTTTACTTGTCTTCCTGTTCTGTTCATTCTCGCCCTCCTCCCTGTCTTGACCATCCGCTGTAACTGCTTCCTCCATCCCAGGTTATTTTGATACCCCTGTTTCTCCTGCGCTGTTGTACAGCAATGGTTTTTCTTTAATACCTTCCTCCTCCTTGTAAACATGACCACCACGCGATTCTTCACTGACCAGCGCTCCAATGTGTCCCGATCACCTTGTAATTTTTCCTCTTCCCCTCCACGGTTGCATTCACAACACAGGCATCTGCAAACAACTGTAGCTTACATCAGATTTCTTATCTAACGTTCATCATGACACTTACCCCGCTTCCAATCTTTTCTCACACACTCTCACCCACTGTCTGCTATCCCTAAGGAAGTCTCCATCCCAGTTCACCGACCTGCTGTCCCTTACAACATCTCCACCTTCTCAAATGGCATCCTGCACGGCACCTTATCGAAGGGTCCTCTAGAAATAAATAAAGATGGCATCTACCTGCTTTCCTCCCCCCCCCCCCTTCCCACCTCTACAGGTCCTTCAGTAGTCCAGCCATATGCAACTCACAAGCGAACCACCTCTCATTATCCTTCCAGTCCAACAGCTACCACATGTGTTAGTTGCACCACATAGTTTTGTATTAAAAATATCACAATTTCCACCACAAACGACTGAAAAGTGGCCAATTTTACCCCCTACGTGGTTCGCATGGCTTAGTTCAGTAAAATGCTCGAGTAATTCTTTACTATAAATATTTCTAGTATTCTACCCATTAAAAAAATGTTGGACTATAACTGATCTATTTTTAGAACATAAGTAATGCTGATCTAGTATAGCATGAAAATAAAATTTAACAACGTAAGTTTTAAATTAAAGGTTGAAGTTAAAATTTTTAGTGTGTATGTGTTTGTTAACAAAGCTCACATTTCACATACAACCTAGACTCCAGTTATTTCAGAATTTTAATTTTAAAATCCTAATGTCCAAAAAAAGTTGAGTTTCTATATTTCATAGTATATTCAGTCCCATTTAAGACATATAACATAGTTATATTATACACTAATGTGAGAAAACTTATGATTAAAAAATAAAAGAATGCCCGCAAATACGGTAGGTAAGTTACTACCTGGATGGAGCACACAATAAGGGGTTCCAGTGCTTCAAACTAGGCCTATGTGAATACTAGTGTATATGATGCTAAGCAAATATCAAATCAAAATTTAAAATATTCGCAAAGTCAAATGGAATTGTGAATATTGTTCTTGGCGAAACTGTGTTACACTTTTTTTTATAACAAATAGAATCAAAGCAAAAATACACAAGAGAGCTGAAAATTCTAGAAATAAAATAAACTTTACATGAAAAAATACATATATAAGTATCTGATGGTTTTAAAACAATTTTGAAGGTTAATAAAAGGGGAAAACTTAATAATATTACAATTAAAAAACTAAGAATACAAGAATTTAATTACATACCAACAAAAGAATCACCTCCCTTTATGTGCTCGACATTTTGCCTTATTAACAGTCAGTTGAGTTGTGATGTCCCTTTAACCTTCATTCCTGGGAAGGCAATGGCCTACCATCGCGGAATCAAACTGCCTTGAACACTGTGGTGTGCAGGGGAAAGATATGTGATGCATTAAAAGTAGAATCTAAACCAGATGTTACAGCATGAATCAGGGTTTAACATAACTTTTCGACACTGAGGTTTCTCAAGACAGATGCAGGATGAAATGGATGTGATGGAGTAGCGCCGGAATGATTTAGCAAGGGCATGAAGGAGAGCAACAGTATTAAAACCTCCAGAGCACTGCACCATGTTTCCTGCACTTGCGTAATAGCTGAGAATCGAACCCCGAAGGGGGGCACATGATCATACCACCCAACCATCATGGCTTTCTACACTAAGTGTGGACTGGTGCAGTCAGAGGGCAATGGAAAAGTGTCAGGACGAGACGAGTCATTCATTTTCAAGAAGAGAGAAAGTAGATATTCGGTTTTACTTCTCGTCCACAGTAAGGTCATTAGTTAGTGACAATAACACATTACAAGCCAGAGGATTTAGGGAAGTAATTGGCCATGGCCTAAGTATTGCAAAGAACCATTGGGTGATTTGGGACGGCTGATCCAGGATCGAAACTCGGAACCTTCCGAATCTGACTCCAACTTTTCACCACTGAGCCACCTCCCTCGGTTTTAAGAAAAGGGACGCACAGAAAATCTCCCAGTGTCCAGGTGAGCCAGTTCACTCCCCCAATGAAGCTCAGTAACAAGGGCACAGCTGTCTCACTTACTGCCAACATCAATCACCTTGAAAGGTGAATATTCATGGTACAGTACACTACAGAAAGGTTGAAAACAACCTTAACTCAATATATGTTTGTTACAGTCTACGCACAGCAAAGCTGAAGAGACAGGTATTTTTGCAATCATCCGTGCCATTCTGAGGATTTAAGTAGACAATTAGCACGGCTAGCCGCTAAAACGTTAGGCTCAGACTACAGGATGTTATCAACATTGGGTGCCCGTTTTAATTTGTTTCAGATGATTTAAGCATCCCATCTTGTGTTGCTTCTGGGGTACAGCTTGCTTGCAAGGTACCGGTAACTAATCCTAAATACATCTAGGAAATTTAAATTCAAAATAATTCAAATACAAGGCCCCAGAATTAAAAGTCAGAGAATTTGACCACTAAACAGCAAAGAGCAGGCAGTGAGTGGACTGTATCTCATTGGAAAAAAAAAAATAATAATGACATTAACTGAGACTCCAAAATATAAAATTGATTTGTTTCTTTTTCATTACATATGTGGCAAATTTAGATCATTGTAAGACTGCCTTTATTCCAGAGTAGTTATTGTTATTTATGAAATTGCTACGAACTCTGATAATGATAAAGATAGTCATATAGTCTAAGTGAAACAGTAACATTGCAACTTCCCTATTTATTATGAATACTAAAAATGTTACTGCCTGATTTTAACTATAAATTCATAGTTCCAACTCAACTATAAACTGAAAAAATATTTGTAGCTGGTACAAGTTAGCAAAAAAAACTGCCACCCCAAATTGCAACATCACCATCTGCCACAAGGCAATCTGGCTGGCAACATGTGGTAGATAAGATAAGTGGGAAGAGGCGGCAAAATTATCCAACATCAAATTACTGAGTTACAGCCTCACCGTGATAAAATGAACCATCGTTTTAATCAAAGAACAAAGCTTTATAATCCTGGACTTTTTTTTTTTAAATAAAACCCAATCTCAATGTTCTGCTAAAATAGTTCAGTAAATACTGCTTTGCTATCACTGCAGACAATGTTAAATGTTTGTATTTAAACATTAACACTCGGCCTCGCTCGTAATGCTTTGTAACATTTTCATACCACTTTTTTTTGGGAACTCCCGATAAATATTTACTATACCTGTTTAATCATTAATTTATTTAAATAAAATATTGGCATTATGAGCTTTGGTTTTGATTTGGAAAAAAAAAAAAAAGCAATAAATTAATAACAGGATCAGCTTTAAAGCCAAATAAACATCAAGGGTAGGCTACTCAAGAGCGACTTCGAAAGAAACATGAATTCTCGATCGCAATCCCCTCTTCAAGGAAAAATTCCAACTTTTGAAAACATAATCTGAACAGAAATATTGACAGTGTATGTATTTGCTGTAAGAGCACTCACTTTCACCTACTATTTCGTTAGGTGTACCTCGGCGAGTGTGCTAAGACCTCTCTGTCCCAACTTGAGGGAAAAATTCAAAAGTAAAAGTGGACAATAATGTTTACTCGCAGCACACGATAGCCTACGTTCTAGTAGCTAGTTTGGTATGGAAAAAAAGTCTAAGTTATTAGTTGAAAAGCTGTCTTGTTTTGGTTTTTTAACCCACAACTTTGCAAACAGACGTTTTTAACATTAAATGGCAGGAAATTAAACACATTTTATGTACCAAACTAATTTTTTTTTTCCACCAAAATCCAATGAATCTAGTGTGTTAATTTGAAGTCATTTGTCCTCCCAGGATTACAATTTTACCACCAGAATGTATGGCAAGCAGTGTGCCAACATACAGCCAAGCGTGGACGTCCCAATTCAGAAGGGTGAACAAGTGTGTGTGAGAGGCAAGAGTGAGTTTCATTTTTCATTCAGACAAGAGAAATAAAATGGAAAAGAACTTACAATAAATGTTAGATTATATAGTTCACTGCCAAAACGCATAATGCACATCACAGAACAAACATATGTAACCTGCTCGCATCCCAGTCAAAGGGGCTGGACGAGGGTGCAACCACCAAAAACTTAGAAAATGAAAAGCTACAAAATGACAGAACAACAAAGATCACTTGGCACATAGGCTCGAAAATTAAACAGTTTACTAAAGCCTGATCTGAAATGGCAGTCATTGAAGAAATGGTAAGGTTATAACAGGAATCATAAAATTGTTTGCAATTGTAGATGGTTGGGTGAGTAACTAGGGAAAACATCCTAGTCCTACAACTATGAAAATCAAAACAAGTGTGATCGAAACACTAGGATAAAAATGTAATAAAACATAGTTTTCACTTTGATGCATGTAATGGCTACATATGTTTAGAAATAGGTACTGTAAACAGTACATATTTCTTATTATTTAGGCTACATAATCTTCATTTGTCTGTGATTGGTCCCTACAAGGCGTTAAGAACAATATAACATAGGGTAGACTTTTTAAATGCAATGTGAATATCTCTGAAAATTCCACGACAGTTACAACCTACGATCTCGTAGAGAGTACGTTTAAGCAACATGTTATGTGCATTTTTAGTTTGCCTTTCCATTCAAATAAAACGCTATGGGAAGAGATGGTCACACAGTACACAAACAACTGGGGCAAGAAATACAATATCCCATTCATTACGATAACACAGTATATGGTATAATTTTGACTTTAAACAATTAAGCCACCAAATCTTGTAAACATTTCACCGAGAGTTACCTTACCGAGAACAATTTTTAGATGTTTCAAACGTGTTGCAGAGTCTTTTTTGAGATCCTGAATCTTCTGCGTTGATTTCCTCACATCTGCGTGAAGTTTTTTACTGAACATGTTATTAGGTAAAACTAATTCCAAACCAATATATTACATTACTTAAATAAACCTAACTGCACCAAGCTCTTTAAAGAATAAACATAACACAAGGTGACAACAGACATCGTTGTCAGTAGTTGACACATCTGACATGCACACCATAGATGCACACAACAGCTGCAATTACACAATTTGACCATAGATCTAATAAGACTTCGGACTTCCACAATTGTATACAATACGTACGTGCTCGATAAGTCGTATCATTTCGATGACAAGAAAGTTTGAAATTATGAAATAATCATAAATCAAAAAAAAATATTTTTTAAACAAAAAGTACATATATACACGCTCAAAAAATATTCAGGTGCCTTCCCTTTACAATCATCAGCACCAATTACTACTAATTTTTATTCAGGCTGCAAAATAAGTTCTAAAGATTTATCAATATCACGTGTTTTAAATCTCTACAAAACGAGGTGTGGCCGAATTAGAAAGCATTTCAGCCTATGCCAATTAAAATAAAAATGTTTTTTTTTTTTTTTTATTTATTTATTTTCATATCCTTTGACCCCATTTCTGGGGTATGATACATGTCAAGTACATATAGGAAAAAAATAATAATAATATATATATACATATAAAGTTTCACAAAAAAAAAAATATATATATATATATATACAATTTCACAAAAAACAAAAGCACAAAATATATAATTTCACAAAAAACAAAAACATACAATTTCACATAAAAAAAATATAATAATAATATACAATTACATTTTACTTATTAGTTAACATACATTACAAGTGGGATTGAATTTACCCTATAAAATCTTTGCTATTATTTTTTATTTTTATATAGTCTTCTACATCTTTGAAAGAATAAAAAAACTGTTTTTCAGCTATTTTTTTTAACTCTATTGCAAACAATTTTTTATTATTAATATTTTTAACATGCCGAGGTAGACTATTATATAAGCAGATTCCCACATAATTACAGTTTTTGGCATATTGGCTGGTGGAGTGAGATGGTATTCTGAGGTTGAGTGTAGTTCTTGTTTGATACGGGTGTATGTCACTATTTGTTTTGTGTAGATGTATGTTATCTTTCATTAAAATCATTAGCTGGATAAAATATTGACAGTAAAAAGGTATAATTTTGAGATCTTGAAATAGGTGTCTACAGGATGATGATGGTTTCGAAAAGGATATTAGTCGAATTGCTTTTTTCTGAAGCTTAAATATTCTGTTTCCTTCTGCTGTGTGTCCCCAAAGTTCCATGCCGTAACTCATAATGGAATGAAAATTTGCAAAATATGCAGATCTTACATAGTCTTTAGACAATAACATTCGAATCACCCTAAGACCATAACAAGCACGGGTTAGTCTTTTAACAGTGTTGTGTATATGCGAGTGCCAGTTTAGGTGGGTGTCTATTTCAAAACCTAAAAATTTTGTTGAATTTTTTTCCTCTATTAGTTGACCGTTATAAGTGTAAGAAGTGTGTGTGGGATTGAACACTGTGTTTCTCTTGAAGTGTAGGAAGTTTGTTTTATTCAGATTTAGTTTTAGTCTGTTTTCTTTAAACCAAGATTCCATGTTATCTAGAGTGTTTACGGCTAACGCATTTAATTCGGTGTTATTCGGGGCTGTTATAACAATATTTGTATCATCAGCAAAGAGTATCATCTTTCCATTTATTTTTTGAGAAGGAAGGTCATTTATGTACAGAAGAAAGAGTACCATATGACACCACTCCCGCTGCCTGATTAAGTTTTTAATTAAATATTAGCGTTGGAAAAGATCTCAGGGGTTTTAACGGGGGTTCGGCCTCGTGGCTGCAGGCAGGAGCGCGTCGTGGTTCGGAACCTACCTGGGCTGTTCAGGCCACCCAGGACGCCTTGTAAATAACTGGTAAACGAATTAACAGGACACTGCACTTTATTCAGTATCGATACACTTATTGGTCCCGGTACTGGCCGCGTCCGTTGTCTGACCGCTGCGACACGCGTATATCTGAACGTAAACAGTGCGCGCTACCAGGATAGGTTGCAAAGTAATATCTACGAACTGATACAGTGGTTACTTATCCATATGAAGGATGTGGCGGATAGACGCGGAGCTTCTGTATTGCAACAACTTAGGCAGACATGTTAACATGAAGAGTAGCACCTCTGTTCAAGATTGTTTGCAATCTAACATGCGGCGAAATATTAATGTCTCGAAAATACATAGATACGGTAAGCTGGAGACGTACACGTTATAGTCTCTTTTGGAATTGAAAGTTATTCAGTTAGATTACACGTTATAAGTTACACGTTTAAGATGGTGAAAATTAAAAGGCGATAGTTAGTCAGTAAGCATTCAACACTCATTACAAAGAGTCTTCGATGATGACAATTAATTGGCTATGAAGTCGAAACTGCGTACCACTATTACACTGTCCTTAAGCTGGACATGGAATTACGTAAAATATGTGAAATTCCCTGGTGGGATAAAAATTAATAAGTTACAAGTCGCACGAAATATTGTGCGACTGGGTGGGGTCGGCGCCGAGCTGAAAAAAGGATTGTAAAACTTACACTATTGCTGAAATGAGGATGAAGCGCGAAAGTTGATGACTCGACGTTCGTGGAGCGTTCGACCCCTGCGAGCTCCCGACGGTAACTGAGTTCGAGACCGCCCTGCGGCCTCGCGCCTAAACGCGTGGAGCGCGGGAAAACAGCTCCGGCCAGTTTTGGGTTTAAAAAACATCTTACACAATATATGATTATAAAATAATTAGACATGATTTCCCTTAAATTAATTATGTTTTAAATTGTTATTAAATTGGTTGCTTTTGATTTGAACATAAAAATTACGTATTAAATTCGGCGCATTGCCACACCCGGCCGGGCGCTGTCGTCGCTTTGGTGTTCGTCGCGGCACACTATTACACAGTCGGCGGACATCACGCTCGGGCGTGTTTGAGGCACTTAAGAGTAAGTGTTGTTTGTGACATAACGGCCTGTGCGAACCAGAGGGAGCACCGGCGGTCGGCGTCAAGCTAATAAGTTGCCAATGACGATAAAAAAAAAAAAGGACAAATTCAATAACATTGCAATTTAACGGAGGCCAGTCTCGCACGAAATAAAGAGATGTGGCAGACATCTCTCGGCAGCATCTTGGTTAACAGTTGTTGTCTGGTGCAAGTTCTCTCAGTAATAGCATCCTCCCCCACATGAAGGTAGCCGTAGACCATTCGGTCATGGACTTGAGGGACATCACGCATGTTGGATAAATGATAATATGCAGCCTCACCTGAACCATCTCTGACCCAATTGTTATAGGACTATTGTACACCCAAGACCATGAAAAGGAGGCAGGGGAGAGCATAATCACTAGAGCCTGGACACGAAGGATGCCCGGGCTACAATGGTGCCGAGTTATATCTCAAGACTTTCTTATGCATGTATTAACCCTGATGGAATGAAAATTAGAAGTTTAGAAGCCTTAAGTTATGCAATATTCTCATATCACGTTTACAATTATAAACATGGTGACTTTGTACAAGCAAATATGCCTGGAAGAATTTCAGTTATAAAAACAGATTACAATAAGAAAAAATATATATATTGATGTAATCTGGGCTGCTTTCCTGATGTTGTTGTACATCTGTAGGTGCTCGGTACCAACTATCAGTTTTATCGTGTGCTACTTCACTTGAAGTCACGAAGGAGGGGAGAGTTACCTAGCCATGTGGCTGGAGGCAGTGAATGAAGGGTATAACGGTGTCCCCTAAGGCATTGGCCCCTCAAGATGCAGCTATTGTAATAAGTAAAGACGAATTTCATGAACTAGTTTTATTGGTACATATGCATCACTATACATGATGCTGCCATTTTTCCGAGCCTATGGTGTTCATTGAAGAGGCCCTCACCCAGACACACTGTAGACAAAGTTTGGGCTATACTAATGGCATTAAACATTATGTGTGTTTATGTGATGGCTACCACAACAGTATATAGTGTTTACTGGGATGGAGCCAAAATCTCTAGTTGCCCTGTAAAACGTACTGAAGGTTCGCTATTACAGGATTGCCGGTACACTAGTCACCCAGCATAAACAAAATTATACTATGACTATTGGCACCGCTGCCTGGCTGATGAAGCGAGCATCAGTCCCTATCGTATGAGTTATAAAAACAAAAAAAAAATATATGGTCCTACATGAAGGTTACAGATATTACAAAGATGCATAATAACAAAACACACTTAAAAATCCCATCGGGGTGATACCTCGGCAGAGGACCCCTACCACTGATCCACATTGTGAACCTGACAATACCCGCTGCAGAGTTCCAGATGACAATTACTTGTAGATAAATAAATTACACTTATAACCTGTAGGCCATCCTATGTGAACTATGCTTGACGCCAACCGTCGGTGCTCCCTCTGGTTCGCACAGGCCATTATGTCACAACAACACTTACTCTTAAGTGCGTCGAACACGCCCGAGCGTGATGTCCACCGAGTGTATGAAAGTGCGCCGCGACGAACACCAAAGCAACGACAGCGCCCGGCCGGGTGTGGCAATGCGCCGAATTAAATATGCAATTATTCTTTTAAATCAAAAACAACTAAATAATAACAATTAAAATATAACTAGTCCAAGGGAAATTATGTCTAATTATTTTATAATCATATATTGTGTAAGATGTTTTTTAAACCCAAACCTGGCCGGATCTGTTTTCCCGCGTTCCACGTGTTTAGGCACGAGGCCGCAGGGCGGGTTCGAGTTCAGTTACCGTCGGGAGCTCGCAGGGGTCGGACGCTCCGCGAACGCAGAGCCATCAAATTTCGCGCTACATCCATGTCTCAGCAATAGTGTAAGTTCTTAAAATCCTTTTACCAGTTCTGCGCCGACCCCACCCAGTCGCACGATATTTCGTGCGACTCGTAACTAATTAATTTTATCCCAACAGGGAACTTTGCATTTTCTACGTAATTTCGTGTCCAGAGATTAAGGACAGCGTAATTGAGTTACGCAGTTTCGGCTTCACAGCCAATTAATTGTTATCATCGAAGACTCTTAGCAATGTGTGTCGAGTTCTTACTCGCTAACTTTCGCCTCTTAACTTTCATCGTCTATAAATGTGTAACTTGTAATGTGCAATCTAACCAAGTAATTTCCAATTAGAAAGTGACTGTAACGTGTATGTCTCCAGCTTACCGGGCTTACGTACTTTTCGGGACTTTAATATTTCGCCACAGGTTAGAGTGCAAATAACTTTGGAACATATGTGCCATTCTCCATGTTAAAGTAAATTTCTGCATAAGTTGTTGCAGCACAGTAGCTCCGCGACTATCCGCCGCATAGTCGGCCACTGTATCAGTCCGTATATACCACTTTGCAACCTATCCTGGTCGCGCGCACCGTTAATGCTTAGAGATACGCGTGTCGCAGCGGTCAGACAACAGACGCGGCCAGTACCTGGACCAATAAGTGTATCGGTTCTGAATAAAGTGCAGTGTCGTGCCAATTCGTTTACCAGTTATTTATAAGGCGTCCTGGGTGGCCTGAACAGCCCGGGTAGGTTTCGAACCGCGACGCGCTCCTGCCTGCAGCCACGAGGCCGAACCCCCGTTAAAACCCCTGAGATCACTTTCAACATTAATAATCACTTAAAAAACTTAGACAGGCAGCAGGAGTGGTGTCAAGCTGAAGCCTGTTGGCAATGTTCATGAATTGTTGTGAATGTACCTCACCTCGTGGCAGACAAAAGAAGGAACACGAAAATGTTATGTAGTATGCGAACATGGAAGAGAACTAATGAATTATATAAATGGTTAGCTGATTAAGACTGAGGCGGGAAGGATCCACCGAAGAGTGAATTGAAATGGATTCGGAAATGCTTAAATATTACAAGCTACCTCAGTGATGGCAAGGTGTAATGACTCTGCAGTGCCTGCATAAGTCCGACTCTGATGGAGTGCTTGGTCATACTGCATCAGACTGAGAGGCATTCCACCGCCGAGAACCCTGCACACACTACACTGTAAAAGAGGAGGGGGAACACAGCCCTGGTACATAACGTTCTATATGAGCAGGGCGAGCACCGACAGTTGTCGTCAAATTCCCCCCTTTTCCGAGACTGTTATGCCCATTGATGTCCCTCACACACTGTTGATTCACATGTGGTTGGTATGGGACTGCCCAAAGGTTGAGGATGAATGGTGGACCCATATGTCATTAAAATGTGGGTGGAACTGAGCCCAGTGGGGAAGTACCAACGTGGCACAACTCTGGGTTTGTGTTGGGGGGCTGGACTAAGAGGAGGTCTCTGGTCATGGGGCGGTTGTCCCATGTTAAACTCGTGCTTTTCTACTCAAATTCCTCTAAGTGGGTGTGGGCCACATGGTGGACTGTAGAGCAGCAGAAGAATCCCTCGGGTGACTCCGAGTGCATTGTTCCAGCTCCCACTGTGTTCTAACATCCAGTCCTCTGGATCTACATTAATCTGCACGGGCTGTGCCTGGTAGACTACACTGTTCCCACTGAAAAGCAAAATGGTGAAATTATTTGGATCATTTTGACAACTTTGTCACAACGGCCTGCGATGCATCCTGTGGGTCCATGTTCTGAAGTTCGGCCCAGGCATGTCTGTTCCCCGCCTATCGCGCCTCGGGAGGAGGATGTTATGGAACATTAAACATTACTAGTGGCTCTGTATCTCAAGATGGAGTAGCGAGGTTTTCAAGTTTTCAAGTTCCTAGTGATGGGTATCTAGGACACAGTTGCTCCACGAGCTGTTCAAGTTTCTACATGTTCGCTCTGCATGAGTCAAACGTGGCCCGCGACTGTGCGGCTGCTGTTTTCAGGGAGAGGGAAAAAACAGCCCATCCTGGATCTGATTCCCATCGGGTGCTATTCACTATCCCCTTTCCACATTGGAGTTCTGAGTTCAGCCCCTGGTAGGTTTGGACTGACATGGGAAAAACCCATTGGTTCTAAGGGGAATTGTGCAGGTGGCAAAGACGTCCATACAGGAGTCGGTGAGGTGTCGGGTCGTGAGACCAGGTGCATATTGTCTCAGTGAATTTTGGCGATATTTTTGTTTTGTTTCGTCCAACATGAGACGGATCTCTGATGGGGTGGACCATTTTGGAGCCAAGTCCGAAGAAAAGTTGCAGTCGCCTGCCGTTAAATGGTGGCATTTCACATGTATCATTTGGCCTAGGTTCAACTGGGCTGGGGAGTTGGTCGTCTTCGGTGTCCAGTCGGCCTGAAAGTGGGCTTGTTGGTGCCGGGCCTCTTCCATTTGCTCTTCATGAGGGACCTGGTTGGCCACCTCTGTCTCTCGGACCTTCCCCACGAGGGCTAGGTTCCGCCCTTGAAGTAGTTTACCAGAGTATGGCCAGTAAAGTCGTTCGTCCTTCGAAAAAGACAATACAGGAAGGTGGGAAAGTGAATGTCACACTTTGTGTGATCTTTGACCAGCTGGAGTGGCAGCTGCATCTTAAAGTCTTGATTCCGATGCTCTGTAGGGTTCGCGCGGGGGCGATATGTCGTGTTGGTGTGGTGATACACCCCCCATCATCGGCAAGCCACCTACCAGTGTCGTCCCCGAACTGCACCTCATTGTTCATGAGGAACATGCGCGGGAAGTCATACCTTTGGAAAAGCTCCTGGTCCATAAGATCCGCGATTATTCCAATTTTTGCATTGGCCATGGTGAATGGCTCTGCCAAATGGTTAGACATCCGTTACAACATTAATGAAGTGTTTCCTGTGGGGTGTGCATGGGTCCATGAGTCCATGATGTCGAAAGCGACTGTGTGAAATGGCTAATCGGGTTGCCTGGACACATGTTGCTCCACCTCGAGCAATAGCGATATGTTTTTGGAGGGGAATGTATTGTATGGAGCACAGGACAATAAGACAAAGGGAGAGGGAGGGATGGTAATAAAGATGGAGGATGTAATGAGGAAGTTGAGAAGGCTGAATGGGAGGAAGGCAGCTGGGCCTGATACATAGGAAACAGCCACATCAAACTAAGAGGTAAGGTGTTCTGTATTTATTTACAGGTGCAATATCAACTGTCACTTGAAGAGGAGCAGCTACCAAGGCAATGGAAGAAGAGTACCTATTTTCAATGGTGGGGGAGATATTGCATACCCTACGAAATATAGGCCTGTCAGCCTAACATGTAGTGCCGGGAAGGTGGTGGAAAGACTGATAGGTAAATGGTAGGGAAAATAGAAGAGTTGGGTTGTATGGCTGAGGAGCAGCATGACTTTAGGAGTGTTTTCTTCTGTGAGATGCAGTTGGCTGGGCTGCTGTAGGGATTTATGGAGGTGGTGGACGAAGTCAAGTAGGTATATGCCATCATATAGATTTTAAAAAGCATTTGATAGGTTGCTGCACAAGAGTGTGATGGAAAAGGCGATAGGTTAAAGACGACAGCAGTGTGGTGAATTGTACAGGATACTTTCTAAGGGCTAGTAAACAGCAGGGGAGGGTGGGCAAGTAATGGAAGGATGAATAATGATATAGGGGAACAAAGAAATATAATCTTAATTACAATCATTAAACATCTGACAAAATATAGCACATGTACTTACCTGAAATTTTTTTATTATGAGTATTTTTCTTAGTATTTAATATCTGCCCAGATAGTGGATGATGGCCGTGTTTATATTTTGTGTCAATAGAAAAACAACATCCCGACGTTGGCCGAAGTGAATTTTTCGGGTGTGTTCGGGTATGGTCCAATACTCTTGGCTTCCCATTCAACCAATGTTATCGCTTTTCCCGCACTTCACGCGCTCTCCTGTGGACTTGATGTAAAAGTTTGCCACACATTTGGGCGCCGCAGGGAGTGGGGAGATGTGGCAGACGTCTCGCGGTAGCGCTACTGCTTGGTGTCGTTGCCCAGCGCCAACTCTCTCGGGAAGAGCAGCCTCCTGCAGGGAAGCAGGTCACCCATGTAGCTTAAGAAATGTCACTCATGCGGGAGAAGGGTGTTGTGAAGGTTATCGTAAAGTAGTTGTCCACATGTTCCGACCCGTGGACACGCCTCTACCAGACTGCTTCGTCGCTCTATTTCTAGGCACTTTGCTAGGTCCTTGTTGCCAGTTCTGTGGCTAAACTGCACAATGCACTAACACTACTGAAATCCATACGGAATGGAAAGAAACGAGACAATATATGGCGGATCACCTCCCATCCATGTATGGTCTCGGCGGTGGTCCGAGTGGGTCTGGAAACCCGGACGCGGGGACTCTACTCCCGCGTGCACGGAGCGGAAGTGGTATCACGAACAGAGCTGCGACCCCGAGCTTTAAGGGGTAAGGTGGTACATCAACCTCATGCAGTCAGGCAGCGACCAGAACATCGACGCTATTCACCATACAATTTAACCAGTACCTACTTACTAAACATACCTCAAAGATATACATAGAATAAATGTTTCAGTGACCTCTGGTGACCAAAAAATCCAAAATCTTTGCAGCATCAAATCGTAAATCTCATAAACAAAACGCCATAAAGCTAACATAAATGCAAGCAAAATATTTTGGAAAGCAGTCATTCTATTGTAGTGCATGGCATATTTGAGAAATATAATTGTACCATAAGCTGCCTTTGATAGGTACATGTTTAACAAAATTATCAAACATACCGTAGCTTTTCTTTCCAGGCTTATTCATCTCAGGACAAAAGACACAAGTAAAAAATTCTCACATTCTTTACATTGCAATTGCAGCTACACTTGTTTCTCGAATAACATACACACTGAAGTGTAGTTTGTAGACTTTTAATCTGGCAAAGAGCAGTCTTTTCTGCTCAGCTACATTTACATGCATGATATTCATACATATTTAACGAAAGTTTATTACAAAAATTTTTAAATGTTTCTAAATTTAAAATTTAAAATAATTTCTTTACACAATTTCAAACAACCAAATTTCCTGACCACACTCCGCCCCTCCTACACACACACCGAGAGCCACAGTTGCTAATTGGTCAGATCTCTCTGCTCCTTATTCCAAGGTGATTCAGATTCAATTCCAGGTGGGGTCGAACCCCGATTTTTCCCAAGTGGGAATCATGGCAGACATTGCTATGAGCCCGTGGATTTTCTCGGGTAGCTTGTTTCCTCCGGCCCATTCATTTCGTCAATGCTCCATTCTCATCTCATCAGTCATCACCCTCATTGTACCCAACAACCTCGATGTTGACAGGACATTAAATACATAATTCATTTATTTTCCTCCTGCACCCAGTGGCATACGAGGAGGTATCTGTGCTGCAGGGACAAGCGTGGTTCTTGGAGAGGAGGGGAGGGGGTTATTGGCTGTAGCCCTCAAGTCACAATTTTTTTTTATATATATATATATATATATATATATATATATATATATATATATATATATATATATATATATATATATATATATATATATATATATAATTTTTTTTTGAGGGTACATTTGTGTGTCTTTAAATTAATGGTTAAAACTTTTTTTTCAACATAAATTGTATTAAAGTCCTGTATTTAAGACAAATTTCTAAATATTCCAAAGCTAATCCATGGTGTAAGGAAGGGGAGGTGAAACCGTGCAAAGGTTTTCCCCCTCCACGCACTCCCTCGCTACGTCACCTTGGTTGTAGCCAGTGCTCTTTTTCCAGGCGCTATCCATCCATTTCATCTGCGTCCCGTGCAAATTTTTGTTATTGATGGTGCTTACATAATCCTGAGTGCTTTTATGTAGCTGTGCAGAGTTCGGATTTCACAATCATTTCAAAAAGACTCGAGATTCTGGCATTAAATATTTTTCTTTTCCAAAAAAATGAACATCTTTGCAATAAGTGGGTGAACGTATGCAAAAGGAAGGACAATTTGTGTGTTAGCAGATTTAAGTTTAAACAAATGTTATTTTAAGTAGAAATTTCACTTGTTTTACAATACAAGTATTTATTTTTAATTTTTTTGTATGATTAACTGTAGGTTAATATTAGGTCAAGTTTATATTTCGTGCTAATTACCGAGTTATTATCTATAATAATACAGTCTTTCACGGTAAAAAGGTTATTTATTGAATTAATTTATTAAATGATATTTAAACATATATACATTAATAAAAATCAAATCAATGGTTTCTAAAATGTTTGCGTGTTCGGGCATCAGCGAGAACTACAGAATTTATTTCAATTTAATTTTTTTTTGTTTGTTATAGAAATAACATAAACACTAGGTTGTATAGCATTAATAAAGGGGAAAAAATATTTCATCAATGCATGTAAACAAATTGAATAAAAGGAGGAATGTGAACCCCCTATACATCAAAAAGAAACATGCACATCTTTTCTATTGTTCAAAATGTTCTTTTTAATGGAGTGAGGAGGACATATTATATAATTAAGTTTAAATATATTTAAATATACACGCAAAACTGTGAGATATTAATTATAAAATATACAGAAACAAAACAGGCTTACATACAACCACTTTTGAAATTCGATGTCTAACATGTTTGTTTTAAATGAATTCGTATAGGCTTTGGAAGAAATTAATTTTTATTTCATTACTATTTCATTACTATTCATATGTATTTAACATAATAATGTTAATGCAAAATACCGCTTAAAATGCGGTGCGTGAAAGTGAATTAGTCTACTTCTCTAGTTACATGTGATCATACTGATTTTAATAATATGTTAGTTACCTAAAGGTATTTTAAGATTTCGGCATTACAATCTGCTTGTGTTGTGTTATTTTGTTAGTTTACACACAATAATGAAAATTAACGTAAATGAATTCATTATCAACTTTTGATTTTGCCAATTTTTTCCATTCAAGCGTTTAGATAATGGTACAATTTTGTTTAAGAGTTTGTGTTTTATGCCTTAAATAGCATTTAACGCGTTTAAAAAACTGCCGTTTTAAATACATAAAAATAAAGTTTTCAGGGACCATCGCTCAGTACATTCTCAGCGTAATGCCTGCAAGCTGTTTTTTACTGAATATTGTAGAGCTATTTGGTTTAATAATATGTTTTAAATATATTTTTTAAATATATTTTTGGTCATTATTTATCCTTTTGTTTATTTTTTGTAAATAAATAAAATTAAAATTAGTAAATAAATCAAAAGCCCTTATGGTTATGTAAATTACAAATAAGTATTTAAAAAAACTTTTATTTTGTGTCAGATTTTTTTATAATGTGTGTGTATTATTCTTTGTTGCCGGCATCCTGAATGTTTATTATCTCTGTTTTATTAATATTCATAATAAATATTTTTGAAGTGTATTCATTCGAATTCCCATTACAATTCTGTGTCATTTTATGTAAAATAATTTTTTTTTTGACTTTGCTGACATTTATAGCCATTGCGGTATCTAAATAAATACAAGATCCAGTCAACAATTTGAAGTGATGAAACAGCGGAAAAAATATTGCTTCATTAATTTTATTATTAATATAAACCCCGTGTTTCGATACTAATATATTAATTTAAACTGTACGTTCTAAATGCATGCTATACAATGTACATAGCAAAGTATTTTTACGCTTCGTGGTAACTCCTACTATTCAAACGATTGTAAATGAACTGTCTCTGCGTGGTATTCCCGTAAGCGCGCTGCGTGTAGACCAGGCGGTGCGACCAAGGTGACGTAGTGCGCAGTGGAGGACGAGTTTGGGCGGCTGGACGGTTTCACCTCCCTTTCTTTACACCATGGGCTAATCCCTGACTTAGTTCTGCATCCTTTCTTTGTACGAAAGTCCCGACCGAAGCAAAAGTCTTTCTGGAGCCACCCGTGGCAAAGAATCACTCCCCTCACTGCACTTCTAGGCTGTAATGCAAGAAGCAGCCTCTCTGCGGAAGCATTGCGTGTCAATCTGCACAGCAGATGCATGGCAATTTTACATTACACAACCGATGAAATAAATACAAGAAAATGTGCTTATTCAGATTTTCAACGAATATTGGATATCATAAAACAAATGGAAATGCAATGAAAGGTATTCAATCTGGCATTCTATGATTCGGCACATTCTGTGATCCGGTGCCAATTGAGCCCCCTCGAGTTGATTTTTCTGGGGTGGATTCTGGCTGCTCACCTCGGCTCCAGACGCGTTTCAGTTCACTCAGAGTGTATGGTTACTGTAGGTGTTCATTTCAATAATGTTTCTTGTTCCCTGCCGGCTCTCATTTCACATTTTCAAATTTGGTACTCTAGTTTAAATCAACAAAGACTTTCGATAGTAAGGCAAAGCCTGTTCGCACAGGCCTAACATTATGGTACAATGACAATTAAAGTAATTTAGTTTAAGTTTTTTTTTTTACATAGAAAGGGTGGAGTGCTAACAAGGTTAAGTTCAACATCGAAAAATGCAGTGTGTGAAAAGAGTACGAACGGGTGGGCTTCAACTGGCTGAATGTCAGCTGACATCCTGGATCTAGACATCTACAAAAAATAGTCCTCTTCAATTCCTGCATTACCTCAAAACATACACAGCCTGCTGAAGTTGACCTAGTTGTGTTCATTTACATACCATATTTATAGAATACGTATTTCTTGAGCATACTGCATCTCACAACAAACTTTTGTTTTTTTGGCCGTGACCTGTATGTACAGGATTTAAGACCTTCATTATACTAACTAAACATTATTTCTGTAGTTTTTTTATAAAGTAATGAATCATATTCCAGCCAGTTCTGAAGTTTGTACATACAAGCCTGTCGTAATTAAAAAAAAAAAAAAATGCAGTAAGTAACATAATAAAAGTATTAATTTATTGACTTATTATTTTAGATACTACTATTTTAATATATCATCATATAGTACAAAACTTTTGATATGCTAGTACTAAAATGGTTATAAGTTGATACAGTGGTCTCAATGTCTGTCAAAATTCACTGAACTTACGGAAACTAAAACTTCCTTCCTGTCAATGCATTGATAATGCTATGTCATTATGATTCGAATCATGTACAGTTTACTTTACAGCTGACATCATTTTATCAGAAAGTCACAAGATGGGTATCAATAGCCTTCTTCAAAATGCTATTTGTTTGAAGTTAAAATCATTGAAATAAAATAATCACACATTTTGCAGAGTGCATTTATTGCCACATTAAAAACAAAAAAATATATATAAATTCAAAAATAAAAACAATGGATTAAATCACATATATTTTGACTGAACATAAATAAAATTTGATTGTATTATTCATAAAGATTAAATACATAACTATTTTCATATAATAAAATTCAATTTTTTCTCACTAAATATAAAAATTATAATTTTCATCTCAAATGCAAATGAAGGATATATAATATAACACTGGTAACAAATTAAATTTTTTTACATGTGAAACGCAAATGTAAAAAACAATGAGATGCATACCATCCTTAGAAAATAATTATTTAGATAAACATTGACAAAAATGCAACTTTTCTACAGTTCGTTTTCACTTAAAAGTATCACCAGTCAGTGTTATTTAGAATATGCAATTTTAAACTTGTACAATCTTTTCATGTTCTCTTCATCACGGAAACAATTTTGTACCATTTCATAGTTCTTTACTGGGAAAAAAATTACAAAAGCAATAATATAATTAGTATAATAACAATACTTAGTGATAAATTTCTCTTTTCATACAGCACTATAACAGTATCTGTAAAAAGTGGATCCATTTGGTTCTTCACACATATTTTGATTTTTTGACATAATAAATAAAGTCAGTATACAATAAAATTATAGAAACCATTATATGTAACTCTTTCCTAAATTGTATTATTTATTTGTTGTGCAAGCTGGGAAGATCTCACGTAAATGCCTGGAAGAATTTTTAAGCATGAGTAGAGATACTTCTTGCCACCGGATAAAAGCCCAATGCAAGCGTATCGTATCGTTAGTTAGCAATGCGTGCTAATATTTTAATTTCATAACAAATTACTGTGAAAATGACTTACAATTAACAACTTGTAGACTCTTTTTGAACTATTCTACCAAACAAATCAAAACATGGTTGTATAATGCTCTCATGGTGAGCATTTTATTTTGTAGAACCTCGCATACCCCCTAAATAAACAAAATAAAAGCATTACAGCCTGGATGTAGTGTTATGAAACCAAATATTAAAATGTACAATTATCAATTAGGTATGCACTATTTAGAAAATATCAATAAAATTCAGTTCCGTATTTACAAGAATCAAAAGACGAGGTGATACACCAAATTCACTACACTTTGAAGATCATAAAATTTTCATTATTTTGAAGGGGAAGTATTTCAATTCAAATTGAATAAAAAAATATACTATTCATTCTGATATCTAAAATTTAGAAAATTCCCACAGGCCTAATATTACGGTACACCGGAGTTATATAATTTAGTTCAACAGTTTTTTTTGACATAGAAAAGGTGGAGTGCTACCAATGTAAAGTTCAACATCGACAAATGCAAAGTGTGACGAGAACGAACGCGGGAGCTTCGACACGCTACGTGTCAGTTGACGTGAATTTAGACATCTACAAAAAATAGTCGTATTCAGTTTCTGGATTACCTCAAATCACACACTGCCCGCTACCTAGTCGTATTCTTCACATACAATATTTTTTTCATTATTTTTTGATGTGAAGTAGCCGAGAATACTGCATTCCATAATAAAGAACTTTATTTTTTTTTATTGGGGTTTAACATTACCTAATTAACAGCAAGGTCTTAAGAGTTGATGAAAAACGCAACTACTAAAAATAGGAATACATATTGGGGAAAGAATGGACCAAGGCATATTGTCACCACTTCGCTCAATGATGAACATTCCTACTCAAGCAAGTGGTAAAGGCTTTATTACCATTCAATAAAAGCTTAGATGATTAGAACATTGGCAACCTGCCCATCCAAGACTAACATCAGCTGTTTCATACTGTCCATTCAAAAATCTTGTTGCCTTGTCTGCATAGATACAAAACTGCTTTTTTTTAATACAATAAAACAGAGGTTGTAAAAATTATTTTACATTATATCACACTTTACAGCACACAATTTTCTTTTTTGCCCCTTTAAAAAGTATTGTAACAGGGGTCTACTTTAAGAGCATAAGTATCTCACTAGCTTTTTTCAAAAAAAATCATTGCAATTGGAACTACAAAACTGTGAAATAAAATGTAATCTGAATACAAAAACCACATGAATGTTTGCCCACTGTATCATTATGTTCAAAATACTACCATACACCGAAAATATACTAAATATTACACACGAAGTAAGGCATTCAGGAAGTTAGTTAGAAATTTAAATCTCATTGCATCTTTGCAAAGCACAAAAAAATTACACAGCTGATAACTATTGAAAAAAATTTATGAATAAGTTGCACTAAATAATAGGTTGACTATACACATACATACTTGAAAGTTCATGCAGTCTACTAATCATGACTGTTCCTGGCAGTATACCAAAATCTATGCAAAAAGTAATTTGTTTTGTTTTAGTTTAACATTGAACCATAACACACACGACAAAAGAACATAAATAAAACTAGCATCATTATCAAAATCCATGCACAACAGTATCACATGTTTACTTTATAAAAAAAAATTCACAACCACTGTAGATTATACACGTTAGGAAATAAAAGTGTTATGAAAGCAGCTACCACATAAAATACATGTTTCTAACGAGGCCATACGAAGCAGACACATACAAAACAGTAACCCACACGCCAATAGCCAAAAACGTAACCAGAAATAATTTCAGAACACCGTTCCTGAACTGAAGCACTCAGCACGGTCTGGAGGTACTACAATGACAGTGTGCGGATAATAATTGGGAATGATATTAGAGAAAGTCAGTTTTTTACTTCGCACATGTTGTTACTCATTAGCATTATTATTAGGGATGGGCAAATAAAATCCTTGTTATTCGAAGGATTCAATTTTGAGGAAAAATATTTGAAGAAAAATATTAGAGGAATTAAAGTAAATTAAAAAAAATTAAACATTGATAACCTATGAAGTTAACTTACTAGGTCAATTTTTTTATTCATACCTATCCTGTTACAATTACCCAAGACAGTAAGATAGAATACTTTTAACATGTAGGTAATAACATAAATAAAATTTAAACGTGTTTTGATTCTGGAAACTTAGTTTGAGAAACAAACATTTAAAGAGTTGAATCTTTCAACACCATAGTTAATATTTTTCATTTGGGCATATGAACATTATTAGACTAAGAAAATAACTATTTTCTCTTAGTTAAAACTTTTCAGACACAACAATTATGGTAGTACAACTAAGCCTTTAGTACTTCAAACCTCCTAATAGAAGTGTAAAATTTTTGATACTCAATTATAAAAAAACAATTTATAAAATATTATTTCCGTTCCATTTTATGGACGCGAATCACAGGCAGTTTCAATACATGCCGCTAGAATTTGCTGCCGGAACAGCTACTTCGAATATGAATCATTTGATTACCAGACAGAAATGTCTAACTATTTATATAATGAAACGGCTCTGATAAAAGCGAAAAAGACCCGAATTTTCGACAAGGAATTTTATTAAAATGCTGCCCATATTATTAATTTTCATTAAATACTTAATACTCTAAAGTTTTCCTTTGCCTTTGTGAACTTTGGTGTGCGCCACCCGCCACAGATGGCAGCACCGTGGTTACACATTCCCGCTTCATGCGACTTCTGTTCCATTCACGAAATTACTCCTACCATATGCCGTATACTGAGAGCTAAGATATTACACATAAAAAATTCACAATAAAAATTGAATGGACAAAATTACAAAGGTCTAAAATTGCAGCAATTTTAACACCTTTGAAGGTAAACTTATCCTAATACCATGTACATATTTAGCCAATTATCAAACAATAAAAATAATTTTAATAAACATAAAATTAGCAGCAACTAAAGTATAGTACTGTATAGTATTTCCATCTGAACATTGAATTATGTCACTAACAGTGGAATGAATGAATTGGCATCATAAAAAATCAATAACAGCAGAAGCAGTATAAACAGTACTGTTCATGATGATTTGAAACTGCACAAGTGCTCTACCAAACATACCGTATTTACCCGCAGAAGAGTTGCCCCTTCGTATGGGTCGTACCTGTAATTTGGGTAATAAAAATTCAACTTTTTCGCAGTAAGAGAGAAGCTGGGGCTAGGGTTTCGTAATGACAGATAAAATAATTTCGCTAACTGCCGACAACCTTTTACTGGCGACAGGCGACCTCCCACTCTATGCCTTATGGAGCGAGATCTGATGCGTCAGCTCGTGATTATTTAACGCAATTAAATTACTAACACAATTATTTTATATACGCTCCACACATTCTTCTTTCCTATCTACAAGCACACGCCCTGACTGGCAGCTTGAAGGGCGATCCACCAGGGGCGCACGCGTCAATGGTGCACATCCAGATGCGAACAAGCTACAATGCAGGCTGAAAGGCCCAAGCTCCCGATCCCAGCACGTTAGAAACTTTCTGCCTTTGACCAACCTTTCTTACTGATCACAGTACTGAACCTGCCTGCATAATGCCTCGCACTATGTAACCACGCATGAATGAGCACAGGGTTTTCCCTGTGTCCATGCAGGTTTCACCTAGGCCCAACTTTACTAGTTATAGTCTAAGAGTTTAAAATAGGGGAGTTAGTCATGGCATCAATCGCTGCCATGGCTGGCCAATCCCCAAACAAAGCACATGTTGCATGCTACCCTTCCTGCACGGCTGAAAACAGCATAATTAGGCGTAAAGGCTTCGTCTGAGGCGCACCTAGTCTTCCCTAACCCAGACCCCTCCCAAGCAAATACACTTAGTTTTAGTTAGGTTAAAAAAAAATTAAATTAATTGGGCCACCCTCGAAGACGAATCGCACCATACATTGCCTACAATAGAATACAAGTGAAGTCTTTGCTCCGTGTCTCAGATTACTGGCGCATAAGAAATACAGCACTGGTGTTAACCCTCTGTCCTCTTTTTGTCTACTTTCTGTGCTACTTTATTGCTGTAGGAGCATGGGAGGGAGTGCGGTGATGGCATTCTTGCGCTCACTTTTCTCCCTCTCTCCAATACTGCTTTTCGACCCTTCCTAATAACAAAAGTCAACTATCACTATCAATACCTTCAAATTGGTTCTCAATGCAGCATCACATTTTCTAACTGCGTTTATGCATGTATTTGAGCTCATCACTACCCCAAAAGGGCAGATATTCAACTCAACTTTACAACTACTTAAGCCAGTAAAGAGTGTTCACATAGAAAAGGAAGTAAGTGATATAACAACCTGCAAAAGAACTCGAGTATCTGTGATGAAGTGACAGTAGTGGTAAAATATTCTAAATGTTGTTTTGTGTATTATGCACTCATACATCCTAACTGGTCTGACTAAAACCAAGATATACACATAAACAAAAACCACATGAATGTAGTGGTATGAAACTCTTCAAAATTCCAACTAATAAAAATATAATTTTCTTACGTTCCTTTAGGTACCAGATAACTACACGAGTCCTTGTGCTCCGATAACTGTAGGAATGTTATCAATTACAAACACAAAGGTGCGGGAAAGGAGAAACCACCTACAGATTAAAAGTGACATACATAGTATAAATCTTTCATTAACGTGGCCGCCTGGCCCAATGATGTGTAGAGCTCCAGGTGTTGATGCACCATTTGCAAACTGTTCAAGATTTATTAAAGGTGTCTGATTACAAATAGTATTTAAGAGCCATTACACTTTCTTATGGTGGTTTTGTTTTTAAATACTTTTCTATTTTCTGGACAGCAAAAAAATTATTTAAAATTTTATCATTTATGATTAAAATAAACCTAAAATTTTAGGACTGAAAATTTGGGCTAAAGTAAGGGTCACCATTTGAAGTAGGTACTGCAGCTGAGACTACACACCAGTTTTGGGACTAGCACATAGAGCAAAAGAGGCCAGAATTTTTTTTTTTTGTTGGCAGAAATTAAAACTAAACTTGGATTCATATTTTTTGTAGCTAAATTTTCTGTATTGTCAGTTACTAAATGAACTGTTAAAATTAAAATGTAAGCATTGAACATTTCTTGGTTCACTCCAGTATCTAATTTACTTCATGACTGTAAAACAGTAGTTTCACTTGTTTGTAGTTTATGCAATTGAGTAGCAATCAATTTACATTTTACTGGTCCTTACACTGTAGTGACTGTGTGTATGTAGTATTAGCTTATTTTGAAAGCTTTAAAAATATGTACGTAAATTTTTTAATCAATCATACAACTGTTTGCATATCCTACCATACAGCATACCTTAAAAGAGATTTTTTATTTATCAGGTTATGATTTTAGCATGTCTGCTGTGAAACAAGCTAAATTATTGTAAGCAATAACTCAACCCATGCTTGCTTACTTTAAAATAAAGCACTTGTGCAAATGATATATGCTTATGATGGCAGAAAATAAGAACCATGCTAGAAACATCAGTTCACTCTGTAGCTTGCTAGCTCATTGCAGAAGAACTGATACATTACATAGTTCCTAAATTAGATACTTCATGGAGCTTTCAAAAGTGTTAAAATAACTGCAAATACACTACTACAGCAATTTATGAAAAAATAATATAACATTTGAAAATAGGAATTAATTTTTCCCTTAATGTATAAATTCAATGCAAAAAAAAAACACTAATATCATTGTAGTTTTAAAACATTACTCAGAAACTACTGAGAAAAAAATCTCTTTATGTTAATAAGCATGTACAACATTCTCAAAGCATTCTCAATACTTACATATACATAATTTACAAAAATAACAAATAAGTTAAAGTAGGGTTAGTAATCAGCTATGAACATATATAAACCTCTGAAACCAAAACAAAAAATATAATAAATATGAAGTAATATAAATACATTCACACCAATGATTAAAGTCTATCAACTAATGGCACATGAATCATTAAAAGTCATAAAGTAAAAACAGATTAAGTATTGCACTAAAACATGTTTTTATTTTGACAACTGTTATACCATATACATGCCTAAATCATGAGATATTAAGTAAATAATACCCTGATATATCACCCTGATTTCATTTGATGATGTAATTGCAGTTAAGGAATTACAAAAAAATAATCATAAAATTCTTATTATGCAAATAACTTTTTCGGAAACTACACAAAGTCTCAAGTATGAAAACTATTGGTCATAAAGGTGAAAATTAAATAAAACTCTACGTTGCAGTAATGAAAGTTTTCTGTGATGAGCCTACTGATAATTACCCAGCAGCTATAACCACTAAGCCAAAAGGTCGAGCAATAGTCACATTATCGCTTTAATATTTCTACAATTCTGGTGGAAACCACATTTTGTCCCTTCGATGACATCACCTGTCCTTCCAATCTCCATGAAGTGATAGAAGTCGATTACAGCCTTGCATAGAATCCAAGAAAATAAGCTCACGTAAACTTGTTTCCCACTGCTGCACAGTAGGTTCAGGAAGGCAGTGAATAAGGGAAATCCTATACTATCAATTCTCCGAGTATGCCATGTAGATACCTTTACAGCCCCTTCTGCCATTTCCCCCTTTTCATCCACTGCAATAGCTTTTACTTTCTTAGCACCAGCGCAAACAACTTGGCACAATGCAGGCAATGCAATGTTGTACATCACGTATTAAACTACAAAACAAAACATTCCATAGATGTGCTATGAAGTTTTCAGTTTCTGTTGTTGCTTGCTGCTGCAAAAATATAGTGTAGTACATAATAATTATTTGTAAGAATTTTAACTGGCTTAGAAATAAATTCATACATATATGGTGAATGAGTGTGTTTAAAGTGTTCAAAACATTATTACATGAATTATTATTCTTCAGACATGATAATTTTAGGTTTATTTTAGCTGGGCCGATACCAATTTCCAATTGATTAAAGAGCTGATATTGTCATATTATTGACTGTCGCTGTTGGAATCATGCTTGCCCCTATTTCAAGTCGATCAACTACCATATTATCCCGCAGGAGAATTGTTCCAGCGTATGGATCGCATCAAAAGTTTTGGACATTAAAAGCATTCAAATATGATATGGGTCACAACATATATCTGTCTTCATGTAGAGTTCCAGAGATACAAGTTAAGCCTTCATGTTCTGCATCTCAGCTTGGCTCTGGTGTTGATCCTCTGTCCTTCTTTGTATGCTTTCTACCCTACTTTATTACTCCACGAAGAGGTGAGCCGGCAGTCCTGTGGCCATCTCTCTCCCTCCTCCAAACTTTATGGCCCCTCATTTTCCCCCTTCCCATATATTGCATAATTCCCCCCCCACCCCCCCCCCCCCCCCCCCTTTTCACGGAGAGAGGGAAGGTGGCAAGTTACTATTTATTGTTACTTGCTTCTGGGCAATGTTGCACCATAAAAACCTGAGACACACACATGAAGATAGTGAGATGCCAGTCAACGGACATTACAGTGATGGGAGTGGGAGGGGAACAATCGACACCTCTTCAGGGCCACAAGCGCTCACAGATGCACACACACACTAACTCTGGCTGGTTTATTTTTAGATTTTCCCCTCCTCCAGCCAGCCGGCAGGCGTAGCACACAGCACAGTTTAATGTACTTCACATGCACTGCTGAGATATTCTTAAAAACAAACACAAGCTAGTTATTTACAAGCACATATTCAACCACACATTTGTATATATAATATAAGATGCTGATATTTCAAATAATTATGCTGTTTATAAAATCAGTTAAAATTAAAATTTGGTGCCAATATTCTTTTTTAAGTAAACTTGTGTGAAAATGTTGTTTCTTTAAACATCTTGGATTCAAGTGAAATATTCACCTTTGTGTTAGTTTGTGCCTCCATATCGACAAACTGTGTATATTGTAAAATAAAAAGTTAATTTGAAAGTTTAAATTTTTTTTCGAATTTTATTTTGTGTTAGTTTTATTTTTTTAACCACTATTAACAACTTAATACATTCAAACATTGGTTTGCATGGCTTAAGTTATTTACAAAGAAAGTATAAAACCCAAAAGCTAACATGCTTCATGGTGTGTTACATGTTTTTCGAAAGGATGATCGGTATGAAAGGTATCTGTTATCGGCCACATCAGCAACACACAATTAGTATTGGTATGATTGGCAAATTCCCTGTTTGGCCCAGCCCTTTTTTTAAAAACTTTACTAAAATTTAGGCATGGTCGGGCAGAGAAATTTGACTTCGGGCGGGCTCGGGCGGGTAATTGTCCAAAATTTTCGGGCTCGGGCAATCTCGGTCGGGCATCAAAATCAGTTAATGAACATAAAATAGTCGTACTTAAGTTTGCATTGACAAACCTGAACTGTTTTTATTTATTTACTATACCGCACTGATATGAAAGTTAAACATTAAACTAAAAAATAGAGTGCATATTAATCTTGGAAATAAAGTGCTTATTAACTAAATTGTGTTTGGGTAGCTGCTTGAAGGTTCATTGTCACTGTTGATTGTTTGACCTACACTTCCACTGGTATCCATTTTGGTAAAATAATGACATGAATTAAATAGAAACAATTCACAACCACTTTCTGTAAATGCCACGCAACTACAATGTGTGTAATTAAAGTCAGCTTATAATCCTTCTCGCACACAGCAAGCAGATCCACCGGCCTTGAACACTACTTTGTGACTATTGAGCAGTGAGCATCCGCCGTGCGCGCGCGTGCGTGCGTGCGTGTGTGTGTGAAAGAGAGGCGGGCGACCAGCTGCATCGTTAGTCAGCCAGCGAGAGTAACGGTAAATGTTGACCTTGACCACTTCCGCTTGCTGCAGGGCTCGCTCTCTTATATCTGTCTCCCCCTCCCACAAACACACTTGCTGACCGGGCACCTTCTTTATCTTATCTCTCATGCACACTCACTTCACCGGCTGGTGCCGGGACGGCGGCGGCGTGGCATGTTCCTGCAGCTGCCGCGCGTTCCAAAAAAAAGAAGCTTTGTTTACTTGCGCCGTGCGGTATTGCCGTTTTCCAAGGTGCCCGATATTTTCGGGCACTGAAATACCCGCCCGGAATTTCGGGTATACTTGATACCCGAAACACTGCCCGAAATTTCGGGTACCCGACCATCCCTACTAAAATTTTGGTATAAGAAAGATGATCCATAATAATATACCTAGTTAGATTCTTTTTACATTTTTTTATCTATGGCATGGGATATATATAGCGAGTCCTTGTTTCCACAATATTATTTTTACGATGTAATTTTTAGACATATTGAAAATAAATATCTGTAAATCACAATTGGGGCATCCACAGTAAAAATAAATTTGTAACTTATGCAATAAAAATATAAAATGTTTTAAAATAAATATTTTTTGAAAGTTTTTTTATATGCTGTGGAGGGTTATTTGTTTTGATTATGAGGCAGTAAACCCCTGCACTTGTTAGCCAAAGCCCCTATTGGTAATAATACTGATGTTAAAAAATATATGACCACACAATTACAGCAAAACCCCTTATTTGCACTTTTCATGGGGACAAAGTAAAAAAGTGTAAAAAGTGGGAAAGTGTAAATAAAGGGAAAAGTAAGAAATACGTTAAAGTTAATTAAAATACAGTCCCATCCTGCAGCATTCAGAACAAATACACATACACACAAATACACGGGCTACATTACACATACGCATTGCACCACAGTAAAAAAAATTACAAAAAAGGGCCGCAAATTGATGGAAATTTACCGTCAATAGCGCGCCGTGCGCGGAGAAAGGTCATTGTACTCAATCAGCTGTTGTTTCGGTGCAGCGTAGTTGCCGGCTGGCTCTCTGTTCTCTGAGCTGCGCATGCGCAGTATAACTCACTCAACACTCTGCCCAGACTCGTGACCTTCCATCAGCAGCCAGCCAATAGATACGAGCTTAGCGGAAAAAAATATAAGCTCCACCTCCCGTGTACCAGTTTTGTCCAGTTCTAATACCAGTTTATTGGTATACGCACCAGTTTTCTCGCTGCCGTGACGTGTTCAAGTTTACGTTCATCTTGATGTCTTGATACCAATAATTAATTATTTACGATCCCCAGATATACCGTATTTACTCGTTTATAGCGCGCCCTCGTGTATAGTGCGCACCACGATTTTTGCAACAAATTCCAAAGAAAAGAAAATTGAAATTTTTTTTTCCCATAAATAAATTTTATTAACATTTTGTGGTACCTGATTATTTAAATTGATGTGTGGTGATGCGTCAGGAAAATAATTAAACTCTGCTGTGTAGACGGAAGATAATGAAGCGCTATATCGTCACAACTGGACGTGGAAGGGTGGGTGAGTGGGTGGGAGGGAGGGAGGGAGGGAGGGAGGGAGACGTGCCACGCTACGTTGCTAAGCTGGCGCGGAGAAATAGATGACTCACCGGTCGCTGCTGGGACGAGGAATGGAGGAAGCGAAGAAAGTGAACAAAAGGGGGGGGGGGGGGGGGGGGGGGGAACTGGTGACAACATTCTCTCTCTCTCTCTCTCTAAATACAGTATCAGCACCCACGTAATATTCCCGACAATCCCGTTACGTTTATACATTCGTGATTTTACGTTTTTCCTTAGTACATTTTGTTGTGGTTTTCGATATGAACGCAATCTTTGACTCGTTTCACATGTTTATTCTCGGACAATTCTTTTGTAGTTTCATCATTTTTGGCAATTGCACCAAGTTGTTTATGGTTGTTACGTGACGTAAATAGCGGGATGGATTCGATTTTTGAGACATAATTAGCGTGAAAGTATTGTATTGGACTAAATGGGAACCAAACGGGATCTGAAGAATATAGTGCAAATAACGGGAAAACGTAAATAACGGTAACGTAAATAAGGGGTTTCGCTGTAATTTAGAAAATTTGAACTGAACAAATACGTCATGAACTCACATACAGAATAAACACATTGTTGCTAAAAACCTAAAAACATGACTTCAAAGACATATAATTTATCACAAAAATAATATCGGTTTCCATCAAACTCAACTCACTAAATTTTAGTATAGTACAAGTGAACAATTTTACAATAACCATCATCAAATGTTACAGAGTTAATTCACAAAAAAACACAACCCACAATGACTAACCAATCCTGACTAGAGTATTTCCTTCTAAATATTAGATTATAACTGCCAAAAAGAATGCAAAACACATGGCCTTTATCACATAGTTCATGAACTGACAGACATCATTTAACCTTTAATTTTTAAATGGTACATATCAATATACAAGTTTCACCAGTTAGTGTTAAAAAAATTAATTTTTATGAATAGAATCTTTAAACCTGCAAACTATTTTAGCATATGCAAATTCTTTACAAATTTGTGCTACAGAACCTAAATCTACATTACAAAAAATGGTTTTTTCATAGAAGAAACATCACAGATACATATATGTTAAGTACTGATACTGTATTTTAAAAATGGAAGAAAGACAGATACCTTGTTCAAATTCATAGCAAATGCTTTAGAAGCTTTGGCAAAATTCTAAGATTTATTTAATGAAAACCAAGTGCACCCCTTGCTAAGGCAGGTAGACATGTTAAGAGAAAATTACAATATGTTTAATGTAAGTAGAACTAGGTACAATAAACTGCAAAACTACATCTCTAATAGTATCACAATGAGGAATAAGAAAAATTCGCAACATTAGTTATCAAATACATTGGAAATGCATGCAAAGAACTGGAATAAAATTATATTAATCACATAATAACTGATTGAGATAGTAACAACAATACCAGGTACATTAAAATCAACAACATTGTAACTCAACTATGAGTCAAGTATTGAGTTTAGCTCCTTTGTAGAATAGAAACTGGTACCGTTGAAGGCATTTATCAACTGTCTAAAAGTTGAAAATAGTAATAATGATATAGCTCTTAGTTGCAGCATGGAATTGTAGCGTGACAAAGTGAATGAGTAGCTGCATAAATAAGTAAATAAAATGAGAGTGATGGTTGAGAAATATATAGATGGACAACTGTTCACACATCACATACACTACTTACAGCCACAGAAAAAAAACAACACCAACAACCCTAAAATTACATAAAAAGACAAATATACATTCCCAACCACCCCCTTTTATTATTATTTTTTTCTTTTACAAAAAATGGTTAGTCAAGTCTATGGCAATTAAAAAATCTTGTAAAATTCATTCTAATAAAGTTTTTAATGTAATATGAAAAAACAACAAAAACATATTTTCACAATTCCTTGGTTTTCAAAAGAAACAAATTCCCATCAGTAATATTTTTTTATGGCTTTGAAGGTAATTAGACCCTGAAACATACAACACAAATAAGATATATTGGGAATGATTGATTGTTCATAACGTTTTCCTAGCTACATTATCCTGATCACCAAATTTTTTTTTATTTACCTCTGCTATAAAGCTCTTACATAACTAGAAACAAAGAATTTTAAGGCCTTCAAAAATGTTATTTTTAGCAAAATTCATTTATTTTTCTACAGTTTCTGATTTTAAATTAATTTTTCTTAGTCTCATTTTATTAATTTACTGATTTGTGTTGCAATGTGAATTACAAAGAACTAAAAATAAAATATTTTATAACATAGTTTAGTTTTGCTCTATGATGATTTTATACAAAATGAAATTTAAAAAAAACTTTGGCTGAATTAAGCAAAGTTTTGTTAAGTCTTTCCATAAACCTTGATTTAACATTAGCACACATTTCACTAGAAAATTACATCTACAACTTAAATTCAAACTTCTCTCAGGATTCAACTAAACTGACATTAAACTTCAAATTGAATCTCTAAATTTGAAGTTAGTTAGTGATGAGGCGGTAACATCATAGCTGAAACAGTCATTTAACAACAGCACATCACAGGAACCAAACTCAAAACTGACATACTAATACAAATTACCAGCTAAATATCAAAGAAAATTTATAAGCTGCGAAGCTGATCTGAACATAAAAGTTATAATATTATATTAACATGTTATTAGTAGTACAAAAATTCTTTTCACCAAAACTCAAATATACTGAACATACAAAGATTTATCACTTCGAGTCTATCAATCCTCCTTTTAAGATTAATTTATTACACTTTCTACTGAATATTTGTCATGACCATTTAAAGTACTGTCCAGAGCTAATTTTAAGATTGCACACTTTATGAGAGCTCACAGCACTTTTAACAACAATTCAGCTGATAAAGTGTTGAAAAAAAAAATTAAATAAAAGATGAATAATCAAGGAGACCTTATTTAAAATTGGCAGTTTATATACTTTCCCTTGTCTCATTGTCATTTCCCAAGTATCAAAATGTGAAAAATATTTAGTATATCATTTTACACCAAATTATTACTATCACATTCAAATTTCAAAGAAATAAATACACAACAGTAAATAAAAGAATATCTTGGCTACATAAAATTGAAAACATAACAAAAATTTACAACTAATCACAGGTTGCTACAAAAGGCCTTTCAAGTAAGAACATCAAACAGACAAGTCCTTCAAGACTCTTTTTTTCGAGAACTGTTTCAAAATTAGGACCTCTACTACAGTTTAAGGCTACAGATTCAAATGCACTTCGATGATTCCAAGCTTCTCCTTCGCTCACAATTTAAAAAAAAAAATTACATATGTACAATATACAACTGTGTTCCAAAATTAAGTATATATATAATGTATCAAATGCTCATTACAAACGAGACTTTGCAACACATAATAAACATATAAAATGCCCCACGATATCGCGCGTTACCAGCTAATACTATTCTTACTAGAGCAAATATAAAAAAATAAATAGGTAAGGTGTGGAGGAGCGATCACAGCGCTTGGGAGATCTTGACGCTGGTCTGCCTCTTGCCGGGGACGGAAGGCACGTCGGCTGCGGAGGTGGCGGGCCTGGGCGGCCTGCGCAGGGCGGGGCACTCGCCCGGCCCCACCGGGACGGTCCGGAGCAGTCCCAGGGGTTGAGTGCCCCCCGCGCTCGGTCCACACCGCCCCAGGTACAGGTGCGCGCACTTGTACTGCTGCGTCTGCACTGACAGTACGTCCTCCAGGTCTGCCTCGCTGCCACACACACCACCACACACACTTGGTGTCTGCCTCGCTGCCACACACACCACCACACACACTTGGTGTCTGCCTCGCTGCCACAAGCACCACCACACACTATTTTAAATAGTGAGTATTATTAATTTGGTTAAGGTTTTATGTAAAGCTGGATGTAGTATGTTTTATTATTATTATTTTTTCATTGTAATTTACTTAATCACTTACAATTAACATGTGTATGAATTATATTTTGTTATAATCTAAAGCATAGTCTGGGTAGTAAGACTGTAATATTTGAGAACACTCTAGAAGGTTTCAAAAGAAAGGAAGACAGGCATGATACTCTGTCTCCAGCAAATTAATTTTCACGCAAGTCAGTGCGTTGTTGGAAAACCCTAGCACGTGGACGCATGACTGCGCAGCAACAGACTGTAACTTTCGGTGGCCGCGCGGTCTTGCCAGCCAATCAGAGAGAGCCTTGAGGTGGTGTATGGTGTCTTCCCAGATTTTAGAAAGAAACAAATATTCAATATTTTTCCCTATATGGTCAGGTACTGGATTCTGTGTTGCGATTGGTCGGTTGGCCCACGGGGTTGCCTCCCTTTGTTTCTAGCTTTGTAAAAGTAAGGTAACTGCGTGGTGCAAGTTAGTTGTCGCTTAATCGTTGCTACGTGCGGCCGCCTCGTCGGCAGCTCATCAGAAACAATGAAGAAAAGTAACAAACAGTCAACTTTACGCCTGATGGTCGGGGCCAGGTTTCAATTAAAATTATGAAACAAGAGATATTAATTTTTTTTGTTTGTTAATCGAGCGACGTGCTACAGTGAATGTAATACATCGTCTGGAACTGTAAGTTATGATCTACTTTTTCTTGTTTTGTTTTGAGGAATAATAAAAGACTGCCATGAACTATTTTCATTTTAATGCAAAGATCCTAAGGCAACAATTTACCTTTGATGTTGGCAACTATACAAACAAACAAACAAACAAACAAACAAACATATATATATATAACACACACACTTATAAATCATTGTATATGAACAAACTTTTCAAGTGTTTTAAAGTGTCTGTTATTTTTCTAGGTTGTATTGCCGGGCCAACCTGGAATGTAACAAGCTACCGCTTACATAAAAATTAAATTTTAGGTATGGAAATATTGCTATTTGCACTAAACTGTTACAGACGTGTCACATGTCATCGTGCACATAATACATGATTGGTAGGGTTAATGATGAAAACTCCCTTGTTCCTCAACCCACCTGACTACCCAATTACCAATAAATAATTTACGTACCATTATTATGGTATTCTGGGAGGCTCTGCAATAGAGAATGCACAAGCAGAACACCCAAAGAGGAAGCCACTGACAGGAATGAAATAGAAATGCCATCTGCTACCCGTACTAAGCACACAGACTTTTTTTACAACACAATTAATAATGAAGTGACTTCAAATCATAGGTGTGCCCAGACATTTCCATTAGGGGGGGCCCTGCTAAATTTTTAAATCAGAAGCTGAATTTAGATATTAAATAGCCTAAATACATTCACTCATTACTTGTTTATATTTTTGTGCAGTATCAACGAGATATGTTTACTAGTTAATATTTATATCCGTATAATTATAACAATCTTGAAAATATGTTTTTTATTTTCCATAGACAATGTTTAAAGGATACTTACACATTTCCCCCCCTCGAATTTCCAATAGCTTGGTCCAGATCTACCTTGAAATGAACTTCTTTTTAGTGAATGCAAACACAGCAATTCAGACAACAGAACTTTAACAAACCTCTTAAAATATATTTTTTTTTTGCTTGGCCATTTTAAGGGACCTCATGTTTTAAATAAAATAAGGCGGCTGTATTTCCAGAACGATAAAATGTTAAAAAATATTGTTAATTAGCATGCTGCAACACTGAAACACAGTTTGAGTGTCATAGTGCCAGGAATATACGAATATTTACGAACGCATTAGAGAAAATGCCGATCTGAGTGATTACATTAGGGGGGGCCATGGCCCACCTGGCCCCCCCTGTAGGCACGCCTATGCTTCAAATCCACAGTTCACAAATGAATTATACAGTAAAATCATATTCTACTAGGTGCACATAAATAACATTCCCGGAGTGTCTAAAAATACCTGGTGGAAAGTTACCGGACGTGCAAATTTCAACACATTACAAAATAAATTTGCTATAAGCAGGAATAAACCAAAATTTTTGTGTCAAAAAGCTAAAAACTTTTCAGATTTCATTAATTAAAAAGACTGTCTCCAACCATTTAAATATAAATACTGTGACTATGAACTAAAGTGAGGCATACAAATACAAAACTCAAGTTAGCAAGAGGCTGCTGATAATAGGGGACTTTTTCGTGACCGATAGACACCATGAATACTCACCCAGCATTGTTTAAGAAGGCCTGAAACAGTTTGCTCGACACCAAATTAGGCTTATCTCCAGATTCCGAGTACAGCTCTGTTTCTCGGTTGTACAGGTAGATGAAGTCGTTCAGTTGCTTTGCAACCACTGCAACACGATCCTTCCCTGCCAGTTTACGACTGGGAATCTGAAAGGCGGAACCACGTACCCAGGTGAGTGCGTAAGATACTACATTTCACATACATGCATACGTATTTGATTCACAACCTCACCTGAACAAAATATGGAGTGCGCAGGTTTGTTGATGCTTTCTGTAAGAATTTTATGATTAACTCTCCATTTACATCGTCTGTGTCACCCTTCGAACATCTTGCTACTCGACGCAAAATACAACCTAAGTACTGTGCAAACATTCTTCTTGCTTGGTACTGACTGTAACAAAATAGTAAACGAGCATGCAAAGATATCCAATGTTAAATAAAAAGATTTTAGTACTCCACTATAATATAGTTTACAAAATTTAAAAATTATAATAATTATTGATTCCACCGAGCCTTGATTGTTTTATATATTTGTATGGGTAGAAAACACAGAGACAAAAAAAGAAACATACTTTATGCACTTCATAATCTATCAATATTCAGTTTGACACACTGTTATTTGGTACCATGTTTAGATTATTTTCAAGTGGATGTGTGTATTCTTTGATTTTGATTGCCACAATTTTTTTTTTTACAGTAACATCTTTTATTAATTTTTCTTGTGATAGAGCAGTTAATTACAACTTGTTATGAATATCATTCCACTGTATATTAATATTTATCTGGTATTACCATTTAAACTTCATGTATTGAAGTTTGATCATCCGGAAAAATCACTCATCCTACACGGTCATAGTTCCAAACGTAACAGGTTAAAGAGACTTTATCAGGTAAAAATAAGTTGAAAACATGTGTGACATGTGATCTAAATTGTTTCCCAAGATTGGTATATGACAGAATTTGCAGCCGAACAGGTAGTGTTTTGAAAATAATAAAGAAACTATTTATGATTAAACGTCAATCATCTGCGAAATGTCCAACTGAGCCAAGTTCTAGAACACTGCAAATCTTGTTAATGAAGTAAAATTTTTTAATAGAAATAATTTAGGGTAACACCTTTATTTCCCATGAAATTTTGTGATGAAGAAATTAAAAATGTCTCCTTGTTGTACTTACTACTCTTTACACCACAGTTTTTGCGAGAAACTACAATAACATTTAGAACTAAATACGTTGACGAGTGGCAGGTAAAATCAGTTTGATAAAGCTGCCTAAAATCAGGGGCACCAATTGTTAAGTGATGTACATGCAATAGAAGCTATTTTTAAGAAAATATTGCACTAATGATTGAATGAAAACAACTGCAGATGTAACTTGAAGCAAATAAACATTAATGCTGTACAAACCACATGTCACCAAACACCTCAATAGAAAAATGTAGTCACACTTTATTTGTGAGGTAGTATTCTTGTCATAAAACATAACTTATTAACCAAAGTATTCTTTGCTTTAGGCACCACAGTTCACAAAATTTAGCATGCCACGTGTGATGAATGCATTCCAATTCAATAAGTCACCATATCTCAAAGCATAACACCGCTGGAAAATAGATGTCCCCATATACTGCTGGAATACATAAATGTATCATTGTGAAGGGGCACTAAGTAGTGGTGTTAATGGTAATGTAAGTAAGGGTAGTTGGTAAACACTTAAATAAATAATAAAAAAATGAAGTACTATAAATATTTACCACACTTTTTACTACCAATCATTTAATGCAGATTATTAAAGGTATATAATTATTTTATTAATGATTTTTCTCCTATGCAACCACACATTTGGTAATTAATGTATGAGTTAATGGTTAAAAATGAAGTCCATTTTCAGAAATATTTTTGATAGGAATTCTAGTGAGAACATGCAAAATTCTCCAAGATAAGAGATTCCTTAGGGCATTTCTATTTCTTTTCATTCATTTCTCCAAATTTCCCCTTTTGTCTCCTTTGGCCTCACACAGAGTAGCTGACTATAAATGGTGGCAGCCTGATTCTTGGGCAGAACAGCCAAATTTGCTTTGCACCAGCATCTGCTCAGTTCATTCTAGATATGTTATTTCCCCTGCAAAACCCTCACACTGACAAATTTTACATCAACATACTTTGTGAATTATGTACTCCCATATAATACACAAAATGAATAGAGCAAGGATTGATTCTGATTTGTTAGGCTCTAATAAACCTTATATTTCACTGTACATACACACCATAATTATTTCAAAACAATAAAATCCAATAAATCCGAAATTTTATAATGTGTTTCAAATGGTGAGACAGTTATACATATAAAAAAAAACACCAGGTAGCAGCACAAAACAGATATTGGGAGGAAAATGATAAAAACTCGAAACATATCAAAATACATATATCTTAAACAAAATAAACTGAAACCTTTTAAACTAGCTAATAAAGAAAACTACTGTTATATCATTTAAAATTCAATATAAAAACAGGCCTTAATTTCATGACTGAATTCACCAAATAAAATAGGTACCTTACCTCAACCTCCCACCATTTTGTATGCAATCTAAAATTTTCTGCTTGAAGTCTGTGGACTCATTCTCATCTTCATCTACATCCAAATCACCAGAACCTAGACATAAACACCATATTCTCAGGAAACTTCCACGATAATAATAGGTATATATGTATAAGCAGTATGTATATATCAATGACTGTTTCTCAATACCGCCTTAAAGGACTCTTTAGCCTGATGGATCCATTTTTAAAAAAAAAAAAAAAAAAAAAAAAACACTTGAAGGGGATTTCAACTAATTCTGTTGACGTTCCAAATATGTATTGCAAGGTTCTTTATAGAAGAGCCAATGTAGCCTTTTGTGAATTGATTCGCCTGCATCCTTTCATGCGTTCTCATGACCGCTATCTTTAAGTTGTTACTCAGCCAACTGCTGTCTACACCCTTTTATGTCTGTCTGTTACTATAACTGTCAATGATTAATTTGAATATACAGATAATTATAATTTGTGAGAAACAATTAACAGTCAAAAAAATATTTCTTAGTCAATAGTTAACACATTAAGTAGTGTTAGTGTCAAAAAATATGGATACCTTTTCCAGATAGTTTCTAACAGAATGCAGCACAATGAAATTGAAGGATCTCTCTGTTAAGGGTTAATTGGTATAGGACACATTCTTCCTATTCATAAATAGCATGTAGGTAGTAAACCTTTGTGGAATGTTAGTGATTCAAGCACAATGCTCTGCATCAAGCCTATGCACACTTGTGACAAAATTGACTAAAACTGATGGAACACATTGTTGCTTAGTTTCCGACAGACTGTGTTAAGAAGTATGGGGCTCTCAAAGAAGGCTTTAAATCTTTGATAAATGTAGATCGATTTTTGCACTGATTTTTTCACCATCATACATCAGCCTGCCTTATTAAAAATAACAGTAATGATTTAAAGCCGATGCTCACCCTCCAGTTTGGATTATATATTAATCACTAGCCAATGTACCCGTGCATCGCTACGGAAGGCTCAAGAACACTATGCATTACTCATTATGATGTTAGAGTTACTCTATATACCTATGAAGAACTTTTTTTTGTAGATATATTGTGAACAGTGTGTATGACTGCCACACTACCTAGAGTCCACCTCTGCCCCTCCTCCTGGGTACACCACTGCCCCTCCACTGCTCACCCTTATTAGTACACCTCTGCCCATCCTTATTGGTACTCCACTGCCCATCCACATTAGTTCACAACTGTCATCTCAATGGATATGGCACTGACCATCTTCAAGGGTATACCACTGCCCATCTACTGCTCTTCCTCATAGGTACACCCTGCCCCTCCACTGCTCATCCTTATTGGTACATCACTGAGAGAGAGTAAGAGTGAGAGAGAAAGAGAGAGAAAGAGAGAGATAGAAATAGAAAGAGATAGAAGACACACACACACACACACATTGCTTGTGCGTGGAAGAGACTTGTGATTTGGTCAAGATTCTGTTGTCATGTGCAATAGTATTAGCTGATATTTTTCTATGCATTTATGTGATTGGTTAAAAATTACATCACTTTGTTACTCTTGGAGAAGGTAGGCCATGGTAGTTTAGTCAGCTTCTGATCGAGGTACCAAAAGGTCATGCATTGGGCAGAGGTTCACAAGATTAACAAAAGAATGAAGAGGCAGAGAATTTTGTGGCTGTGGTCAGGGCTACACAGTCTATATATAACTTTTTTTTCATCTTTTGGAACATTTATTAAGAAATTTTAGCCACAGTCGTCAAAGCAGTCCACAATGAGGATAGACTAAAGTTGTCATCGTTCAGAGGACGTAGTCCTTCGGTATGTACCGTGAGTTGCAAGCAACCATGGGATCTACCAAAGAACAGAATGCATTTTTCAACTTACGATACTAACAAAGAGTAAACTGCTGTTTTGAAGCCGGTGAAAGTATTTTCAGCAACCAGTTTGTATTTTTGTTTTGGATCTATCTTCGGTGGTGGGAAGATGGCGGGCATTGAGAGTTGCGGATTTTTCGTAAAGGAGAAATAAAAAAAGTTAAAATTTAGTTTGTGTCCGAGAGACTTTATGTCGGTAATCAATCATTAAACAGTTAACAATTTAGTTTGAAACTTAAATACTTCCCCAGCACACAGCAAATTTCTTGATGTGTTTATGCATTTAATAGCCGGACCAATCTGAGCTAGCAGGATGTTTGGTTTGTTATAAATTTAACAAGGCCCAGTTTCAAAGATAAAAAGAGATAGGAAATCGCAATGACCTAAAAGTTGTTGAAACCCAGGTGGCATCTTCTCCTTAAGAGTAATGACAAGCGAATAAGAGAGGTAAGCTGAAGGTACGCTCACCCAGATGGTCGTACAGGCCGGCCTTATGGCCGCGAAGCAGGGCACGCTCGTAGCGCGTGAGGCGCTCGGCCGGCGACCGCCCGCACGCCTGCAACTCCGGGAACAGCTGCCGGTGCACCAGCAGGTTGTAGTTGCGAGGGCTGGTGGCCGGCAGGTAGCAGGTGTGGCCACCCCCTCCCGGCAGCAGGGTGCACGTGATGCCCGTCTGCGGGTCTGCCACACACACAAGCACCCCATCCCTCATCCCTCGCTACAACTGCCTGGCTGGTAGCAGGTGTGGCCACCCCTTCCCGGCAGCAGGGTGCACGTGATGCCCGTCTGCGGGTCTGCCACACACACACACACGCACCCCGTCCCTCATCCCTCGCTACAACTGCCTGGCTGGTAAAAGGTGTGGCCACCCCCTCCCGGCAGCAGGGTGCACGTGATGCCCGTCTGCGGGTCTGCCACACACACACACCCCATCCCTCATCCCTCACTACAACTGCCTGGCTGGTAGCAGGTGTGGCCACCCCCTCCCGGCAGCAGGGTGCACGTGATGCCCGTCTGCGGGTCTGCCACACACACACACACACGCACCCCGTCCCTCATCCCTCGCTACAACTGCCTGGCTGGTAGCAGGTGTGGCCACCCCTTCCCGGCAGCAGGGTGCACGTGATGCCCGTCTGCGGGTCTGCCACACACACACACACGCACCCCGTCCCTCATCCCTCGCTACAACTGCCTGGCTGGTAGCAGGTGTGGCCACCCCTTCCCGGCAGCAGGGTGCACGTGATGCCCGTCTGCGGGTCTGCCACACACACACACACGCACCCCGTCCCTCATCCCTCGCTACAACTGCCTGGCTGGTAGCAGGTGTGGCCACCCCCTCCCGGCAGCAGGGTGCACGTGATGCCCGTCTGCGGGTCTGCCACACACACACACACGCACCCCGTCCCTCATCCCTCGCTACAACTGCCTGGCTGGTAGCAGGTATGGCCACCCCTTCCCGGCAGCAGGGTGCATGTGATGCCCGTCTGCGGGTCTGCCACACACACACACACGTACCCCGTCCCTCATCCCTCGCTACAACTGCCTGGCTGGTAGCAGGTGTGGCCACCCCTTCCCGGCAGCAGGGTGCACGTGATGCCCGTCTGCGGGTCTGCCACACACACACACACACGCACCCCGTCCCTCATCCCTCGCTACAACTGCCTGGCTGGTAGCAGGTGTGGCCACCCCCTCCCGGCAGCAGGGTGCACGTGATGCCCGTCTGCGGGTCTGCCACACACACACACACCCCATCCCTCATCCCTCGCTACAACTGCCTGGCTGGTAGCAGGTGTGGCCACCCCTTCCCGGCAGCAGGGTGCACGTGATGCCCGTCTGCGGGTCTGCCACACACACACACACGCACCCCGTCCCTCATCCCTCGCTACAACTGCCTGGCTGGTAAAAGGTGTGGCCACCCCCTCCCGGCGTCAGAGTGCACGTAATGCCCGTCTGCGGGTCTGCCACACACACACACCCCATCCCTCATCCCTCACTACAACTGCCTGGCTGGTAGCAGGTGTGGCCACCCCCTCCCGGCAGCAGGGCGTGCACATACCATAATGATTTGATTTTCAAAAAATACATGTTAAATCCTGCAATTTAAGGCACAAGAGAAAGACGACATAAAAAAGAAAACAGACAAACAGCTTATGTTTTTGAAAAACCTTGGTGTTAAGTTACATAATGTGCTGTTTTAATAAATAAGCTTGAATTTGTAAAATTGGGGGAACTAGAAAAGAAGGTGAGTGGGGGGCTGAAGATTATTTGACCAGAGTGCTTGGCTGCTTGCATGACTCACCGAGATACGTTGCATAACGCTTCCAGCTCTCCAGGGAAGGAAATATGCGCACGAAGCCTCCGCGCCGCTCGTACTCGGCCAGGGCCGCCTTGACGACACGTGACTCCTCCGGCGACAGGGACGCCCGCGGCAGCGACGCAGACTTCCTGCTGCTGGCCCCGGGGTCTGCCGACTGTATGTTCCGACACTGCGCAAGGCGAGGCCAGCTGTACCACAACTATCCTTTTTACAGGCCGGAAGTTAAACTACCTTTGCTTTAGAGACTCGGCCGCATCCAAGTGGTAGCTTGTACCGAGGTCAGAGTTGGTAAACAGAAAAAACAGTTTTTTTTAAAGACCAAACAACATGGTTCATGGTTTAGACCAGGGTTTTTAAAGGTCTAAACCATCTTTTTTTTTCTAATACGCTAGTTATTATTATGGTTTTTAGCATGTTCAAATGAAAACCATAAAACATCCCGCTTTCTGCCACTCATGTTGAACCAGAAAAGTTATAACATCAAAGGACTGAAGTCCAGCAAATCTGCACACCTGACTGGGACTTAACCACAGAAAGGGTATTTCCTTACAGGAACGGGTGTTTCCCACATAATAGGAACTAACCATTTAATATTTTTAATTTTAGAGGAGTATTTAGCTGGGTATGGTTTACAAACTATTCAGATAATTTAAATGATTAAGATCTTGATTAGTATATAATTATTTGTTCACGTAAAGCACAAGAAACATTAATGAGCAAACTTTTGTCTGTCAATAGCTGAGCTCATAGAGGCAATGATAAGGAAAAAAAATATTACTTTTATAAGTCCTGTACAAAGTTTTAATTTGGTAATGGAACTAAACAACACGAATTTGAACCAAACAAATACTTACACTGATACTGGATCTTCCGCGGGAGCTCTCGGTGGCTCGCCGGATCATGGGGTCAACTGCAGGCAGCCCAATTAGGGTGAGCAAGTCAACCAACATTGCTGACTTGATGCGTATGTCCAGTGGCGAATCACACCCCAGGGACGGAGACAAATTCACTTCCAACAACCACGGCTTCAGAGCAGAATCAATAAGGATGTCGAACCCGTACAATTCTGCATGAACATGACAACTGAAGATTTTTAGAGTTAAACAGGGTTCTCTGATAACCAATAAATTAGCATTAAACTTACATATCAGTAACATATAGGCAGCATTGTCTGGATTTACTTTCTGTATTTCATATGTATGGCAATTTAATCATTACTTTACGCAGTTACTCAACGAGTGGAAATTTGGTGAAGATTCTAGGATAATTCATTTTGATGCATTCTAAATAAAATTAATAAATCTATATATATAAAAATGAAACCCGTTTTCCTTGGTCACGGCATCACGCATGAACGGCTGGACCAATTTCACTAATTTTTTTTTTGTTGTGTTTGCTATGGTCAGGAGAAGGTTCTTATGAAAGAAAAAATTAAGAAAATTGTGCGGAAAATTAGAAAATTTAAGAATAATGAATTCCTATTTCCCTTGGTCACGCCATCACGCGTAAATGACTGAACCGATTTCACTAATTCTTTTTTTGTTGTGTTTGTTATTGTCACGAGAAGGTTCTTATGAAAGAAAAAATTTAACGGAAAATTAGAAAATTTAAGAATACTGAACCATATATCATATATAAAATTATTTCCAAACTAACCCAACACTTTGTACAATATAAATATTTTTAAAGTAACCTTATGACATTCAGCTTTAAGCGTTTACAGTTTCCAGTGCGACTTGCATTTGCAATGTCAATAAATAAATCGCAAGGGCAGTCGCTAAGTGTATGTGGCATCAACCTAGAAAATCCATGTTTTTCACATGGCCAATTATATGTCGCCTGTTCCCGTGTCGGAAAACCATCAACATTATTTATTTACGCGCCAGAACATAAAACTAAAAATATAGTTTATCAAAAAGCATTAGAGTAGAGAGAAGCAGTGAGGGGTACAGAGACTATTAGTTGATTTATAGAGCGCGCGTGGTATTGAGCTCATTGTTTACTTAAAAATGCCAAGTTGTTCAATAGCAATTTGTAAAAACATTAGTGGAATTATTGAATCCTATGGAATAAACACTATTTTGACAATATATATTTTGTTTTTTATTTAATTAAATTAGTAAGGTCCTTTTCAGTTATAGTGATACCAGGGAATTATGGATTCATTTTTATATGGAGGATATTATAGATTCCAGTTCAAATTGAATAGGTACTCATACCTAAGATAGGTCAGCTATACAAAATAAAGTAGTGCATCATTGCTACGCTAAGGCGGTACGAAGTTCGCCGGATCAGCTAGTATTTTATATTTATCAACAATGTTTAGAGGAAAGATTATATGGTGAATAGCGATAAAACAGAAATAACAGCGAAATTATAGTCAATACACTGCATAACATCCAAATTCATGGCCAAACAAAAAATGCAGTGAATTTGATCGTAATTACCTCTTTTTGTCTATTAAAAATATATAATTAATTTATAAATCTTAAGTTTAGGCTTTTGTTTAAAAAATTACAATATTATGTACTAAGTAAAAAATATTTAAGGTTTATATGATAAGGTTTTTTGCAAGTAAATTAAATAAAAACTGTCTACTGCTGATATCATACAGACACAGCAAAAGGTCCACAGAGAAACATAAGGAAATGTATATTTTGGGCTTTTAACATAGCATATCAATTTTTTCATTCATATTAATAGTGTTGTAATACTAAGACAATGAAAAAAAGTAAAATGTTAAATTAAAAAATATATTGGGACCAGAAATAAACATAAACCACACAATAAATTAAATACCCCCCCCCCCACCCCCAACACAATTAAAAAAGTTATGTAGGTTTAGTAGTAGTTTCAATACCACCATTTTTTGTTTTGATATTAAAAAGTCGAGATATTGATTTACAAAAAAAAAATGTTTAATTACACTAGTATAATAACAGTTCTTATTTACAGTTTTTATTTACAACTTTCTCCTAAACTAAGAAACATTAAAGATAAATACTGAATGTCTTAGTTGCAGTTTTTTTATTTAAATTTCTCTCATCAATAAAACTAGCATTGTTTTCATTAGATATTTAAAGTTTCTTACCACAAATAGTAATTTCAGTCAATCAACGTAATTGTGCTTTATATGTACTTATTATTACATGTGTTAACATTTTTAATACCAACAAAATCCACTATTTTTAATGTCAGAATTTGCTTATTTAATAACACCATAAAATCTTGGCTCTCACAATGTTATATATGTACAAAATTTTGAAGTCGTACAAATAAATCTAAAGAGTTCTGTATAAAGTTTATAAATCTTACAGCTTTATGATCAAAGTTGTACAGTAGAACCCTGTTATAATGTTCCTGCATATAATGTTTTCCTGCTTATAATGTCATCATGTTAATGTCCCAATACGTATTTCCCCCGTAAGGACAATGTATTTATTTCCTGCATATAACGTTCATAAATAGTGTAATTTCCTGCTTATAATGTTTGCTTTCTAAAATTCAATAAATGGGGAAAAAATGTTTTAAAACCAAATTATTCCAACACTTACGATAAAAAGTTTCCTTTATGTATGTTTATGTTTACAATCACTGCCATACAATACATGAAGTTTGTTAAAATACAGTTTTATGCAATATACTGAAGGTACACAATGTTAATAGTTACATTTCAGTTGGCACCCTTAGTCAACTCTTCTCTTCCTTGCCATTCCAGTGGGTATTAAGATGCACGTACATAGTCCTACGATATTTAAGTTGCCAACCATTGAGCGAGGGCATAACCAAAAGTGTTTTCTATTGCTTACAAATAATTTTTTTTTTCATTCATACGTAGGAATCCCAAAATTAAACATTTTCAGGTGGCGAAGGAGTAGACGTTCTCACTCTTAATGTTGTCATCATGAATCTAAAGACAATTTTACAAAAAAAATGTGGCAGTGTATCTTTAAAGACAAACAAAATTTAACCAGGGAACAAGACGAAGTTGAAAAATTGTTGGCTTGTTTCAGAAAATTCATGTATCAAGTATACTATCTTTGGTTTTAACATTAAAGTTGTTTACATAGCTTGGTGAGTCCATTGGTACAAAGCTCTAACATTGTTAAGTGCTAAATTGAGATTTCCTGCTTATAACGTTTTCCTGCTTATAATGTTTTTACCTTGTGCTTCCTTGAAAAACATTATAACAGGGTTCTACTGCATCAGTAAGAAACAAAGATAGCCAGAACAGGGTGCGAGGAATAGGTACTTGCCGAAGCAGTTGCGGGGGTGCGGCACGAACATGCGGCAGGCGGACACTATCGGCGGGGCGGAGGCGAGGATGGCCTTCACCACCACCTCCTCTATCTGCTGCATGAGCAGCGCCGTGTCGCGACCTTGAGCGCGCAGGTGCCTCAGCAGCGCGCTCAGCGTCCACTTGTGCCCCACGTCCTCGGCGTCCGGGTCCTCGCTCCTGCACGCAACCGGCGCTCGCTCGAGACCACCGGCCAGATTCTCTCGAGCACGACTTACCCTGACCGGGGGCGCAACAACAGGGGGGGTAAGGGTAATTTGCCCCCCCCCCCCCCCCCCTTCTGAAACCTTGAAGTGGGGGCAAACGGCGGCAAAGAAAGTGCTGTGTAATCAATTTTTAGATAATAAAACTGCTTAAATAAGCACCATTTTTCCCACCTTGAAATACAAATTTTCCCGGGGGAGGAGGACCCCTCCCCGGACCCCCCCGCTACAATAGGGGGAATCGATGATTCTTTATAAAAAAAGGTATATTGCCCCCCCCCCCCCCCCCCTCATTGGAAATTTAGTTGTTTGCGCCCCTGACCCCTAACCACTGTGATCAAAGGTTCAATTCCCGGCGAGGTCAAACCTCTTATTTTTCGCGAGTGGGAAAAGCCAGGCAGTTGGTTTTGTCTGGGTTATCCCGTCCATCCCCATCCATTCATTCTGCCGATGCTCCATTTTTGTCTTGTCAACCCTCATAATCTCTAAAAAAACCTCTATGTCAATGCAAATAACTAATCATAATCTTGCAAATTCATACAATATCGAACTACAATACACTCTTTTTTTTATTATTATTAAAACTGAAATAGTTATCAGGTTATTAAAATAATGTGAATTTGGAAGGTCATTACTAAAAAAAAAACTGGCAAATGGCTATATATTTAAGTATTATAGAGGTTCACTGATTTTAAATGAACTATGCTTCTTCAACAACAGGTAACTTATTCAAAGATCGGTGAGCATTAAAAATATACTTAACTATGAAATACACATTCATACTGAGTGTCACATTTACCTTTGCATGGCAATCGTAGTAGCAAAAAAGAGTGCAAACATGTTTTTATCGTTGCTAGAAAGATACATATTCTTTCCCTCCTATCAAGTACAAAACCAAACAATAATTTTTTTTGAGGGATGGAAAGAGGACAGAGGCACGACTCTTTTAGAACTTATTTTTTCAGTGGATGGCATTTGAAGAGGGACTAAAAATGCAAAATATACCCTTACTCAGTGGAACTCCGATGGTGGAGATGTGATCAGAAATCCTCCCCATATCTACGCCACCTTCTTACTATACTAAACACTTAAGTGCTATCGAATAATGACAGCATTAAAATCTACAGCAGAAAATCTACCTCCTAGATATTTATGTTACAGAAAAAGTTTTAACTATAAATGTTGTAATATTCTATAACATCAGCTTAAGGTTTCTTTGGTAATGGATTCATTTCCCTACTTTAATCCATGGGGAGGTCACCTACTCTTTCAGCTGCTTCTGTGTGGTTCAGATCCTTCAGGGGATTAGGCCTCGCGATCTTTCAATTTTAAATATTTTGATACAGCATGCAAAGAAGCTTCCGAGCTAATTTTTTGTTTGTTTTACATGGCATAAGAGTTAGCTTTGGCTACTTGTTTAAGTCAACATGTGATTACCATGATAGGTGTAATCACCAGCGTGAAATAATAAGTTATTTCCTCGCGGTGCTTACAAACTAGAGCCTGTTGAGTAAATATGTGGTTGCAACAAGGTATAGAAGGACTGGGAGATATGATTTACATGTCTTGGAATGCAAAAAATTGGGATAAATAGTTAAAAATTAGAATTATAGCATAAAGATAGAAAAATCCAAGATGGCGTTGCCCAATCCCCTTGAACCCTTTAGGAAGGGTGGACTTGAATTCTTTTAATGCTTTTCCATCAGGAATACCTAGCAGCACTGAATAAAGTCTGTTTCGGAGCAAGCATTAACAGCTGATTGAGCCATTTGCATATAATTCTCGAAGCACTATTTGTTCAGCATTTCTGTGCTTGGTTTTTTATGTATTATACTGCAACATGTTTTGGTTTAGAAATAACTCATATGGGCCTCAGGAATTGTTTGATTCCAACTCAAAATATATGCTTAGTAACTAATGGTTTCAAATAAGAAAATAAAGTTTTTCTATAGAATTGACTCTTGCTTCGCAGAAAGTAAGAAAGGTCACCATCAAGTCTGGTGTCTACAAATACCTGCTGAGGTTTTTCACGACTTTTGATACAATTTTGCTATGCCTTTTTTATATTACAAACATATATTTTATATAGAGGATCATGCAGATTTTTTATGAGAGGAAGCTAACACTTTTTCAATAATTAATTTCATATTATTTAAGTAAACTGACTATAACTATTTATATTTTATGTGTGACTAAACTAATGTAAAGCATCAAAAAACAAAATGTAACTTAGCAAAAGGTAGCTAGAAATCAAAGTTTCTTGACTTACAGCACTGTTAATGTTTATTTTGTGACTTTTCCATGACTTTTGTGAGCAGTTATTGTTTTCTTACTTTTTTGACTCGTAACTTGTAGCCACCCAATAAAGTCTTTACCTTAGCATTGTGGAGTTATTTTTGCGCCCCTCCCCCATGCCATAACCACAAAATTATTACACTCTTTTCCCACAAAGTTACACTAACTGTGACAAGTACAACAGAGACTAGTCAAGATTCCCAACAACTGATCATGATCATTTAACAGACCTGAGAAAAAAACTAGAGCATAGTAGATGGTAGGTAAGATGGATTACATGGTAGAGTAGATGGAGATAAGATGCCGCTAACATTTCAAGTGATCAAAGGAGCTTTGCATTAATATTTAGGTTAATTAAAGTAAATTTGGTAAACGGTTACAAGAAACTATGTTTCCATTTCATGACTTGACTATAACCACTTAAATTATAAAGGTGTCAATCACAAAAAAAAAAAAAAAAAAAAAAAAAAAAATCAAGCAGACGTAAATTGTATAGGCCTATTGTTAAATCGACTACAAACAACCATCTTTTATTATTGCATGATGACATGCCATTGTGGTTTGAGGTAGAACCCAAGTATAACAAACCTGCATACACTATTATAATAACGTTCTTCTTCACAAGTGAAAATTATACTTTACAAATAGATATTTTGCAAGATTATACTATTTTGTTTGAATTCCAGTTCAATTAAAGATGAAAAATGATTCTCTGTTGGTGTGGCCGGATGGCCCAAGGACCACGGGTCTTTGCTATAGTACAAATTAACATTTACCATCAACTGCAAACATGCTAAAGATTTCATTTGTACTGTTACACTCAGAGTATTTTACGTTAATTGTTTTGTTTGATGAGCATCAAAATTGTAATTATGTTTATTGTATAAAATTAATACTGTGATATGTAGAAACAAATTTTGCTCTATGGCACATTATATAACTTTGGAAAAACAGAAAGAAAACGGTTGTTATTACATGTAATGGAGAGGAGAATAAGCAGAAGAAAATAAAAGTGTGTGTTCATTTGGAATTGAGATGATTATTTATAAACTATATTGTTATAAATTTGGTGTTCCAGACTATATCAATAAGGACCTTTATTACTCACTCAGTGGTCTGAAAGTAAGTGGTCTTATGCTCGTTACATAAGTAGCTAAGCCGGCTCAGAATTTTTTTTAATATTCATCAAACCAATGTGGTAAATTTAAATAGTTACTGCTGAAACCAGCACACATTCCATCACTGAGTGGCGTGAACGAGGGGAGCACTCACTTTACATAGTCGGAGTGGTACTTGTTGATGCTGTAGTTGCAGAGGTGCATGCAGGGGTTCCACAAGTGCTTCCCCGTGGTGTCGTACTTGACGGCGGCAAACCGCACCAGGCCCTCCTCGTACATGTACACCAGCAGGGGGTCGTACGAGGTGACCGCCACGTACAGCCTCAGGTCGCACTTCCGTCCGTCCACCAGCAGGGGGTTGTCAATGTACTTGGCCACCACTATGTTCTCCTCCACCGGCACTTGGTCTGGCTGCAAGGGGAACACACTCCTCTCGATAAACACCGGCTCAAGGCACAGAGCACGACCGTTCCGATACCAGATACTGGTATCGGATTTGGCCGATATTAAACTTTTGGCCGATGAAAGTTTCGGCACAGATATCGGAGGTATCAGAAAAAAATATATATACTAAGAACTTTGATTTTTTTTTTTAAATATTTTCTATGTTTATCTGTCATAGTTTCAATAATATTTTTAAAAAAATTATTTTGACTACATTTTTAAAGGAAAATCATAAAAATAATAACTTAGGCACTGTTTTACTAAAATTAAATAGAAATAAAGATGTTCAAAAGTAAATGATGCACAGTTTTCAATAAACTTGCTTTGGATTTAGATATAGAAACAAAATGATATTTTCAAAAATATTAACAAAAAATTGTTTAAATTATCAATTCATATAGAGTCGCCAGCAATTGTAAATTTTGATAGTAGTGTAAGGTTTTGGTGGTGGTATCGGGATATCATAGTGATATCGGAAAGGAGATATCGGAACATACCTAGTGTAGAGACAATTCTTATTCATTCATATAACCTGGCTTTAAATTATATCATTTGAGACCAGTACTCCCAACTTCCAGGCAACCATCAGTAATCACATGTATGCATACAATTCAACATGCGTTAAATAAAGTTTCAGATTTCAAAGTACTTAACAAAATATTATCTTATTAAAAGAGATACATAACCAATATTTATCATATTGAAACACTGATTTTGAGACACAAAGTTGCTCTGTTTTCGCAGTAAATACCTAACTCCAAAATTCCATAAATGGCTAATTAGTAATAAACACTGAAAAACTATAATACTTAACAGTAAATATAGAGACTAACCCATATATAACACACAAGTCAAGGAAATTGGTCAAGGATGATAATGACCATGGCTAGAGGTAGGTAAAAATAGCAACTGGTTTAGATGATGCTAAATATTTAGTTAAATTCAATAATATTCTAAATTTAAACAGTATAATAAAATTCACAGGAATTTTTAGTTAGTTTGCAAAAATAAAGAATTTAAATAAATTTTTTTTCACAAAAGTGTTGGTTTTGTCAAACTATACATCAATTAAAAAATAATTGTATGGCTTAATTAGCAAAAAAACATGTATTTTGTTGCATGGATGAATTTACCTGGATATTCATATGCTTAATATTCAGAGTATCCATCGTAAATACAACTAACAATACAACGTAAAGAGTGAAAGAGTTTAGGTTAGGTGCAATCAAAATCTTTTTGATGCTAACAACAAATGCTGAGGCAATAAATAGCTTACAATTTTTAGAATTATTCAGCAAAATAAAACAAAAAAATTGTTTTGACGTAGTGTGCAATTCAAAACATTGGCATCATGTAGTTAGTACAATGTGTAGTTAAAAAGCTATGTTTAGTACTTGGAAAAGTTCTTGATTAAGCTAGGAAGATGAGAAATAACTCTCAGAGGCTTTGGAGATTAATTAAAAAACTTAAAAAAAGAAATGTGCTTAAGTGTACTATATAATGCTATTTTAAAAAACCATTTTGCTACAAAATGAGATTTTGTGTAATAAAAATTCTTAAAAAAATTAATTTATGAACACTGTTTTTACCAAACACTAGCCACGGCCCACAACATGGAAGTATTTGCCTGCAAAACAGAAATCAGAATGAAGCCTTTCGAACGCAAGCCCAACACTTCCCTTGGTTGATTCAGAGACAAGAAAACAAACTGGAGGTAGGTGAGGAAAAAGAAACATTTGCTCTTAAATTTGATTATCAGGCCCATACTGCGAAAAAAAATAATAGAGATAACTGACTCAATTTTATGATTGTATTTTTGATAAACTGTAAAAGGAAAGAAAATAATGCAAAACTGAATTTGAAACAAAAAAATTTACAACCAACCATTACAACACAAACTTGTTACCAACATTGATGCAGTAAATTATGTAATTTTCAAAACCATTGAGTTATATTTTATAGCAGGTGCCAGGTGCCCACAATTCTCTGCAACATTAGAGAATTATTCAAAAATTTAAAAAAGTTTACACATCAGTTTTTTTTTTCATTTTAAAACTTAAGGAATAAAAAAAATATAGACATTCATGTCAAATATAAATTCACAAACTTCCTCGAACGAGATACTCACAGAGTTCACAATATAAATCCCCCGACCCCTGGACGACGCAACAGGTTTTACGATCCATGGGCCTCGCATGCGATAGTGGTTGGTGCAGAACTCCCTGAAGTCCATGGGCATGACAAACGTCTGCGGGATGAAATCAAAATGCTTTGCGCCCTTTGTCAGCTGCATCTTCTGTATGTTCTTGTAGAGGCGATCCTTCCGAGTCAGCTCAAAGGACCTAAGAAGATAAAGAAACAACAGCTCATTCCTTGCAGCTTACCCCATATAAAAGCAGTGCCAGAATTCACCTGAAGTATAAACTTGTACGTACTTGTCCCTTTAAGTGACATCACAAAGGCTGAATGAAGTGCAAGTAAAGTATAGAGGTAGACAAGTAAAGAATCTGTACGTCTTGTGTATTTCCAAGTAAGGAAACATAGCCATTTTAAAAAGTGTTTTTTAGATTACGTTTGATAGAACATTTAAGTGGTTAAAGGCTTATTAAATCATTTTAATCATATATTTTAACTGGTATTAACAAATTGTGGGAAAATAAATATTCCAACAAAATGAACCTTGATGTTGCCTGCTGCAATGCAGGGTAAAACGTTGGTACAATCTACCACTACAATGTGATTCAACCTTGAAAGTCAAGATAGTTTAAACATTAAATATATGTGCATATTCAGGATAAGTGTGAATTCAACCGGCAAACTTTGGCTGCAGGTTTGTCACGACAAAATAAGTAAAAAAAAATCTATACGACTTATGGTCTGAAGTGCTTCCCAAGGTTGGTACACGTCTTTGGAACTAAAACAACACTTTTATTGTATATAACAGAGAAATTTTTAAGATGGCTCACCAACATCTGGAATATTTTCAATTGAATTAAATTCTACAATCACTGCAACTTGGGTCAATGTAGCAAAATTATTTTATTGGAATAATGGAGGATAGCTACATGCCACGAAAATAAGTGGAAAGTAAAGGTGTTACTCCAATTATTTTAATGAAATAATTTTATGACAGCAACAAAATTTGTGGTGGTTGTAAAAATTCTTTACATTAAACATATTCCAGATGCTCAGTGTTCCATCTTAAGTACGTTCTCTATTATTTACAATATAAATATTGTTTAGTCCCAATTTCAAAGACATATACCAGTCTTGGAAAGTACTTAGACCATAAGTGATATTGATATTTTAAAATTATTTTGTGGTGATGAACTTGCAGCTGAAATTCGTCAATCAAATTCAGACTTATTCTGTATACTTATCGCAACTTATTAAACAAATTTCGAATTTTATAGAAAATTGCCATTAATTTGTGTTAGTAAATATACTTATCATAACTTAGAAAACAAATTTATAATTTAATAGAAAGTTGCCACAAATTTTTGTTATTAAATAAGTGTAAAAAATAACTAATTTCAGCTAAAAAAAATTGTCGAAATAAAAATTGTTTATAAAAAAAATTAATACCAAAAATTATACACACATGAATTGCTCTAGTATAACAAGGGCAGGGATGACCGGACACAACAGTGTACTTGGATTTGGACACATCCAAAACGCCAAATATGTTACCTGGGAAAGTGATTTACTCGTTGATAAGACATCATTGATTTGAGAAGATGAGGCTTTGGATGCGTTCCCGTCCACAGCAAGTTGAAGTCCGGGATATTGGGACGAACCTACATTAAAAAGAGTACCACTTCATGAACTCAAATTCATACAAGCTACAATATACTATCTAAATGATTTAGCATAACATATTTGAACATACATTAATATGTAGAATATTTGTCATCAAAAATAATTCATTTTCTGATAGGTCTAATTGGAAATTAAAAACATGTGTGTTAATGGCTGACACTTAAGTACCTTCAATAAGTCACAAATGGTATATAGTTTTTAATCCACATATTTTAATGCATAATTATCAATAACTGTGCAAAATAATGAAATCATAACTTGAAAGTAAATTATAATTATCAGTATAACATTCCTAGTCTATCAAAAACAAAATTTAATAAAAAACAATGTAACCGGATTAAAACCCAAATGCTTTTTTATTAGTCTGCAAAATAATTACACAGACTCAATGATGATAAATAAGGAGGAGTAAAATATCACAACCAAATAAAACATTTTGTTGTTCATAGACTACAGCATTGCTGGATATGCCTTAAACAGTTCCTCTGTCAGATTGAATAAACTTTTTTTCGTGAAAGGAAATTTCTGGTACCATTTAAACTATTGCATATTTTTTAGACAAAATATTATTAAATTATGTAAGTGAATAACTGGGGCAAGTTCTATCAGTTTACATACAAACCATTCCTGAGAACAGAATGATTTGTCCAAAAAAGTGAGGATAAAACCCCGGATGTGATTTAGAATTCTAAACGGCACAAAAAAAATTACACAGAAATATTTCACATCATGCTTTAAAAATGTTTACACAGCTTGATGCAATGGAATAAGTATCCTTAGTGAATGGGTATCAAAATTCTTCAAGCTAATAGCAGCTGAGAAAAGTATATGTATTAAAAGAACGTCTGCAGTATATGTAGTTAGATGCAAATACCTAATCTGGTTTTATTTATGTATATGGTCATATATGGTCTACGATGTAGATGATTGAAAATGTTTTATCATGGCCATGTTGAGGGTTAAAATTAAGTGTCAACGACATGCATAACATCTTAAAACTATCATTCTTCTGTTGAATGATGTGCACAGTTTGTAGATATTCAGTTTGCTAATTCGTGATGTAGTAGAGGGAGTCTATGAATACCTAGTGAACAAATGTCAAAAAATTTTCAGGACCTTTGAAGAAAATTTTCATACTGTTTTGTTATCACAGGGCCATTTTTACATAAAGAAAAATAAAACAATAAAAATATATTTACTAGTCTCATAAATGTGACATATTTAATGTTATAGAGTAAAAAACTTTCCTGAATAATTTCCACTGACTTCAGTGAATAGCCTACAGCAATGTATGGTAATGTACAAAATGAAAGTTAGCAAAAGGCTGATACAATATTATAAGTTTCGTGACTTAAAGCACCACTAATGTTTATTTTGGGACTGTCAGTTTCATGACCTGAAGATGAATAATAAATAGTGGCAGCTCTTGAATTTCCAGGACCCTAAATTTTGGAGAGGGAACTTACTGGGGTTACCCCCCCCCCCCTCTCCCCCCCAACCGGGGTGGGAGGAGGTTATGGAATACCCCCACAAAGAGGCCCTCTCCATAAAATTAAAAAAAATTATATCATCTTCAAAACACCATTTTCAAGCCAACTGACACTGGTTTCACCAATTTATTAAAAAAAATTTGCTATTATAAATTATACTCTGGTTAGTTTTATTAATGCTAATGATCAAAATCCTACGAGGAAATAAAATCTTTGAAAGTTTTTTGAAAATAAAAAACCATGAAAACTCAATTGAAAATCGAAAGCTATTGACCAGCACTTTCAATTACACGATAATAACAAATTGTTTCCTTTTCCCAGCGTTGTCCATATTTGTCCCAGAAAAAAACATGCGCACAAGGAAAATGATGTTGTTAATGAAAAGCTACGACGCGGGAGGCTGGAACCGATTCTGGTTGTAAACATAACGTACTCTAGCGTCAGAAGCCGGCACACCACGGACATAACAACTCGATAAGGATTTGTTAGAGCAGTTGGGGACTGGTTGGAAAGGACGGATGTGCTAGCACCTGCAGCGACGCCGCATCGAGGTCAGTGTGCTGCAGCTGTTGCTACCCCGTGACGTCACCGTGTGGGAGAAAAGCCGAGGCCATACAGAGAGCTAGCTTCGCCATGTTCGCTGCGCCCAGGTGGCCAAGACAGGATGGTCTAGTTCGCGATGTCGGACGTTTCCGACGACGATGATATTCTGCTGGCTCTCACAGTAGGTAAACGTTAAAAAAAAGAAATGAGTTCATGAATTTAATTTAAAAATAAAATTAATTTGGAGAATTTCATCATTCGACGAAGCAGTTGCTTGTCTGGACGAAACCAAATTTATGGATTATTTCAGGATAAACTGAACTCAGTCTGATACCATTCCCTTGGAATAAAATCACAGGCAGTGTCCTGCATATCCTGCCTTCTATATTCTTCCATAAATTTATTTTTTTTAAAAACTTGGGATATTTTATTTTGCCACCGACTTTACCATTTAAAGCACGGAAACGCAGAAGTACAACACAATTCCGCGCGAAAACATCTGCGCATGCGCGAAGTCAGCGACGTTTTGGAAAAATGGCCGAGAACCCAACACCCGGTGACGTCGCAAACAGCGAACACGGCTTTGTTTGGCCAGTGACACCTGAGATGCAGCTGGCTATTCTTTACATCGCGAATCATAGCACGCACGCGCCCTGTGTGGCCGTAGCCAGGGAGACGCAACTAAATACGCGGAATAGGGCCACTAAAAATTTTGTGCGGTTGTGAAATGCGATCAAAAATTATTTTTTTAATATAAAGAAAACAGAAATCTACTAAACATAATGACTTAAATAAAAAAAAAGCAATTTTATAGACATTATTAGTTCAGAATTTATGGAATGGTGTATTAACGGAGTGGCGTATTGAGTATAACAAATATTATATGTACTTTGGAACATTTTTGACAAGGTTGAATTATTTTGGTATCAATGAAATAAGTATGGCGGCCATGCCCACGTGTGCATGTGTGTGCTCGTGTTTTTTTTTTTTTTGCAATTGAAACTAAACTTATGATTTTCAACACTTTTACTTTGCGGCTATGCAGTTTTTAAGTTTTGAAACAAAATATAAAGCACTTTAAAATAGTGTTTTGGTTACTCCGTATTGGAAAGTAGATAGTATGAAACATTCATGGTGAATATTCTCAGCAACGAACGACAAAAACAAAAAAAAAAAAAAAATCAAGGAAGCCAACATTTTATTTTGAAAAGTTAACGATTGTTAGGCTGATATGTTGCCGATAAATACCGCACAATTAGTTGATTTTCAATGAAAATAAGAGCGATAGTTAAAACACTGAGTTGCGACTATCTATCCTCCTTGCTTTGTGGTCCTAGCTAAAAGCGAGCGGATCCTCTCCACTTAACTGCTCACTGTATTGTAATTATTTTACGTTCAAATACAATTGGTATCGTTTCACAGAACAATTGCTCCCGTGAATAATGTAACTCAAAGTTTTATACACATTTTCAAAATGAAGTAAATTTAGGTAATTATACAGCTTTGCATAACAAAAAAACTAAATTCCTTTCTTTATTTTCATGTTTAACCCTGCAGGACTCAGGTGCCAAGGTTTTACGCCAAGACTCAGGTGGGGTCTGAGAGACCCCAAAAACATTTTTGTATATATATTTTATGAAATGACATAATTTAAAACCGACCATTAATATTTGTTATCTGACGTTCGGTAATCACTTTTATAGCAAAATATTAAGATTTAATGTGAATACACAGAATTTAACATAAATCAATACAAAACACTATTTTTATGAATGAAAATCATATCATTTCACAATACTTTGACAAAAAATATTCAAAACGAAAAGCAAGCTGTATTAAATAAAATAAATTAATAAACATTATTGTAGACTGTCATTTCTGATATTTAAATCTCTGGATTCAGTTGCTGTCCTCTGTAGTTTCAGGTGCACAATTCCTGCAAAATGGAACAATGTGGTCAGTACAAATGTGACTTTTGCAGTGCACACACTGCACGTTTGTCTTCCTGTCTTTTGACCGTGGACACACAGTGCACCGTGAGCGTCTAGATAGTTTTGTAGGAGGCTGAGTATCCTTATCATCATGTTTTACAGGTTTTAATTTTGCCTGCAGCTCTCTTCTAAGACAAGGGACTTGGTGTCTTTCGGTACTGCATTTCTTGACGAGTTCAAGTCCTAGTGTTTTCAAATAAGTTCTCCTGTTCATCTCGCTCTTTGAATTGCTCTGAAAAATGATTTGGGAATTTATTCCAGCAACATTCATTAGAGCAAAAAATACTGTCAGTGGCCACCGCCTGCTGTTGCGAGACACATCATATAGAGATGATAGTTGATCTACCATGTCTACTCCTCCCTTTGTGAGATTGTAGTCAGTTATTATTTCTGGTTTTTTTTTCTGGCCAGTGCTCTCATCAATTTTTGCATCGTGATGCATTGTAGATAATAAAATTACAACTTTTCCTTTCTTAGGAACATGAGATACTAAGGTGACATCTTTGCAGAAACCAAAAAGACTCGAACCAATGGGTTTTCCTTTCGTTTCTGAAAATTCAGGAGGTATTTCCCTCTTGTTCTTGCGTATCGTTCCTAGGAGTGTAAGTTTATGATCCTGCAGCAAACTTATTGCTAGAGGATAGCTAGTAAACCAATTGTCTGTTGTTACATTTCGTCCTGACCCGGAAATTGGGGCTACCATTCTAATAACAACATCATGAGGTGAGTTACTCAACTTGTATGGGCCTTCTGGTTGATTTCCCACATAAATTTCTAGGTTATTTGTGTAATACATCCTTGCATCTACAAGGGCATATATTCTGATGCCATATTTAGACGGTTTACTTGGAATGTATTGTCTAAAACTAGCACGTCCCCTGAATGCTTCCAGTTTTTCGTCGATTGTCACATAAGCACCAAGCGAGTAATTATTTATGCAGTTTTTTACAAACGCTTCAAAGAAGTCTCTAATAGCTGCAATCTTATCAGTTTTTGCCCTTTCTTCACGTGTACCTGCATCATCGAACCGAAGGCACTGTAGGAGAAACTTGAATCGAAAGAGTGACATCGTAAGTCTGAAAATCTCTATGCCAGTGCCATCTTCCGCCCACAAATCCCTTAGATTTTGCCTTCCAGATTTGAAAACTCCAGCTAAATAGAGTAAACCCATGACGGCTAGTAATTCTGTTATCTCAGTTTCCCTTACCCGCTGCTTATCAGAATACGAAGCACTTACTTTTCGTATACGCTCGTTAGTGTTTTCAACAATGTTCTCCAACATGTCCGATGTGAAAAACAAAAATAGTGCATCCATTACTGTCAAAGCATTTCGAGCTGATCCACGCACTCCTGGTAATTTGCTTACTATATTATGGCTCCTAGTACGGCATGTAGCTGATGATGCATTCTGTCTCCATTTTGTTATCTTATCTCGTCCTACGTAATACTTATTATTAGCATTACCTGAATCCACTTCTGAGCTCTCATCTGACGTGTCAGCGTCCTCTTCTGTTCCAGTCTCATGTTCACTTTCACTTACATTGTCTTCTTCTTGATCCTCATCTTCAGGAAATGCCGCATTATCTTGTCCTCCAGGGCTACCTGATGATCCGTCTTCTGCTTCCAATTCCTCTTCCACTTCACGCAGGAGTTTATGTAATCGCTCCTGTTCAGCTTTCCATGGGCATGTCATCTAAAGATAAAAAATATCACAATAAAATTTGACACACATAAAAAAACGTCTTACATTTTACAGAATTACATGGCTGTTGCAGGGTAAATTTGTTTATTTACTTACCTTGTTGACATGAGAAAATACCGTGAGAACTCAGGTGGGGTCTGTAGGACCCCAGGCGACTTTCGTAGGTCCTCACAGGCAAACGACTAAACGGAAACTGTCAATCGTGGTGGCAGCATTATCTACCCTCCCAATCTTGAAGGTACCTGGAGCCACAAGGCAGACGCGCGCGCAACATAGTGGTAGCTTCAGAAAACATTTAGCCTGGGGTCTGCCAGACCCCACCTGAGTCCTGCAGGGTTAATGTTAAAATACAACCAGATACGCACAAGGAACAATTACCAATGGGTACTGCCTTCTAACACATTTATTATATTGTTACGAACGCGGGAGACAAGGCCGCGACGCCTCAGCGGCCTGGCGGCTCCGTACGGCCACTGACGTCACGCGCGCATACCTTCGGGGATTAGGGCGGCCAGGCCTCGCCACCCCCTGCCACCGCGGACACCTTCCTCGGCGCTGTCATCCATCACTCAGCGACCTGGGAATCCCGCGGGCTTGCTGAGACCACCGCGTGGAGTGGCGTGAATACTGCGCTGCTGTTCTGGATGCTTCGAGCGTCGGGTCGGCCCGGGATGACGCGACACGTCACAACCACTTCAGTCAGTTCCAGAAGGACGGACAATGGGTATAAAAGCGGCGACGCCGGCCTACGCGGGAGTTCCAACAGGTGAGAGAGTTAGGTGCATGTTCGGCGAGCAGTGCGAGATTGTGTGTGATAGGTGCGAGGTAAGGGGCGAACCACTGTTGAGCCTAGCTCCAGTGAGGAGTGTGGACTGGACAGATACTTAGTGATACTTGTGAACATACATTAATTGTGATGATTTAATTATTAATGTAAATATTAGCAGCAAATAAAACTGTATAAAATTAGTTGGGCTATCCTTAAGAACCCGTTTCCCCCAATCGTAACAATAACATACCATTCACCAACACCTTTATTGATTCAACATTTTCCCCTTAAAAAAAACTCTCACCACTTCAGAGTGCATGAACAGATGCGGCACATGTTAATTCCTCGTACTGTGTAACTAATAACTGCACATAAGATATACACAGTAGTTTTCAGGTATATTTCTATCTACTCCACGCAAAATCAATACAAATTGAGGGATATTGTCAGTTCATCTCTCCGAATAGGATTTGCATTTTTAATCCAAGCGGAGTATTACAATACACATTAGGCATCATTCCATGTCCAACGTATTATGGGCGTACAAGGGCGAAGTGATTCAGGCTGCAGCCTTGGGATGGCAGGAAAGTGGGTCAACTTTGAAAATCTTCTCTGAAAGGCGCTGCCGTTCGAGTGGCGTCCAGCCAAAAATAGCCGCGTGCATTAGAAGACACATTGGCAGGCCCGACTGGCAACCCTCCATACCGACTCCTAGGTCGCGCTCACGTAAGTCGTAAAATAACGCTGTTTGCCTCCATTCTCCTGTTGAACACAGTCGTCTCGATACTTCACGGGTATGTCTGGTTGTTTCAAGTCCGCACGCAAAGCGTTGCCATCAGTGGGGGATCCAGGATTTTGGTTTGGGAGGGGCTTGACCCAGCTGAGGCTAGGCTTTATCAAGGCAAACACTAAAACAATAGTGGACCCAGATGCTTTTGGAGGGGGGGGGGGGCTTGAGCCCCTTAGCCCCCCCTCTGGATCCGCTACTGGTTGCCAATTCGTTAAAGCAGCATTAGTTAATTAAAAAAAAAAAAAAAGAAGTCGTAGGGTAAGGCGGAAGGTATGCCAGTATTCCTTTTCAATAAATTAATTCAGAAATATACTTCGGAAATACTTCAGGAAAGTGTGTTTAATGTGTTTTACACAAATATTGCCAGACATAACAATTACGTAAACTTACTTGGTAATATGCAATGCTTTATACTTATATATATATGTATGTGTGTGTATGCACACATATGTATAGCAAAACGTGAGAATGTCACAACCAAACAGCGGGTCCATATAGTCAGGGGTGTTGGTGGTGCGGCGGGGTGATAACTGCGATTGCTCGCTGGTGCTTCTAGCGCGGTATCGCCTCTAAGCGCAAGGCTGTGTGGACTGGCGCGCAGTCTTCTCGTCATGCATATGGAAACTATGAGATTTGAGCGGTAACCATAGCATTATGGCGGAGAAATGAAGATAAAAAAAAGGGCGTAGCGAAAGTTCCTTGAGTGCTTTCAAGAATCTGTACCGGGTGTTTCATGATCAAAAATTATTCTGAAAACACGCGTTTAAGCCATTTTCACTCTCCTGAAAATACGGGTTAATTAATAACGAAAGACAGAACACTAAGGGTTTAGAATAATTTTAGTTAAAGTTCTACAACAACCGTAAACCTTGTCGCTTCGTATAATAGTTTCACTGACACCATTATATTCAATTAATTTATCTTACCTGTTTTACAGTGTCGATCTTAACTTGGGGAGGGAGATAGAGGGAATACCTTACCCCTATTCCCCCCACCACGAAGAGTGAAGGCAGTATGTTATTTTGGGTAATTCAAGGTGAGCTGTTACAACACCTGCCTACGGCTACTACTGAAGACCCATGTGGCATTGTGCAGGGGCGTAACCAGGAAGGGGGGGAGGTGTTTAGCACCAAATCTTGAATGAATTTCTTATTCATCACTCAAACAAATTTCATATTAAAATTAATAAAAGTTTTACCATTACAATATTTAAATTTAAGTACCGAAAACTGCTAAAATAGCACTATTTTACACCTTAAAATCCAAATTTTCCCGGGGGAGGACCCCCGGACCAGCCGCTTTAATACGGGGGGGGGGGGGGGGGGGGGGGCGGCATACTTTTTAACACCCCCCATACACAAATACTGGCTACGCCACTGGCAGTGTGTTAGTGTCAATACTAATGTAAGGTTTCTTAGATTACGTATTTTAAATTTTTTGTTCTTTTTTAGTCTCCCCAAACAAAACAAAAAAAAGTGAGCAAGTCTTCAGTACTCGCCAGAGATGTGGAACGTCAATCCTTGATGACAAGCAGATTCAATTGTTCTGATGTTACAAACACACTTACATTACGAATCTCGGACACGCAAATCTAACGTGGAATTTTTAAAAATAATGCCGAGCGTGAGTAAAACACACGCATTGTGTTTTTCAATTACCTTTCCCGACGCGAATCACACGTAGTTTCCGCACCCGCCGCTAGAATACGTCGTCAACTATCGAATCATTCGATCTGCCGAGCGAAAGGTTAAAACTATATAATGAAACGGGTCTGATGAAAGCGAATAAGACTTGGAAAAAAAAATTGGTTGTCTGTAAAGTCGGTTTACGGACGATAGTTTAACGTGACAACGTCATAACAAAACATTGATGAAATGATTGCATACTTTTATGAATAAAATTGAATAATTTTTATTGCATTATCACTATTTTGTATGGATACAAAGAATGAGTGAAATGAAATCTACAATTTAATTGATAAATTTACTTTTATTTGCACTCATTAATTCAAATATGTTTATTACTTTAACGAACAGATTATTTTAACTGTAACTTTTATACATGTTTGCTTTTTAACTTCTTCCCATCTGTGTTATTCTGTTAAGGATAGGACGATGATAGGAAAAGTAGGAAACGAATGGGAGTGTTTCAAGTTTAATGTGCCTCGAAAAAGTCAAATCGATGGTTGTTCCAATCGAATGTAAGAGATATAGATGCGGCGCAAGCGTACAATGAGCGTAACGGGATAATGTGCGTAACGGGACACTTTTTCGTGCGTGCAGCCGGCGTTCATCGATTTATTAGACGTAAAGTAAAAAAAAAAAAAAAACAACTAAAACCCCTGCTTTGAACAACTTGTTGAAATTCATTAAACAGTTTACTATCAAGTTTAACTTTGGCTTTGTTCGCGCCATCCGCCACAGAAGGCAGCAGCACCATGCCCGTTCACGAAATCACTAATGCATGGCCTCCAACCTTCGATTACGGGCCCTGGACCCGGGATCGGAGACGACCCCCCCCCCCCCCCTGCAATTTTTCAGTCTCGTCACGTGCTACATTATAATGGCGTGGTTATTTCTTACCTACACTCGTTTTTAGAATGTTATTTAACCTGAATATACAGGGTATAATTATGGTTACTATCTCATAATTCCAAACTAAGCTTTATTTATAAAATATTCAATATGTTTTTCCTAGTTTGTAATAAATTATAATAGTTAAACATTAAAAAAAAAAGTGCGTGTACTTAGGTACGCGCGTGAGGAGTTATACTTCTTTGGCATCATTAAAAAATAGTTTTTAATTGCATGCAAATAATTCTCCATGGTAGCGTCAGGGCCGGTGCAAGGTAAATTGGCGCCCTAGGCGAAAAGCCTTAATGCCCCCCCCCCCCCCCCCCGACACCACAAAAAATTTTTTTTCTTGCCTCAAAATACATCACGTAAGCCTAAGATTTTGCCAACAATTAAATGTAAGCAGGTTTTTTTTTTTTACTTATTACAAATCATAAACTGTTACAAAAACCCATTTTCATCTAGTTTCAATAATCGTTAAACATATTGTATCAGCTGTTGTGTGTCGTGCTGCGCCGCCCCCAGCTACTTGGCGCCCCAGGCGGTTGCCTGGTTCGCCTGTATGGACGCGCCGGCCCTGGGTAGCGTTATTCTCCATGGTAGCGTTAAGCGTTTAACGCAACCTTGTTGGAAGTCTCATTAGCAGTACAACTTCAATAAACAGGTCCTGGACCCGGGGGTCCGCCATGCCGAAACGCCGCGCACCGCGAGGCGAGGTCCCGCGGCTCGCGCGCTGCGGCTACGCGACTGCTCGGCGCCGCGCTCCAAATACCGCTCTGCCGGCGGCAGACGCGCCCTGATTCGCAACACGTGCATCATCTGCGTCCTCCCGCGCGCCCCCGGGATTACATTACGATCCGCCGAGGCCGCGCCCCGCCCCGCCCCGCCCCGCCTGCTCGGCTTCGCACCTTCCTCGACCCCCACAATCAGTGGCGTAGCCAGGATTTGTGTATGACCACCCCCCCCCCCCCCCCGTATTAGAGCGGGGGGTCTGGGGGTCCTCCCCCGGGAAAATGTGGATTTTTAAGGTGTAAAATAGTGCTATTTTAGCAGTTTTCGGTACTTAAATTTAAATATTGTAATGGTTAAAATTTTTATTAATCTTACTATGAAATTTGTTTGAGTGATGAATAAGAAATTAATTAAAGATTTGGTGTTAAAGGGGGGGGGGGTTGAACCCCTCAACCCCCCCACCCCCTGGCTACGCCACTGACCACAACGCATCTGTCCGCTGAAGGCGCGGGACTGCACGGTGGTTGCTAGCAAGCAAGACGCTGCTGTCGGCCAAGGAAAGCCTAATGTCCATCAAGTTCTGTCCTTGCCCGAACACGCCCGAATATTCTCACCTTCGGCCAACCTCGGGATCAGTTTTATTTTTGCGCAGGAAAAAAAATGAATTCAAATATTAAAAGTGGTCGGTCAGGTTAGCTACATTAAAACACTTTAACACACTATGGACGGTTAGTTAGGTTAGTATAGCTACATTAAAATAAACAGAGAAATATAAATATATAAAAATAAACCAAAGGTTGACCGAAGGTGAATATTCGGGCGTGTTCGGGCAGGGACAGAACTTGATGGACATCTTAGGCTTCCCATCGGCCAACGCCCCGGCTACCCCTGTCACCCCCCCCCCCCCACCTCCTCGGGCACACGGCAGTGTTCCAGGCCGTGGCCACAGGATTCTGTGATGTTATCTATATAATTGAATTTTCAAAGAAAATTTATCTGGCAATGAAATCTTAGGAACTCCAACGTTTACACGTGATTTCGCTCGAGAAATGAAAACCGAACAATCTATATGTAGTTCATTTTTATGTTAATTTTGTTTTAATACTCTGTGCTCAAGTCAATTGCTTGTAAAACACGCCGTGGCCAGGATCTTGTGATAGGGGTCCGGTACAATATATTACAGTAATTTTTACGAGTAAGTTTTCTATATAATCTAATTTTAAAAGAAAATTTATCTAACACTGAAATCTTTGGAACTCCAACGTTTACACGTGATTTTGCTTGAGAAATAAAAACTGAAAAATGCATGTTTTTTTTTTAAATTGTTCTTAATACTTTGTTCTCAAGTCAACTGCTTGTAAAACACACATGCCCCGTTAGTATGAAAGACACGCTTGCAGTAACACGTGGGCAAATGGTACTAAACGCGGACTACTTGGTAATACTATTCCTACCGCTTCTGTGTATGAGACTTGTCGGGCTAAAATGGGGAGGAAATACACTATTTTAGCCCAGTAAGTATTACAACAATCTTTCCTTGTGTAGCTAAGTTGCTGTCTTCTAATGGGTCCGGACCCACGGACCGCCCCCTGACTGTCCCTGGGTGTGCAGAGCTTCAGAAGAATCCACGCGATTTTAAAACTGCTCCGAGCGACGTCTGTTCGCGAAAAAATACATTTAAAACGCTGAGGGCGGACGCGCGGTTCTTTTGTCCGGATGCAGTTTGTAAACTGTATTTTTTAAACCTGTGAAAATGGGTAAAAAGCGTGTTTTCGGAATATATATTTTTTTTGCACGAAACTACCGGTGTAAATTCTTGAAAGCATTCAAGATATTTGCATTACCAATTTTACCTTCATTTCTCCGCTATATCAAGTGAAGCTGTTTTTTTTTCCTCGAAGCTCTAAATATTGTTGCATATCTCTGGCGAGTAAATTCATGTTATCTCATGTTGCAAATACAATAATAATACGAAACTCGGACACAAACTTTAATGTAGAATTCTTTAAAATAATCCCCACGCCTGATAAATAAACGCAAATTGTGTTCCCAGTTACATTTCGTGAAGCGAATCACACCATAGTTTCAGCACCCGCCGTTAGAATTCGTTGCAGGAGCAGCTACGTCAACTATCGAATAATAATATGACTTGCAGAGCGAAAATTTAAACTATATAATGAAACGGCTCCAATAAATACAAAAATGACTTGGAAAAAAAACTCAACCCCGGCTTTGGACCTGATTTTCGACTAGGAATTTTATTAAAATAATGACCATCTTGTTGAAATTCATAAAACAGTTAATACCTACTACAAAGTTTCCCTTTGGCTTTGTGAACACCGGTTCGCGCCATCCGCCATCAGATGGCAGCACCGTGGTTACACATTTCCGTTCTTTGCGATTTTCGTTCCGTTCACGAAATTATTCCGACCAAAATACTGTATACCGAGAGCTAAGATGTTACACATAAAAAAAAAGTGATATTGATAGGGAAAATAAATTACGGTAGATTTTTTCCTCTCTCGCGAATATATACACGAGGTGAAAAGACGTGCAAGCAAACCAGTATGGCGTGAAAATGAAGGGTGGCGTGTCCACAGGATGTCACCCCCAGCGCGACGGATCGTTACAGCACTTCGCTACCCCCCCCCCCCCCCCCCTCGGCCATCCTTAACATTATACAGCAGTCCGAGGATATTTCAAGGAAAGGGCAACGACGCGGACGCACCACAACGCCGAAATACCACAACGCCGAAAAATGTCATTGCAGGACTGCCACAAAGGTTAGGTTAGGTTAGGTTAGGTTAGGTTAGGTTAGGCTAGCCTAGGTTAGGTTGTGGTATATCGGCGTTAAGATACATTTAATAAACACACACAAATTCATTCAGTTGTTTTTCATTTTGCTCCTGTGCCCCCCCTCCCCCTCCCCGCAGCAACATTTTTCGGCGTTACTGTATTTCGGCGTTGTGGTACACAGCAGTTTTCTAGCTGTCGGCGTTGCGGTCAATTTGGCATTCGGCGTTATGGTATTAGGCGTTATTGTACGTTCGGCGTTGTGGTATTTCGGCTTTGTGGTAACGACCCGGCAACGACGCCTGTTTCTTTCCTTCTTTCATAGGTCGAGCTATGCGCTTCGCAGACGACGTCATCACAGACTGCAACACACCTCACGAATCAAGGCTAATGTAGTTTCAGTTAAATAAATAGACAAGTGAAATTGAAACGATTGAAAAATGAAACGGGGAGATGCGTGGGAGGGGTTAGGAGGCGCCCGAGAAAAAACAGCTGATTTCACTAACTCATTTTAGCATCTGTTTGTTTCCTCACGGCGCGGCGTTTCAAAGTACAAGACCCTAAAACGTTTTGTTAATTGCTTACTTAAGAGTGGTATATACCCCTTTTTAAAACCAGTTATACATGCGTCCACTACTAGCCTATTTTCTCGAGAATTATGATAGCTACAGCTTCCAGATTATTAATCTGACGAGAAAAGTAATGCAGTTTTTCCAATATAGTTTTATATTTTGGAAATCGTGACGCAAAATATATTTAAAAAAATGGTAAAAACAAGCAATTCGTTGACGAATTTCTAGTTATTCGATGAGAAAAATTAAAATTTGAATCTATATTGGAAAAGATTATATTTTTCTGAACAAAATGGTATATTAAAAGTATAAGGTCACCGCATTAAATATCAGTTTATTTGGTTAGGAAAACTGGCTAATTTGGCATTTTCAGTGTCTGCCTTGTGCTGCTCGACGTGAAGGTTGACGCCAAGCTCCGGGAAGACGAGCAGGGTGGGGATGACACTGACACGCCTCAACGTCGCCCGCTGTAGGGGAAGTGCTGATCTGTAACGGTGATAAACCTCCCTCCTCCCTTCAACCTCCTCCCGCTACACAGCAACACCGTTTCTCTGAAGGATTCATAGTCCAGGCATTTTATGAGAAAAAGGGGTCGATTTACGGACAAATTGCAAGAAAAGGTTTTATTATATCAAAATTTGCAGAAAAATTTGTAGAATAACATATCCAAAATCCACCGAAATCCACTTTATTTTGGTAACGTTTTTTCCGGGATTTGTCCCGGAAAAATGCGGAATAAATTAATAACTGGAAAACGGTGCGTTCTACGAAGAAAGGTAGAGACACTAAAATTAAAGAGAGCCAAATTTACCATAACATACAAAAAATTTACAAAAATACACTAATAACTACTATTTTGTTTTCTGGAATTCGTCACGGAAAAACCTAAAATATTGAAATAAATTGAAAATAGCGCATTTTACAGCAAAATGTTTCAGGACAAAGTTAAAGTACACAACGATTTTCATAATATATTACAAATTAACAAAAATCAACACAAAATAGGTTTTTGGTTTTCCAGAAAATTTCCTGGAAAAAAAAGGACAAATCGAAAACGTATCGTACGTCAAAGAAAGTCGTGACTAAAATTAAAGACTTTTTTTGTATTAAATATAATTTAATTTCACCAAAATCTGCTCATATATATAAATGTATATATTTTTATATGTATAGTTTTTTTTGTGACTCGTCCTGGAAAATCTTTAAAAATTCAATAAAACGAAAACGGAACATCGTATTGAAAAAGTTTCGGTGGGACAAACAGAAGCACACAAGATTTCCTTTACCAGATCCTAAATTCACTGAAATCTGGTAAATAGATTTTATTTTGTGATCGGCCACGGAAAAAGTATTGAATATGTAGGCAAAATAACAGAAAGCATTGTATCCCATGTCAAATTGTCAGATCCGAACTATATTCATTTTCCATAATATATATTTAAAGTCACTTAAATTATATTCCTTTTTTCAGTTAGTGATGTGTTAAAACGTTTTTGAAATCTACCAAAATTATATTCCAGAAAACAAAATCAGACTCATTTCAACTGCTTATCGTTTGAAAGAAAAATTCGACACGTCCATTCTCACAAAACATACCATACAATTAAATTTACACAAGATTTCCAGTGACCTGTATCGAGAAGAAATAGAAAAATATACACACATTGGGATGCACTCTAACACACAATACTGAATAAACATGCATTAGGTAACATACATAAGTACTTTAATTTAAAATATAGGTTACCTAAACAAACATTAACGTGATTTTATATTTCTATTAATGTTAACAAACTGATCCAACAATTCGGAAAATTACCTACATATAAGCTCGAAATGTTATTTAACAGAATCATCCTGTTTAAGAGTGGTATATACCCCTTTTTAAAACCAGTTATACATGCGTCCACTACTAGCCTATTTTCTCGAGAATTATGATAGCTACAGCTTCCAGAGTATTAATCTGACGAGAAAAGTAATGCAGTTTTTCCAATATAGTTTTATATTTTGGAAATCGTGACGCAAAATGTATTTAAAAAAATGGTAAAAACAAGCAATTCATTGACGAATTTCTAGTTATTCGATGAGAAAAATGAAAATTTGTAACTATATTGGAAAAGATTATATTTTTCTGAACAAAATGGTATATTAAAAGGTCACAGCATTAAATATCTGTGTATTTGGTTAGGAAAACTGGCTAATTTGCATGGATATGTAGGAACACCCTACCTTAAAAGCCGTCACAGTAATTGCAGTCCTCGGGAGGTAATTCACGGTTTTTACAGGTTGATCCATGACAGTTTCCACAAGCCGAAGAACATGAGATGCCGTGTTTCCTAGAACTGCAGTTGGATGCACCGCAACCATCTTCCTTGCAAGTGCACCTGATTACCTTAAAAAGGCATTCCGGAACTGTTGGCTTGTCTGTCGAAATTGGCAAGAGAAGGTAGCCACATTTTCTCCATCCCCATTCTTCTGGATTCATCTTAATTCCCTTCCATTCTTGTATCTGATAGAAAACCCTTAAGAAATGGAAACGAGCTGAAGCACTAGTTGGAGGTAATTGTTCTGGTTGTACACATTTGGAACTAGTAGCTGCATTCTCACTAAACACTTTACAACGCAAAGTGTCGAGTGTGTCACTTCTTGACCCATTGTACAGGCGTACTACAGCTGTTCTGCCGATTTTACAGTGTCTTCTTTTGACACACTGGGAATACTATCTGAAATACTTTCGCAAGTTGCCTGAAGGCACTGTCATTCTGGAGCAGATCCAATGTTTTCCCCTTTCCTATACCATAGATGTGTGATGTGTCACATCCCATGAATGCATGACAGAAAAGAATATTACTACAAATTTCATCACCGAGCTTCAGCTTTAGCTCCTTAATGTGATATGTTTTCTTCTGCCTTTGTTCACTTTTTAAACACAAACAGTTATGTGTTTGTGAGCCAAAGTAGTAGAGTAAAAGGACAAGTAAATCTGTGTCTGTTCCTATAACTATTGTCAACTGTTATTTTGCACATTTTAAAGCTTCTTGGACAATGTAAATATCTGCATCACATGGTGCTTCAACAACAGGACATTCTGCTTCGCGTAAATGTATTGCTAATAACCTTACAAATTGTCCTTTATTTCGCTCGTTCAAAAGAAACATATCTTTACGGAGTGATAGATGCATTTCTCCTGTGAATTCAACTACGGGTGATGCATTACCTCTTGTTCTTCTCATATGTGCTGTGTCTTTAGTACTGTGAGTTTTCCCATATCCATCTAATACAGTAGTTGCTAATCCATAATTTTTTAAGATGAAACTCACGTACAGCTGAGCGATCTCGTTGTATGTTGCAGTATGGGGCCAAGGTAACTGATGAAGTAAATATCCTCCGTCAATGACATATTTAATTTAATTTTATATATTTTATCGTTTGCAGAGTTATAACACATGGATACATAAAATCACTCAGTACAAGGGAATGGGAATTCAATCGTATAAATAGTAACTACATATACCAGCCAGGACAATAGTACACAAATTTTAAGCACAATTTGATAAAGGTCAATTATATAATGCAATTTTTTTGCCCATAATTTAATTCACGATTTATTTTGAAGTACAGTGCACGATTTCCGTTTTTTTTTGCTTTCGATAACTTTTTACCGGGACATTTCCTGAAAAACAAAAAAAAATTAAATGTTGATCTGTGTTAAATTCTCATATATTATGATAAACATTGTTTACTTTATCTTTTTCCTAAACCATTATGCTGTAAAGTGCACAATTTGCGATTTATTTCATTTTTAATATTTTTTCCGGGACTAATCCCGGAAAACGAAGCAGAATTTATAAGCTGATTTTCTTGAACTTTGGATATGTTATGGAAAAGTTAATCTTCTTTAATTTTTGCCTCTACAGGTTTTGTCATCACATGCACCGTTTTTGAGTTATTATTTTATTTCGTGTTTTTTCCGGGACAAAACCCGGAAAAAAGTTACCAAAAGAAAGTGGATTTCGGTGGATTTTGGATATGTTATTCTATGAATTTTTCTGCGAATTTTGATGTAAAAAAAACCTTTTCTTGCAATTTGTCCATGTTTTTTTCATATCTTTCCTGGACTATCATGGGACAGACGATTTCCTTGGCGAGTAGCTTGAAAAGAATCTTCACTCGGTAGCAAACTACATTGTAAAAGATTTTTAAGTCTGCTGATTCGATCAATGGTTCGTTAATGCTGTTTGTGAGCTTTCGCATAATATAAAAAAGACGCAATTATCTGTTAGTCGGTACGCATGGAAAAAAAGCAAGACAAATTAATCGGTAAGTTAGGGCGACTTTATTTAAGTGCGAAACGGAAGAAAAGAAGACCAACGGATCTGATTGAGTACCAGAAACAAAGGTAAGATATAGCGATACCGATATTAATTTTTCTTTTATCAATGTAAAAGAACACCGGAGAATTCCAAAACCGGCTAAAAACTATTTTAAGAAACATATTTTACAACTTAGTTTGTACAATGCATTTAATTTTTTAGAAAAATCCGAAGAGTTGAAGAATATGGTGCAGTTCAAGAGGAAGTCAACAGCACAATAACTGATCCCCAAACAGCTAACTTGACGGCTCATTTTTCTTTACCAGGATCAAGCAACGCAGGGAATGAAAATATGGTTCTGAATCCTGATGAGGAGTAAGTAGCCAGTGTTTTATACTACACAAACTGCGAACTGTATTTAACGATAACATTTATAATTAGCATTTTATTACGTTCAGAGTCTAATGAAAGGCTTAAATTTTTCATATAAATAATTTTCAGTTCAGTAATTGAACTTCTATGGATTTGTTCTTGGAAAAAAATATATATAGGCCTAGTGTTACGGACAGATTAAAGAAAAGTTAGATACTCGGTATTACTGTTGTATGCAAGTCATAGGAAGTTATTATGGCTTGACGACCATACATACGTCATCGATTATCAATTTCAATTAGTAATTTTAAAAAGTGAACTAATAGGGCATTTATTCAGTCCAAGAAAAGTTCATGTGACGTGAAAAATACTAGTGCTATTATAAAACAAGCCGAAAGATAATTAAATTAATCAGTATGGGTGAAGTTATGAGGGTGGGGGAATAATTGCGAGAATGGAAGGCAAGCTATTGATAACTCACTGTGTTCGGTTCCAAAAGACAGTTTCTTCATCCCCCACCTCATTTCCCTTGTTTGAGCGTGTCTCAGTTTACAAATGCGTTCGACTATCAACAAATTATTGTGTTACTTGTGGTAGCCGCTAGCTGGAAAAACGCCAGGAATCCTTACTGCTGTATGTTGCAATATTCAAGTGCGTCATTGGGTGATTGTCCATGTTTCCTTATAAAAAATATTGAGTGCGAAAAATTTTCGCCTCGTAGGCTTTCTAGTAAAGGACGATATACAATATGGCTCTCCTGCAAACAAAAAACATTCAGTAAATATATGACATAAATTATTATTGTTCCACGTAGCCTTTCCTTTTTTTTGAATGTTACTTCTTTGTATGCAAGTTTGTACGTGCATGCATGTGTATGCCCGTATCTCGTGCTGTACCTACATTCTGGAATTAGACTTGTCATATTAGTGTACAATAAAACTCTCTTACATCATATCCCACATTTACTGATTAGTTTGCGAACAGTGGTAGAGTTTATAGGCAGGATTATAGAATTAACTGAATATTTCACTACCTTTAAAGAGTAATTCATCAACATTTTGAGCGGAACACACAACTATAAAATTGTACTCAAATATGAGAGCCAAAATAGGAAATTTCGTTACTTTTGGAATTTTGATACTCAACATGTCACAAATATATTTTGTTTTAATCTTTGCAGGACAGTCACCAAATCGTACGCCAAACTTCAGCCACCAATCCAACTGCTGGAAACGGAAGCCGGTGTTTTTCATTGGTCCACGGAAGTGTCTGACACCATCATCATAGAAAACATCAACATCGTTGAAAACTTAATAAAATGGCGTATGAAATGAGCAGTGTTCAACAGGAAAGAAAGGTATTTAGAACAAACATTTATTGCTGATTTAGAATTTTTGTAATAAAACGTTTGAACCTATTTGAAGCCAACAACAACCTGCTAGAACCTAGTAAGAGCCATAATATACTCTCATGACATACTTAATGTTCCAGCAGTACAACATGGCAGGCAGTCCGAAGAAATAGTCATCAAATAGCTAGAAGACCAGGAAAAAATTAATATAAGTAAAGCTGGTCTTTTTATTGACCAAGAACACCCATTTCTTGCCGCAACACCCGATGGCCTTGTTGGCGAAGGTCGTCTCGTAGAAATAGTGTCCTGCTTCGGCATATGGAATGGACATAAATGAAGCCATGCGAGAAGGCAAAATAAAGTATTTGAAATATTCTGAAGAAAGTCCTACTGTCATTTCATTTAAAAAAGATCCTGAATATTTCTACCAAGTCCAGGGTCAACTTCACATAACCAGAAGGGATATTTGCTTGTTTGGCATCTGGACTTCGAGCCAAAATAAATTAAAAGTACCTATTGGAAATTTTCAGAGACGACACATTCTGGAAAGAAAAAAATGGAACCAAAACTCGTTTTATTTTACACACAATGCGTTCTTCCGGAATTAGTTGATCCTAGACACACAAGAAATATGGAAATTCGGGATCCGCCGCACATAACAGAGGCTATCAGAAGTCATAAGATAAAATGCATGGGAAAACGAAGATCGTCCAAAACAAAACCGAATATTACACCCTGATTACACTAAACGTGAACATTTTTCAAGCTTTTGCAGAACTTTCAAGAAAATGTTGGTCTTGGATAATCATTCAAACTAATTTTTATAGTGACCTGTTTGATTTATCAATCTAAGTCGCCTGCTCACTTTGCTTCATAAACTATCACCTTTCATACTGGAAATTATTCTTGCTCATTGTTTCTAGAACGTTTAACCATGCCAAGCATTTTCATGAACCTTCATTTTTAGTATGCCAGCACCTACGAGTGCATAAGAAAGTATAGCCCGTGTGGTCACGTTCAGTGGCTACCTAGAGAATCATTACCGTAATTATTTTGGATATGTAAAAAAATAAAATGTCTTACCTATAATGTAAATTTTAAAGCTGAGTTAAGTTTTCCAGAATGGTTAAATGCTCAAGTGAGCAATGGTGTTTAAAATTATAGAAGACATTGCTTGTTTAGGTGAATAAATACTGAGGTGTTCGTAACTGTTACTTTTGAAGGAAATTAATTCATTTGGCAGCCAATTGAGAAATTTTGTAAAATTTTTAAATGAGAAACAAGAGAATTTCATAAAAAGAGTGTTCGGTATGCATAAACTTCTTGTCTGGTAAGTCCTAACAAAAAGGAGAAACGAAATAAATGTATAATAGCGACCATAAAAATATTTTGCTTCAGTGGTAAGCTGAATTAAATTCTGTGTTTTGTTGTTTTAAAAGTGTGTGTGCATTAAATCGAATAGTATAAATGCCTGTCTAGTTAAAAATATAAAGCTTATGTACATTTTTTGTGCGTCACAGGTAAAAACCAATTTGTGTGTAATTCTACTAAACTTGTTTAAATAATCTGTTGTCGTTTACTGTATCGGATTTGTAAAATTATTTCTATTTAAGCATTTGTTTCTCTTAAATACCTCTCTAAAGGCCATCTACATACTTTTAAGATTGTTGGACTTTTCTGCAAACTGTTTTGAAAAAGGTTTTTGTGATGTAAAAATATTTGTGTTTAAAATGTCTATTATACCGTACAGTTTTTTTTTTTAAATTTGTCTTTCTTGGAAGTAACTCGTGCCCACGTTGGTTTAATTTATAGTGCTCTTTTTAAATTTATTTGTCTTTTATAACATAATGAACATTGTATATTGGTGTGAAACAAAATGTATGAATTACGTGTGAAATAAATACATGTTTTATAATGTGGAATTATGTAACGATTTTCTGTATAGTGCCTTTTTATACCACGTCCAAATAAAATATATGCTACCTGCATGATAACTCATTGCCATGACACAAGTGAAACAATTACAAATGAGATTATTCCATGTTATAAAAACACGAACACTTTTTTTAAAAAAATAGTACATAATATGTATGTATTTCGAAAAGCTTTTACAACTATCATTGACAGATGCGAGTTATAAAAAATACATAACATCGATTCGGAAAATATATTTAACTTCGGCAAGATTTGTTTGCAGAATAAGGTAATTTCATGTTCCTTGGAGGATATGTAACGTTTAATATCCACGTGACTTCGAAAATTACGATGTAATATCACTTTTCCCACTTCATGTAAAAGTTTGTGTTTTTAGCAAAAACATAGTAATCCATTTTATCTTTTTTTTTTTACTTATGAACTACTAAACACGCGTAAAAAAATGCTACCATTACGACAAACATACTTTTCGCGTTATTTGACATTTGAGTTGAATGAAACGTTGTATGTAGCCACTGTTAGCTCGCGCGGCGTTCCGCTCGTACGGGGAAGGCAGGCAGGCAGGTAGCAATGCTGTCGAGACATCCCGACCCGTACCGCGCCGTCATGAGGAGGGAATGACCATGGAGTGAGGGAGGGTAAACCGAGTCTATCCCCTCCACCGACATCATTTCGCCAGGACGCGCTCCTAGTAGGCCACTCCTCCAAGGCTAAACTCCGCCCAGGCTAGAAGTATTTTGTGCTGCTCGCGCCGGATTCTGAGTAGCCGCTTCTCTATATACCACTCTTAAGGCTCGCTCTCCAACGCCAGGTTGATTTATTTCTTAAAAGGGCACTACTTCTAAAATTTTAACACAATACCTCCTTTGCATTTATTGTTATTCCAAAAAAAAATTATTTTAAACAGATAATCTTTTAGTGAAATATTACGGTTGTAAAAAAAGGCGTGCAAATATAGGTAATTATCATCACTTGCGCGACATTTTTTTTAACACCCATAATATTACACGAATATCTGGTGAATATATTTGTAGCAGAACAACAAATGAACAGGAGGCATCGAGTCAAAATCTTAGAAATAACACTTAAAAAAAATTAGACGGGAAAAAACTAAAAAACTAAAAAACTAAAAAAAAAAAAAAATCAACATGAGCCTTAACTATTTTACTCTGTACTCGGGTAGGAATGCTTACACTAGCCTACCAACCCCGGCTTTGCTGGCGCAAATATATTCTTAACACCGCAAAAAATTAAAAATATTTTCAAATAAAAAAATTAACGCAATCAAATGAAATGGCACTATGGTTGTGATACCGAAGTGGCCAAAACGGTAGCCTCTCACGAAGGTGTTCCACTTTGCGTGACGCTCTGGGTGTAGGTAAGTTTCACTCGATGGATAAAATAATCGTTAACAATCATTCGAAAAAAAAAAATAAGTTCGCGACCATGACTGGAATAGTATTGAAGTGATTGGAGAGTATTCCGCACTCGAGATGGGACTACAGAACTGACTCTCCTAATGCGACCGGAAGCGGAAAGGGGACCCCGCCGCCGCCGCCGGAAGCGGAAAGGGAACGACGCGGAAGATAGCTGCGCGGTTGGCCGCAGAAAGCCGGTGGACTGGCGGCCGTGACCGGGCACAAACACAGGCACAAGCACAGGCACAGATACGGGTAAAGGTACATGCATAGGCACGGGCACAAGCAAAGGCACAAGCACAAGCACAGACACCAGCACAGGCACAAGCACGGGCACAATCTCAGGCATAAGTACGGGAACAAGCAAAGGCACACGCACAGGCACAAGCAGAAGCACAAGCAAAGGCACAAGCACGGGAACATGCACGGGCACAGATACGGGTAAAGGTACATGCATAGGCACGGGCACAAGCAAAGGCACAAGCACAGGCACAGACACCAGCACAGGCACAAGCACAGGCACAGACACCAGCACAGGCACAAAAACGGGCACGGGCACAATCACAAGCACAGGTATAAGCACGGTCACAAGCACGGGCACAAGCACGGTCACAAGCACGGGCACGGGCACAAGCACAGGCACAGGCACGGGCATAAGCACGGGCACAGCACGCCTGCCGCTGGCATCGCCTGGTGGGCCGGCACGACTCTCGCGCCCTGTTCTTCGGCGCTCGTCGTCCGCCCAGCTCCGGTCGTCCGAGCTACTTTCACGCCCATGTTCACTTAATTACGACTTTCATAGCTGGAGGTAGCGGGCGGCACCACGGCATCTTCAAAGACCTGGAGAAAACCTTGTTTCTGGACTTCTTCACGACTTTACAATACATTTGCTAACAAAGATTTTACATCACGGGGTGATATAAGCTAAATTTAACATGAGAAAATGTAGTACGAATTAGCTGTAATATTTTAAAATGATTCAAATGTATAAATTACAATTATTGGTATTTATTGTGCGATATACCAGGATGTCTAAAAATACTCGGAGAACCAAGTAGGCCTACTGGAAATACTTTGGACCTTTTAATAAAGTTTTCCTAGAAGTTTTTTTTAAAGTCAAATGTCAAATAGTGATAATTTTATATCTATACATATACATACAACCAAAAAAAAAACTCGAGCAATTATACAAAAACGTTCTACAATTCACAAGAAACTAATTTTTGAGTTAAAAAGATAAAATATTTTCAGAGATAATTTCCACGTGATTTATAAGTGGGCGGTTTGCAACTATTTATGCGATTATAAAATGTAGTGAGCCGTAAAATAATATGTGAGCGAGTCTTTCAATATTCAATATCCAGTATCGGAATTGGCAAAAATCACGAGTTCTCATGTTGCAAATACACTTATAATACGAAACTCAGACATTAAATTTAACGTCTTAAAAATAATGCCGAGCATTATAAATATTGTTTAAACAAAAAAAAAATTCTTGACGCGAATCACACGTAGTTTCTGCACCCGCCGCTGGAATTCGCTGTCGGAACAGCTACTTCGACCATCAAATCATGCCACTTGAACGAGCGAAATGTTAACTATATACCTAATGAAACGGTTCCAATAAAGGCGAGGAAGACTTGGAAAAAAAAAAACTAAGCCCCAGCTTTGGATTTGGTTTTCGACAAGGAATTTTATTGAAAGACTCACAGCTTGTTAAAATTCTTTGAACAGTTAATACTACAAAGTTTACCATTTGACTGTGAATTTTTGTTCGCCGTTCAGTTCACGAAATTACTTCTACCAATTGCCGTATATCGAGAGCTAAGATGTTACACACATACAAAAAAAAATGCATATTGGCATGAAGTGACTTCCAGCAGCGTTGTTTATTTCGGGAACTTGTGCAGACACCCCAGGGTCACTTCCGCCACTTCGGACCGCGAGGCCCGCTGTCGCAGCGACGGTTTGCAGGGGTCGTTACCACAACGCCGAAATACCATAACGCCGACAGCTAGAAAACTGCTGTGTACCACATGGCCGAAATAACTGAATGAATTTGTGTGTGTTTCTTAACGTACCTTAACGCCGAAATACCACAATCAAACCTAACCTAACCTAGCGTAATATAACCTAACCTAACTTAACCTAGCCTATCCTAACCTAGTCTAACCTAACCTAGTCTAACCTAACCTTAGTGGCAGTCCTGCAATGACATTTTTCGGTGTTAGTGTATTTCGGCGTTGTGGTAATTCCGCGTTGTGGTACACCGCAGTTTTCTAGCTGTCGGCGTTGTGGTCAATTTGGCATTTCGGCGTTGTGGTATTTCGGCGTTGTGGTCAATTCGGCATTTAGGCGTTGCGGTGCGTCCCCGGTTTGCATCACTCCCTGCAGGAGCTGTCTCGACGAGCAAAACCCGTCAGAGCCACACAGCTCCGGTTCCCGGGCTGAGTGTGCACGCAGACATCGATCCTTCGCAAGCCATCCTCGGAGAGTTATCCTCTTTCTCAACGGAACCCGCACCCAATGCTCTAAGTTCCCCATGACGAGCCCGAACCCTCCCGCCCCCAACAGAGCCAGGAACAAATAACAATTGTATAATTGTATTACAATTCTGTAAATATATTCTGAAATGAAATGCAACATAGTTTAACAAAAACATTTATTAGTCAACGTGTTAATAAAAATAAAGTTATGTACAGATTGTTGTTGACTCTAGAATCAACCTACACAAATGTCTTTGTGGAGCGAATGTAAGTTAGTATATCATATATTAACTGTACATTATCATATAATTGAATATTGAATACCAAGTATTATCGCCTATGTATATGGTTTTTTATGGCTCCTAAATAACAGTAACGATTCAGCGATCCTCGATAAATTGTCAATTTTTAATACTATCCAGGTTTTTCCATCATGTCTATAGTCATCGTATTTCGGTAAGAGTAAGAGATGGAGCTCTTGAAGTGGTTTCATTAGATTCTGGGTGCCAAAAATAGTATGTATTCAATAACACCAAACAACATCACTTTTGATGAACCACATATGCACCTGAAAATATAATATTTAATACATATATGCATGTAATCTTTGTGTGCAACTTATATACACTATTTAGTATTTATACATATAAATACGCATGTATTGGCTTGTATACATAGTTAGAGCAGTGGAGTATCGAAAAATATAGAAGTTACGATTTTCAGCAAAATCTAGGAATTTACACAAATGTGTTAAAAAATCCCTCTAACGTTTGAACTGTTAGATATGAGATAACATAATTATACATATTCTTGAAGGAAATTTTATGCTCTACAATTTATTTACTTATGACTTATTCGTAGGACAAAAAACAAAGAAAGTTAGGTAGTCAAATAAGGCAAAAAATGAGAGAAAATATTTTTTTCTCCAAAAATTAGTGGCTTTCGAGCGCAGATATCTCGGAAACTATGTGAGATTAGCGATAAAGTGAATAGATAAAAATGTTGTGGAACATTTTGTCAGCTTTAGTTTTGTACAGTGTGATCTTTTTGCTAGGTCACATAGTTTTCGAAATAAAAACGAAAAACAGAAAAAAAGAGACATTCTACGTGCCCCCCCCCCCCCGCACACCTTCTAGGAGTGGGTACTTTTGGTATGTTTTCCTCCTAACAAGTCAAAACAACGTCCCAAAGTCAAATTTACCTCTACACCCCCTTTTTGAGCATTCATTGACTGGACTAACTATGGGATTTTTTTCTTAAAAAATTGGTTATATATGCATGTCCACTAGTGATCATTACAGAATGAACAAAAAAATAAACACGCAAAACTGATTTTTTGTACTTTGGTTGTTTTTGCCAAAAGCTCTACAATTCATCAATATTAAACGCAAACACGCCCTGCATCAAATTACCACTTTGCATGTATTAACTTTAGCAAAGACACGAGTTTTGCTCAAATACAAGTGGCAAACAAACCCACAAGGCATTGCTTAAGTTAGCTGAATTAAACGGCTCTGTTTGCAAATTGTTATCAAGTGCTGGCTCTGTGCGCAAAGTCATGAATCGGGATATGTAGCACTAGGCGGTGCTCATTTCCCAACAGTCGTTTTGCAAAGCAACACATGACGTTTGTTTACGAACGAAGACAACCACAATAAGTTGTATACAAACACTGTTGTAGAATAACGGCACACGGGCGAATCTAGGCTTTCCTTCGCCCTGGTCATAATACATGATTAGCGGCACCCCCTCCTATTTTTCACAACAGCAATAAACGTACCAGACAATTTTTTTTTGCATCTGTTTACATTGTATGCAATATTTTTTTATTAAATTTAATTTTAAATTAAAGTTTTTATACTTTGTGTACCGAAATAATGTAGTTTTCAGGGTTCAATACTCAAACAGAAATTACAGGAGAAATGGGGGGGGGGGGGGGGAGGGGCGTAGTTTTAATTGTGTTACATTTGAAAATAACAGTTACTTATTTGACAAAGTACAGAAACTAAACCTTCTTCAATGCTGTAGTACCTAAAATCCTAAACATATCCAAGGGTCCGATAAACAAGTTATAAGCACATATGCATATACACACACGGGGCGCAGACATTCGCAGGGGGCCCCGCGTGGGTTTCAACCGACGCAAGTCATATATGGATAGGGTTCTTTTATGTTGTATACCGCCCATATTTTAGCCTCTATATGCACACAATGAGCAGAAAACGGAACATATATATATAAACGTGCTGTTCAGACACTTAATAGATATCATATGTTAATTTTGATATATTTCAGACCTTTTGTGGTCATCGAAGTTTCTTTTCGGCCCATCCTGCCCCCTCTGCAACGGTGGCGGAAGGATACGTAGACCATCGAGAACCGTAACATCTGCTACAGCACGCTGTGCGAGGCGACGGACGGCGGACGTCGAGGGTTGTGCCCCACAAGGGGGGGGGGGGGGGGTTGTTGTCCCGCCACACGCGACCCGCTGCCCCGGTGTGCACGCGATCAATAGCGTAATGCGTATACCGCCGCCTGCGGCACGGCGGATCTTTTGGCCAGGACATCCACACCTGACAGCTTGGCCAACTACCAAACCACCCAGGGCCAAGGACAAGGAGGCAACTTTTATCATAAAAAAAAATTATTTATTTTAAAAATACTAACCTGCACTGGTATTTGTTGCCATTCTTCAAGACTGGATTACTAGTCTCACCAGGCTTGCAAACATCCTGCGTATATTGTGGACAGTAAATTCCCTCCGTAACTTTAAAAACAAATCCTTGGAAACCAATTTCCGAAATATTTTCTTGTAAATCTACATATTTAACAGTGTAAATCGGAAACTAAATTATTTTCAACATATTAACTAATTTTTTATGAAGAAGAATGAATTGCTGTACCCCAAATTATGATAAACATGGTGTTACAACAAACAATTTCGAAAGACCCACAGAAATAAGTTGATAAATTTTACGTTTTACATGATTGAAGCTGTACCGTAATGCACTTGGGCTACTAAGTTTTCAAATAATTTAGAACACCTATATTTTCCACATATTTTTGTGACATGGTAGTACCCCCAAATTATTTAAATATATAATTTTTCAACAACCGCACAATTCGCAGTGGTTGTAGAACTTCAATCAATTAAACATAATCCAGACGCCTAGTGTTCCATACTAAATACTTTAATATTTACAGTAACATTGTTTTTAAGCGCCAATTTCAAAGACGCACACCAGCCTCGGGAAGTACTTAAGACCGTTAAGTGGTATTAGAAGTTTTCATATTATTTTGTCGTAATGAATCCACGGCCGAAGTTTGATGGTCGAATTCAGATTCATCCTGTATAGGGCGAGTACAAGTTACTAGTCGGCAAAAAAACTAGGGCGCGTGAAAACGAGAGGTTTCTAGCGTAGTAAGTGTGGAATACACAGGCCGAGCGAAACTCGTTTACTCGCTCATAAATTGGCCGAAAGACGTAATTTTTATAGGCCATAATTTAATAGTTCCTTATTGGAAAGTCGCCTTCGTTAAAGCAGAGAGCATGTGCTAACCCCCCCCCCCCCTTTTTTTTGAGACTGTAAATGAATGACTCTAGGTAACAGTTTAATAGTAGACATATTTTTTTTTGAAAATAATTAAATCCCCCCCCCCCTGATTTCACAGGCGAAACTATTTTGAGTAGCCAATCTTTTTCTACATCAGGCATTCAATTACATTACTCTATGTAGTATTCTTAACGCGATAAAAATATCAATAATAAACTATAATAAGTTGTTATGACAAAAAAAAAGTCGAATCAAACGTAGTGCCTTTCGGTTTATTTCTCTCCCTCATAAGACCCTTGAAACACAAACACATCACTATGCATTCAATGCCAGCTCACTTAAAACACTTTTAAAATTTTCGCTCAGTGTTTTCTCTTAGTCGATATATTGTAAAAAATATTGAAATGATTGTCGTATAATGGCATCAGTTAGCATAATATGTGTAAGACGACTATGTTCGGCTTTAATGTTGAGAATTTGTGAACAGGGATAATCGTCAGAAAATCTTTACACATCACAGATATCAGATGGAACAGATTTGCAAATATTTCGATGTTTGATCCTGCAGTGAGAATAGATTGGCTGAAGGAAAAAATAGTTCAAATAATGTCAAGCAAAATTTTGTTAGGATAACGTTATTTACTGAACAAAATATAAAATGGTAAAAAATTGATTTGGTTCCGATGACCAGAATAGAGTAGAGCTGTGTTGAAACAAAACCTGTAGTCACACCAAACGTTCGTGATTTCTTTGGCACCAGGAAAAAGTATCGGACAAGGAAACAAATCCTTTATCTCGGTGCGTGGTTCACACGTTTGGATCGTAAGTCAAAGATCCCGGTTACCAGTCGGAGGACGGGATTCAACCAGCTCAGAGTCAGCCAGACACGTGTCCAAGTTTGCCCCGGCCAAACAAGGTCACCGCGCAGAGCAGACTGCAGTGTCAGACACTACAGTAAAGTTACGAGCTTTTCAACGAAGGATTTAACTCGAATAATCGAAGAATTCTTGCGTATTTTCAAAATAACTGAATCCTCGTAGAAACTACTCCGACTTTCGAGTTGTTATGTTTCGTTAATGAACCACGAATATTCTTTTGGATTAGTGTTAAAAGTACTCGTAAGTGAACTGTGTGTCCACGGAGATAGTCATAAATTAACGAAAATCGGTGGATGGTATGTAATTTTCGTTCCTCGTCAATTGAATGTGAAAATTATTAATAGTGTGGGGGAATCCCCAAGACCCGTACTGGTCGCACTGCAACCATAGAACAATGAGAAAGATGTAGAACCATGTTTTGAGCGACATGTGACGCTATCTGTTGGGTGGGTCCATAACTACTAGCAAAAAAAAAAAAAAATCTCGGACGGGAGATACAAACCTAAAGGGTTAGCTTTATAATTTGAATGCAACTACTTGACTGCTCAGTAAAAGACAATTACTGTGAAAAAAACAACATTTAGGGCTGGTTCGTATAAAATAAAAGCATGTTCTAAATAAATAAGAAGGAGCTGCAGTCATTCTGGTATGCTACACCACGTAATACGTGGCTACCAAAATAAAGTGAACTAATTTTTTTACAGGTTTGTTTGCCTGATAATAGCTGATGCATTACTTCTCAAAACAATTGTAGCTACGTTATTAATATTTTATTAAAGCTAATATCTATTGGGTGGACCTAAAACTATTTCAAAAACAAGGTCTCAAGTCTCGGCAATTAGAGTCTCTCCCCCCCCCCCCCCCCCCATGACTGCAACCACTGTCGCTGGACTACCCGAACGGTCGCGCAGTCTTTTCAATGTGTGTTCGTTACTCATGACACTCTTCCAGCTACGAAGCAAAACCATTTCCTCAGCAACGAGCGCTTTCCTCACTGGATCACACTTTTAACTTTTACCATAGGTACAACCTGTTCGCCATGAATGACGATGAAGCGACTCACGACAGCTCGTAATCTCCCAGGTCTTTTAAATAACATATTACTGCTCGGTCTAACGTGCCATGTCTCAATTTTATGGCATTACTTTGCTATAACGGCTATTTATGTAAATTTTTTAACAGAATTTTTTTTTTTGCATTTATCGTAGCCAAAGTTACTTTAATCAAATATTCACTGAGTAAAACGTTGCGCAGTGATAATATGTAGGAACACTTGCACGCATTTTTGAACCTATTATAACGCTTCATGAATATTTTTTGAAAATATAACTAACCCAAAACAAATAATTACAAGGGAGGTATCGTGTAAAAATTCCACAAAAAAATTACCAAATAATAGTAAAGACGAGAAAAAAAAATAAACATGGACTGTGACACCGAGCCTTAAACTGCACCGGTCATTAACATAATTTTCTTTTGTTTTCTTAGAGGACAAGAGCGCCGGGTCCACTGGAACTAAAAAGACCCTAGCTGAGGAGGCAATCGCTACTGTGGAGCGGGCATGATAAACGTAACATTAACGCGAACACTATGTTTGAAGGAAAGAGGAAAGCCTTTTGAATATTATGAAGTCGCCCGCTGCACACACACAGGCCTAGACCGCCTAGTGAGAGGTCGTATGTCGATAAACACCGCGCGCAAATACACTGTGTCCATAAAAGAAAGCCCCAGTTTCAATGATATATTATAAAAGTTTCATTTAAACTATTTACAATAAATCACACATAACATTTAAGGTAAACTATGCTAGTTTTTCTTACAAATGTCCAATATGTGCACCTTTAGTTATAGGGCACACATCCAACCGGAAGTTCAATTCTTCAATTCTTCCCACAGTTTGGTTAACACGTCCGGCTAATGGAAGCAATGCTCTTCAATTCTGCGTCTCAACTCTGGCAGATCATTAGGTAGCGGCGGCACGTAGACACGATATTTTATAAAGACACGAAGTAAAAAAAAAATCGCGTAGCTTTATGTCAGGTGAACGTGGAGGCCAACGAAAAAGAGCACTGTAGTCTCGACCATTAACGACCAATACAACGGTCACGGACTTCGAAGTTCAACTATCTCGTACAAAGAGATTCCAGATTAAATTACAGATTAACTCTTAGCAAATTTCAGAATACAAAACGCTTTATGCTCAGAATTCGCCAATTTGCGAGAAAACAACAAAGCAGTACCCGCACATGCGCTTACCAAAAACTGTTCGAGTTTCTCATTAATTGTGACCTTGAACCGAAACTCTAGAAATTTACAATTGATACGATTAAAACATATTACTGGGACATGCTTTTATGGACATACTGTACTTAGGGCTTCATCTGTAGTACTTAGGGCTGCACTACAACCCTCTTCCTCCCCACAACGGTGAATCCTACAGATTTGCGCCCTTGAATGAATCTTAAGAATTTAGTTTTCTAATAATGAAGTTATGCTAATTCTGATCTAACAATCACTCATTTGTGAAATTTTGATAATTAACTGCCGATTTCTCAGCTCCTGAAGGGCGCACCGGAACGGATTCCTACACGACTCCCTTTCGTCGGGAATCACGTCATGCGGGAGGTCGCGCGACTTCCCACGAAGAAGGCCGGATCGGAGAACCGCCAGGGCCCGGGACAGTTGTTAAATATTCAGCACGCGGCCCCAAGGATCAGGCCAGGCATTATTCATGTCTCTGCCCCCCTCTCTCTCGAAGAGTCGCCAGAGGCGCCAGTCCAGATAACAGCCGCCCGGCACGACGCAGACGCGCGCATTCCCAGCTCCTCTGACGTCACACCGGACAACTCGCGCGCGCAGACGACAAACACGCGCTCGGAAAAGGGGACGTGGCGTGGTCAACAATTCCGCTCGCTCACTCCGACGCATGCGACGATTTCGGAACGCAGCGAGTTCCTGGAAGGTCTCGTCGCGCACCACTGCGTGGCAACGAAAAGCCCGAAACGGTGAACCATTCCAATCCTTACCACAGGTCGCTCAGGACTAACTTCTGCAAACACGGATGCCCGAAGTCTGAAGTTGGCTACAGAGCGCTACATGGCAATCTGAAGTTGTGAAATCCTGATGTAATTACTGCCTATTCAGTTGGCTGGAGTTGCGTATTTTAAACAGCGACATGAGGCTAGTGTTTTTGAATACGGATAAACTTTAGCAGCCATTACGTATGTTACGGATGTTACATTTTGGTTTGTTTTTACCTTTAATTTTTAAAAGTCTTAAATTACATTAATTCTATTATGAAATACTTAAATAACTATGAGAAACCAGTTATGGTTGAGGTTTCTAACTTTGTATTGTAAATGGTGTGAGGATTATTTAAGAAAGAGTGCTGTTACGGATGATACAAAACTTGGGAACAATCAGATGAGATGGTTGAGTTCAGCAGAAAAATTCAGGTGACCCGATCAATAAAATGAATTCAAATTGTTTATAATGATTTATTGAGGTATTAAACAACTTCTGAAAATGAATCAAAAGAAATTAATAATAACACTTGCTTTATACAGTTTTTCTGCTACGGATGTTACACACACTGGTGTTACGGATGTTACAAGTGACCCTACATCAATATATTTTTGGATTTTAGTCACATGTGATTTATTATTTTTTACTATACCGTGGCATTAAGTAATTAAAATTGAAAAAAAAATCACAATTTAATCTGATTTTGGAACTTATAGATCAGTCTGGTTCCAATTGATTTAACATTTGGTGTAGGCAGCACTGAACTTATTTGAACCAAATTGATGTCTGTTTGATAATTTTCATCTGTTACAAACATTATTCCAGTTTTCCCATAACTTTTAAGAAACATCACTCCAACTTCACCCATTTGACAGACGGATGATGACTCCTTACGAAGGCCTGTTTGACAAACAGCAACATATTTGTATGTGAGTGAATGTTTGGGACCCTCACCATGAAAGGTGACAGTAATGAAAGTTCCAGGAATGATAGATACACTGTGGGTCTACAAGCTCCTGATCTTTTAAAATGTCATTTCCATCAGCACCTTGTTCTTCAGTGTCACTTTTAGTTTCACTATTAGAATAAACATCTTCGAACCACAACGGAACTTTTTGTAGTCTGCTTTGCTTAACTTTCACTTTTCTCTTTTCTGAACTGTGTATGAAGCTTGCCAAAATGTGACAATCATCAAATCTTTCAAAATGATGGTAGTTCCTAATACCTGGGATTTCCTTAGCAGCTTCCCTTCTGTTGTTAAAAATAAACTTGTATCTTTAATATCTCTTTCTGGTACATACAGCACGTTTGTTTGTTCTTTTTCACCAAAGATGTAGCACACAAATAAGTCTTTGGCTGACTCAACTCGAGAGGTTCTGGCCTTAACAGCGGTCCAAACTGTTCTTTTAATTTGGCCACCAATCGCATCAAGAGCACCCTTGCCATGCCCTGCAGCGAAAGTATCCCAATTAACTGTTTGTACATCAAAGTCGTCCGCTAGAAAACACATGTTACAAACAGTAAACTTGCTTTTAAATTGTAATGCACAATTGTCTGAGAATATATGCAAATTGTCGAGTTTCAGTTTTGGATGGCTTAGCATGAAATCTGCCAAAATAATTTTCAAAAATGTCCATGATGACTGTTTTGAATGGCTTAAGTCGTCACTTATCACAGCATAGGATTCAGTTGTATTTCGCAAGCACAAACAGCAAGTGAAAATTGTTACTTGTGCATTTTGCCAGTGAGCACTTTGTACTTCGTCCTGAGATACTAAACTATAATTCTCAGCATAATCTACCTGAATCACTGCTTCACCCTTCTCAAAGTTCATTTTTCTTTCTTCAAAAAAATTGGCTTGTTTTTTCTTCACAAACGTGTGACTTTTGAAGCTAGGAAGAACCAAGTTAATTTTTCTTACGAGTTCTTTAAGAGATCCAGTGTTCTCGTTTACTTGTAACCAACCATCACACTTTTTCCATTCCATCCATTTCACTTGCTGAGATAGATCACAGTCAGTTTTTAAAATAACTTTTATGTAATGATATAATGTTTCACAGTTATTTGACATACAACATTCACTTCCTGTATCACAGCACATTTCTTCTAGCAATGTTTTATGGGTCACAGGAGACCCCAAAATATCACACTTCGGAGAAATGGCATCACTCAAAAATTTAAAGTTAGCATGTTGCATACAGACACACACGTTATGAGGTGTATTACCTACAGGAATTATATACTTTGGTCGTAACTCATGAAACTTTGTTTATCCATAAAGATTTTATGGGCTTCTGAAATGGTCATGACTAAAAAACTATTTTGCTTTGCTTTGCTGGCCAGTATTTTTATCCTTCGTTGATAAGTCCCTTTTTGATGGTGCTTGCCCACTAATTTCATCTGTTTCTAGAAAATCTCGCACTTTTTCAGCAATATCTTTAGGAAGTAAACGAGTTTTTGACAGTTTTGTCACAGTATAAAGATCTGAAGAATTATTAAATGTTTCCTTTAGAAGCTGCCGGACTACTGCTGTCTTCTTTTGAGGACTATGTGGAAGATTTCTTTCTGCTTTAAAGACTGCTTTCCGAAGAGTACTTCTGGATGCATAGGAACCAATAATCCTATCAGGAACATTACTGTTGTGGTTCAATTGATTTTTTTTTCAGAGGCTTGCTTTTTGCGCCAAGTTTTTAGTCTTCTTTATCATGCACATGACAACCATGCGATTTGAGCGGTTAACAATACCTTTATATAGCGGAGAATTGGAGATAAAGGTAGAATGCAAGTCCCTTGAGTGCTCTGAAGAATCTCTTCCGGATGTTTTATGCATAAAAATTATTCTGAAAACACGCGTTTTAACAATTTTCTATACATTTAAGAAACGAAAAGCGGGAAAAGAACTACTCAGCCGCCTTCAGTGCATTGATGAATGCGTTTCGTAAACAGACCCCACTCGAGCACTCTGTTAGAAATTACAGCATATTTACCGACTTTTCTTTAACACAAACGAAGAGTTCTTCGTAATTTCAAATAACTGAATCTTCGTAGAAACTACGCTGTATTTCGACTTTGCAATTGTACTTTTCGTTCTAAACAACTGTAACACACATTGACGAAATAAGAGTGTTCTTACTGCAGACTAAATTTTTTAATGTTTTGTTAATATAACAAACATTATTATTTTTTGGAACTCAGTGTGCGAAATTTTAGAAGAAAGACGTAAATTTACGAAGTTCCTCTGGATAATTTGTAACCAGCGTTCTTCGTAAACTAAAGGTGAACATTTTTGACAGTGCAGTTTGAACGGGCGTGGTTTGTTGTGAAGCTCTGTCCGGGGAGGGAAGCCTCAGATGTCCATCAAGTTCTGTCCCTGCCCGAACACGCCCGAATATTCACCTTCGGCCAACTTCGGGTTTATTTATATATATATATTTATATTTCTCTGTTTATATTAATGTAGCTATACTAACCTAACTAACCGTACATAGTGTTTTAATGTAGCTAACCTAACCGACCACTTGTAATATTTGAATTCATTTTTCCTGCGCAAAAATAAAACAAATCCCGAGGTTGGCCGAAGGTGAATGTTCGGGCGTGTCCGGGCAGGGACAGAACTTGATGGACATGTTAGGTCTCCCGCCCGTGGAGGCGTGGTGACGCCACGGGGACGGGCCGAGGACCCCAGCGCCGCCGACGAGCCAGAGGAGAGGCCGGCAGCTGGCACTGCGCTCAGCCGCGCCGTTACGTCGACGACGCGTCGACACGAACAATGGGGAGCGCGCGACCGTTACGTCCAGTTACTGGTCACTGCGTAGTCGCCGCGCACGGACCGTACAACGAACATTTACAGACGGACACACGGCGAATTTGTAGCGTGCACGAGTATTTGACGCACGTGTACAAGTGCGTAAATTGCAAGTACATAAGTATGCGAGCGCGACTGTATGCCAGTGCGCAAGTTTGGCAAGTTAGCAAGTATGTAGCGCGAAGGTATGCCAGTGCGCAAGTATGCGAGCTCGAGATTATGCCAGTGCGCAAGTTTGGCGAGTGAGCGAGTATGAAAACTTGAGAGTATGCCAGTGCGCAAGTACGCGAGCTCGTTATTATGCCAGTGTGCAAGTATGCGAGATCGAGATTATGCCAGTGCGCAAGTTTGGCGAGTGAACGAGTATGCAAGCTCGAGAGTATGCCTGTGCGCAAGTATGCAAGCTCGATGTTATGCCAGTGCGCAAGTATGCCAGCTCGAGAGTATGCCAGTGCGCAAGTATGCAAGCTCGATGTTATGCCAGTGCGCAAGTATGCGAGATCGATATTATGCCAGTACGCAAGTATGCGAGCTCGAGATTAAGCCAGTGCGCAAGTATGCGAGCTCGAGATTATGCCAGTGCGCAAGTATGCGAGATCGATATTATGACAGAGCCCAAGTATGCGAGCTCGAGATTATGCCAGTGCGCAAGTTTGGCGAGTGAACGAGTATGCAAGCTCGAGAGTATGCCAGTGCGCAAGTATGCAAGCTCGATGTTATGCCAGTGCGCAAGTATGCGAGCTCGAGAGTATGCCAGTGCGCAAGTATGCAAGCTCGATGTTATGCCAGTGCGCAAGTATGCGAGATCGATATTATGACAGTGCTCGAGGAAGCGAGCTCGAGATTATGCCAGTGCGCAAGTATGCGAGATCGATATTATGCCAGTGCGCAAGTATGCGAGCTCGAGATTATGCCAGTGCGCAAGTATGCGAGCTCGAGATTATGCCAGTGCGCAAGTATGCGAGATCGATATTATGACAGAGCCCAAGTATGCGAGCTCGAGATTATGCCAGTGCGCAAGTTTGGCGAGTGAGCGAGTATGCAAGCTCGAGAGTATGCCAATGCGCAAGTATGAGAGTGCGCTGGTATACGAGTGTTCTGTAACGCAAACATGCCATTAACCACTGCCTTCAATAAAGAAAATAATTGAGTTTCACCACTGGAGCTTCACAAATATTACACACTTGGCGACGAACTCCCTGCTAAGATTCTTACAGTGACATGCCTCTTTTATTTATTCGTTGTTCCCCTTTCCTCCTCCCCCATAGATCACCCCATTCCCACGCATTACGTTTTTCGTTACACTCAGACCTACCCCACTGGCTTTGAAGAGGTTTCACTTAAAAAAATCCAAGGATTAATTTCGCAATAGGCTAGAATTTAAACACAATTGCCTTCGTCCTGTCTTTGAGACTGGCCAGCATTCACGGTGATGTAGTAGAGAACGGATGAAATAACATTTTTTTTTTTTTTTTTTTAGATCTCGTACGGAGTTGAACCCACGGCATCAGCTTTCTACGATAAAAACTGATTTTAATTATGAATTTCTGTCAAATAAAACACACTTCGAATAAGAATTTTAGCTATAAATTACTTGTTTACACGACCCCAAGATCAAAACCAAAAAACTAAATTGATAAAAATGACTAAAACTTTTTTTAATAAAAACTTCTATTAAAAATCTTTGAACTTTAAATGGAGTATTTGGTTAAAATTTACAAAATTTCACAATGGTGGCTGCTCATAAGGAATGAAGTTAACACGATAATTAAACAGGTAAATACATTTTATGAATGTCTAATATTTTAAATAACTTTTGAATTTTTTATTTTTCAAATTTGTAGGTTGATTTTGAAGATTTACAATGTGGCGACCACGATGGCGGCGGTTAGGTGTCTAACGACCTGGTAATTGACACTAATGCGCTCTAGCGTATTGCTAGTGAAGCCAGATGGCGATCGACACTTAAATACTGCAGCAGACGAAAAGAGAATGCGCTATGACGGCCAATATGGCCGCCATGGCATAACATTAGTGGGGTTAATATATATTTATTTGTAAAGGTGGGATCATTCTGTTGGTGGATATCATGGAATGAGGACGTGTTTTCATAATTTTTTTTATGAAAGCACTCGTATCAAGTATTCCAAAGCCTATGACACAAGAATATTATTTGTTTACAGTATTTATGATTTTTATTTATTTATTTTTAAAAATGCACCACGGCACGATATATAATTTTCTGTAATTTCAAGTGACATATCTCAGATGTCTGTCGTGTCAAGGTCAAAGATTATGAACTCAGCGGCTTGGATTTAAGGAAAGTTAACAGTCATTGTGAGATTTTAAGAGTTTTCAAATATTTTGGAAAGTTAAAGATTTTCGAAATAAAAGCAAATTTTCAAGTTAAAGATTATCCAAGATGGCGCCAGACACCTCGATCTCAGCACCAGAAACTACTATTATAAACTACTTATGTATTAAAAATACACAGGATATTACTTGGACAGAACAAAAGTACGTATGTATTGAGACGCCTTAAAATCGTCAGCTTCTTTACGCGGACCACACATTCGCAAAAATACAATTACACATACAAATTATATCCTTACAAATACTTATTCGTACGTATGGTTTTCATTTGAAGTTTTTTTTACCCATAAAGAATACTAATAAATACGGTCAGATTCTTAAATTAAACTTTTCTCCTTTTTATCATCATCAGTGTTGGAAATGGCGTTTAATTAATAACCACATGAAGTAACTTCGGTTTTATATTTTCCCACCTGTTCTTTAAGATGTGTATTTTATAAATATTATATATTATATCCATCCGATCAGAGCAAGTGTTGCCCAACTGGTAGTTTAAACGGTAGTTATACTCTGACACGTTAGTATGATGACTAGGAAAGATGAAAATGACCTCGAAAATTGAAAAGGCGTGCTGAAGTTGTTCGTCCAGTTACAACACTGCGGCATTCCAGAATTGCTTGTAAACAAAAACATTATTTTGAAACTTGTTGGCAGTATATCATTCTGGACTCAGTTAAATAACCACGTTGACCTTCAAATTGTTTTTGTCTTCCTCACGCGAACTATTTTTCCGTCAAGAAATAATCATCGATGCTTTACAGTACCAGATACACAATGCGCAAAATAAAACGGACTTTATAATAGTTTTAAAACAATTTAAAGAGCTATATTAATATCGTAGATATGGCATATTAAAAAAGAACAATTACTGAAAACACAACATGCATACTTACATTCCAGAAATTAGTTTCTTTAACACTGGACAAAAATAATACCTACTCAGGAATTGCAGTAAAATAAAGTGAAGTATAAGTTGTAGGAATGTTTAAAGGACAGAAATAACCACACGTTTCTAGATATTAAAATGCAACTATTTACATCCATACATAAACTGCGGTAGATGTAAACAGTAAAATATGACAAAGGAAGAGAGGAGAGAACCCTTCTTTCTTTGCACTCACAATTAATTAGAAAATTGAACCAACAATTAAATTATATCTACTAGCCGGAAGAATGTAATACGAATGTAATATTTTTTATAACAGTACCGTGACTTACTAACAGACCTGTGAACCTAGATATTTGAAATTTGAAGGAAAATTTTCTTGAGAACCCTAGGGGTACAACTAAGGAAGGAGTTATTGAAATTCTATCCCTAAAAGTGTTAAAAGGGGTGGTAAAGATTGTATGAAGAAATGCGAAATTCTCAGGAACTGTAAGACCTACAGACTTTCCGTTGTTATGTTTGCATTCGACACGGAAGGATTTTGCGAAAATCAGCTTCCAAGGAGGGTTGCGGGGGCGTTAAAGATCAAAATCACCCGTCCTTCAAGTACATTTATGTCCTACAGCGCCGGGTACTGCAGCTAGTGTATTATAACCATTTCAAAAGCAAGTCATTAGTTCAGCAGATGCTTAAGACACTCATTTTAAAATTTAGATCGTGGAGTTTTGTGCCCGGAGCCAGTAGTAATTTATTCTTGGCTTCTGAGCGGTGGCCACGTAAGTAAAAATAACGTGTGCTTGAAATTTACGCATGTATTGTTGTAGCAATATGCGAATGAAATTAACGTCAATAAAATAAACTAGACTATTACAATAAAATTTAATTCTCTGTCTGTCCCCACCACCACCAAATTTTTGTCATAAATATTACGTACACCACTGAATGTAACCAAGACAACCGTGGCTAGGGATTGCAATCAAGAAAACCGGATCCGGTAACTGGATCTGGTAAAAATAAATACCCGCCTGCGGCCTGCCACATCCATGGAGGAAAGAAGGGCAGATGATACCGTGCGCAGGTTTTCCCCCTCCACAAGCTTCCTTACTACGTCATCTGGGTTGTAGCCAGCGCTCTTTCCCCAAGCGCTACCCATTTAATTTACGTCTCACGCGAACCTTTGCTATTGTTGGTGCATAATCGTGGGTGCTATATGTAGGTAAAATGCCAAATTGTGCTGTGTACGGATGTCCCAATCATTACAAATATTTGGTTGGACATATTTAATTCAAGACATACCTACAATAAAGAGAAACGAAAATGTGCTTATGGAGTGCACGACGATGAACAAAAAAATAGTTTCGAAACAGGTTGACGAAGTGGTAGAAACAATTCCAGCGGCTAGTTGGAAATCCAAACTACCTTTTCAAAATGGTATTCTTACTAACAATACAAATTTGTTTTCAGATTTGAAAGAAAAGGAGTTTCAGTTACTTATTGACGTGTAGTGTTAAATAAGATAATTTGTATAATTAATTTTATTAGAGGCATGAGTCACACGCATGGTCATCCTACGCCACTGGATTTTATGTACCGTCTGAGATCGCATGTACTACGAAAACATTTATCTACATTTTTGCAATGAATAAAAATGCAGCAAATAAATTTTATCACTATTTTGCTGGAGTAAGTATTACAAAACAGCTATTATAAAAATAAAACCATAACATCTTGTCTCTCTCTGTTCATGCCTGAACATTATTCTGAGAACACGCGTTTAAGTTCTTTTCCACTTTCCCAAAAAAAAAAAAAAAAAAAACCATGGAAACGGACCTAATCACCCAACCTCAGCGTATTCTTGAATGCTTTTCGTGGACACAGACACCACTCGGAGGAGCACTTTTTCAAATCACGCGGTTTCCTGCGTGCGCCCGGTTTGGCGGGGGCTTTCACTTGTGCAGCACGAGAACAAGTATGTTCGGGCGTCTGGTCACTGAGAGCTGGACAACACACGACATTAACGTAAAAATAAACTCGCCTCCATAGAAATTAAATTAAATTGGCCATTTTGTAGTCACCAATCCATCGCAGCGAAATTTTTCAAAGTCTTGTTCATTCACAAAACCGCCAAAATAATTTTTATCACAGGCACTAAACAGGAGGTTAGGGGTAGCATTTATGCTACCTGTGACTCCTCGCGGGCTACGGGGGGTTCGATGCCAAGTTCGGGTGCTTCGATGCCCCTTGGGTCCGCTACTGGCGATGATGACATCCCCTATTAGTAGAGACCGGAAAAATTCGCGAATTCATTTCGCGATAGGCTAAAACACAAATCGTTATACCTCAGTGCTGCCTCTGCTATTGGTTCACAACTCACCTGGATGTCTCTGGGCCAATGAGAAACACCCAACCTAAGGCTTTATCGAATCACAGGCTGCTACGCTGGAACGTCTCACAAGACAGCAGCCAATGAGTGGGTGGCATTTGACCGAGTGTACGTAGAACCTTTGAATATATACTGTATATACTGTATAGAAGTCGCGAATGGATAGGATTTACTCTACGTTTTTCAGAAGCGTATGAGGAGCAGCTTGGGAACTTCACCGCTGCAGTGCGCTGCCGTAACGCCCTGTATCGTCTTAGTTGTTATTTACACGTTAGAGCGCAGCACTGTCGCCCGCTGTCATTCCCCGCACCCCCCCCCCCCCATCTATCATTCACTGCAGCTCAAGGTCGTTCAACGAAAGGGGGAAGGGGTGTTTTAAGAGTTCGACACCTGTCCGCTAGGGACCACCACAAGTCGATGCCCTAGAGATGGTGGCGATTGCGGCGGTGAATTAACCAACTACCTCAAAACCGTATTAGAAATTTTAACCTGGGCTGGCGACTTCTATACAGTATATATATATTCGAAGGTAGAACTGTGGAGTTCATCCCACAGGTCACTGAACCCGCGAATTTTTCCTGTCCCTACGCTATTAGTCAGTCAGTGATGTCTGCTCGGGGTTGCTTCATCGAGCAATGAGTCTGAGCCCGCGGGCGCCTGGCTGCAGTGCGCTGTAACGGGACGATGGCGCCGTTGGGACTCCCCGCTGCGACCACGGGGACATTGCGGTCCCCGCCTGCCGGGGAACCCCGGCCGCGCGCCCCGCACGGCATTCCCCGGGCTATATACAGTATATACAACAAACCACAGTTCAAGCAGGGCACCTCCCTCCCATCCACAATTTAGAAACCAATAAGCAACACAACACAATTACTGCAACACAGCGGGATACTATGATTAGAGACCGGAAAAATTCGCGGATTCATTTCGCGATATGTTGAAATGCAAATAATTGTAACTTTATGCAACTTCTGCTATTGGTTCACTGTTAACCTGGATGACTGTGGGACAGCTATAGACCCTCAGTCAAAGAAATATCGAATCACGAGTCTCCCAATTGAGACGCCTCATAAGTCACCAGCCAATGAACAGGTGACGTTTACCCGAGTATGCACAGGATCGTGGAGTCTATCCTGGAGGTCACTGAACCCGCGAATTTATCCTGTCCCTAACTATGATGTATTTCCTCCCCATTATAACTGGACAAGCGGAAGTAATCGTATTTTCTAGTCTATATTTAATCCTAGTTTGTATATATTTCGTACAAACTTCACATGTGCAATTCATGTTTTTAGTAACGTTACTACATATATGACTTGTTTTAACGAAACAATCAAACAATTGTCTTAATAACAAATTATTAATATATACATATGTATGTATATATGTATATATATGTCAGTTTGATTTTGTAGACCATTATCATCCCCCCCCCCCTTCCCATGGACTATAACGACCCCGGTGAGGATGAACCTTATTCATCCTCAAGAACTCATTCATTCTCTTAAACGCCATCTTCACAGAACCACTTTTACACAAAATCCGCACTGTGCACTGGAAAAGAGAAGAAAATTCGTGGCCAGTGAAAAGTACAAACAACTTATTTTGAAGCGAAACGTTTTGCTGAGGGGGCCACAATTTTAGAGCCTTACCATTGAATATGGCTAGAGTCCCGGAAATTTCGCGGATTCCTCTGGCCTCAGGATAGAATTCAAAGTTGTAGGTGTGCTCGACCCATGTTTACTTTCCCATTGGTTGATTTCTTAGCGAGAACATTTTTATCCTTGTTATTTGGCACTACATGATTCGCTTACTTCTCTCCTAGCTGGTCATCGTTGGCTCACGGTCGTAGAGGGGAGTGTCCAAACAACTGCGGTCCAACCATGAACACAGTGCGGCAGTGTGGAGGTTTGCATTCTAGCTTGCGACTAAATGAATCCGCGAAATTTCCGTGGCTCTAAATATGGCCTTACGAAAAAAATACCGATCGCATGAAGGGAATAGTTAGACACGTGGTGGGGGAACCGGTAGAGGAGGAGAGTGCGTCAGCGGCGACGCCACTCCAACGCACGCACTAGCGGTCGAATGGGAAGACGGTAAAGACGGTGGGTAGGGGGTAGGGGGTAGGTATATGCTAGTTGTACCTGCTGGAAGGGGAGACGGCAGGGGAGAGGTAGAAATGACGCAGCAGTGATGCTACGGAATCCTCGTAACGCTGCGTGTGTTTCTCTACTCCTTAGTTTTCGTAACGGCTAACCATTGACGCGAACATTTCTTTTATTTAATCTAAAGTATCTACAATTTAATTATTCGTGTAGAAAATAGTTACTGATTTGAGCAATTAACTTCATAAGTTTAATTAATTTTTAAGAGAATAGTAAGATGTAAAATGTAAAAAAGACGTACCAGACTGAAGAGGTTATCTTCATACGTGTAATTATTTTTGGTATGTGAACACTGCGTTTTGAAATGTCGAAATGACTTAATAGACACGTGAGACAGACTTCATAAGTGCAATTTATGTTCGATTAGAGAATTTTTTTCCTTGGTTGTTTCATTTTATTCAGCTGGAAATCGTGATTAAACATAATGCATAAAAATAATAAAAAGGCAGAAGCAGATAAGCGGTATCATCAAAGGCAACGTGGGAATAAACCGCCTAAAGAGGGGCCAAAATGTACCAGTGAACGTATACGAGAGTCCAGGCCGCGGAAAGACTTTTTTTTCACCTGAGATCTTACCCGTGTCCTTACTATTCTCAATTATTATCTCTTCTTCAATAAAAAATATACTTATAACTTATCTCTGTAACTAATCAGCAACAAGTTTCATTTGTGTCACGCGTAGACTCCAAGCACGCTTTTTTTAAATTTCAGTTTGACTTTTTTTTATCAATGCTCAAATGTTATAACTTGAATATACAAACCTAAAATAATTTTTTTGGTATTATTTCCTGCGTAAGTGTTTATTTTCTTATCAATGCACGATGTGGATTATATATAATCTTGAGTCGAAATAGTAAATTTTTTTACACGCCGCATGTCTTTCTAACAAGATAAAATAAAACTAAGAGTATTGAGATACCTAGATACCTGCCCGGTGTTAATAGGTTAAGGATTTACTTTTTATAAATCAATATTAAACTTATTTCTTTTAAAAAAAATTCTAAAAAGCTTTAATATTTTCAAAGCTTCGTGCCGAAAACAGTACAAACATAAATCGTGAAATATTAACTGCCACGACCATTCCGTGCTGTGTTAAATTAAAAATTGCGGGCGTAACATCCCATTCCCGTGTAACGTTTTGCACAGGTTTCGCGTGCGAGCCGCGGGTCCGCACGACCAGTCACAGACGCAGACGCGCAGAAGCGCCCTGTGAAGGCGTGTACCGTGTGCGTCGACACTGCTCATTCTCCCCGATACAAGGTCATGCAGGACTCCCACACATTAAGCGCGTAACGTCCCGTAACAGGTCATTAATTTACATTTATATTCCACACGGTCAAACTTTTCGTATTTTTGAGTGGCTGAACTTCCTCAGAATAAAAAATAAAAAATACATAGCATACTTTTTGTATAATCAACTGGCAAAGTTAAATTTTTAATTTTGTTGCAGTATGGATAAGAAGAATGAAAGGGAATATAAAACTAGAAGTTTTTAGATTTAAAGTAATTTTTAATTTATTTCAGGGAAAAAAATTAATTTAAGATGAATTTTAAAATCCTCAGAATTATTATGATTTTAAAATTCAAACAAAATTTAAAAAAGACAATGGAAATAAATTTGAACCATAATAAGCAGTAGCCACCAGCATTGATTTAAACGCAAAAAAAAAAATTCAATGTTTTGTTCCTTTCGGTTCTCCTTATCCACACTGCACATAAAATTTAGAAAATTCCACTTTGCCAGCTAATTATGCAAAGAGTATGCAATACATATATATTTTTTAGTTTGTTGAAGTTCATGCAATAAAAACGTCTACAATTGTTAAAAGTAAAATTTAAATAATGACCTGGAACGTGACACATTCTCTTGAGAACAAACAATTAGGCCCAAAGCAGTATTTTCAAAAGCCCTTGCAAGATGGGAATCTAGAACTAAATTTGATAAAAAAATCTAAATTTTAAAGTCTCGGTCTCTTACGCGGTTTTTTTTAATAAGTTTTTACGTTATAATTTTTACTTAATGGCCAATTCTAAAATTTTAACTAATTGCCTTCCTTGCATTTGCTCTTCTGCCACAAATACTAACAGATAATCACTGATTGTAATATCACGGGTTTAAAAAAAAGGTGCGCAATGGATTTTAATTACGAAGACTTACGCGCATTTTTTTTACATCAATGGTGTTTAGCAAGTGAATATCCGTTTAAAATATTTGTAGCAGAACAAATACAAGGGAGGTAACAAATTAAAATTTTGGAAAAAGGCCTTAAATAAATGAAGAAATGACTCGGGGGGGGGGGAGGGGGGGGGGGGGGCAGAAAAACAATCCACGTGGCGAGCGAGACCTTCCCAACACACAACTCTAGTGGTGGTAGTTACGGTCGGGCGAATCCGGGTGGAGAGGCGGGCGATCTTGACGAACTCTACAGGCACACTACAGGCCACGAATCTGAAAATTTGGATCACGGGGCTGCCGAGTGTCCAAAAGGGCCCGCGGGCCCGTCCCACTAAGTGCTGTTCAGACTGCACTGAAAAGAGCGAAGGCCTGCCCCGGAGCACGGGGCATCGCTGCGGAACAAAAGCGCGTGTGGGATGTGGACCAAGGTTCGAGCACGTCGTGAAGGCGCTTTCGCATTCTCTTTCAAATATTTGTGGCCTCGGCGCAGAAGCGGTCCAATCTTCCCGCAGCAGAGCCGACACACTCGTAATGTCCAGTCCAATGTTACAAATGAAGAATTACCAAAAAGAACGTTTTTTGACGTGACAGCGTCTAATAAATCGACGAACGCCTGCTGTACGCACGAAAAAGTGTCCCGTTACGCACATTGTCCCGTTTCGCTGTGTCCCGTTACGCTCATTTTATATTGCACTTTGCTAACCTGAACCTCCTAGCATTGCGACCGAGTCCGTGGCGTAATTCTGTTTTCATGCATTTCAATGTAACATTTTCATTGCTATTTGCTAACCCGTTCCTCCTAGCATTGCTGCAGAGTCCGTGGCGCAAATATTTTATTTTTGACTGCATTTTGGTGTTGGGTAAGCCATTTTCCTTCACATCATCCTTGAAACACTCTCATTCGTTTCCTACTTTTCCTATCATCGTCCTATCCTTAACAGAATAACACTGATTGGAAGAAGTTAAATAGGAAACATGTATAAAAGTTATAGTTAAAATAATATCTTCGTTAAAGTAATAAACATATTTGAATTAATGAGTGCAAATAAAAGTAAATTTATCAATTAAATTGTAGATTTCATTTCACTCCTTCTTTGTATCCATACAAAATAGTGATAATTAAATAAAAATGATTCAATTTTATTCATAAAAGTATGCAATCATTTCATCAATGTTTTGTTATGACGTTGTCACGTTAAACTATCGTCCGTAAACCGACTTTACAGACAATCAATTTTTTTGAACAGAAGAAGGAAATGTTCAGGAAAGGGATATGGAGGAGAAGCTCGGAAGAGGGAGGATGGGGAGGCATTACTGAGTGTGTCCACAGGATCAGGAACCATCACGAAAGTTCTGGGATGGTGAACGAGAACAGCCATTTAAAAAGCGTCCCAATAAAAAAAAACGCAATCCAAAGAACATTTCCAACACGACCAAACTTCACGGCATACACATCATAGCCACACGAGGTCATGAAGCTAAACACGTTTTCGTTCGAAAATATTCCAGCGGCATCAGATTGTGTTACAAAAAAAAAATACTCACAAAAAATTAAAAATAAATAGAAATATTAATCTCATCGCTTATCAGATATTTATCAAAAAATATAATTACATAAATTATTCTTAATTCCGTAGAATGATCGAAAATCATAACACGTTTTACATTTCTTTTACCTTTATTACAAACACATCAATTTTTAAAACTTTAATTAACATTATATCATTCTAAACATTGACAGCGTGACATTATTAAACGTATTTGAGTATTATTTTTTCAAACTGCAAATAACAAAAAAGAAAAATAAGCATTGAGTATGAATCTTTTGAATGATACGACTATTTAAAGAGGCTTGTGCATTCGGGGCCAACATCACATGGTTACCAACTATGAAAGTTAATTTAACACTTGCAGCATATACTTTATCACCATTACGGTCGATATTTTTAGCAATGATGATATAAAATGAAAATTGAAGGCAGCCTTCACGCAGGCTTGTCACTCTCAGTTCAGTCGTTAAACCCTTGCCATCTCGTAGGTTCTTTATATATGTATGTGTGTGTGTATATATATACATACGCACATACTATCTTTATCCAATTCACAAAGGCCGTAAATCATTAACGAAATATTCAGCTCAAGAGCTAACCTACTGCAATGGACAATTTTTGAACTACCCATCAAAAGCCGGCCAGTACGGGGCTTCATGTTCTTGGCCAACAACAAAATCTTAAAAAAAATTAATTTGATTTAAAATATTTTTTATCTTTATATAATGGCTCTCTTAACTGTCACATTCGTTACCAACATTTCCTTCGGTTGTGATGCCCGTGAAAATAAGGAAAATACTAGGGACGTAAATATTAACCTTCAAGAGTCCATCCCGGATGTTTAAAGCGCTCGTTGGCTGCATGGTAAAGAAATATAATAAATAATAGTCTAGCTAGGCAAGTTTCATAAACCTGACGCTGACCGTCACGCCCGCAAGCAAGCAAACGCGAGTATTAAAATTCTGAAACACACTACTCCATTGAAGGATGAATTTGACTTCATAAATATGCAAGCGTATTTAGTTTCAGGAAATTCTGCTACTTATGACTACTATAATACTTATGTTCAAATGAGATAATGATAGTTTAAACAGTGCTAAAACAATGCGCTTTTTAGTCAGACTTATTGTCCACGGAACAAAATCGGCTCTGCAGTTATTACGTTGAAAAGATTGAATAATTTTTTTTTTATGAGAGCTTATCTCTCTGTGTTAAAGTGGTCAGAATAACTATATGTAGCTCTGGGGTAATGGGTTCTAAAGCCCGTTATGGAATAGTACGTTAGCAAATTACCCCACAAAGCCATTCGGCAATAAAGCGATGGCGTTAAGTGGCTCTTAAAGTTATTCATGTTAAAACATTTTTGGGGCAGCAAAACATAGGCTGAAACAAAAAAAAATTAGTCGGAAAATATTGTTAATTCTATCATAACAATTTTTTTTCCCTTTGAGACCTCACATTTTATTCAGTTATAAAACTGATTCTGTAGGACTTATTTATGCAAGGATAAAATTCACACTGAAACTGAAATTTAATTATTTTATAATTTGAACTTAAGTAAACAGTAATTAACATAAAGTAATAAACTTAAGTAAGTAATTCGCGAATATATCAAGCGAAGATAATTAGTTTAACTACTGAGATATATAGTTTCTACATTTAAAGTCACGATAACCGATCAAATAAATATCCTTAAAATTATGAGGAATCTCTTGAAACGTAAACGGATTATGAGAAATCACGTGCTCACATTTTCACACGTGAATCAGAGAAATACTGATAAACTACAAAGAGCAGCAAGGGTTCTGATCATTTCATATAAAAAATTCGCTTCTATCAAAGATACTGCTCAGAAGGAACCGGAACACTGAAACCAAAACACGGAACCATATCAGCTTACTAAGGATGCAAAAACAAGGGAAAATTCGCTGCTTAACCACGTTGTGACTTTCACCTGTCCTGACATTCGTCGTTGGAAAAACTCCCCTTTGACATCACAGTTACGTGAATCACTCGAAAGGACTTTCTCTTACGTCCACAAATTGACTAGCGAGCCAACATTATCTTGTCCGCGCTTTTTACTCGACAATCGACGTCTTCAGAACCGCGGAGAAAGGTTGACTTTCTACATCCAAGGCGGGCGGGCACCTGAACGGAAAGCTAAATTTAATTTACCCACAAAAATAAACATTTTCAATAAAGATTTCTGCATTTGATACCATATTCACAACAGTAACAATGGGGTGAACTATCAAAAACCTTCACATATCTTCGATAAATTGATTACTCGTCGATTTAAAAATGAACAATTAAACATAGATCACCACATATTTCACAAAATACAACTCACTGTCGTAATTTCGCCTACAAAAAGCTAAATGTGCACGCAAACACAACCACACAATCGATCCCGCAGGTTTCTAAATTCATAACAGCGTACCTTACTTTTCACTTCCATGGAATGTGCGAAAAAAATCCTTAAAAAGTATACAAACGTGTTTTTTATATGTTAAAATGTCACCTATGCCACAATCCTGGGTAGGAATTAAGCACCACCATATCTTGATAGGTTAACGTTTTAAAAAAGAACCTATTTGTTAAAACCACTAGAAAAATTCTTCTACAGTTTACGAATAGTAAGGATGAATCATTTACCAATGCAGCCTTTAACCAAGGATCATTTAATTTAAAGGCTGTAGTTATTAAAAACCTATCCATGGAAGGATAACCAAATTCCCTCGATTCTTACAAAACAGAGAAATACCAAGTTTCGGGAATAGTTTATTTGCGATGACAAATTTTTTCACACTCTATTTTCCAAAAAATTTCCAATATTTACAGGTTCAAGTTAATCATCTGGCAGTAATAAGACAAACATCAATGGGTGTGGACATCAGTTGGCTGAGCAAGAAACAGGCTATCGTTACATTTTGTTTTACCAAAAGATAGCGTCACAAACCTCCTGAAGGCAACAAGGACGCGTGTAAAGGACGCGAACGACTCACGCTTGCACGGAAGGCTGCATCGGCGATTCTGTGTAGGGAACCTCGAAATTATTTGGAAGGTCGATCAAAAAAAGGCCGATGCCCTTTTCCAGGGTTCCTTTGGGCTAAAGGGTCCTTAAAGTCCTTGGTGACTCGGATTGGCGAAGCAGCGAAAAACAGCGACACGGCGAGGAGAACGGTAATAACACTTAAAGAGGCGGCAATCATTTAATCAGACCCGCCTGCTCCGAGCAAACTTCGTCCCGGAGATGTCGCTAATGGCGACAAAACGGCCCACTCGGCGCGGAGCAACCACCACCTACTCGCCGCGCGGGAGAGCTTGAGCAGTGTGCTCAACCAGCTCGAAACTGGCGGCTAGATCACCGCCCGTGACCCCGAAATGTACACGCCCCGTTATTACCACAAGCTGAGCTTCAGAACACCACGTGATATTAGTAAAAAAAAAATGTTATAAATATTTCAGTGGCGTTTGTTGAGGTTCTGAATTGTAATTCTATTTCTGTTCGGGCTGAAAGTTAACACCAGGCGGTTTCTCTTCGTTCCGATGTAGCCAAAACATATATTCAACAGGGTTCCCAGCGTCAGGGAAAACCTGGAATTGTCAGGGTTTGTATCGAATGTCCGGAGAATCTGGGACGAGTCAGGAAAACACGTTAGGTCAGTAAATTTTAATGAAATGGTTAGGCAAAGGGCCATCCTACATCGCTAAACCGGTCTCACTGGACCATCACGCCACATTATTAGTGTAGTTACATGAAAGTGAAGGCGAGATAAACCCAAGGGAGTGAGTGAGGCGGAGGATTTCTGCGTGAGCGTAAATAAAGAGAGTCAAGCCTAAAAGCACACGCATGCCACGCAATTCATTTCAAAACTACCAGAGAGGCACATACAATACATAGGATATGTAGGCTTATTGATTATCGGTACGAAATTTCAGCAACGAAATCAAAGGAAAACTGTTACGCATCTGAACACTTCATACTTAACCGTGCAACGACAAATTTACCTCGTTCGTACGTAGTAACAGAGAAAGGTTTTTTCCCCTTAAATATCTCAAAACCAGTTATAAATTAAACAAGCGGAACTCTAATAATTATTTCCACTGAACAAATTTCTTCTATTTTGCATACAGTGCATTTATTTTAGTCTTTAACTTTGGAAATCAACCTAGCTAATGAGCATTAAAAATGAATGTATAAACGTCTTCTTAGATGAACTCTAAGCACGAAGTTATTCTGCAGCGAGCTAAAAAGATTTAAGTCATCTGAAAGATTCTTGCGATTATGGATGGGGGGAGGAGGTAGGAAGAGAAAAGGGGGGGGGGAGAAGATCGATTTAAAACAGTTTCGAGGACGTACGCTTACTACAGTAGGTGACCTATACCCTGAAGATGGCGACTGCAACGCCGACCGTAACGTCGGCGAACTCTCAGCCTTCGACGCGGCTAGAATCCAGAAAGAAGTTGAGCAATTTCAATGCAATGGCCGCGAAAGCCTGGGATCCATATTAGAGGTGGCTTTCAAAATGTTCCATTGAACGCCAACTAAAACAATGAATTACCTTTACAGATTCTCCAGCTATGAGCACTTTAATCAGTGTATAATCACTGATTACTCATTCAGTAACAGCCCGGGAGAGCTCCAGGACCGGGAAAATCGGGCAACCACTGAGGGCTTCGCGCCAGCTATTTTACCATGCCAGTACAACTATAAAGTAATGCTTGTCATTGAGTAGTAGAACCATATTCATCATGTTACGTAAACATATATATTTATTTAACGTAAAATTGATATTTATTGTCATTCATTTCTGTACCTTTAAGATATAAGTAAATTAACAAAACCATCGTCGAAATTTCAATTCCTAGTTGGTTTAAAATGTTGTTTTAAAGAATATACATTTTAAAATTTTTTTACAGGAGAATTCTTTCATCTGGGGGGCTATTATAACACCCAAAGGGTCCTCCCTTCCCTAGGTGAAGCCAATATAAAAAATATTAGGGCCTCTCAGAAGTATATGGCATAGGGTCCCGCAAAGTCTTAGCGGCGCATCTGGTAACAGCACACACAGCCTACAGAATTTTTAGTGAATCGTATTCCACTGCCCATAATCCCCGATAAAGGTTAATGCCGTTCTTTATCGGCAATTAAAATCTACGTTTTATGTTCTTGGAGGATCCTGGAGTTCCACACGAATAACGCATTTCTTTGATTAATTTGTGACAGACGTAAATACCAAACAACAGAGTAAATCTCGTACTGCAAATACAGGGAAAGGAAACCAGACCGCTTATCAGGATCCGCCACGCTTTCTGAAACATATTCAGGTCATCGCAATATAGTATGGAAAACTTTTCAATATCTCAAACAATACTAACCGCAATGGCTGAATCGTAACACTAATGCGATGGAGATAAAGTATTTGATCCAAATCTCACGATGACATAAATTTATTAACACCGAGTCACTACCTCAGTGTTTCAGAGAACACTATAATGGAGATTTTGTACTTGGGCACATTCAGAAAAAAAACCACGCGATTTGAAAACTGTTGAACATATCGGAGTGGCGTCTGTTTACGAAACACATTCAAGAACACGCTGAGAGGGAACGAGGAGTTGTTTCCGTATTTAGTTTTAAAACTGTATTTATAGACAAAGTGAAAATGGTTAAAACGCGTGTTTTTAGATTAATACTAAAGCACGAAACATTCGGTACATATTTTTGCAAGCACTAAAACGACTTGCATCACAACTTTATATTCATTTATCCGCCAAATGTTATGGTTACCATTCGAATATCATATATGCCCTAATGCACGACGAAAAGACTGCGCGCAGTACACACATCCTTACGCTTAGAGGCGACACCACACTAGATGCACCCGCGGGCGTCGACCTTATCATTCCGCCTCACCAACACAAAAACACTCCTGACTAGACGGACCCCTTTAGCCTTGTGTGGGGCTGAAAACCCCAAATTTACCTTTCAATTTTACTTTTACATTGCCCCTTACGTCAGATTAAATTGTGGACAATGTTCGATGAGGCTGTGAACTAACAAAATAACGTATTATGTTGTATGAATGCAATATGTTAATAAGTGAATGCACGAGTTGTTTATGCTATATATGAGAGTTCCGTTACAACCGAGAGGTAACTTTGGCCGGGAAGCAAATTGAAGTTAAGATATTTTGACATAATTAACGGAGTAACAACGAGTAAATAGTTCATATTTTTTTTGATATACCTATCATGTTTCAGTTCATTTGGTGTGAGAATCAAAGTAAATAATTCCTACCTTATGGTCGCGAATTCTAATCCCATATCGGGAATGTCAGCCAGGTAAACTAATCCATTATCGTACGAAAGATTTCCAATAGCTATCAAATGACAATGGTACACGCAAAAATTTCAAGACATTAAAATTGCATTTCACATGTTAACTGCGATTTATTTCATTCTTAATCAAACACAAATCTTAAGAAACGTAACAAATTGACCCAAGATACACAAAACTATATTTTATTAATATTTCGTAACAACTTCTAACAAGAATGTCAAACTATAGACAAAATAATGATAAATATTTTAATATAAATTAATTGAAATAAGTTTGTAGAGCATAGAGCTCACTAAGTAGGTGCCACTTGCAGCTACGCACAAGCAGATTACGCCATCTACAGGAGAGTGAACTGTTAAATGAAACGTCTCGTGAAACGAGACCTCTGAAATTCGTGATAAGGTGTAACATTGTACATACAACACATGGCTATGGTTATTTTAGCATAAATTAAATATGTTTTTCGAGATAATACTGAGTATTGGCGCATAATGTTCTTTTTAGATTGATTTTTCATTTAAGGATAATTTTTTTAAACCATTGAAAAGATAATCGAGTGTTCTATAATTGGAGATTATTAGTTTTATTATGCTTATTAATGTGCGCAGTTAATACTGGGTAGCTATTAACAAAACTGTTTTACAAATAACTTTAATTATTAGAGGTACTGGGACACCACAAAGCACAAATGCCCGGGTAAGAATCCGAACGCAGTATTACTGCGAACACCATTTCGTAGCGATACAGTTGTTTTCATGTAAATATACAAACGTACAAATATATTTAATTTTTCACCAATATTTCTGTTCCATTTACAAAAAAAAAATATAGTATCGCGAAGGACACTTTTTAGTGCGTTTTGGTTGATGCCAATCATAAGGAAAACCCTGAGGTAAGTTAATACTGCTATACGCCTGGTATTTGCACATCTAACTTGCACAACATCACGTCGTTTCGCGCAGAATGTTCCTTGTGATGGTTACTGCAAAGGTAAATCCCTCGCAGCATGTCTGAGAGAAGATAAACCGAGCGGATTTTACTGGAGTTCCCCTCCAGTCAAGGATGATTGTCGTTAAAGCAACTTCCGTTAAGACTCCTTAGGAAACACCAAGAAGATTAAAAACGTCATTACTTCTTCAGCAGCGGGGAGTACTTGAGATTGCATTGCGGGGAAAACAGGTTAGGTACCTTAAAAAAAGAAAAAAACCTGACCAAACCAAGGGAAAAAAAAACCTAATCTTTATGCTGAAGAGAGAAATGGCGGTAACAATACTTCATCATTGCAGCAGCTCATATGACACGTCACATCATAAAAAAAACAACTGAAAAATTAAACGTCCAGTCTTCCCAAACCGGTTTTTTACAAGGTCACAACTTGTGTTCCGCTATGAGTTAAAATAAAGTAATTATTTGCTCAGCAAAGCCTTGGGCAACACAATTCAGAAACGTTTTCTACGCCGGAGAATGTAAAACGCGCCACGTCACATGAAAATGCCAGTCAGTACGGACGGGTCGCGACGCTAACCAGGCTATTGATTTTTCGACGCCATTTTAAAGGTCGCGTTACAACAAACTTTCTACTGGTTTCTTCTATACAGTGAGTGGGGCGATTATTACTAAAATTAGATAAACGACCTCAACAAGTTAAACGTGTCAGGGAAAACCCACCAACAGAATCCTCTATTTTCACCAGGTCTTAATTCTGTCCCAAAATAATTGGCACACCAGCAAGCATTTCACCTAGACTGAACTCGAAACCACATAATATGGCCAATTTAATGGTTTAGCGATGTAGGATGACCCTTTGCCTATCAATTTCATTAAAATTTACTGACCTAACATGTTTTCCTGACTAGTCCCAGATTCTCCAGACATTCGAACAAACCCTGACAATTCCAGGTTTCCCCTGACGCTAGAAACCCTGTTGATGATATTTGTTTTAGCTACATCGGAACGAAGAGAAACCGCCTGGTGTTAACTTTCAGCCCGAACAGAAATAGAAATACAATTCAGAACCGCAACAAAATTTTTTTACTAATATCACGTGGTGTTCTGAAGCACATGATATCGTTTGGCGGACCGATGCGAAATGCCCACAACAAGCATTGCTGGGTTATAAATATGGAGTCTATACACATAACATTGCCGAGGCACTGAACAGAAGGTTTACAAATACTGATCGCACACAGGCACGTAGCCAGGGTGGGGGGGGGGGGGGGGGAAATACGGACCCGCACCTTCCAGCATTTAGGAGCCAACAAGCGAAGACATAATACGAAAATCAAAGCAACGCAGCTAAATTAGGTCACAGAGAGATTATTTTAGAAAGATTACAGTAATTCATAGTGGACTGCTATACTGTATTTTCTCCCCATTATAGCTAGACATGCGGCTGGAGTTGTATTTCTAAGTAGCCTGTATTTAATGCTGGTTTGAACATATGTTACTGTGAGAATATATTTCGTACAAACTAGACATGTGTAAATCCTAGCATTTAATAACATTAATATATAGGACTTGTTTTTAACGAAATCAAACAATTGATTTAATAACAAATTATTAAAAAAATCATAAACCAAAATATAATGATCAATTTTTTTTCTCAAGCAAAAGCATTACTTGAATGTCTATGTGTAAGCGTTGGAAGATCCAAATTGATTTTAGTGTGCCGATATTTAAAGATTCAATTATAAAGAAAAAAATTACTCGTGAAACATGACATGGTAACACTGGACCACCTCCTTCACGAAATCCTGGCCACGGCACTGTCGCACATGGAGCTGAAGGTACCAGCGCTCGTGTAACACTCCGAGCTAGAGTCGATCGTCGCTGTCCAAAGACGGGAGGGGATTCAGCCGCATCTGTCAGAAACCTGGCTGGCATCGCGCGAGTTCTAAAACGACAATTATGTAGATCACCGAGCGAACCATGATTTACCGTCACGACGAAATGTGAGTACACGTGCTTAAAAAAAGTGTGATAGTAAATAGTACTTTTCAAGAAACGTGGGACGTAGTACATGCAGCCGCCAAAGACAATCCAATTTGAATTCCTTCTCGACGACGTTAACCAAATTTACACCTTATATCAGCCATTAACTGAAATATATATAACTTTAATTATTTATGTATAATTGAAGTATAAATTGAAGTGTTACTAAAAAAAAATTCCTTGAATTAAAAATTTCTTGAAATTACAAACAATCTTATATTGCAACAACATGAATTCCATACAAACTCATCAAGTTGAGGCAGACATGACTTCATTCGTTTTGAATAAACGTTAAAGTGGTTACAGAAGACGAGGCATGGCCTCCAAACTTCGATTACGGGCCCTGGACCCAGGATCGGAGACGACTTCCTCCCCACCCCTCAATTTTACAGTCACGTGCTACATTATAATTGCATGGTTATTTCTTACCCACACTCTTTTTAGAATGTTATTTAACCTAAAAATACAGGGTTAAATTATGGTTACTATTCTATAAGTCCAAACTTAGCTTAATTTATAAAATCATTTTACTTTAAAATAACCACAGCGAGTATGTATATTTATTTCGCACGCTGATATAAAAATAAACGGGACTGGGCCCGCGCTTACTTCAGGCCCCAGGGGTCCACCCAGCCCCACCCTTGTGGGGGCCATGAGAAGAGGTCGTAAATACTATCAAAAAGAAGAATACAACCGACACGAAACAAATGGATGAGAAGGCGCAGAGCTCTCACACAAGAGCACCGTGTACATCAACAGTCCAGCTCTGCTCGACAGCGTGTTGCGTATCGCGTTAGTATAGCAATCGTCGCAGCACCGACGAGGCGCGAGGGCGAAAGCACCACGTATATGGTTCACTGAAACGTCGGAGCAGCCGACGAGTTTATTTCCTTTTTTTTTTTTATCGCAGGACAGCGGACGTCTTAACGGCGCCATAAACGTGTTTTATGGCGGTGCCCGCGACCTTCAAAAGGCACAGCTCGCAAGGCCCAATTTGACGTGTCCCCGCCGAATAGGCTCACGAGCTTTGCGGAGGCCAGACCGACGAGCTTGGACGACCACAACTTACGCTCGTACGCATTTACTCGGGGACGGCCGTAAACACAGTGCAGCGCGTTCGCACAATTATATATATATATATATATATATATATATATATATATATATATATATATATATATATATATATATATATATATATATATATATATATATATAATCTGTGTGTGCGTGCGCGTGTGTGTGTGTGTTTTGACTAAAATAAAAGCTTATATTTAATATGGAAAGTAATCATGACCAAATAAAATATTAAAACAATTTAAAATAACCAGCATTTCAAACATTTAAAATTGGGCATTTATCGCGAGAAGAGGTTGTAACACTAGAATAAGTAATTTTTGTTTTGTTATTTATACTATACATGATCTGCAACTCTTCTAACATTCACGTCTGATTAAATTAACCTGCATATAAAGTCCGTGAAAATGCAGGCCAGTGTATGCTCGCACGGTGTCGATCCCGAGATCAATGCTATGAACCGTACCGAGAGTCGGTTGACATCGGAGTTCGCAATGATCTTCGCCCAGCGCTCGCTCGCAACACAATGGTGCAACGGAAAGTGCGGTTGAAAGACGGTCAATCCAGCTAATGGATTGACTTGAGATCACGCCTGGAACTCTTGATGGTGCTATTGGCCAATAGACGTGCGAAGAACCTAACCATAATGTACCCAATACAACGGGCAGTATGAACTGAATCAAGGATTGCTCCCCCTTTTGGTTTGGTAACCCAGCCCTCTTAGCATAAGCCCTACTGACCTGGGGCCCTCACGGGCGTGCATACGGAATACGTCGTATACTCGAAACAGGAGAGGTGTTAGAGATCCAGCTATGTCCAGAGGCTGAGGCTACCCATCCCAGCATAGACACCACCTTCATCCCCCGTCTCGCTCAGCTAACCAGACAACTGGCTGCGTCCTAAGCTCTCAAACGTTATCAGCATTGCTGGCGCCTACCCCGATCTCCCACATCACACTGGGACTCCTCAATCACCCAGTGAACCCGTGGTCCGGTGGAGGTTCTATCCAAACCTCTCTTAGCTGTCCAGGCTAGTATCGGAGCTGTGTCGTCGCTCACCACGTCGACTCCGCATCGGGCTAGAGAACCCTGGGAGTCTGCTCCAGGCGATCGGAGCACCACGACCAAGTACGGGTCCTACCCAATCAGAATCCTGGGCCTAGAGGAAACCTCAACGGGACACCATTCAATCTTTCATGGATTCTTCCCGTACTACTACCAACTTGGCGTCTATACGGATTGAGACCGTTCACCAACAGGCTGGCCGACCGCCACTCTTCAGAGTCACTCCACTGGATGTCCTCGTCTCCTCGGACTACCCTCCGACCTGCCGTACCTCGGCCCGACAGGTTTACAGCCGGTTAAGGCCCGGACGTGCCTGGACTCATCCGGCGGCGACCGCAGGAAGCCCTGGCTAGACATGACAGTCCAGTCGTGCGTGGGGTTGCCTCGGTACCTCCCCCGACCACTGGACTAGTGGACACCTAGCACACCTAGTCGAGCAGTTTACAGCTCTTTTTTTTTAAGCCCGGGTGTCCCCGAACACGCCGGCGCCATTCTCGGTCCTTACCATGGGGGCCCTTGGGACCGAGACACCGAGGCTCGGCAGTCGAACGCCCCCAGAAAAAAGTTTCGAACGCATCTGCTGTTGCCCGAAGATTCAGCCAATTTTCCATTTCTGGTCCCGTACATGCAATTGAGGATGCACTGCGGCAGATGCACGGACGCTGATTGTTCGGGGTTGTGTCCGAGAACTACCTCGCCGCGCCGGACTACAGGAAGCGGTGCGCGATAGTCGCTAGCACCTGCGCCGCACCACGCCGCACCACAGCGAGGCTTGCACAACTCCGCAGAGCCGAGCCTAACGAGGCGAGAGGCGAGTCGACGCACGCCCCGCCGTCAACTGTTCACCTCCGTGCCGCGGAAATCATCCCATCATCTCGACGACTCTTCGCGGAAAATAAAGTGACGTGAGTGGCCAAGTGACTACAGTCATACATATTTTCAAACCGATGAAACAATGCACAAGAAAACACCAACATCTGGGCAGCAGTAAGAGTCGAAACCAGCGTTATAGAGAAAACTACATGAACATTTTTATTTCGACTTTTGTTTGGCGCAGTTAGTACACTGAACCTGTTGACATAAACAACGTACAAAAAGTAAAATCTAAAAATCAAACATAAAATTACATACTAACAAGTTACACCAATTACTGATGTATCATCAGCCAAATGACATCCGAGTTTAGTAGTAACATAAATGATAAGTAATAACTGTTTCAAGATTCTCCAACCGTCTGTAACATAAGTACATCAAAATAACTGTAAACAAACGTCAGCACAAAGACGGTCAATACATTTAGGTCGTAATTTAACATTTCATTATCATATTTTAGTATAAAACTAAACATATTTTGGGCATTGCATGTATGTAAAGTTATTAGCAACGTGTTGTCGGAAAAAAAAAAAAACCGGCGTAAATGAGCGAGTTCCCACAAGATGAACGAGAGAACTTTCATTTTACGGTAAAATTATTTCTCGGATGTCTTATTTAAATTATTTTATTATTTACATATAAAAATATTAAACAAGAACATTTAATTAAACTTATAAATATAATTTTTATATTAACTGTCTATCTGGGCTTCAGAAACCAACGAAAGCACAGATATGACTATGATGTTGGCATCATTCACTATGGTTTTGATAGCTGCAGCCGTAAGTAGGTATGTAAATTTAATTAAGGTGACACTAGCTTTTTATAGGTGGGCGTTGAAGAAATTTCTAATGGCGATGAAAAGTGCGTGTAAGATGAAATAATGATTAGATTTAAAGCAGTTTTAATGTGAAAGTTGAATTATTGTAGCGCTACGATCATGTTTGCAGGGGAATATATATATTCATTTCTAGCAGTTTTTTTCTCGGTATACATCTTTGATGCTGATTCGTCAAGCGAACACAAGTGATTGTACGCACCGTAGACGTCGGGGTACAAATTTCGCTACTGATCAGAGTAAAAATTTACTCTACCCGTTCGAAACGTTGTTTACCCAAGTTCGAAATCCAGATCGGATTGAGATTCTTGACTCAATCATCTCTCAGGTTTCAAATACAGCCTCTTCGCTTTGCGCTAAGGTCGGTCAGCGCAAGGTATTCAGCTAGTAATCAATAATTTTTAAATAAAAATTTCAAGAATAAGTAATTTAGAAAACCAAAAAGGAAAATTTTCAAGCCTGCGTGATCGGAGGGTAGGTTAAGTAAAGCAGCGCCAAACACCCAAGACTGGAAGAAAACACACGCCACACACACGCACACACTTACACACCCACTCTCATATATATATATATATATATATACACACACACACACATATATATACATATATACATATATATATAGTTTGAAGAATTGAAAAAAAATTTTGAACAAATAAAATAGAGACTGACATTTCAATAAAATTGCTGTAAAAGTTGTGTAGTAATTCGTTGATATTTTTATTTGTGAACATTTCTTAATTTTCAACAGTATGTATATTTTACAAGTTGCAACATAAAAACTAGCTCCGTTTAAAACTTTGTAAGAAAGAATGCTCGTTCAAAAACTAATTTGCTAGCCCACTATGATAAGAGAAAACTCTGTCACGTGACAAAAATCATAAACAAATTCATGCTGCAACTAAACAGTTATTAGTATGCAACAGTAACCGTCAAGAGTTCATTGATTTTTATTCACACATAAGGCTATGTTGCCCAATTTTTTTTAAAGTGACGAGTGTACCAATTTCACTTGTCACACACGCTCCAAAACTTTCACTAAATAGTGACAATTGTAGACCATATATGTGCTGTGGCGGTCCTGGGATTTGCGGAACATTGGGCCCATATATTTTGAGCAAGGGCCTTATCGGTGGGCCCAGGGCTATGGGATAGCCCCCAGAGAAAATATGGGTTTGGGGGTGGGAGAGGGAGGAATTTGAATGCTTTTAAGAGAAACTGGAACTTAAATTTCGAAGGTGAGTTTTTGTCTATTTTTCTTAAGAAACATCGATATTTTTCCTGACGAATTATACTCAGGCTAGTTGTTATTACATGGGGCAGTAAAATCGTTTAAGGTTTCTTAATGTGAAATCGAAAGGTATTGGCCAGCACCTAAAAACATGCTAATAAAAATTTTATTATTCCTTTTTCTATTAATGTGCGTAATTTCATTAGAAAACATTACAAACAAGAAACATTAAAATGGAAAGGGCCGGTGTGGGGTCCGCTGTATAAATGAAATGACTGTTCGTGATCACCTGGAATAGCAAGTGCTTCATTCTCACGATTGTTACAACCAGTCGTTCGGTTACAGCATGACAAGGCGAAACGTGGACGCAGTACTATTTCCTCTGACATGGCGTCAACCCAAAAGCCAAGAAAAAGTAAAAAAAAAAATTCTAGCCTGGACAATAACCGCGGTTAATTAACTGCAGGTCTCACACGCCAAGTTAGCTGTTTCATTTTTATGGCATCACTTCGCTCAAATGGCTATTTATGTAAAATTTAATACGATACATATTTTGCATTTACTCTTCTGTCACAAATATTTAAACATATATTCACTATGTGCAATATAATTGGTGCAAACGTCACGCTAATGTTCGTAGTAATCATCACTTGCGCAATTTTTATACACCCATTAGTAAATACCCACTGGAAATATTCGCCATACAACAAAAATGCAAGAAAGGTACCATCCTTCCTACTGCAAAACCAGTTTAATTAAAGGCAATGTTCAAGTTATTTACTATAATTTTTTTTATATAATGTATTTTATAATTGTATCCTGTTAGTATGCAGTTAACCTATTATTTAATTATGTATTGAGGGTTTCTTTGTTGTTTTGTCATCCAAGAGCTGAATTTGGCCGTGCATGAATAAATAAATATAACACAAATGAACAGAAGTAACTTTGTACTAGTGGCATGGACGTATATACCTGGGGGAGGGGGGAAGAGGGAGGGGGGAGGCTGGAATTAAGAAGCCCCTCACTGAAGGAGCCCGCTTACGTTTGCAAAATCATGACAGTGAAACGGGGTTTATAAACGTAAACATCAAAACTATGTTTTATGAAGTAAAAAAACTTCATGTATACGTACGTACTTTAATGTTTTCTGCTTATTTCATGCATGTATGCCAAAATGTGGGCAGCGTACAACATACGAGCACCGTATCCAAAATTCTCCGGGCAGAGCGGGTCTCCCCAGCGAATCCCACAGATCTGCGCCCCTGACTATAGTGGTGGCGTGGAGAAATATTAAAATTGAAACTGGCGTGTAGGAAACCGGGCCCTTGGCCACCCCTGGGAGGCCCGCAGACTGCTCGGTGGCGGCTGGACTTTCACCTCACAATTACCCCCACCAGTCCCCCCCCCCCCCCCCCCCCCCGGGGCGCAGCGCTGGGTCGAAGTAGGGCAGGCTCGCCAGACAGGCCCGTCAAGGCTTGGGCACACCGTGGTCATCTCACTTTGCTGTCGTCACTGTTGACTAAGGGAGTTTACCGTGAAATTATTCCGACAGCTCTCCTGCGTTTTTCGACGGGTCACACTTTACAGTTAAGCTGAGTCACAAACCGAATGATCCACAACTATACGCAAATCCGTTTTAATATATATATTTTTTATTTGAATGCTGCCAAATTACTACTAAGGTTTAAATTTTTTGAAAAAAATTATCTTAAAGGCAATGCACGTTTTTGAGGTTAATATTTCTTCCGTCCGTCCGTCGAAAGTTAAAGCTTGGCAAGGTTTTGACGAACAGACGGATGACATTTTTTCGGGCCATCTGATTGGCTGATGTTCACGTGATTGACGGATGAGACAGAGCATTGAGTTCAGCTTTAGTCGCAAAAGTATTCTTCCACTGACCATTAACAATGAAAGGGACCATGAAGAACGTGAATGCTACAAGTGGAGTGTTTAAATGGCATCGTAGATAATGTAAAAAATTGAATACCTCTGAAGATAGACGAGAAAAAATATAACCCGCCCAGAAATGGACGATGCTAAAGTATTCGTCCAGTACAATAACACAAACAATTCACAGTCACAGCAATTCAATACTCGATGGCATTTCTATTTGAAGTGATCGCTGGTTTAGTCATCTTGGCATTGGTTCTACAAGTTTTTGTGTGATGTTTGGGCCTATTTTGCTCCGTTCTTTATCATAACACACAGTATTAAATTATTCGCCTTTTTCTAAGGATATGCTTTATTATTGCCCTTGGCTCAATGGGGTTGAAATCTGGTGACGGGGATGGTGTTTGCAGGACGTGAGATGTACTATACAACAGCAATTGTCCAGCTTCTCTGTACGCTAGGCCTCAGTTATGCATTAATAAATTCATATACACCATTTTATCCATGGTTGCTGGTAAAACATTATGGTTATCTGTCCCAACTGGCGACATACATCATAATAGCACTATGCATCCACCGGCATACTGAACTGTAGGCTACAGATTCTTACGGTGGATCTCTTCGTTCTTCTTTTTCCACATTCGTTTGTTCATAAATAAAACAGAATTGCAGTAATCAGCAAAAAAAAAAACACCTACCTCCAGAACTCCTATGGCTTGCTGATATATTGATTGCAAAAGCAAGCGACTCTTTATTTCCTTTGTTTATAAAGGTCTTCTTCCGGCCTATGCGTCCAACTAGTCCAGCTCAGTATAGCAGCCGTCTTACAGTGTCGATGCTGATGTTCTTCCCCGTAGCATCTTCTGCATCAGATCGAAGCACAGAACCATAAACATGAGCATTTTGCTGCACCGTCCGCAAGATACTTCACTCTTCTCTTCGTGCCAGCTTCCTTGGTCGTCCGCTATTTGTTTATTACTCACAGGCCAACTATTTTTATATCTCTGGATGGAATCAGCTGCCGTTGTTCGTGGTATCCCAGTAGTTTCAGCAATCTTTCGTTGTTGACTGTCCGTCCGCATGTAGCTGGACAATGCGTTCCCTTTCAAGAACAGTTAAATCTCTTGTCTTCGCTCATTCTACCATGCAAATGATTGCTTACTCACCAAGACACTCAAGTCAATACTGAATCAGTGCACCCGATATGTTTCTTCCATTATTCTGCACACACGTGATTCAACTCGGTCAACTCGGTGGACGACAACTATTGAATTACTGTTTACGAACCACTTGTATTAATTCGTTTTATTCCGCGAGAGTAAAAAAAATATTTTTTCGTTAGGCAGTTTGACAGTAGGGTTTGAAACCAGTACAGTACAGTTTGTGTTAATTGTTGCACATGTGCCAGCTTGTTGTTAACGCGGGCCTGTGCGCGGGAGCGCATTCCCGAACAGAGGCCTCGGACTCGCAGGCACCTTTGAATATATATACTGTATAGAAGTCGCCAGCCCAGGTTAAAATTTCTAATACGGTTTGAGGTAGTTGGTTAATTCACCGCCGCAATCGCCACCATCTCTAGGGCATCGACTTGTGGTGGTCCCTAGCGGACAAGTGTCCAACTCTTCAAACACCCCTTCCCCCTCCCGTTGAACGACCTTGAGCTGCAGTGAATGATAGGTGGGAGGTGCGGGGAATGACAGCGGGCGACAGTGCTGCGCTCTAACGTGTAAATAACAACTAAGACGATACAGGGCGTTACGGCAGCGCACTGCAGCGGTGAAGTTCCCAAGCTGCTCATCATACGCTCCTGAAAAACGTAGAGTAAATCCTATCCACTCGCGACTTCTATACAGTATATATATATTCAAAGCAGGCACAAAGGAACGCCTCGGGCCTCGGCACACACGCGGTCCTCACCGGGCTACCGCTGACGTCACCACCCAAACAGGTAGCGAGCCTCGAGGGGAAGCACCGCCTCGCGGTACGACGACTCCGGAGACCTTGGCCGAGAGTGAGTTCGCGAGTCGCCGGTGAACCTCGGTGACTAACCCCGCTTTCCTCCGGTGTTTCATCAGCAGCCATGGTCCCCACGAGGGTGCGGCTGGGTGGACCCCTGGGTCCCTCCACCCGGGCCTGTTTATTTTCAAATGTTTAACTAAAAGATTCTACACCTACAATTGATTTTATTTTTCTCTAACTATTTTCATTTTATTTTTCTCTAACTATTTTCATTTTTATCTCAGTGTGAAATAAGTATATACCTACATACTCGCTGTAGTTATTTGAAAGTAAAATAATTTTATAAATAAAGCTTCGTTTGGAATTAAAAAATAGTAACCATAACTATACAGCGTATTTTTTCATGTTAAATAACATTCTAAAAAGAGTATAGGCAAAAAATAACCATGCAATTATAATGTAGCACGTGACTGTAAAATTAAGGGGGGGGGGGGGGGGGGGGTAGACGTATCCGATCCTGGGTCCAGGGCCCGTAATCGAATGTGGGGGCCATGCACGACACCCTTACGGCACTCGAAGTGCGTGGAAGAGGGGCCTACACCTTCCAACATCTGTACTTTTACCACGCCGCGTACAAACATTACTTAAAGAATAGTCTCCAATTATCAAGAATCACAAGATAATTCATTTACGGCTGCAATCCTGAAGGAAACCAGTTTTTATCATTTACAGATGAAGAGAAGTTAAGATTTATCAGTGAGACGAGTGCGTTAAACTTCAGTAACTCTACCTGCTTCTCGGCTTCTGGGTGGACGCCACGTCTGCGCAAATGACAGAATAATCACATCAGTATATCACGTGCGTGGTTTACTACCCACCAATTATCCCTTACAGGACCAGTATATACACCCCGGTATGGGTAGAACTGATTTGGCGTGGCCTCATATGGCGAGGGGAGTGTGGATACGCCAATTGAGCGCGGTTCGGCGGAGTTCGTGCGGAGGCTTGTGTCGAGAGGCTGGGAGACAGGGAGAACAAACTGAACGCAAAAGTAACTATTTAGCCACAAGAGTGCAGCTCTGAATGCAGGGAGTGCAAACAAAAATATTTCTCACTACAGTCCTTTCAAAATATTTACGCCTTCTCATTCAAATTCTAAGTAACGTGTTTCGGCGTTATGCGTTTCTAAGTTACGTGTTTCTAAGTTATGATCGTTCTAAGTTGTGTGTTTCTAACTTGTGATAGTTCTAAATTGTGACTTTCTACGTTACGACGTTTCTAAGTTGTGTGTTTATAAGTTGTGACAGTTCTAAGTTGTAACTTTCTACGTTACGACGTTTCTAAGTTGTGTGGTTCTGCGTTGCGTGTTTCTAAGTTATGACAGTTCTAAGTTGTGTGTTTCTAACTTGTTATAGTTCTAAGTTATGACTTTCTACGTTACGACGTTTCTAAGTTGTGTGGTTCTGCGTTGCGTGTTTCTAAGTTATGACAGTTCTAAGTTGTGTGTTTCTAACTTGTGATAGTTCTAAGTTATGACTTTCTACGTTACGACGTTTCTAAGTTGTGTGGTTCTGCGTTGCGTGTTTCTAAGTTATGACGGTTCTAAGTTATGGCAGTTCTAAGTTGTGTGTTTCTAAGTTGTGACTTTCTACGTTATGGCGTTTCTAAGTTGTGTGGTTCTGCGTGGTGTGTTTCTAAGTTATGATCTTTCTAAGTTGTGTATTTCTAAGTTACGTGGATTTTTACAAGTTTTCTAAGTTATGACAGTTCTAAGTTGTGACTTTCTAAGTTATGTGTGGTTCCCGCTGAGAGCCCCATCCTAGCACCGACACCACCGCTACACCCTTCACTCATTCTGCAACCAGCAAGCAGTATCTCGCTGGCCGGCCCCTTCAGCAAGCCATGTGAGCGCCTATCAGAATCATTCATATTCTGGGACTCCTCTGAAAACCCAGATAGTCCCTGATTCGGCCGAGGTCCTAATCCTACCTCAACTAGCTATCCAGGCTCCTATGGAAATGACAGCATGCCAAACGTTTCGGCCTGCCATTTTAGAAGGCAGTTGTAATCGCCGTTAAAGGTGGCAGTAACAAGGACGCCATCATTTCCACGGGTGTGGGCTCCAACACGTCAGTGTTTTAGTCATTTATACTAATATTTGATATTGTTCGCACCCAGAAGCATCAGAAATTAAAACCTCTAGTGTCGAAAGCGGATCCAACCAGAGTAGACATCACTGAGGCGAGAGAAACCAGGAGACACGTGGTTGGAACGAAAGCTAAGATATCTCGTCTGCCCCCACCTCCCGCACCCACTTAACCGGATAAAACAGTCTATCTTTGAATATTTCAGGCGACAAACTGAAGACGCAGAAGGTAAACCACGGCAGAAAGATAGGAATCCAGAAAGACGCCAGTGCGTAATTTCTCGCCATGAATCGAATCACGGACTTAAAAACAAGGGCAACTAAACTATCTGGTAAACATGTTCTTGGGTTTAAAAAAAACCGCATTCAAATTCCACATTTATAACACATAATGAGGCTATCCAAACAAGGAAAAACTCTTGTACGAAAAATTTTCAACACGAATTACGCATCAGACATTCTTCTGCCGCTATTCTATTTAATGGCAAGACGTGAAACATCTCGTATTATTTAACTATCTCCCTGAAATATAGTTCTGACTATAATTTCTGCGATGGTTGAATTATCACATTCCTTCTCAGTTACGTGTATGTGCGCCAAAGCATGCCCCCCCCCCCCCCCCCCCCACATTCGATTATGGGCCCTGAACCCAAGATTTTACAGTGACGTGTTACATTATAATTGCATGGTTGTTTCTTACCCACACCCTTTTTAGAATGTTATTTAACCTGAAAATACAGGGTATAATTATTATGGTTACTATTTTATAAGTCCTAACTAAGATTTATTTATAAAATTAGTTTATTTTAAAATAACCACAGCGAGTATGTATATTTATTTCACACACTGAGATAAAAATGAAAAAGTTACAGAATAATAAAATTAGGATCTATGTACATACATCATAGACACTGGCTACAAAATAAAGACTAATTTACTTAATAACAGTTTTACGAGCTTTCTTCTGACTAAAATAATCAATTACATCGGGAAAATCAAGATTCTTGGCCAATTAATTCTCAATTGCTAAATGGTTAAGACGACTTTGGCCCGTGGTACTCCTTTGCCAAGTTCTTGAAGAGTTCGCGTCTACTAAAAGACCTTTTAGCCGTAGATACGGTTACTGGAAGCGTACAAAAAAGTCTAATTGCATTACACAGGTTCAAAAATATTGCGTGAATGTTTTTCTCATATATGGAGTTTCCCATTAATCTCGTAAAACCTGCATCTCATTAAGTATGTCTTTAATTAGTAGCGTCTCTACGTTCAGGGAAATTCCTTTGCTTTGTATAATGACGTTTTTCTGATCAAAAGCGGCCAAGATCTTGTACCAAAATGATGACATCAAGAGGCCTTTGAAAGATCCAAAATACTTCTTGAGTCTATTCCATGCGTCTATTTTTAGAACAAAGAGGGAAACTGCTGGGAAATAAAATAGTCAAGGCAGGAAGGGAGGTTGCGGAAGGCGGGGAGAGAATAGGCGGCAAGACATACTGCGCTAATATGCACACAACACACGCAATGACAACTACCAACACGAATTTTATTAAACGTTTATCATTAATATCTACGTATTTTAAATTTTAACATAAAATTATCTGTAAATGTAGATTCTTCTAAAATTTCTTTGGATAAAAAAATATTAAATGTTTTTCCAGTTTGTAAAAAATTATAATAGTAAAACATTTAAAAATAAACAGGGCTGGGTCTTCTGAACCCAGGAGTCCACCCAGCCCCCCCCCCCCCCCCCCCAACCTTGCGGGGGCCATGAGCCAAGGTCATACGGCACCTAAAATTATTGAGTAACCAACACTTTATTTCGAGAAATTCAGTTTTTGTACACACATTCTTCGCATGCTATTTATAATGCCAAATGTGAGCTGAAAACTTTAATTAATTTCCTCATACATGTAAGGGAACTTCCTTACAAGAAATTAGTGTCATTAAAAACAAATCATCTTACTCAACACAGTGCTAAATATGTTTCCCAAAGTCTGTTTCGGGGAGAGGCGGATCAATAATAATCGTGCCCAAGGACCAATATGTTAAACTGACAATAATTCGTGGCCAATGAATCATTAGCGGAGGTTGAATGTCAAGGCTTAGAACATTACACAAACAATGACGAGGTCGCAGGGTACAATGTACCTACTGACTAAATTCTGCTTTGCTCGACTGCCTAACAACACAATCATGAACACGAAACTACCAACCAATGAAGATTATATGTATACACACATCCCAAAACAACACAATGTGTATTTTAGATAACAATTATATGCAAGTGTAATGTAGTAAATGCCAACAGTTTTAAGTAGTATTAAAACTGATTTCCTTAGAAAATTTGCCGAATCGCAATTTCAAAAATTAATATTAAATTTACTAATACAACAGCTATAAGTTAATTATTAGATTTAATTTTTGCATATCACAGCGAAGATCGATTATAAAATAGGGATCTGTGTGATTAGTCATTGTTTTGAGATCACGTGGTCATAACTGAGAATTAGGAGCAAAATAAAGCCACTCTCGATCGAAACGAAAATATAACTTTATTAATCCTGGCGACGAGTACTTACTCAAGCTGTTCCGAAAATTTTTAGAGTTTAAACTATAATCGACCTCTAAATGTAACATACACAAATGATATTCTTTGCGCAACTGATATTCTTTCAAAGAAAGGTTGATAAAGTTTTGAAATGAGAGTAAAATATCACTTGAAAACAAATGCCAAAAGTTATAAAACTCCTGTCAAATTTTAGCCGCCGAATTGTAGGGTACACTGGGTAAGGTTGTGGGTTGAACATGGTACGGTAGTGAAAGTCGTTATAACCGCGAAACTATACGGAATATGGCGAAGAGTATAAGGGAAGAGAGGCGCGGCGTGCAAGTCTGAACACGTTCCCTAGGATTGCGTAAGTCAGCGCGCGACATTAACCTAAGCAGGAGCCTACATTGCTTTTCAACATTCAAAAGTAAGTTTCATTGTTTGATTTCTTTTAATAATTACTGTTTTTTATATACAGATAGATTAACTCTTAGTTTTTCTTGTTATAAGTTGAACATTAGTAGTTAACTACGAGTGATTACTTTTTATGTAGATTTTTGGTTGATTCATGGCGATTTTTTGTTTTCGAAATTGTGTGTTGGGTACGGTTGTGAAAAATTTTGTGGGTACGGTTGTGACATATATTTATTACTTTTTTTTTAGATGCCCAGAACATGAAGAAAACGAAAAACGTTTGAAGGCTAAGCAGGTAAAAAAAAATCTAACTTAACTAAAACGAAATAATAAAAGGAAAGGAAAAGGAAAAACAAATGCCAAGAAAAGAAAGACTTCACAATCGTCATCCGAAGAAGACTATTTCTGTCTAGTTTGTGTAGGCTGGGGTGACCAAATCATAAACTTGAAAAAAAGGGACACATCCAAGGAGGGTTTGGGGGCGATACCCTCCGAGGGGCCTCCATCGAGACGTAATCATTGAAACATGCTCTTTTTTGCTAATTTGAGACCTATAATTCATTTCAATTTACCTATGAATATGTAATTTAATTTAATTTGTGAGGCGTATAATAAATAAAAACAATTTTGCAGTGACATACTTCAAAACTTAATTAAACTAGATAACTAAAATTGTTAGTCAAAGTTATGTTAAAAATCTTTAGGATTTCAATTGGGGATATTTTTCTTTCGTTCCAGCCAATTTTAAAACCTCTTTCTTTTCCAATATAAAGTTGTAAAAACTAGAACAGTCCATTTTTAAATTGTAGAGTACCTGCAAGATTGCAGAAAGGGTATCCACTCCCATCTTGTTCCTTTCATCCGTCCATTGAATGTTCATAAGCGAAAAGATTCTTTCAGTAGGTGAAGACGGCCCGAGGAGAGGCGCGACAAAAGTGTATCATCAATCCAACGTAAATACGGGACATTTAGGCGTCCCGGGAGACTTTTTCGGGACCCCGTGTACGATCGTTAAAAAACGGGACAATCCCGTTTTTACGGGACGTTTGGTCACCCTAGTGTAGGCGCATATTCTGAAAGTAGGACTGGCGAAAAATGGTTCAAGTGCCAAGGAACATGTGGACTCTGGTCCCACGTAGAGTGCGCAGGTAACAGTCACCATTAGATTTGTCGCAACTGTGTTGATGAATCTGACTAGATCTCAGTTTAGAAACTTTAATTATTTTATTATTATTTTAAACTATTATTATTATTTAAATAATAGTAGAACGTTTTACAGTCACCTACAGTAAATTTAAGTTTAGTTAACGTTCTGACTGATTCTAAGAAAACTGTTATAATATTAGTTGTTACAGAAAAGTGATGTCAGATTTTAGTTCACTTGCTATATGAATGTTAACTTTGTTTAGAAGAAGTTTATGTTTTGTTATGGTACATATTTCTAACAATAAAAGTAACTATAAACCATATTGCTGTATGTTTATGCCTGTCACTACCTACCCCAACCACTGTCACAACCGTCCTTGGGGTGTCGTCGGTTGTGACACTTTCCTTTTTTTCTTTTTTTTTTAAATTCATCCTATGACTAATACAGCGTATTTAAGGACAATATATTAGTATTTTTACGTACACAAATAAACAAATTACAATTTTCGTGCTACTTTTCTCAGCTAACTGACAAATTAACAGAATTATTGGCGAACAAACCAAAATGGTCACAACTGTACCTAGTCTACCCTACTCATAATCTACAAGGCTTACGCTACATTAAAAAAAAATCTGTCAAATGATAATTGATTTAAAAATGTTTCGACTAGCAAGGCCATTTTTCTATTAAGAATCTTATCACAAAAATTTCGAAAGTAACACTAATTTTATTTCCAACCTTTTTCTGTTGGGATCTCAACGTGGCCAAACGTAAACAATAATTATACGAATACAATAATTATAATTAAAATAGCATCTAAAAATATTTTCAGCAAAAATATCTTGAGTCGCAGTAATACAACCACGTTTCACTAGAACTATTAACTATATCCCACAAGCCCATTTACATGTAATCTACAAAATCATTAAAAACACAATTTTAATGGTCGAGTCAAAACTATTACATTTTTGCGGGAAACTAAGCGCAAGGATAGCAATAAATAGTTTGTGAGTACTGGAAATGTGTTATGAAATATTTATTTCGGGCTGTGCCTACCTCAAGGCTATCATATCTGGCGGGTGGTCTGATACACAGGGTAAAAATATAAGTGGAACCGGTTTGTAAGCGTGCAGTAGTCTGTTCGCATTGCCCGCAGGGAATGCAAATCGCGCTCTATTTATTCTGCGTTGTGTGTGACGAAACATCACACAAAATATGCACACGATTCATCATTAATGGAGATTATGAACTAAATAACAACATAAATTCAATCACAGTAATGAATTAAAGCTATATGGTCGTATTATTATAGAATTTCAAACCTAAACCGTTTAGATCCGCCACCATGTGTTTTGTATCGAAGAACTCGAAATAGTTACGTCCATGAATTGGTGTGCAAGGTATGTTCAAAAATATTTAAATTTCCAAAGTTCTATCAAACAATTAGCATAGGTGCCGCCTGAGAATTCAGAGCTTTGCTGAAAACTGTGAATATACGGATACTATTTTGACAACTATGCAGTTTGAAAAAAAAATTCAAAACATCGTGCTGGGCAATAACAACGGTAAACAAACAATCCAGAAAACACGGCTCATGACTTGTCGATTAGCGATCATCCCCTGTTGACGGGAAGAATTAATGTTGCAGTAATAATTTCGACTGGAGTGCGATTGAAAAAAAAAAAAATCATTTCGGTACAACTTAAAGGCGCATGTAGATTTTGAAGCACCTAATTCTTTTGGAAACTTCTGGAAAGTTTTGTAAACGTCTGGAACCTTTTCTCATATTTAATGCAGCAATAATCTTTGAATTGTTTGTGGTTCAATGCATCGAGCAAAGCATAACTTAGAAATAATTTCATTCTATGCATACCAAAGTAGTTATACATTTTTTTTTTTGTTTTTCAACATCTGTTTTTTCCACCCTTCGCAGTAATGGTTGTTCGTATCAAAAATTTACTTTGACAAAGGTTTTTGGTATTAATCTAACAAGACACAATAACAATTTCATACGGATGTGACAGTAGACATATCAAGGGAGCTATAGTTATTTTTTTTCTGTTTATTCAAAAAACCTTCTCCATTTCTTCCTCTTTGGTCAGACTTAGCCCGAGATTTTTCATTTGTATATTTTATGTATCAATTCGGAAGTGATAAGTGCAAAATTACGGCAGTTATCATGTTCATAAAAATGTTTTTTTTTTTTTTTCAACTTAATAAACACTCTTTACACTGACTGATGTCAGACAGGTGGGTCTAGACGCATGGATTTTTGCACAGGAGTTTCTTATATAACGTAGTTGAGCACTAAAAAAGGATTGATTAAAATTCATCCCCCTGAAAGGGGTTAAATAGGGGATGCACGTTTGTATAAAAGTTTTGTCATTTTTTGAAGTTAGAAATGGGTGTTTAGGCTTCCGTTTATAGATAAAAGTTGTATCTGCGTTTTTGGTATTTCATAAAAAAAAAAAAAAATGAGGATCAAATACTTTCCCGACGGGCACACGGCTAGTACATGTACAAACTTTAGAGTTGACGATGTAAAATTATTCCGGAAGCAGCACCACGGTGCAACATGTAAATCTACTGAAATAAGTATAAGACAAGGTTCTTGGAGCGTGTCGGCGATTGGTGCACTCCTCTCGTCCACAGACTCGATGACAGGTATTTGATTCATTCATTCCTAGTCCGGGGCGAGGAAGGACCAGAGACAGCGCCAAAAGAGGGATTTCAGAAGGGAAGGACATGAACCGGGGGAGGGGGGGGAGGGGGGGGGGTTCCGAGGGGACCAGACATCTCCCTTCAAGGATTTAAATAATAATAATAATAATAATAAACCTAGTGAAGACAGAATACGAAAATTACAGCAACTTTAGCTACAGCTTAACTTACAGAGAGCTCTGATTGGAAGGATTATTGTTAACACTCACGTAGGGCCTACCCGACACGGCTCATACACAGAAGCGCCCGGGGATTGTGTTTGCAAACAGTCTATATTTAATTGCCAAGTTTTCACACGTGTTAGTTAGTTGTAAACACGTCTTTCATACAAACTTGACACGTGTGTTTCATGTCATAAACAACTTTGATAAATACGTATTTTATGACTTGTTTTAACGAAAACGTCAAACAATTTACTTAAGGAAAAAAGTACTAAAATAAATAAAATAAAAACTAAAATATAAAATGTACGATTTTCTTTTCTCTACAAAAAAAAATCATTATTAAATTTATTTGTGAACGTTGAACTTCGAAAAGTCTACTGTCACCTGAGCTTTTAATGTGACAATTTTCTTTCAAAATCCAATCAGAAAGTGAACTTGATAAAAAAAATAGTTAAACGGTTATACTGGCCCCCTCCTTCACGAGATGTGGCTACGCCGCTGTACGACCGGAAGGCGGAGAGCTAGCGGCGGTCAGCCTACTAACCCCCCCCCCCCCCCCCCCCGCCCACAACCCTCCCCGAGGCGTTATAAATACCCGCCGTGACGCTTCCCCCCCCCCCCCCAAACACCCAAGGCCAATCAAACAAACCTAGCCTGGTCGCGGCACACAATCAGACTAGATGCGACGCAACACCACACCATTTTTCCTCTAACTCCGACCACCGATGACGTTCTGACGGCATATGTCCCGCAACCTCTGAGCAAGGTATTTGCAAAATTGACGAAACAAAAATTTATTTTACTCCCATTTTGAAATTAAATTACTATCAAACAAATCACAGATGGTTTAAAAAGCCCCCAAATAAAATTAAAATCTAAAAAAAAAAGTGATTTTCATGCCAACAGCATGACAAAATAGTTTATTTGACGCGCACATTAGATTATATTCTGCGCTTGCTCACCTTTGACGTCACTGATTCATGCGGTGGCTCACAAGTGTCGCGGATCATAACGAAGCACCCGACGCGTGTTGGTTCGTAATCACGTTACGCGATACGTGTTTCGGTAGAGCGTTGAGACTGGGTCGTTACCACAACGCCGAACGTACAATAACGCCGAATATCATAACGCCGAATGCCAAATTGACCGCAACGCCGACAGCTAGAAAACTGCTGTGTACCACAACGCCGAAATACAGTAACGCCGAAAAATGTACCACAACCTAACCTAGCCTAGCCTAGCCTAACCTAACCTAACCTAACCTTACCTACCTTTGTGGCAGTCCTGCAATGACATTTTTCGGCGTTAATGTATTTCGGCGTTGTGGTACTTCGGCGTTGTGGTACATAGCAGTTTTCTAGCTGTAGGCGTTGTAGTCAATTTGGCATTCGGCGTTATGGTTTACGGCGTTATTGTAAGTTCGGCGTTATTGTACGTTCGGCGTTGTGGTGCGTCCCCGTTGAGAATACCTCACGTCTTCGCGAGTGTCCGCAATCAGCCCGCATTTTCGTTACGTCATCTCTTCCCACATTCTTGAAATCAAATTATATCAAATATTAAAACTTACTAATTAGTATTAAAACTGTATTAATACTTACTAATCTCTCTGCATCCAGCTACATACCGAGAAAAAAAACTTAAGTACTAAACAAGTGAATATTTACTCCAATGGAACTAACAATTATAAAAATAAAACAAGTATTTAACTAATCAGCTATAAACACATTGCGGCATGCCTTTGTTGACAATTTTTTTTTTACACTCGCGCGTGCTCGGAACACTGCAGCCGCCAGACAGACTGCTCGCGTCAAAGTTGGAGCAGTCGTAGGCGTCGTGCCGCGACTGATTCTGTGTGCGTTGCTTTTATACTAACACATGGAAGTCAACCACTATCAGACAATATCACGTCGTGTCGTGTCGTGCCTTAATGATTCTCACACCGAAAGGACTGTCAATGTTACCGCGGCCATAATTGTAAACGTGATCTACACCACAACCACTAAGGTTTCCCAATAGCAACAGATTATCACGGTAAACTCGAGTAATAAAAAAGAAAACTAGAAACTCAAACCAGACCCCTCACACTTTCTCTCTCTCTCTTCGACCTTGGAAACCTGCCGCCGATACGCCGGCGACCACAAGCCCCCTAAGAGAAGTTCAACTGTCACACCGAATAACTACAACACTTGAAGCACGGAAAAACGGCTTTGTTTATCGGGTAAAACTATCACACACACTTCAGTCACACGTCCGAATTTTACATCTTCCAATTATTTTATTTTTGTTTCCGCAGGTCCAGATCGTCTCAACTAAAGAGGAGGCTAGGTTGGGTTCGATCAGCCATACTAATACTACTGTAAAATATTTTTTCATCCTTTCCCAGAAGCTAAAATTCCCCCAAGTTGCACGAACGGGAATTTTTTATTTTATTTCGGGCGCGTGGCTGATATTGTTTAGATGCGTGCATATTTGTCACGCCAATTTAATAGACGGCAGCAGATATTTACAGTATTGCATATGCTTAAAATTCACGATCAAGGAAAACAATTTTATTTTAGCTAAAAATTTATGAAAAAAAGTATATGTCGCCTAACATAATTTTTTTCCCTACGCTAGATATTAAAATACATAATGTAATGATTTTATTTTTAAATAAAATATTATTTTCGCGACACCACTCTCGCCAGAGCTGTCCAACACGTTGATGTTCAGCGCATTTCGTTCCACTCTTTTCCAATGGTTCCACTGTCTTGATAGCTCCACCTTGAGCAATCAGTTGGAATGTGTAGTAATTAGCAATCAATTATATGCTAGACCACACACGTCAGCTGCGCAGTGAACAACTTTCGTGGGCCTGGCCCGATGCTGAACGTCTTGTTTGCCAACATTAACCGTCCGAAGACGCGTGTGTCACGGCGGATGCGGTTCGCGCGGTGTTGAGGTTGATAAATGTTACCTCAAACTTCCGGTAAAGTTACGTGTTTTTTTTTTTTTCATTCGATGATGCAACAAAAGTGCGCGTTCTTCGAATGATTCTGGGAATGATTGCTATTTTTAAACAGGTTATCATAGAAAATGCTTTAAAAAAAAAGAAAAAAAAACTGTAAGGATGAACACACAAACACACGGCGAACAATCTCAAATCAGCTGATGTCAAATGTTAAATGCCTAAGACAGCACAGAGATAATTCCGTGGAGGACATTTTGCGAGAAAGAATTTCAGCCCAGACGAACAGTGTGCGCTGACAACGGCGGGATAGTTGCAACAATAACCGTAAATACAGACATTCAACAACCTTGAACAACACAGAAGAGCCCAAAGATGATACTAAACAGATAATATGGACTACACAGCGACGCAAAAAGAACCCAGCCATGAAAAGAAACATATTATGGACGAACACAGCAGGGTTTCTACGACAAAAGCGGGTCTCTCTTGAATTAGGCCAACCACTTTTAAAGGAACGCACTTATTGTTTACCCGCGGAACAAAGTTGACCCAAAATTAAAGTTTGTTTTTCATTACGACAAATAATTTTATGACTTCTAAAGCGCATACGTGAGTACACGCACCCATTTTTGTTTAAAATTTAAAACTTTTTTTCTTTTGTCCAGTCAAGTGTAAATACCTCTTAACTTTTAGTACAGACCATAATTTGGTGGAAATATTGATCTTAATCATTTGTGTTGAGCTACTTCTAGGCTATTTCTCCACTGATGTCAGGAGTCCTGGTCAGTGGTGGCACAAGACAACGCTACAGTCTAGAAGCAGCGACGCAGCTGAGGCTGTCACGACTGGGTGATTTTGCAGGGAAAGTATCGATACAGTTAGCTTTCGTGTGATTTTCTTTCAATGCCAAAAAGTTTGTACTCGATTCTTTTTAAACTATACTTTCACTTATGTTTTTTTGGCAGATTTTGTATGGAATAATCAGAGATACAATTAATATATATATTAACTTTAATAATGAGTTTGCAATTATGAATGACCATATGAGTCAGTTTAACTAACATCCTCTTTTGTTTTTTCAAATTTATTTACAACAATTAAATGAGGAAGTTAACGAAAACATCCACGATGCTTCCGTTCGTTCGCATTCGTTTCGTTTGTTTGTATTGTTCAGTTTTTGTTTGTATGATCAACGTAGTAAATTACTTTCTCTCTTTTTTATTAAAAAAAAAAATATATATATATATTCTTTCGTGTTTCGTTATTTGCTATTTAACGTGGAAAATTAAAACGCTATCTAACTGGAAAAGTTTTTGTGTCTCAAGATATCGATACTTGCACGAGTTCGATCATTTCGTTTGGAAAATGTTTAGTGTCGTGTCGCGCTAGTCGTGAGAAACAACAGCCCGTGGCGGTCACCAGTGGCGGATCCAGGATTTTGGTCTGAGAGGGGCTTGACCCAGCTGAGGCTAGGCTTTATCAACGCAAACACTAAAACAATAGTGGACCCTGATGCTTTTGGAGGGGGCTTGAGCCCCTTAGCCCCCCCCCCCCCCCCTCTGGATCCGCTACTGGCGGTCACGAAGGCACGCGAGGTCACAAACGGCGCGCGGGTCGTTCTTCACTCGAGGAACGTCCGGACGCCGTCACACGCTCCCCTGAAAAGGGCTGGACACGACTGTGCGATCAGGGAAGCCTACGATTCACTCGTCCTTCTGGACATACCCGAACACTCACGTTGGCAAGCCTTCTTTCAACAGACGAGAGAGCCAAACGCCCGATCGTAAATCTCAGGTTTATTTTTTTTTGGTTCATTGTAAATAAATATACAACTCATAATAACTAATGGTCAATTAGGCTAGGTTAGCTACATTATAAATACTTTAAAACATTGTGGACGGTTGATTAGGCTAGGATAGCTACATTAAAGATACTGTGAAATCACGTAAACGGTTTCCTAGCCCTGGATAGCTACATATTAAAAAGTTATTTGCTAAGCAACCATTAAATGATTTTACAGTATTTTTAATGTAGCTATACTTACCTAATATAACCATCCACAATGTTTTAAAGTATTTATAATGTAGCTAACCTATCCTAATCGACCGCAAAATTTAATGCCACACTGGTTTATACAATGAGATAGAACGAAAAAAAAACTAGCATGAACTTCGGGTTTGACTCTCTCGTCTGTGAAAAGAAGGATTGCCAACGTGAGTATTCGGGTATGTCCAGAAGGACGAGTGAATCGTAGGCTTCCCGTGCGATCACGAGGTGACCGGGTCAAGCTGTTGGCGAAGTGTAACATCTTACCCACTAAGCAAGGAAGACAAAACAGTGGCAACTCAACGCTCTTATCTTCTTTGGAAATCCGACACCGGTGCGGGATTTAAAGGCAGCCCAACAACCCGAAAAGTCGTTTTAACTTTTGGAAAGTAATGTAACGTTGGCGACCTTGATTTTATTTTGTGCGTGGTCGTTCGTCACTGGGGATACAAACCGTTATTATGTTTGAGATTTTTTATTTTCCCACACTGAACAACCACAAATCACCACGAATAATTAGCTAAAAATTGTATATATCTTACCCTCATTTTGTATGCTGAAAAACTACGCTCATAAATTGTTGGCCAGATGTCACTGGGTAATCATTTGATAGTCTATATAGTTACTTACAAACAATGTCCAACAGATGTCGGATGCATCGCGAAATTTCACTGGCTGAAATCAACAGTGAACCTGTTTCGCACGGGTGGTGTGCACAATCGTGGGAATATTATTATTTAATGTTTTATTATTGGGAAGCGGCCCGCCTCGTCAGGGGTGTATGTGTGTTAGTGAGGCGGAATGATAACGCGACGTTCACTGGTGCTTCTAGCGCAGTATCGCCTCTAAGCGCAAGGCTCTGAACTGGCGCGCAGTCTTCTCGTCATCACAGGATAACTGTGGAATTTGAGAGGTAACCGTAACATTATATGGCCGAGAAATTAAGATAAACTGCTTTCAAGAATCTGTACAGCTTGTTTTACGCATAAAAATCACTCTGAAACCAGCGTTTTAGCAATTTTAACTCTTCCAAAAATACAGTTTAAAAATCTTAATCCGAAATCAAAAGTACTTTTCGGCCCTCAGCGTATTCTTAAATACTTTTCGTAAGCAGATTCCACTCGCATATCTTGAGTAGTTATGAAATCGCGTTGTTTTTCCTGAAGCTCTGCGCACCGTATGTGCGGCCGGGTGGGGCGACGCAGGTCGAGACAAAGAGCGAGAGCAACGCAAGGAGGGGAGAGAGAGCAACGTCCAGCGTGTTTGATTACCGGCTCGTTAGAAGGAGCGAGCTAAGCGGCGGGCGCTGTTTCCCGCCGCGGCGCCAAATGCCTCACGTCACGAGCACTCAGCACTCGTCTCCACCTCGCCGAGACTCGCGAGGTGTTCCCAGCGACCTTGCTCGCTCTCTGGGGCCAGTGGCCAGCCACCCAGGGAGGAGGGGGGAGGTGGAGAAACTCTAATTGCCGAGACTGAGAACAGGTTTTTTTTAGAAGTAGTTTAGGGCCCACCCGCTAGATAGCAGCATTCATAATATATTTATAACTGGCTATACTGACTGTGAGAATTAATGCAGGCTTTATCAGGCACACAAAACAAGTGAAAATTAATTGTCTTTATTTCGGTTGCCACGTATTAAGTGATGGAACATACCAAAAATTTTGAATTTCCTACTCATTTATATCGAAATTTTTTTTAAATTACGAAACACAATTAATTTTTTTGCACAATTTACTAAGCAATTAGTAGTCAAGTAATTAAAATTAACATTATAAAAGTAAAACTTTGTACTTCAACATCTGGCCCGAGGTTTTTTTTTTTTTTGCTAGCAGTTATGGGCGGGCCTATCCAACAGATAGCGTCACATGTCGTGCAAAACATGGTCTCATTTTTCACTGTAAGAGTCGCACTTCTATATCTCTCTCCTTGTTATATGCCAGCCACTCGCGCGTCACTACGTGGGTTCCGCTGATTGCGCCGTGTTCGCGGCACATGCTGGACATCGGTGCAAGTGTAGAGTCTGCACTGCGGGAAACATTTCATAACAAAAAAAAAAAGACTTTCACGAAAGTGACAAAGTACAAGGACCAAATTTGTAATTTGAACTTCTTAACCACCATCAGTCGTGGTTAAGCACCATTTACAGAATATTCTGGGTGTTGCAACTACTTCACACCGTGATATCTCCTTAGAATTACTAACTCCATGAAAAGTAGGAGTAAAGGGGGAAAAAAAAGGAGGAGGCTTAACACAAACAAAACATACGTACATACAAACTGAGCATAAGAGAAAAACAATTCAACAATGACGTATTTGCATACAACATCCGACCACAAAGAGCGAAACCATGCATTTTGTCGGCGCATATTATACAGCATCATGTTTTTTGATTTGTCTGATAGGGTTTTACGCCACGGTTACGCACACGGGGCTCCGAACCATCCCCGAAAGTGTTGGGATGGAACAAATGATTCTCTACGCGCTAGAACAAACAAATCATACAGCAGTCCCTACTTCGAAAAGACAGACAGACGACAGACACAGAGGAAGCTCCCTATCAGGCTGACCCGTGGACCACAGCCGGGACAGATCGATGAGTCATCTCGCGGCCTTGCCCGACTTCAAGCTCGGCGCGGCGTGCCGGGGGAATGAACACAGCCTTCTTTAGCGTCCATCAGTCCATCAGCGCACAAGGCTCCGTGACACCGCCTGAACATCTCGTGGTAATAACCACACGATTCATTTCAGATAAAAGTCACAAGATACATTCAGGAAATTTATTTTATGCAGACACAATTATATTGCTGTAACTCAGTAAACTTAATGGGGGAACTTTACTTGAGCGTAAAAAAAAAAGCATGGCCTGAGAGAGCATGTTCTTTCGCTCTTCTACACTTCTTTTTTTTGACGCATTTTGTACTGCTATCAATGGAAGTACTTGGCTTGGAACGATTTGCCGACAGCCCAATCAGAAATCGTCGGTTAATGTTGTCGTGGTGCTGTGACCCTGAGCTACTGAGTCTGTCGTGCTTGGAACGCTGCACGACGGTTTGGTCGGGTTTGTCGTGTCGTGTTCGTCGGGGGCGACGGCGTTATGACTCCGGCTTGAACCTAACGGAGTGATTTGTCCTGCCGCACCAAACTCGGAGGAGACGCGGCGAAAGGGAGCGCGGACATCGATGTACGCTCGTTCCATTCTCTTGGCTGGTAAGGCAGCCATACTGGTTTTCAAACCGTAAATCAACATTGAGGTTATAAAAAAAAACGTGAGCGAGTCTTTAAGCACTCTTCAATGACGTGTAAACATCTAACGTGTTCTCACGTTTCAAATACACTTATAATACGAAACCTGGACACTAAATCTAAATTATGATTCTTAAAAATAATGCCAAGCGTGATAAATATAAGAAAATTGTGTTTTCAACTACATTTATGGACGCGAATCTTACATAGTTTCCTGCGCCCGGCTAGAATTCGTTGTCGGAGCAGCTACGTTGACTAGTGAATCATCCTATAAATAGCTCCGATAAAAGTGAAAAGACTTGAAAAAAATACTAAACCCCGTCTTTGGACCCAATTTTCAACAAGGAATTTTATTTACTGCACATATTATTAAAATTCAGTAAACATTTAATAACTCTAAAGTTTCTCTTTGGCTTTGTGAACTTCGGTTCACTCCATCCGCAACACAGGGCAGCACCGTGGTTACACATTTCCGTTCCATTCACAAATTACTCCCACCAAATTCCGTATACCGAGAGCTAAGATGTTACACATCAAAAATAACAATATCAATGAAAGAAAGTAAATAATAACTCTATGCTAGATTGCATTTGGCCGAAGGCACAGCCGAGGGCGAACGTCTCAGTTCGTTCGAGAGTGAGCCACAGTTTTCGAGAGTGAGAGTGCAGAGTGAGAGTGAAGTGAGCACCAGGAGCCCTCTTGAATTGGGGCACGGCCTAAGTATTAACTTTCACTTCGAGCCCGAATGCACTCGGACGGTTCTTACACTGTAATAAAATGTTCGGGAAAAAATTTCGAATGGTTGGGATATTCCTGTAAATGTACTATTTTTGTTAACTGTAACACGATTGCTTAGTACTGAAAATACTCGGCCCAACGACGGGTCTCTGCAAGTCCAGATGTAAGCTGTTCAATTATTATACACTGGCTGCTTCAACTAATCCGTTGCGCATCGGATAGAACGAGACAAGGTAGTCTCGTGTTTTTTGATCAGAATATTTTTGAAACAGTTTTGCCACCAATTTATTTATATCATACGTAACTATGTCCGTCAATAAACGCTCAGGGCATTCAAACCACAGGATTATATCGTTAATAACTTAGGCGCTATTCTCGGCATCGATTTTGGCGATAGATTTTTGTAATAACCTAGCGTGATGCATATTCTGTCATTACTCATATATTTGTTGCCTTTTATTTTTTTTTCTGGCAACGATAGCTACCCTTTAACATAAATTAGTTAAAAGAAGATAAGAAATTAAAGGTATTCGGACGGTGAATTTCCCATGAATTTAGTTACAGGTTAATAACTTCCATATATTTTAGATAGTACTTTGAGTTGAGATGTAATTTGTCTCGGTTCCTTCTGAGCTTGATGCTGATGCAATTTTGGTTGACAAACACGGACATCGATCCTCAATGCCGCGTTAGAACTTCGCCCAGGGCAGTGTTTTGCCAAGCTTTTGACTTCTGGCAGTTGGTCCTCATCAACGACATTCCATCCAACACGACTACAAGCACCCGCGTTTTACAATTCTTTGTGCGCGGTCTCGCCATAACGGAAATGGGGTTCGATCGGGCGACTCATTGGCTCGTCTGACGGTTTAGTCACGGTGGCAACTAGTTGCAACGCGGCCCCCAACACGGGAAACTCTTATCGCGGCGCGCAGGAAGCGTGCTCTGGTCCGAGTTCCATTGTGATCCCGTGTCGGTGTTTGTCTTTCTGACATAAAAAAAAAATTAATACAGCCCACAGTGGTGTCATTCAGGTAGGTTTATATTTCGATCCACTCAGAATTCCCTTGTGTCACACAAATAACGGTTCTGCTATGCGGTTACAGCTTAACTATTACACAAACTATACCTATAAACCAGTACCGCGACTGACTGACTGATTGACAACGCACAGCCTAAACCGGCGAATCTAGAGATTTCAAATTTTGAGGAAATATTCCTTGAGTACCCTTAGGGGTGCATTAAAGAGGGATTTTCTGAAATTTCATCCACAATGGGGTGAAAAGAGTTGGTAAAGTTTGGATGATGAAACATAAAAAAAGTTTTTTTACTGATGCATATAGTTTTATCGAAAGGAAAATTTATCTATTTTTCAAGGATATAACTGAAAAAGGAAGCATAAAACTGACCCGGGGGGAGGGGGGAATTGTGGGAGCGTTTTTGGCCCAAAATATGCACGGCAGTGGCAGTTGCACTGTTAATGCATTTTTTTGTCCACTGGGAAAGGCTATTGCATTGTTGATGCCTCATGGCTAATTTTTGAATTCCTTTGTCATGTGCAAGTTGCACTGCCTCAAACTAAAGCTTGTCTCGCTGATCATTTTGCTGCCGTCTTTGAATTCACCGAAATCACGCAATGGCACGAGACTGTATTAAACGTCTGCCGAATAACATTATCGATGCGAACATAATAACGGGGGCAAAGCATAGGGGAGAAATAAAGTTGCATAATGCAACAGAGCTAAGTGATAAATTTACAGGAAAAGCGCCTAAGCAATATAAATGACAAGAAAAAGAAACAAGAAACGCATGGCGTGCATAACCGAGCCTTAATTACAATTCTATAACTATAGAATATGGCCTAACTTACGGTTATACGGTTCGTATATTGATATATTTTTTCCCGTGCGTTTCAGATATTCGAATGAATTTACGAAAGCAATGAAACCTATGAAAAATCGTTAAGTTATATCGATAATATTTAACCATATATTATTACAAAATACTTACCAATAACGACATAATATTAAAATAATATAAAACATTAAGTCTTTCTTCACTTTCCAAAAAGGGCTAAATATCACGAACAAACATTTCCAAGAAAATGTGGGAGAAAGGGAATTTTCAACATACCTTCCTCAATGAGATCATAAGACAAAAGAAAAAAAAATTCACCAAGACAACCTTGGAAGCTCATGCATATTCAATGTTCATCCACAACATCGCCTGTTTGAGAGCAATATGCCATAGTTTATAATTATCTATGATACATTTAAACTGAAGGTCGCTTACAGTTTATGGTACTTATAGCTCGTTCCTAGACTGAAGAATGCTTTTCTATCTTTTATGTCTGGAGCAGCAGTTAACAAAATCTCTCGCTGCCGACATACATAAAACCATGGTTACGAAGCCAAAATACACTAATTCGAATGTGGTTTCACAAAATATGCTAATCTTCCATTGGTAACAAGTTGGGGAAAGATTTAAAAAAAAAACATAGAAAAATAAATAATATTATAAATCGTGTGTTACAAAAATTGACGTCAACAACAAGGGGTTTGGACTGTTACATCAAACTAAACAGGAGACACTACATGCCGCTTGTTCCAGGCATTGTGACGGACACCACGCATCTCCAAAATATAGCAAATTTTTTTCTCGTAAATTTGCGGTGAAGTGTAGCTATATAAATAAATAAATATATATATATATATATATATATATATATATATATACACAGACACATACATATATACATACATATATATATACATACATACACACATATACATATATATATATATATATAAATGACACACACATATATACCTCACATCCGCTACAGATGTAGTTACTAGTACGCTTTAGATACCCCAAATTGATTTTTTTTTTACATAACGTCTGAGATAGTTGAAAAAAGGCACAGGTGATTTGTTTCGTATTCATTCAAGGACGCTTATTCCCAGTGAATTGTAAAGATAAATTCTATCGTTGCTTCTAGTTCTTTGTTTGGTCTCGACAGTTCCGTTCTGCTAAGTTTTCTGAGGCCAATTACTCCACGCGGACAATCTAGTAGCTCCGTCGTTCCGTAACGCGAGGGTCACTGAGCTACAGAAACAAGTATTTTATCATGCGTTGAAAAACTTGCTTGGTAGGAGTGTTATCAACTACCCTATGAAATGTTGGCTACCACACATTAAAATTTTGAACTCAAAATTGGTAATCGAATGGTGCTCTATAAGTGCTAATTTGTGCAGAATAAAAGAGAATTAGTTATTTACAATAAATACATAGTTACAGTATGTTGTAAGTTGGTGGTCAACTTGACTATCACCAATTCGGTTTTCCATGGCCCACATTATCACTAATTTATCAATAATTATCGATAAATTTTGAGTTGGGGGGGGGGGGGGGGGGGGGGGGAGGGGTCGCCAGACGTGACAGTTGGCGACCGACCTACAGTATGCTCTATCTACCGTTTTCATTTATACATCCAACATTTTGGAGTACTGGCTATTAGCAGCACAAATACAACAATGATTCGTGACTTCGAAACGATCCCCGAAAATTGATATCTTCCATGAGCGGCTAACTTGACGTAGCAAAAATATATGTTTTTTTTACGGAAAAAATTATTACTAATATTTGACAAACTTTGAGTAGGAATTCCAACGTGTGGTCGCTAACTTGACATTCGAACTGTTAAAACATTTTCACCCTAAAATTAACAAGAACGTTCGTTCCAGATTATCCACGGTTCTACGTAAATTTACGGATATTTCCTAAGATTAAAAGCCCCGAGATTACTTTCTTTGAACACGAACTCTTGGAGCAGTGACAAAAACAAAGTGGTTAAATAGACTGTAAACACGCTGGTATTCATCACACAAGCATGTTCACACTGTTTAAAACTGAACATACAAATCGGAAGGTCAGACGGAGCGAGGTTTCTACGCAGATCAGATTTTCTGGAATTACGAAGAGCACTTCGTTTATTTTGGGAGTATTCTGCGTTGTAAAATACGCGTATTTACTACAATTTCTAACAGTGCATAGCTCCGAGTGCTATCAGCCCACCACTAATGCGCTGCCTTGAACATATCGATGGTTTACAGCAAAAACAGTATTCGTCCACTTTTCTTAGTTTGAGATATTTTGACGTAAACGTTTGAAATCCTTTTTGCTTGTTTAGTCGATATAATAACTAAACAAAATGAATGATATATTTTCTGTTTATATATGTAAAAAAAATCAAGAGATATCTCTTACGCTTCAGACAACACAGAAAACTCACAAACAACCAAATATAGATATACAATACTTTTGGTATAAGCCATCTATATGAGTTTTGTTTATTGCAAAAACTACGATAATTTCGCCGGACTCATTGGATAGCAAAGTAGACTTGAAGCACTTATATTAGATCTTCTTCACGTTGATGATTAAACTGCATTTCTCTTGACAATGAGCCAGCTATGAACAAGGAGAAGGGTTACCCAATCATGTGTAACCCCCAAATGATGTGAACTTGTTATATACGAAGAAGCACTCTATGTGGGCTTGATTATACGTAGGCAAAGTGCGCCTACAGAGTTTACACTTAGTTGCAGCAGAGAGTATGTTCACCCGTTATTGCCAGTTTGATACTACCCGGATGCTGACATTAAAATTCTTACTTAGTATACCATCGTTATTTGTAATAAGTTTTAAAATATTTTTTAAAATTTTAATATTTGTTAATACTTTTTTTTAAGACCGTTAATAGTTTCTACTGAGAGTATTATTAGAGAGTAGCCATAATGAACGGGGTAAAAAATTATTTCAATGCTAAACACCAATTTCACCGGAGAAACTATTTGTAACATTCAATCACAATTACGACAAAAAAAAAATCAAATAAATTATGTGCTATGGTTAAACTGGGCCTAAAATACTAATATAAATTATATAAACATGTGTCGACAAAAAAAGGTTGAAACAAAGATGGCACCTTTCATCTACGTAGCCTTAGAAGTAAAAAATAAATAATAGTTTAATAAAACTAAAAAAAACACGCTTTTATAGAAAATCCAACTAAAAAATATAAAATTAATTTTAATAAATAAAATTTTATAAATAGTGTAAAATAAAAAGAATGTTTTTTAAAAAAAAGCGTGGGGTGCATGGTGTCAATAGTTATAATTATTTTATTGATAGATATGAGTAGAAGGATTATCATTTTGATAATATCTTAAAAAGCACCCCACGATTTTTTTTAAATAACATTTTTTTTAATTTTACACTATTTTTAATTCAAATTTATTAAAATTTATTTTATATTTTTTTTGTAGGATTTTCTATAAAAGCTTGTTTTTTTAGTTTTATTAAACTATTATTTATTTTCTACTTTTTAGTTGGGTTTATTTATAAAAACGTGTATTTTTAATTTTTAAAACGGTTATTTGTTCTAATCTACTGTTAATTCCGTGATAACTATAAGTAACTGTAATTATTTTCCAAATTAATGTGTACAGCTGTATTGATATTATCTTTAAAAGATTTGTGCAATGGGAGTGCATGACTTGATGTAAGTTTTTGGACATACGCCATTGCTAAGAAGCAATGACGTATGTCCAAAAACTTACATCAAGCTGTATTGATAGTCAGTGAAGCGATCCACATTTACGTAACAGGAATTTTGGGAAGGATAAGGATTGAGAAAGAATGAGGAAAGGACCTTCTCAATGAGAGTGTATAGAATATGCGAGAAAAATTCGGACAGCCCGGACTGGGATTCGAACCCAGAGCCTTCCAATGACATGTCGGCTGCTCTACCATCGGGCGCTCGATGTACGATAAATAAGCGCCCCACGCTTTTTTTTCACAATAATACTAGTATTTTTCATTCATTATTGTTTTGCGCCTAAGACATCTGCGCTCTACGGCGCGCCGAAGCAAGGACGGCGCTAATAGGCACGCCATAGCTCGGCGCCCGGAGAACCCAGTCGAGTGCGGGTCCCGGGGACTCCCCGTCCACTGGCGATGCAAGGACACGCACGGCCCAGGTGCTCGCCAGCACGTGTCGAAACCTGCTCGCGCGAACAATGGCACGTGCCGCTCGTGCCCTCGTTGCGGTCGGAGGCGGCTGCTTGCTTGCTTGCTTCCTTCGCTCCGGCAGTTCAAGAAGCTACCAGCTTCGCCAGACTCCAGCTTTCGAAGACGCCTGGAGCAGGATCCGCTCATGCCGACACAGACGCGGGTGACTACACGTTCTTGCGCCGTAAGTGACGTGGCGCGGATACTTTCCGGGCTTGCACCAGTTGCGCTATCCCAGGACAGCCCCCGAGATAGTGCCTGTCCCCGGGACCACGTGCGGGTGTGCACGTGTATCAGGGGGTGCCATGCAGGATCTCCGACAAACTTGTCACCAGACGCTGGCCGCCTCGCCCGCGACTGTCCCCCCAGACTTCCACGAAGCCAGCAAGCAGACGGACAGATAGGGATCATCACGCAACTCCAACACCTGGAGGCGTTCACTTCGCAGAAGCAGCAGCTCCCCCCCTCCACCCCCCCCCCCCACCCCGCGAGCGGCACACCAGTCCGCGCGGTGCTGTGCTGTAGCCGGCAGAGACGCTGGCTGCAGTGATGCACTGCCCTAGGCACACTCCCGAGCCAGCCGTTCCCTCCGCAGGCCTAGCCCTTGCTCATGGTAAAGGGAGGGGGGGGGGGGGGGGAAAGAAGCCCACGGTTTAGGAACCTCGAAAACTAAACACCACATAGTAGGCCTATTACACAGTAAAAAATAAAACTTATCATCTAGACGAAAACATGTTAGCAAAATAACACACAAAAATTTGCTAACTACATTAAATCTAAGTATATAAAGAACTTATCAGGTGCGGTCAACTGTTTAGGTAACATGGCAAACCCCCCCCCCCCTTCCAATTTCTCCGTCAAATGCTATGGTGGCTAGACCCCAGGAAATTCAAAGTTCAAACAACTACAGAAATAGTCTCAACTTAATGGTCATAAATGGCCAACTCGGAAATACTCAATTGAAAACGTTGCTTCTCAACATTCTAGACTCTCATTTCATTCACCCCCCGTCAAAAAGTCATTATTCTAGGTTAAATCTGGAGGTTATGGGCTGCTTTCCGTTGTTTGGTACTCCATTCGGACCCCGGGGTCCGATGCCCAGTTCGGGTATTCGGCCCTTGGTTCCGCAATGGCTATGTTGGTAACCCCTACAAGTCAGTCAGAAATGGCTTCCTGGGGTTGCTTCATTAAGCAATAACTCTGAGCCAGGGGCGCAACAACTAAATTTCCAAAAGGGGGGCAATATACCTTTTTATAAAGCATCATCGATCCCCCTCCCCTATTGAAGCGGGGGGACCGGGAGTCCTCACCCGGGAAAATTTGTATTTCAAGGTGGAAAATGGTGCTATTTAAGCAGTTTTATTATCTAAAAATTGATTACACAGCACTTTCTTTGCCCCCGTTTGCCCCCACTTCAAGGTTTCAGAAAGGGGGGGGGGGGAAATACCCTTCCCCCCATATTGTTGCGCCCCTGCTCTGAGCTATCATAACAGTAAAGATTTTATCTTTGGTCTCGCCGACACTGACGTCATTATAGACTGTCAAACTGAACGACGAGAAAAAGGAACCGGCTCCTATTGTAAAAGTCTCGATTTTTCAGCTGTTCTGGAAGTGGGTTAGAATATGTATAGATGGGCGAGAGTCTTACTTCGGGCCGTTAACCGTAACCGACGGAAACATTTCGAAAAGTAGACATTTTAAATTTCGAACTCCCGAAAAAAAACATTAAAAACCATCAAAACTTTATCGAGATAGGGCATCGTAGTATTGTTATAAAAGAATCGTCATGGCAACACCATACATATATAATTTTCAATGGCAAAGGCTGTTGTATTTTGTTGCTTTCCGTCTCTATAGCAACGGCTATTGCACGGTTGATGTTTTCTGCGTTTATATGGCAACGGCTATTGCACTGTTGATGCATTCTTCGTTTCTATGGCAACGGATATTGCACTATTGATGCATTTTTCGCCTTCTAGCAGCGGCTATTGCACTCTTGATGTCTCCTAGTGAATTTTTAAATTTGTTAAATGTGCCTGGAAGGCCATTGCACTGCCTCAAACTGAATGTTGACTCACACATAATTTTTTCTGCGGAGCCTGAATTCACCGAAATTATGTAATTAAATTACCCCAAACTTTGTACTAAATGTCTACAGAAAAACATCATCGAAACGAGCATAATCCTTGCAGCAATGGTTCTTCTAATCAAGTACTGTTTCAGGAAAAAAATTTAGATAAAAATTGTAAGAATTACAAAAAATCCGAACGAATTTGAAGGTATGCCTACTAAGGGATTTATTATTTATTCTGTCCTCCAACCCTTATTTTTTCAACCCCTTGCAGTTATGGTTGGTCATATCAAAATTTTATTCAAACAAAAGATGTTGGTATTACTCCTATGAGTTAAAATACGTTCAAACGGATGTGATAATTTCCATATTATGGAAGTTACGGAGATTATTCTGTTTTTCAAAAAACCTTCCCCATCTCTACCCCTATCTCGGATATTGCCCATTAACGAACTCAGCCGAGATTTTCCACTACTAGCTATTATGTATCAGTTTGGAAGTGATTTGTGAAAAGTTGCGGCAGTTATCGTGTCCACAAAATTGTGATATATGTATTATATCTTTGAAATCTACCTTAAAATAGGGGTGCGTGTACTCATGTACGCGCGTTAGAAGTTAAACTTACTTGGCGTAATAAAAAAACTAACTCTAATTTTGCATGCAAATAATAGAAATAAAATAATAAACTTACTTGAGTGATATTATAAATACGGTTGGTAAAATATAAATTCAATCAAATTAAAAAAAATTAAATAAATATTCAGTATTAAGTATTCAATATTAATATAAACACGTATATAAAATTATTTATTAAATTCAGTAAAATATGGAAATAAATTTTATTTATAATTTAGAAAGCAAATAAATTATATATACGGGAAAATAATCTCACTTATATAAATATACTTAAAAAAAGCTTATAAACACAAGTTCTATCATTAATATTCAGAATTAATATTGGTTTAGTTATAAGGACCAATATTCAATATAAATCACTAAAATATATGATTTAAAAGTGCACATATAAGTTAAGTATGTCACCTTTTTTTATCCTAACAATTTTTGTCGTAAAAATTCACTCCCATCATTTTTTTTCTTCTCCAAAACGCGCCTGAAGTATAACTTCAATACAAAACCATGCAAGGAAATTGGTGCCAATATAAAAGCAACTGCGTGTGGACGGCCGCGCTAGGCTACTAGTCTGGCTGGCAACCTGGCGGGAACCGACGATAGTCGCCCCCTAACAACCAGTTATGCCCAAAAGCCCGCAATGCGGACAAAAATGTCCAAGTGCCCGCCCTTGCTTAGTAGATATTTTCTACTCTTCCAACTCTTCTTCCTGAGCCATCCTCCTATTCCCGTAGCCAACCCGCATGTAATTAACGCATGAAATTTTGCATCCCGCATGTAAGTGCCCAGGGTTTTCCCCGTGTCTATGCGGGTTTTACCTGGGCCCAAATTATCTAGTTTTTAGTCTAGAATGGTTAGTGAGGGGAGTTAGTCTAAAACGTTGCCATGGCTGGCCAATCCCCTCCTAGCACATGATGCATGCTTCCTCTCCTAACCTGCATGCTTAGAGCGTATAGGCTTCGGCCTGAGACGCAATTAGAGTCTTCCCTATACCCAGACCCCTCCCAAAAACACTTAGTTATTAGTTAGGTTACGGAAAAAAAAAACGGCCGCGCCTTCATTCGCACATCGCTCTTGGCAGTGGAACACGGTGCTGTGCGGGCTTCCTGTGTTCATTGGCGTAGCTGTGTTCATAAAGTTGGGGGGGACAAATAATGATTTTGATGTCATGTAAACCCATTCCCCTCTTACTAAGACGAGGGGTCCTCCACCGGAAAATTTTTATTTTAAAAGTGCAAAATAGCGCTTTTTAAGCAGTTTTTGTATCTAACCATTGGATACATCGATGTTAAAATTATTATTGTTTTCCTTAAGATAAAATTTGATGAGTGAAGAAATTACAAATAAAGTTGGGCAGAAGAATAATATAATAAAATAAAAATATCACGGTCTAGAAAGTTGGGGGGGACACGTCCCCCCTGTCCCCCCCGGTTCCTACGCCCCTGCCTGTGTTGCGTGCACGCCTGCACGCCCGCAGGCCACGGGGTTCCCGTCGACCTTGGCGCCCGCAGCACAGGCCGGCGGCGCGGGCTTCCACCAACCAGCGACGGCGACGGGGAGAGGAGACGTGCGGGGAGGCAGGCGTGAGGGGGTCTCCACCTAGTCCAGGGGTGCATTTGTATTAGCGGCGACGACGGCCTCTGAGCTGGCGCGCAGTCTTCTCCCGGTGCACGGGGCCGCCGCGAGATTTCAGCGGGGAGACCATCACCTCGGACTGCGGAGAAGTGAAGGTGAAGTTGGAATGCAACCACCTCGAGTTCTTTCAAAAAAAATTTTTTTTACATGGTGTTTCACGTGGTTAAATAGACTGTAAACACGCTGGCATTCATCACACAAGCATGTTCACACTGTTTAAAACTGAACATACAAATCGGAAGTTCAGACGGGGCGAGGTAACTACGCAGATCAGATTTTTCTGGAATTACGAAGAGCACTTCGTTTATTTTGGGAGTATTCTTCGTTGTAAAATACGTGTATTAACTACAATTTCTAACAGTGCATAGCTTCGAGTGCTATCAGCCCACCACTAATGCGCTGCCTTGAACATATCGATGGTTTACAGCAAAAAAAGTATTCGTCCACTTTTCTTAGTTTGAGATATTTTGACGTTAACGTTTGAAACCCTTTTGCTTGTTTAGTCGATATAATAAATAAACAAAATTAATAAAAACACCCATTTTTAGCCATTTGCACACTTCTATAAACAAACTAAAAAAAAGTACTACAAAAAAAAAAAGAACTACACATCCGCCCTCAGAATATTCTTGGATGCTTTTCGTAAAAGACACCACTTAGGTATCTTGAGCCGGTTTTTCTTCTTTCATATCGCGTGGTTTCTTCTGAAGCTGTATGTGTGCCCAAGATTGGTTTCAAATCATCCAGACTTCTTCGTAAAATTGACATACTTACATACCCGCTCACGACAATAACTTTACAGTACTAACAAAACCCTATAAAGAAAAACAAATCTTGTCACGTACACAGCAAACACAGTCTTTTTTTTTTTCATTTCGCATTCAACTTCACACATAACTAGAAAGTCCGAATCATGCGTGGTTCGTAATAACATGTAGATATAATTACGAAGAACATTTCGTTTATTTTAAGTCAATTCCTCATGGAAATTAAAATTAAAACTAAACGAATAAAAGTAATTTCTGAAAATGCAGTAGACAGAGTACGAGGAAGAGGGGAACGACAGACCCCTATGAGAACCCAGCAGCTGACGTAAACGAGCTCGAGTGTCTCTTCACTTGAAGCAACACGCCTGGCTATACCCGCCGGGAATACAACCAGGATAGTGCCGACAGGGGCGGTTCAACACCGCCGGACAATCGCCCATAAAAATAAAACTAGAATTTTATTAGCATGTGAATTAAAGTGGTGGTCAATACCAATTTCAAATAATGATATCCTATTAGGAAAAGTTTCAAAAATTTTATTGCCACGTATGATTACGCGATTCCACAGGAGTTTTCATCGGAAACATTTATAAAATTGACCCGAGGATAATTTATCAAGAAAGAATATAAAATAAATAGCCCAGGGTCCCGCAAAGTCTAGGATCTGAACACTCGACCATGATTGGAATGGAGGACGTATATACAACAGAGAGTTCAGTTGAATCACATCTGCTTGGTAAAAAAAAAAGTGAAATGAACTCGATGATTCATTGTAATAGCTTTGCAAACCGTGATTGTAATGAAATATTATTATTAGATCTTAGGCAACCTTTGTCGACCGAAAGGCAGAACCTACCCTACGGCGAAATTGTATTTTGGAAAGTAAAAATAAGCTATTTTACAGGCAACCATTGTGCCTGTTCACAATCTGATACAGAAAATACCTTCGGGCTATGCTGGATGCCTACTTTCAAGACACTACATACGTAAACATAGGAAAAAAAAATCCTCAAATTGTCTATATATCTTTAACCCCTTACGCGATTAATAACTAGGGACCGGAAAAATTCGCGGTTTTCAATGACCTGTAGGATGAACTCCACAGTTCTACGTACACTCGGTCAAATGCCACACACTCGTTGGCTGCTGTCTTGTGAGACGTTCCAGCGTAGCAGCCTGTGATTCGATAAAGCTTTGGTTGGGTGTTTCTCTATTTGCCCAGAGCCATCCAGATGAGTTGTGAACCAATAGCAGAGGCAGCACCGAGGTACAACGATTTGTATTTTAGCTTATCGCGAAATGAATTCGCGAATTTTTCCGGTCTCTATTAATAACCTAATAAATTAGCAAAAGGGTATGCATTTAACTTCGCTGCACATCTTCCTACGATGAAATCACAGGATCACCGCTCACGGTCCCACAGTTGAACGCAGCTCAACGTGAGCGCTGCACGTGAGCTCACAGTCTAGCGCATAGAGGCGACCGTGCACTTGATGCGTGTGTCGGGGTCTTCCTTAACGCTTTCATGTTCCTGTCCTTATAAGCATTAGCTTCGGTCTGCGAAGATACGATTACAAACATTGTGTTTTTAGACTTCCGTTTAGCTTCTCTTACCTACGGTAAAAAAAAAAAAAAAATTAGAGCGTTGATAAATTAAATTATCTCAAATAGCGCACTTAGCTTATTTAAAAACTAGGCTTATAATTTATTGAGAAAAGCCTCGTCGGTACCTCATAAAATATAAAATCCGTTCTACAGCGGACAAAATACCTTCTACAATTAAAAATTAAAATTATTATTTGGAGTTGGAAACAATTTTACGTTAAGTTTGCCGGCCTTTGGTAATGTATACCATGCTTTTTTTTATACCGCTATGGAACGTATCTAAATGTGTGTGAGGGCGAAATTAGCTGCACAATGCCATACGCTCATTCGAAACGATGAGATATTTGGCAGAATTAAAACGCAGAAAAGGGTTCAGAATAACAAACCGAAAGGCGACGCATGACGTCACGCAGGCCTGCAGCCGCCTGAAGACAGCCGAGCGATTAAAACGTAGTTCGGTCCGTGCGGACCCGGAAGTGTCAGCGCGCACACACGAACTGCGCAGTTCGCCCACCTGCATGTCTTCAGACTGGGAAGCCTTCTTTTCACAGACGAGAGAGCCAAACGCCCGATCGTGCATCTTCGGTTTTTTTTTTGTTTACTGTAAAATGTTAGGTTAGCTACATTATAAATACTTTAAAACATTGTGGACGGTTGATTGGGTTAGGATAGCTACATTAAAGATACCGTGAAATCATGTAAACGGTATCCTAGCCCTGGATAGCTACATATTAAAAAGTTATTTGCTAAGCAACCATAAAATGATTTTACAGTATTTTTTATGTAGCTATACTTACCTAATATAACCAACCATCCACAATGTTTTAAAGTTTTTATAATGTAGCTAACATATCCTAATCGACCGCAAAATTTAATGTCACACCGGTTTATACAATGAGATAGAACGGAAAAGAAAAAGCGAGCATGAACTTCGGGGAACTTCGGGTTTGGCTCTCTCGTCTGTGAAATGAAGGCTTCCCGAGCGAGCAGGCGTCCACCCTGATCTCGGTGGCTCACACCCCCCGCTGACCCTGCTCCTTGGAGGCGCGCGTTACCGTCACTGATTACCTGATGTCGACCGGGCAAGACGTTACTCGTGCGAAGCAATCAAAGCTATGTATCTGTAGCCCACAGGTACACCATTTTTTTTTTTTAGACACCAAGGTTTCCGATTTTTCCCCCCAAATTAATTCGGAGGTTTCTTAGCTATAAATTGAAACTGCTTCAAGAAACTTATAACAAATTATTCTTGGCATTGATTTAGATTCCTGTATAGTGGGAGAAGAGGGAGGGGGGGAAGGGTGGTGGGGGTGGAATTAAAAAGCCCATCACGAGGGAGAGATGCACGTTGGCCAACATATGGACAGTATACATCATACAAGCACCCTGTCCAGAGATTACTTGTGACGGCTAAAAAAAAAAAAAAACACGCGAAAAACTCGGGACGCCGCCCCTTCCTCCCTTGCGAACCCTGCAGATTTGCAATTCTGATTCTTGGCATTCCTTATTACCTAGTAAACAACACTGTCTTCAAGTCTCAAGGATAATGGTTTGCCGTGATAATAGTGACAACTCCTGTTTCACACGAAAATGGACAGGGTGTCCAACCCAGGGATGCAGTGGAAAGAGAAAGAGAGAGAAAGAGAGAGAGAAAGAGAGAGAGAAAGAGAGAGAGAAAGAGAGAGAGAAAGAGAACAAGAGAGAGAGAAAGAAAAACCCATCTTCCTGATCTTCACCTTCTGGACTGCTTGCGTCAAGCGCGTCGCATTCCCTGGGCGCGCGCCAGATGACGCACTCATCACGTAACGCGCGCTAAACACGCGCCGCGACTGCGCTCTGGACAAACACGGGTCCGCCATCTTGTGCCCTCCCCCCTCTTCACCCCCTAAGGCACCCGTCACGCGACCAGTGTTTACCTCTGCGGCGAATACACAACACGGACAAGTCCGGGCCATGGACCAGCGACGCAACGCTGATACTCACTGGTTTTCTCGAGTCGAGAAAACTTCCTTACGACCGGTACGGGTAAGTCGAAGCGATGACGTCATCAGAGCGTGACGAAAAAAAAATTTGCAAAAGCTCAGACGGCAGCTAAAAGTGCAACGCGAATATTTAAGCTATCAAATTACTTGCCGGAAAACATGGATGGCAGCAGCAACAGTATACTCGCATACATCCGCACCCTGATACTTGCACACGTACAAAATGTTTAAAATATTTGTGTACCCTACAAATTTCCCATCCCTCTATCTGTACTGCAAAGGGTCAATTTTTAACGCGTATTGCGGGCAAGAAACCTCCGCCCCCCTATTTTTTTTCCTTCTGCACACAACTCCACAAACTAACGAATTACAAACATGAATGTCAATATCAGCTGACGTAAACAATGACACGTGCTTTAAACGTAACGTTATATTTTGACGACGTAGTGCATATTTTAAATGTACGAACTAGTCCCTAGTTATTATCAAAAACTCAATATTCATTTATATGAAAAGAGATTAATTAAAAATAAATAGCTATTCACACATTCAATACAACTTCATTAAATTGAGCAAATTAGATCTTAACACTAGGCAATTTGATAAATGTATAATTAAACGAGTATAATAAAACTATACGATTTACTAGTAAAAATATAATAATCACAGTTGACCAATACTAAAAGTAAAACCATGAAAACAAATTCTGTTCATGTACTCTGTATTTCAAGAAGGCTGACGTGTAAACGTAAACATTAATTTCTATAAACAGGAATGCACCTGTATATATGTGTATTGGGTACTTATTGAGGTGTTTTATAGTGTGTTCGATTGCGTGAGGGATCTACGCACCCAAATAAATAAATAAAATAAATAACACTTCCCGTAACAACACGCGGGCAGAGTGGCGCGGGGCTGTCTAACCTCAACAATGTGCCAACTGCATGAGGCTACTACATTCTTCTGGTACTGCACCACTCGTACGCACGGTGTTAACTCATTCCACGTGCATCGGTTGGAGTACCACCAGTAAACAAAAAACACGTGACGTTACTTTACAGCAGATGATTTCGACAGCTTACCGACGCAACGGGCTTATGCGTAGGAGACGAGACTATGTTCTTGTTGACAACCCTGCTCTAGTTCTCACTTCCTCCGCATGGGACAAACAAGCACTCCAAAGAGCACGTTCATTTCGTGAAACTTAACTCTAACAAATAACCAGGGCCGCAACTAGTGTCTCTGGCACCAGGGGCATGAATGGATTCATGCGCCTCCCCCCCCCCCCCCCATCTTTTTTTTTGCACATACCACACCAATAAAGCGGGGGGTCCGGGGTCCCTCCCACAGAAAAATGGTGCTATTTAAGCATTTTCCATACCTACATGTAACAGTTTCTGTGCTACTGTAACTTCCATGCATGAACCCACTACCAGTTGTGGTAGGAATTACAATGCAAGCTGGTGATTTCGGCGCCCCCACAGCTTTGCGCCCGGAGCGTATGCCCCGCTTGCTCCCCCCTAGTTGCGGCCCTGCAAATAACCAACGCTAAAGTTTTGCCAATTTATATTCCAAATTATTAAAAACAAAAAGCCGTAGTTTTAATAGTCTCCAGTGCAAATAATGAAACTTATATAAGACGATAATGCACATGGGACCACTACCAACCCCAAACTGTAGCCAACTTAGCTTAGTTCAAAACAAGAATATTAAGTTAAAACGCGTATGGTTATGAGTAGATAAATTTTAAATACGTTGATCTGAAAGGTGTAAAAATTGGCGTGAATATACATGTATAGACGAATAAGGTGTCATGGAAATTAAAGCCATTACAACACGCCAATTTTATTTCTCCAGTTAAAATCTTTGACGGTTTATTCCCATCAAACATATTAAATTGAATATGTCCAAACAAATGTATTTCTTGCTGTCCAGTTGAAAGAGCTAACCTTAAAATACGAAATGAGCATAAAGTGTACTCATTATATGATTTTATTATTTGTATGTATTTTTTCTCAAAATTGACACTATTAAGAGGATAGAAAAGGTCGCACCGTACAAGAATTACGCGAATATAAAAACACTAATAGAATCTGAACGACTTGACAGAATTATTGAAGTTGTTTTGTCGGCTATACATTTTCATTACGGATACCTGAATGTACAGAATGAAAAAGTCAAAATAGTGTACCTATAGCTAAGAAAAAATCGTATACATTTTTAAATAAAATAATGGCTTGAAAAAAATATATGAAAAGAAAATTGGCTGTAAAGTAATTAAAAGCACATAAGAAAAGCCTATAAATTACCACATAATAGAAAGGAAATATTTTTCAATTTTAAGCTAATTTGAACTTAAACTATTCTACCATGCAATTGTACAAGAGAATCATTGCAATATATTTCGTTTTAAGATTTGGTTATTATAGAGGTTTTTCTTATATGATTTTAATAATTTTACAGACACTTTTTCTTCTTTTTCATAGTTTTTTTTGTTTCAAAAATCTTATATTAAGAGAAATAGTTAGCACATTTTGTTATTATACACTGTGTTAACTATTTCTATACATTCAGATCCTCGTAATGAAAATATCTAGCCGACAAAACCAACTCCATCGAATTCTGTCAAGTCGTTCTGATCCTATTATTGTTTTTATATTACTATGCATTATAAAATAAATAAAGTATCTAAATTGACTGTATTAACTTCTAAAATATATATAAAAAAACATTAGTTCTACCGTCAAAAGCCTATATAATTTGGCATTTAAAATTTTACCGATCATTCGCACCTTCATACAAGAAAAAAAAAACATGCGTCAGAACATAAATTCTGCTATATATAATATGGAAGACTATTAATGACTATACATGATTACTTGATGAAGAAACAGAAAAAATAGGCAAGATGCCCCATCAAGGGATAGAATCAAACGTTACCCAATTTGCCATGCAACGTCATGTTCATTAGACTGGTAATAATGTATCTTGAGATTTATTTTTTTTTACTTCTTTCATGAAACAATACATATCCATTCTGTACGAACAAACGCTAACACGTGCGCGATGACTAAACGTACTCATACAATACGCTAAAATATACACTGGATAATACGACTTTTGAAGTAATGAACTTGTATTATACAAAGTACAGACTACCGGGCCCAAACCCTCCCCCAGAAGTCAATCATGGATCCGCCCCTGTACACACATGACTCGGAACAAAGCCACCACTGCGTGCGAGTTACAACACTTTTGCACGGTGCTATCGCAGATACTAACAGCCACCCGTCGGGATCGATTCGGGCTGGCCCACTTTTCCCGTGGCAACAGGCAGTCAAGCCGACCGTTGGTTTAGCTTCACGTTCGCAGGGGGCGTTTAGCCTTTGTTTACGTTCAGTGGGCACCATGGCCTCCACATTCGATTACGGGCCCTGGACCCAGGTTCAAAACCCCCCCCCCCCCCCCCTTTGTTTTTCTTCCCTTCCAATTTTTCAGTCACGTGCTACATTATAATTGCATGTTTATTTCTTACCCACACTCTTTTTAGAATGTTATTTGACCTGAAAATACAGGGTAAAATTATTGTTACCATTTTATAAGTCCAAACTAAGCTTTATTTACAAATCTATTTTACTTTCAAATAACCACAGCGAGTATGTATATTTATTTCACACACTGAGATAAAAATAAACAGGCCCGGGCCCTGGACCCTGGGGTCCACCCAGCCCCACCATTGTGGGGGCCATGATGGGAACGCAAAAAATTACCTACCTACCCTCGTAGGTAACAATCCTCCAAGGACGTGCAACGTACGTATGGACATGAAAGTATTAATGGCGGGAAGTATCTGTATTTTAATGATGTATTTAAGACGTAAGTCCTGATTTCCCGAGTATTATTCCAGTGCAAGTTTCCCCGTCGCTCGTTCCCCTTCCAGGGAGAAGAGTGTTTCCCCCTCCGCGGGCCGGTGGAAGGGAGGCGCACCTCGCTTCCTCCGCTCGCCGACAGATGGCAGCAGCATCGGGCAGTCCGGCGGCACATGCGCGCTGCGCTCCCAGGCGCTGGCAGTCTACAAGAACGAGCGAGTGCGGGCGCGTGAAGAAGCTCTGGCGGGGCGAACGTAAACACGGGGGCAACAACAAGCGTTTATCGGCGCTCGGCTGCAGACAATCCCTCCCACTCACGCCGCGGGAAGACACGAGTTGAAAAGTCAATATTTGTTTTTCTCTCCGTTCGTGGATAGTGGCGCCAAGGCAAGAAGGCTGCTTTCGTACCGATTCTTTCGACCTTGTTAACTTCGAAAGTCATTGGCGAACCCAGACAATGTTAAGCGCGATCATAAATAACTATATCTTTGATTTTCAATGGAAAAAAAATTCGCAGTGTACTCACAATGGAACAAATTTCATGGATATTATTACAAACGGATGAAACGACACAACTAAGACAGGTGTGTGTAAATTTAATTAGTACCTAACAGTTCTTGTAAATGTGTTTTTTTAGCTTCAAACTATTGTTCAAATTGCAGGGCATAAAATGTGGTTATTATTCCTTCGTTTAATGCATTATTCAGAATGAAATATTTATGTTCTGCTTTATATGTTTAATGATCAATTATTATTTGTTGGCCATTTAATGTAATTATTCATATTAAGTACTAGTTCGGGAAAGACCAAAATGCTTGCAATGATTTGCATTTTGTATTTATGTTGTATGAGCCTATCCATCTTGGCTACTGATGCTAACATAAATTATAGAAAAAAAAAAGGATTCAATATCCTTGTTGCATTACAATTGCCTATTAATTTTGGATTTACTAACCTTAAATCACTTTGAGATTATTCTGTGCTATTTTTCCCCCCAATTTTTTTTGCTTATGTTGTAAATCTCTCATGACACTAGTTGGCAAGATAGAATCCAAAATATAAGTTAGCATGTTAAAAATATACTAATTTTTTATCAATAAGATTTTAAGTACTACTGTATTTTTGTTTTTTTGTTTTAGGTGTGACCCTCAAGTGACAAAAGCTGCAATGTCCCCCCACCACCAACCTCTTCAGCTACTGACTCTCTGCCACAATCAAGTGGCTACCAACCTGGTCTCAACATGTCGCCTCCTGCAGCTGGTCGCTCAAGACTCGTCTGCAGTGCATGCCCTCAACCTGGCCAAGAAGAAGTTCAGGCCGCTCTACTTCTACTCGCTGCCGGGCGCGATACGCTCCCAACTCATCGAGCAAGTGTCCCAGAGACTGTCTGCGCCTGCCAGGGACGGGTCCGCGGCGGGGGCAGGCCCAGCACCTCTGTACCTGCTGGCGCTACTGCTCGGCCCCGATGTCAAGAGACTGCGTGTGGAGCTGTGCTGCTACTACGGCTGCAGTCATCAAGCTGCTCTGCTGAGGTTCCTCACCACTGAGGGCAGTGGCCTGGAAACTCTGGAGCTGGCCAGGTCGGCACTGCTCCGCTTGGACAGAAGACTGTTGCAAAACGCTCTCGTCAGCGCGACCTCCTTGCGGCATCTCATCCTCCGCAACATAGCCAGCGACGCTGTCCTGCAAGTTGTCGGGACGGCTTGTCCCAACTTGGTTGCCCTCGACGTGTCTAACTCGCGACAAGTGACCGACACTGGCATGAGATACCTGCTCCTTCAAGTCGAACTGCGTGACAAAGCCCCTCCTATGTGTACCTCCTCACCCATGCACGAAGGAAACTGCATGTCGATACAAACATTAGGATTTAATGTGGCATCCTCCAATGGCGGGGGCTGTGGTGGGAGAGGGTGGGGGCGCTTGCGGACGTTGCTCAAGTTATTCCCGTGGCTTAGAATCAACAGAGAAAATGATGGGAAAATAAAGGATAGGTCATTTCTGTTGGAGTACTGCGAACTAAAGAATGCGCTGTGTGCGACATTGCGTGTGTTGAATATTGCCAACACTGGAGTAACCAGTGCCGGTGTCCTGTTGGTTTTACATCATGTACCTGAAATACAATCTCTGGGCGAGTACGGCCACATGGGGCGGGCTCTCGAGATACTAGACAGAGCTTGGGCAGCATCAGCCAATCCTGGAGAGAGTTCAAAATCACCTACTTTCAGACTCACGTGTGCTCGCAGCCAGAGAACTACAAACAGACGAATAGAACTTATTTCCTCAGCCTGTCCAGCATTAGAAAAACTTACCATATTTGAACCTCAACACTCCCCGGCGGCCTTGCAAAAATTCCCCACCACGCTCACAGTGCTGCACCTCATTAATATTCCTTCTGACAGCGAGTGGATTAATGGCATGTACAGCTACCTCTCATCACTTCACGGTCACAATCTGCAAGAGCTAACTCTTCGGTTTTCGCCTCTCGATAAGTTTGCGTCTCTTGATTTGAGTCAGGTTTTGTGCTCCTGTCCCAATCTACAAACACTAATCGGAGATGGTGCAGACGTAGACTGGACGCCAAATCACAGCCACGTGCTGTTCACTAAGCTAGCGAGCCTTCGCGATGTGCAACTAGGACGCACTGTAACTGCACGTGCCCTTACTGCACTGCTCAAGCGAGCACCTGCACTTCGGATAGCTCACTTTTACAGCTGTCCTGATCTCGTGGACGACCACCTGAACGACTTGGTTACCAGTGCCGACCTGCCGGCGGCAACTACGACCTGTCAACACGGTCACCATACAGACACACCGCTCTTGACAAACCTCGAGTGTTTTTACATTTACGAAGCACCCCACGTTACTGTCCGTGCCGTGGGCAATCTGCTCGCAAAGTGTGATCAGCTCGTCAAGATAGGCAATCTAGGGAACTGGGGTCTGGACTGTGAAGGTGTACGATGGATCCACAGCACCGTGATTGAAAACAATCTCAACTTGGAGATAAATATGGGCTCACACTGGTATTGTTCGTCCTGCTTTCCGGTGGTATGACGCAAAGTTCCTACACCTATGATGTGCACGTAATAATCCAAAAAACTGACAGCATTCATAACTGCAATGGGCATTCACTTTTAACTATTGCTACTATACACATTCAATAAATGTAGCAATACAGAATGAACTTAATAATGCAATATTATGTAATGTTTTAGTGCCATATAAGATTAATGATCTGCCATTAAATGTTCACTAGTGCCATGTTAGAGTAAAGTAGCAAATGAGTTTTATGAGCAGTGCTGTTCAAAGGAACATAAACAGGGGAATGATACAGGAATAAAGTCCTCCCAAAACTTTGCAGCTGAACATATTGATTATTGTAATTAATTTTGTTTTGGGTTGTACGAAAACTAGTAATTTTTAAACTTTGAGTAAAAAAAAAATGTCTAAAACAGCATTAAGTGCTATTACAAATCTTTAACAGAAAATGATACAAAAATTAATTATCCTGCAAAATAATACATTACATAAAGTTGCCATGCATCTGCAAATATACTTTTGGAAGGCAAAAATTTTTGTTATGCTGCCTTATTTCACTGCCACTCAAACCTGTAAGTTTGACTTGAGAATCTGTGTTTAGACTTCTAGTAATTGAAAAAAATATTCATACCAGTAGGATTAGTAATATGTTTCATATCACTTAAAATTGCTATTGTATTTTCATGGATTTTGTCTCTATTTCTGAAGTATTTCAGTGGATTGCTTAAGTGACATTAAGTTTTACATACAGAAATTTTTAACTTATTGTGAAAGCTGTAAAATAATAAATAATATGTAATTGCTTTATGTATGAAAATGTATATCTATATATAACTTTCTACTGTGGCACTGATTCTAGTCAAATGTAACAATGATGATTTCAATTTATTGCAATAAATTTGCTTGAATTTTATTGACTTATTAATCTAAATGCAAACTAGTACATTTATTCTAATCACAGCAATGTGACCAGTAAATTAATCATAAAACAATTAAATTTATCTCAAGTTGTACTCAACTAAATAAACCCAAATGACAAAAATGTATGAACATTACATTGAAATGACAAACATGCGAAAATATTTACCTTTCATCAGTGCTTTCATTTTATTTTACTATGCACGTATACATATTTAAGTATTAATCCATGACTAGTAAGTGTATGAAATAATTTGTAGGTTCACTAATGTTGGTTTGAATTATCAACGTATGTATTTCTATAGAATTACACTAAAGCTAGTTTTCAGAGTCCGCAAGTCTTAGGGCAATATTAAAGGCAGCAATGTCTTCTGAATAACCATTTATTAAAACAAAGCCATTGCAACCAGTACTAAAAAAGATTTTGTGTCTAGATGCCTATAATATTTCAAGATTTAGATATAAAATGTGTTTTCTTATACCAATTGTATAGTAAACTAGCTGACCTGGCAGACTTCGTACTGCCTAATTAAATTGCAACAAAGTCCTGTCAAAATGATTTGTAATTTGACTTTTTTTGTTCCTACATATTTTATAGTCGGGGCCAAAAATTCTCCTGAACAGAACCGTCACCCTGGTGAATAAGAAATATAATTAAATAAAACATATAAATAAAAAGATAAATAAAAAAAGTAATCTTTTTATTGTTAATCATGTGAAACATAATAATTGTTATTTTCATTGTAGTGCATGATTAGATCGGTAATTAGCTTGGTTTGTAGCATTTCGGGTTCTTCTACCTAAATTGATTTGTCTAATATCCAGGCATATCTATATTATAGATTATTTTGTCACATGCAATAATTAGCGATCATAGGTAAATAAACACTGCACAAAACACTATATAGGTAAGAATTTGTTTCGTGTATAAGTTGACAAAAGCAAACTCATTAGGGTAGGTAACCTAAAAAAAAAAAAACACTGACATTGACAATTTGTTGTTGTTTCAACTTTTTTTAAATTTGATATGACTTGGAGTCAAATCCTTCAAGCCGTATTTAAAATAGGGAAATGAAATAATAAAAACTTAAACTTATTAAATACTTTTGGTAACGCTGGTTTTGTTTGACTGATGTAATGACTTGAAAACTGATGTATTTTAAAGTAAAACAAATGAAATAATATTGCGAAGCCGGCCAAATTGAACTATTCGATTTCGGTTTATTTTTTTTTATCTGTGCTCCAACGCACACTGTTTGATAGATATGATTGAACTTTGTACAGAGGTAATAAAGTGCAAATTGACTCTTTGACGTTAGGAACATACCTACATTGTTTAAACAACAATGAGTGCTCGTTTTAGTTAGAAAACGTTTGTATGGGAAAAAGAAAAGGGCTGGTTTTAGGGTTTTTCCGGCAATTATTCGAATTTTTCTCGCCGTAAAAAACATCTTTGAACTTCAACGAACATTTAAAAAAAAAATTGCCCAAATTGGTCCAGGCGTTGTTGAGTTATGCGCTTACCAACACATTTTGCGATTCATTTTTATATTATAGATGGAGGTAAGACTAGTTTATAGCAGGTATGTTTTAAGTAAAATAAAAAATATTTATACACCTCAAAAATATACAAATAAATAACATACATATAAATAAAATATGATACATTTAAAACATTTTCACAACTTCTAATTAAAAATTGGTTTGCTTATATATATATATATATATATATAGAGAGAGAGAGTGTGTGTGCGTGTGTATGTATTTGTATATATATCTTAAAGAGAAGACGGTTGTGAATGAAAATGGTGTGATCAGAAAATATACATATGTTTTTCCCTCAAAAAACTTTTGATGCAGAAAGTGCGAAATATTTTTTAGAAATTGTTCTTTGTATTATTGTGTTTTTCTGCATTATTTTTCGAAAAAACATATGTCTTAAACCTAACTAAAGTTCTTTAACAATAACATATTGGTACAAAAATAACAAGAATGATTTCTAAGTGAAACAATGCATCAATAAGAAAAAAAAATTAATTAAGGGAAGTAATGCAAGTCTCTACTAAGAAATAATGATTATTATGAAATCAGAAAAAATTAATTAACATTTACTTCAATTGTCAAAATTTCACCAATTTCCAAAGCTGAAGAGAAATGTTAACTGGTTGAGTTGTTCAATTATATTGGCCTACAATAATTTATGTAATTTTTTTGTGATGAAAATTTGGCAAATTTAACTGGAGTACATTTAATATAAGATATTCACCATCACAAATATACAATTTTTTTTTTATATTTTTTAAAATTTTTTATCAACTGTTTAAGATAATCTTAAGTAATGAATGTGAGAGTCTACAATAAACAAAACGCAATTCATCAAATGGTGCTGTAAATTGAAGTTACACAATATCCAGCATTGTTACTTTTATTTCGAGACTTTTTGATGACTTCAGTTTCGTAACTTTCGTGACGTTGAAAACACTGGATTCGAAACTGCAGTACCCAATTGTTGATGCCCCAAACAGAACAAAATCTTTATATCGCAATGTGCCACACATTGGCTCTGTATTTCTTCAACACGGGAGTAAGTCGTGTCACGACCGCCACGTCTACGTGTCGCACAGCGGCAACGCACACACGCAGGGGGCAGGCAAATGCAGAGTGCTCGCTCACCTCGGTCATCCCGTGGGCGCAGAGAACAGCCGCCAGCAGCTTGGTCTCCGCCTGAATCGTCTTGTAGGTCATGTGCAGCTCGTGGGCCGGGGGGCAGGCGGGGGGCGCGGACAGCGCGAGGCAGCGGAACTGGAGGTACGTGCTCTTCGAGCCCAGCGAGCCCCCGACCACCCAGCTTGCTAGGCTGTCTTCCTTACTCGTGGACGGCTGGCAGGAACCACTGAAAGAAGGCAGGATTATCAACAACGTGAAAAAACTCACATTAGTATTTTGTAGTAGTCCGGATTACAAATATTTACACACTGAAATGTTCCTTCCCAATGGATGTTTCACAATGCCCTGAAGAACAATAAACCAATGACAAACACTTCAAATAATGACCGACAGATTCAGTACCACCCATCGCGAAATCTGGAAGGAGCAAATGAACCAATTAATTACTTGATTACACATACATTTGCAAAGACTAACATATAACATAGCACATGAAAAAAAACTTTTTTTTTTCAGGTCTAAAAGAATTACCTGAATAACTGAAACAGATGGCCAGACCATACATGTTACCATGGAAAGACCAGATAACCAAATTAATCCTTGAAGGTAATCAAACTTATTTCAATTGTTATCGAGATTGACAACCTAAATGATAAATTATTACTGCCCTGGTAGTACTGGACAGTCGAAGGATTTGCGTTAGTAAAAGAATAAAATAATGAAAATGGTATTTTTGATTTTGTCTAAGTCTCCATTATTCTGTATACAGCACTACAATATTACAAAATATTTTTCCAGAGTTTTTTTTTTGAGTTCTTTATAATGGGCATTTTATTTGTACAAAATAAGTGATGTAAGTTATTTTCATTTATGTGGAAAGCAATTATACCAACTGTTAGAAAAACTATCCACTGGTTGACTTTTCTATTTAGTATTTTTGTAAGTAGTTTTTGCACGTCTAAGTATTCATATCTGAAATAAAAGGTTGGTTAGATATGGGTTGTAACTTTAAAAATATTTTAATCCTCACAAAATAGTAATTATTTTTAATAATGCAATACACTTAAATGCAATGCAATCAAATCAAACAACCTAAGATACACATTCTCATTAGACTCCTGAATTTCGCAATTTCACAATTGAGTTTTTTTTTACTGCAGGTTTGTGTAATCATAACTGAAGTAAAGGTCAGGTGTTGGTCAACCACATTAACACTAATTTAATTTGTATAATTCCCAGAAGCCAAATTCATAAGTTGCACAAAGGGAGAACTTTCCAGCATTTAACTGTGGAGATGCGTGAAAAAATAACCTCAGTGAATCTATGGCTTCCCTTGGTTCAATCGTAACATGGAAAACTTTGCTCCAATGGCATTTTGTATGTTGCTTTTGTTTGTGGCTGAACAGGCTGGGAGCACGATTTGTTTGCAAAACATTGCCACAGTCACCACTCTTTTGACGGGGTTTCTTTGACTCAGCAATTCCTAAAATCCGGCACCAACTGAACCACTCCCAATCAAATTTTTTCGGGTGGATTTGAGTGTTTGTTGACCTCGAACAAACGTGTTAGCAGGGGCGCAGATCTGTGAGATTCTCAAAGAGGGGCTTGCAGAAATTTGCAAGGGGGGGGGGGAGGAGGAACCTGTGCTGCCTGAGTTTTGCATGTGGATTTTAACAGACATAAGTCATTTCTGGATAGTAAGTTTGTATGTTATATACTGTCCATAAGTTGGCCTATATGCATGCAATAAGCACAAAACTTTACAGAATACAGGAATCTTTCATAAAACTTAGTTTTGATGTTTACGTTTATCAACCCTATTTCGCAAGCGCAAGCAGACTTCCTTAGTGAGGGGCTTCTTAATTCCTCATTTGGTAAGGGGAGGGGGGGAGGCTTTTTCTTGCCACAGAGCAGTTTATTACAACTTGATTTGAATTTTGTTGAACTGAATATTAATTTTTCTTTGATACATCTTTTAAAAACATACATGCTCAATAATCCAGCAAAAACAAATGGCCATGGTCAGTATGCATCTATTTTAATATTTCATTGAATTCATGGAGCAACGCATAATTATTTTTTCAACTATGTTAATGTATTCACGAGCAATGCTTAAAGATGGAAGTAACACTGAAAAAGGTGAGTTTGTTTATGTAATACTGTGTATTATTTTTTTATACTGTTATGTTTCTTCAGGTCTTGGTGATGGTTATTTAACATGGTTAGATAAGCTCAGTGATGTTTATAATACTCTGAAGTTGTAAAATGTATGAATTCTCACAAAATGCAGTTTTTAATTCCACCTGGATTCTGGAAAACTTGGTATGTGCTTGCAGAGAGCTTTGCAGTAGTGTAAAATTTTGAGGTTAGGAAGTTAAAATGGAGTAAAAATGGATTTAAACAATTGAAAATGCTGCAATTTAAATCTCATAGTAACTTTACTAATTTTATTTTATTTTTTGTTTTTATTGCTTTACACCCCACAAGTTCCTTGGACTTTATTAAGTATTGATTGACCTCCTTACTTTTTTTTTTGGTCAATCATTTGCTCTAAAATAAACTGTGGGTTAGATATCACAAACAGACTTAATAAACCACCAATGGGTCAAAATTGCTTAAATTCAATATATGTATTGACGTCGACCCAATTGTCTCCCCGGCTCCTTCAGGCCGTTATGCCTCGCCAGCGCCATCTCTTGCGTGTGTTGTGCGGCGCAAGTGATAGTGACGTGTGACGTTTTTGTTTCCATACAGGATTTGACATATTATTTATTGTAAATATATTTTGGTTTTACGTTTTTTGTATATTTTTTGCATATATTTTATTATAATTAATTTTGTATTGAAGGGTTATGTATTTGTATAAGTTTTAATTGTTCACCGGGTGCCAAGGCCGCGGCTTCCGCCTGTGACCAATCAGCGTGTTCAGCGGGCTCGCGGGGAAGGGGGCAGACGCGGGCGCTCAGGCGCGGCAGGGGAGTGGGAGGGCAGTCGTGGACCCGGCACGAGAGGGGACGGACGTGTTGGTGACGCCGCTCCGGGACGGTGAGAACAGCGGGCGCGGTATTAGCACAGGTTCTAGACTTTTGCCGTGCGGAGACGTTTTCTCAACTTTGCAGTCGAGCTTGTTGATTTGCTGTTTCGGTCGCGAGTTCTCATTTTATTATTTCGCACACGTGTGTTCTGCTCTCAATTCGGGCGAGTCGCGATTCATTTTTTCAAACTGGTCATTTGCCGTCATAGGTTCTGTGCTTTTCATTTCTTTCTGGCCAGTGCGGAGTACAGTCAGACAGACATCCTATCGCGCGCGGGTCATAAGAATTATATTCCTTACTGTGGGAGTAATAGTTATCACGGGCGGGACGTCCCGTAATTTTCTTAACCAGATCAGTGCGCGGAACCGGGTTTCGACCCACCTAGAAATAGTCACAGGCGGAAACGTGGCAGCCCCATGTAAAGTGTTCGGCGTCTTGAGTATAAAGGACCATCAAACTTTATTCGAGTTGTTCTCATTTCATCTCTGGAGACTAAGTTCCTCGGCCACGCGGCCCGAACCCCCCTCTACCGAACCCTGAGTAGCCGGCAGGACAGCAGCATTGTCAGGAACTAGTCGACCAGCCCACGACAGTATATAAAACATAACAATGGGAAGAAAAGCATATGTAAGGGTTTCACTTTCAAGTAAATAAACAGATATTTCATCACCAGACTTAAATAATGAGTACATCAAGGTCACTAATGTCGTCTTCCCCAAGTCACTTCCGCCTGCCCAAGAGATGAGACATGTCTCCACCACCCTCTTTGTATTGTTTCAAGTCGACTGACTGACTGTCTGCAAGCAATTTCTACGGTATAGACGAGTGTACATCAAATTTTCAGGATTTTACAACCGGGGTGGTGGTGGTGGTGGTGGTGGTGGTGGTGGTGGGGGGGGGGGGGGGTAAACACCACCCCACAATCCAAAAAATCTGTAATATGAAAGCAAACAGCAGTGAAGGAGGTTCTATTTCTATTTCCCTCCCCTTCCCCAAATTAAATCTGCGTACTTTCCCGACATTTGGATGTAAGAAATAATGTTGTGAATCCAGAGATATGTTTATCTACTCATTTGAGAAGGAGAATAAATGTGGTGTGCTAAAGCTTGTGGGAAGTCATAAGGCTCTAGTCATGCTTGTTTCATTTGGTTGTCATTAATATTATTTAATTTAATAACTACAGCACTCTCTTATTCTATGTAAGGTTTCAATTTTTCTCAACAGTTATTTCCTAAATATCATCTAATATAGGTAAAGTCATGAAAATGATTAATATTTTGTTCACTTTATTTGATCTTTGACAGCTCGGAAAAAAAAAAAAGGTTTCATAAATATCTAACGAGGAAATTTGTTAAGAACAAATTCAAGAGAACTATTGGAATAAGTTTGTACAGGAATATTCCTTAATTAATAACAATGACAAGAACATTATTTAAACAACTATGCGTGAGAGACTTAGGATCGCTTGCAGTCAGGTAGGTAAGTATAATCTACGCAACAACTTTGCAGGTTAATCAAATGGAGAAATACTTTACTTTGCCTCAAGCGATGACTATGCAAGAGCTCACTTATACAACCTGAATGTGAGTTACCAGGGAAGCAATTTATCACAAGACCCTATCAACACATAGCTAAATGCAAAATGTTATAAAATTGTTTTGTGTGTGTGTGTGTGTGTGTGTGTGTGAAAGAAATTTCAACACTATTTTCACAATGATTATCACTTCTAATTTATCAAGTGTTTAGCCTGACTAATATTTAACATTACGGAAAAAATTCAGTAGTTTGTTGATTGAGTGTAAGTAGTCGTAGGGAATACTGGATTTTTTTATATGGTTCATAAATGAGGAAGTAAGAGTATATTTATATTTTAACATGTTGCTTATTGTTTCTTTGCTGATATATGCAGCTTCTGGTATCCGAAACTAAATTTACAACTTACAGTTGATTTTTTATTTAAAGTGAACGTGGCTGAAGTTAAATTATATGATCTTGAACTATTTTTAATTATATGTTATTTAATATTAAGTTACAGAGATGTGAGAGGAGTAGGTACTCAAGGCTTAATGATATCACATGCAGGCTACTGAATAACTGACAAAATGAGCACTCTTATTATTTCAAGTTTCGTTAAATGAGAGAGCTCTAGTTATACCGAAATTTACAGACAGCCCCTGTAACAAAATCTGGATTATAATAATTACTTAAATTTTATTTCTTGAAGTTACTTAATTACTATTAATTAACATTAATGCCAAAGTTCTATAAATAAATCTTAATTATGTAAATAAAATTTCAGTCCTCCAGAATTAGTCACACTTATTAAAATTCCTTTATATTTAACTTTTTATTTTTTTTACAAATGCTTGTATGCACCCCTAGAGAGCCTACTACAATTAGCTTCAGAATAATGGGTAGGATCTTTACATCCCTGTCTAGCTATCATTCTGTCTGGTCAATATTAATTTTCCAAAACCCTTAGCGAAATCTATACAACTCTTGCTAAGATATGTTCATGATGTCATAACAAGCAGCGACCATATGGCTGAAAGAACCTGACCCAGTTAGCATACAATGATCTTTGTAGTTAACCTTGTTAAAGAGAGCAAGAACAAATGTTTGGCGAGTTCAATACTAATAGAAAACAAACAACTCTATTTTCATTTAATGTGTACCTACATCATGAAATAGGATAAATTAATCTGCCAGTCATTAAAATTTTAAAACAACCTACAGAGCTAATTAAGAAGCCAATCAGGACAATATACTAGAGATTACCTGTCAATCTTCTTGATATATTGATGAACAGGTGGAAGATCTTTGAGTTTGATATCTTTTAAACTTTCAGAACATTCTACAATTTGACACACATCATCATCTGGTTTCCCAGATTCATCATCAATAACATCTGCTGCAAGTGTACCCTCCATGCTTAGTTGGATAAATGTGAGTACCTAAAACATAAATAAGCCTCAATATTAACATGAATAAAAGTAACAAGAGAACAAATTTAACAAAAACTTAATACTCAGATTAATAGTTTCCATAAGACAAATCCACTGGTTTGTTGTATTATAATAAATATGTACTCTACTTTCATAGCCTTTAAGAGTAAATAAGACAAAAGCTACTTAAACATGCAGGTATGATTGTGCTGAGAATGTTGTGGCCCCATTTACCCTATTATACTATTTCTACTGCATGCACCAATAATTTAAAATGAATTAAGATTATCTGTATAAAAATAAACTTGCCAACACCAATCACTCTTAAGAAAACTGTTTTACAAGCTTGCAAAATTTCATTAAGACCATACCGATTAAATTTTTTAATATTTTGACTACACTTTTGACAGTTAGGTGGCTTTTAAAACATGTCATGCATTCCATTTAACATCGCACACATGCAAATGTAAATGTAACATACGTGGTTAAGTGTGGATTTGTTGGACTAACAAAATTTCACTCCGTTAACTGAACATTGCTTTAAACAAATTCATTTCAAAATTATTACGTTCTTTCCTATACAGCTCTAAAATGTTTCTGTAAGTTCGGGGAATTGAAATTGAGCACTGTTACAACATAACAAATACAAATTTCTCAACTCATTGCAGCTTCGCGTTCGAAGCTCTCGAAAGGTATCAAAAACACCTTTACTTCCAATTCTGTACAATATTACGGTAGGACATGACCAAATGTATATGTGCTGCTCTCTGTTTCGAAAAAATCATACTATTTTCTAAAACATAAAAAAAAATTCCACAGAACATTAGGTTCAGGGTACAGCCTAGATGGCAGCAAAACCATCAATTATGCTGCTATCTATACAAAAGAAAAACAACTACATATGAGCGACAAGGATAATTAAAGAAATGTAGAGCGAGAAATTTTGTGGTTGGAACGTGACTGAAGTATATATAAAATACGTTAAATTAATTATTATGAAAAGTGAAACATAATGTCATTTAAAATTATTCTGCTGTTGCTAACATGAAATTTCAGAAGCCAGAACACAAAAAAATATATATATATAAATGATATAGAAAATATTTCTTTAAATAAATAAATAATTTTGAAATTTAAAAAAACTTTAATTGCACAAGTGAAACATTAAGGGCGGTATTCAAGGACATCTGCGTAAGGGATACAACACAACAAACTTGTTATGTCAGTCGATTATAAAAAAAAGACTATATACTAATTAATTGCGCCAGAAACGGTGTATTCAACTGGACGAAGTCAACGAAAAAATGAGCGCTGCAACGGATAACACCAAAATTCGTTGCCTAGAAATAAGGGACTGGCCATGTCCTATCGTACACTAGGAATAAGTTTATAAGTTAATCATATTCAACACTTAAACCCAGTAATTTTTTAAAGTTTTAATGTCTACTATTGTATTATAGTACTTGAATTTTTCACTATTGTTTCAAACATGTTTTTTTTTCATTTTGACATCTAATCCACTGCCTCGCGGATCGGTATTGAATGATTGCAGTTGTGCCCGGCGCCAATCAGTGATTTAGTGCACTGATACACGAGACTATCTCAGGGGAGATGTTGACCACGTGATTGGAGGCAGCGGTACGTCGGCAGATTCGACTTCTTGTGCCCTTACTGGCCATCTCAGGCGTCACACACACAGTTATTAGTTAGTACAGGAATGTTCCGAGAGTACGGAAATAAACAAATAAACTATGAAGTACACTCGCAGGGTTTATTCTACAAACCACTCTCGTACATGGTGCTGCCCAGTAGCTGACCTGTCTGGTGCATGAGAGAAGCTCGTCTGGCACACGTCGAGTTGCTGGCGATAGCTCCACGTGTCCCGGCGTGTGCATCCCTCGAGGAGGGTTGAGTTCTACTGATGAGGTCGCGGGCTGCTCGCAGCTGTCCGGACCATTCCCGCGCAAATTCTGTGCGCCAAAACCGAAAGACTGGAGAGGCCAACTAGTTTGGCGTAATTGCACAGTGAACAATTTTTATCAGACAAAACAAGCCTTCCATGGTATTTAAAAGTATTACTGTAAATTGTTACCGAATTAATATCCGTAAATCGGCGAAGCTATCCCTCGTCCTGCATCTATAGCGCCGTCTCGCGTCTATCGATATATCGTTGCGGCGCGGGATGGTCGGCCCACTGCACTGCACACATCGACACTACGGCAATGGGCAGTAATGGCCTAAGTGACCGGAGGGAGCACCAACAGGTGTCATATATATATATTATTTACAATTGAATAAATTTATTATAAATTACTTGGTAAGTCTTTTTAATGTTCTGCCACCTTCTAAAGTTTTTAGCTTATAGGTTATTTCATCTGATGTTTTAACCTTGACTTAAATCTTACAATCATGTAGAAAACCTAAACTTTTCTCACATGGGCACACATTATTAATTAACCCTTTTGGTGAGTTCAAGTCGGCCGTGGAGGCCTAGCCATAGAGCAGATGGAAAAGTATTTGAAATTTTATTAGTGTTAAAACAAAGTCTAAAGGGCTCCGCATTGCTGATGCGACTAGCAACTTTCTTGCAGATGTTAAAAATAACTTTACAAAATTTATTTTTAGACATTACCAAAGCATACAATAAATATTATGAGATGACGGCAATCTAGCTGAGGTCATGGTCTCTGCATGCCACCACGGGCCCAGTTCCCACAATAACTCTCCATGTGCAAAAGGAATAAGTTGATGTGCTCCGCCTGTTTTCCCGGTGATGTTCGAGTCGTTGGTACAAGTCCCTTGCGCTGGCTAACTATTGGTGCACTGTTTCTAAGAGGGTAGGCATGGGCAACATGTCTGGAAACATGGGAAATATCGCAGCAGGGAACCCCGAGTTTTTGGCCACTCAGGATGCTGCAAGAAATAATGGTATAAACAGTTGTTATGCCGTTGCTTTACTGCACCAAACCACTCTGTACACATTGCTGTTCGCGAAACCAGCCCTTCAGGTCTGAGGGCCACAGCATGTCCCAACACACTGATGGCCCTCGATACTAATTTCTCGCTGATGGTGGGATGTATGATGGAATTGAGTACCTCACCAAACCTTACGTAACTGATTAACACAATGGGTCAAGAAATGTCCTTAACAAAGACAAGCTGTTCACATGAAAAGTATTACAGAAGTATGCAGTGCCATGTGCACCATTTACACTAACAAAATAATACATAGTTAGATTGGGTAGAGGACCCCTTTCCATGTTTCTAGCCACTTGTTCACAACCGTGTACAGAACACATGCACAGACTCACATTATGGAGACGACAATGACGTTCAATGTTTCGGTTTCTGTCTGGTGATTAAAGGGGGGAGGGGACGGGAAGAGGATTTATGCGTGTGTATAGCTGCGGGATAGGCCTCTCCGATGCTCGTGGCATAGTTCCTTCTGTACATCCGAGATGTTTCTGCTGCCGGCGCGATCAAGAATTCTGGGCATTAGAAAGTTGCTTGTTTGCGCGATACCACTCTGCCCCCATACACTCTGTCACCCTGCCACTCTGCCACCACACACCCTACCACTCTGCCACCCTGCCACTATGCCACCATACACTCTGCCACTCTGCCACCATACACCCTGCCACTCTGCCCCCATACACCCTGCCATTCTGCCACCATACACCCTGTTACTCTGCCACCATACACCCTGAAACTCTGCCACCATACACCCTGCAACTCGGCCACCATATACTCTGCCACCCTGCCATTCTGCCACCCTGCCATTCTGCCACCATACACCCTGCCACTCGGAAACCCTGAAACCATGCTACCAGAGGTTGTACTAGAATGTGCGTGGTCGTGGGCTATTATTTACTTTTATGGAGTCTCATCCTTGGAAAATTAAAAAAAAATTAACTCTCCCAAACAAATCTTAAAAGACAAACTTAAATTGACGTCGACCCAAGTGTCTCCCCTGCTCATAAAGTCCATTATGCTGCGCCAACCCCTGATCCAACCCTGCCCCGTGCAGTGTGATAATGTGTTATTAAGAAAATACTTATATGTTTAGTGTTTAATGTTTCATATAATTTTTATATATTTTTTTACATAATATTGTGTAATATTAATATTATATATGTTTTTCTGAAATATTGTGTGAAGTATTTACGTTACTTCGCCGGGCGACGAAGCTGAGGCCAACACTCAGAATCTCTCCGAGCGCTGCACGTGTGGCAGAGTGGGGGTAGGATGGGAGAAGAGGCGTATCGCGCGGCAGGAGAGGGGGCAGTAGGCATCTGGTTGCCGGATGAGCAAAACGCACATGGAGACCAGTGTGGCAAAGCAATGATGGGTGAGATCGAGTCTGGGGAGTATTTCGCGAACAAGTGTGTTACGCCACAAGTCGTCATTGTAAATAGTTTGACGCCTCCGTCGGTGCCCTCTCTGAGAGCACAGGCCGTTAATTGTCCTCAATACCTGAACCAGTGTCAGTGCGCCGAACACACCCGCGTGTGTAGCTTAGTGCAGTGCCTCGAACAGCGAGACATCAGTCACGGCCGGCTAAGTGTACAAAGTGCCCAGCTGGGTGTGGCAATGCGCATATGTAATCCAGTGCTCATGTAATTAAATTAACGAACACAAACTACAACTTTTAATGAGCCTAATAATTCTTGTTAATTAATGATATTGTAAATTATTTCCGTTCACAAAACGGGCTGGCATCATCTTCCCATGCTCCGTATTTTTCCCACGGGTTTTCCTCCCCTCCCTGGCCCGGTTGCCAGGGAGAGTCGTCAGTAGCCTTCCAGCACTCACCAGGGCCAGCAGCCCCGCACACGAGGAGCATCCAACTTTCGCGCCAGATTCCACATGTAACGTCCATAGTTAATATTTATGAATCTTATTTCTACAGCTCCACGGTCGGCCCTAACCGGCCGTACGATATATCGTACGGTTCTTAATTAAAATGTGCGACTCGACTACGAGTCTTTCGCGTGTGCTACGTAATTGATAATGCTTTAGGCAGCCCGCCGAGGTGCCTGCGCTTCACGCTTTTATATCGCACTTCGGAGAGCTAGTACTTTGCCCACGCAGGGCGGCATTGTGCCGAACGCGTAATTGAACTTTTGAACACATCATTCCCTGGGACGTGCAACGGTCGCGGACGAGATACCACACCGGGTTCCACCGCGCCCGTTCCCAGCTTAACGTGGCCCACGCCACCACGAGAACGAGCCTCGATTTACGTAACATCCATGAGCAAAGGTACCGAAACCATCCCGAGACCGGGACTCGCACGTAATGACTTTAGTGTTTGATTTCCTTGTTAATGTTAGTGTTTGCCTTCATCATCACGCCTATGTCTATTTCAGTGTTATTTGTAATCTCTCTTGCAGTCATTAGCATATTTTCGTATTACCTAACGTACGGACTACCACATGCTGGGCACTAGTCTTGCCGCGTCACGAATCATCGTCACTGTAGCTCAGGGTAGCCTGCACCCCTCGTTGAAGTAGTCTTCGGAACACCATGAGACGTTATACAATACCGCCATTTGAGGGCCATGTGGGCAGAGTGGAGGTCGACGATGATAGGGCCAGTAACGTGCAAGTGCCTTAAGCGAAGTGAAGTTTTGTAACGTGTGCTTCAGTAATAAATTAGTTAAATCCACATGTGTTATTTTCATAAGTACAGCATCCTGGGTGGCCATAACAGCCCGGGGGGCCCTTTGAAGACACGTCCCTGCCTGCAGCCACGAGGCAACGAACCCCGCCCTTGAGACCAAATTTCCTTTCACATATTTAATTAGCATAATTTCCGGACAGGCAGTGGGGACGGCGTCAAGTTTAATTGTATATCAGGTTTTCTCTCGCGACTAGACATTGCGCGTATCAGCGGACACGTTCTTACCGTAGAGAGGCGGGCTCTATGTCTCAGGCGCTGGCATTCAAATTTACCTTTTTCACTGCTATCATTTAAAAGGGGCCACCGAGGGTCGTTAACGTATGCACACGAGACCACAGGGGGCAGCCTGCACTCGGCGCCTGCCCACCTAAACACGTGCAGCCGAGCCTCACTCCGCGGAGGGACGGGTGTTGTGCCGTGGACAGCCCATGTAAAGAGACTGTGTGAAGGGCTCATTAAATACTTGCATCCAAACTGATGAACTGTCATTGTAGTATGGATAGTGATAATTTTCCCCGCCACAAGGCCTGAACCCCACCTGAGAGTAAGACGTAACCAGCATCACAGGGGTGATATCCGTGATTACGACAAGTGGTGCCCAACGTGGGGCCAGTTTCATAATAAATTCATGCTGAACATTTTTATGAAACTTTTATTAAATTTTGAGTGAGTCGGGCAGCGATGCGGCGCGGCAGGGCCGAGCGTGGGAGACACAGCTGCGAGCGGAAGCTGGCCCTCCAGGGCAGCGCGATAGGGCGGCACAACAAGATAGCATCGGATCGAGTTGCGACGCGTCCCACTTCGCTGGCACGTAACAGAAGCCGGGCGGCTACACCGGGAAGATAGCGATGGGAAGATAGGGAATGTAAATGGAACTGATAATGTCGGGAAAGTGCGAGTGGTGTGACTTACAGCGTCGGGACGATAACGCCGTGGGCGGCGACAGCGGCGACACAGAGAGATCATGTGCACGTCTGTGGACCCGGGAGGTGAAGCCGAAGACGGACAAGTGTGACAGGGACAGTAACTAGGAACTAACGCACGAGGAGAGAAAGGGTAACAGGAAAATGGACAAACAAACAATGACCAGTGTGGGTGTGAAGGGCAATGAGGGGGAAGTCACGGACAGTGGAGTAGGTGTAGCAGTGACGTTGGGCGGACGTAACGAGTTTCCCGTGGTGCTGCAGGTAGCGGAAAGGTCGACTCCGCTGCCGGAGTTCGCTGGAGAAATGCACGAAAATCCACGAGCTTTTATCCAGATGTGCCGGGATAAACTGAAGGACGTTCTGCGGAACACATGGGTAACTATAGTGATTGGACAACTGCAGGGGCGGGCCTTACTGTGGTGGACCGAAACTGAGGGTTACTTAGCAGACTGGGACGAATTCGAATGGACACTCGAACACCGTTTCGACGGACCCCTTGGGCGGGCACATTGCAGACAGACACTACACTGCGAGGAACAAGGCCGGGATGAAAGTGTCGAAGCTTTCGTACACAAGAAAGCACGATTGCATCACCGACTGGACCCGAACGTACCAGTGAAACAAATCATTACCGTCATCGGCGAATTAGTAATACCAGAACTGAGACCGTTTTTGAGGGGAGTGGCAGACCGGGATTTAATAGACTTTGTGGAAATAGCCCGGGTAGCGGAGCAAGATCTGGGTAGACTTAGAAGTGTGCATGAGTCGCAGGAGTGGGGCGGCAGGATACAGATACAGGAGCAGGTGGAGACCGAGGAGGCACTGGCAGTGGTGCCGTACATATCCGCGAAAACAACCAATGTGCGGCGACAAAGCAGACCAGCCCCGCTCATTCTGGGGAGGCAGGCGCCCGGACAGAGGGGGAGACGACGGGATACCACCACGTTACCTGTATTGACGCAATGAGAGTATCATTGGCACGCCGAGTATCCGACCAAGACCAGAGTGTGGGAGAAAATGGCGAGAGAAGGATGCCAGCTGGGAAACGGACAGTAGGGGACAGTGACTCAGTCGGACACTGCTCCCTAGAGACCAGACCTTCCGACGCAAGAAGAACACTATCACCAAAGGGGGATGCCGCAGCAAAGCTACCCAGCTCAGCTGTGGAAGCAAGGACGAGGAAATAAACACCCGCACCGCAGGGATCACGGCCGATACTGAACCGTGACGGACATCGGATGCGGACACCGACACCGCCACCCACCCGGGGCACAAGGTGTCCCGCAGAAACATCGACTCCGAGAGGAACACCGGCTACGACCCACATCCATGTCGAGGTGGCTGTCCTGGACGTCACATGACCAGATACTGTGAGAGGCGCGACCACCAATGTGGAACCGGATGCCGCACCTGCCTGGCTGGGACAGCTTGGAAATGGCGCGGCGCAGCTGCTGCGGTTACCTGTCTGCCTCGATGGGTGGCCTGTCCACACCCTGGTGGAAACGGCAGCGAGCCACACGTTCGTCGCCGCCCGCCTGGTGCCAGAGGCCCGGCTGCTGCCCGGGGAGGACGTCATCCAGCTGGCCACAGAGGGAGTAAATGCGCCTATGTCTGGGCGCATGCAGGTAACCATCGCCGTACGAGACAAGCTCAGTCATACCACCGCATTGGCGATTTCAGGCTTGCACGAGGACCTGACCCTGGGGTTGCCCTGGTTGATTCAGGACACAGCGATCGACATCGGCGATGGTAAGCTGCATGTGGGCTGGCAAGGGCGACGTACTCGGTACGCCGTCGGACCACCACGACCTTCCCCAACGCCCCCATCCATAGGTCTGGCAGGGATTCGCAACGAGGTGCTGCTCGAGATCGCACCCCTGTTTGAGGAGGTGTTGGAGCAGCAGACGCAGGTGATTGCAGAGGCAGACCTCGTGCAGCGTACGGCGTACGCCGAACACAAGAACCCGACTCGTCCACATGCCCCTATTTTTGTGAAACCGTTTGAGTTCGGTCCAGGTGAGTGGCGAGTCATACAGGAACAAATTAAAGACATGTTACATGATGGAGTCATAGAACCTAGCGAGTCACCTTACAATAGCACCATTGTTATGACAAAGAAAAAATATGGTTTGCTAAGATTTTGTGTGAACTTTAAGCCAGTTAATTCTGTGACTGTTCCTGACCCGCCGCCGCTGATCAACATGGCTGATTCTCTGGCTGGCCTGGGGGAGGCAAAAATTTTCACTTCACTTGACCTTAAGTCCGGGTACTGGCAGGTGCCAGTCTGCCCGGAGGACCGCCCCAAAACGGCGTTCACCGCTCCCGACAGCTGTAGATTCCAGTTCTGTGCCATGCCGTTCGGGCTAATGGACGCTCCTGCGATGTTTCAGGCCAAGATGGTCCACGTCCTGGACGGGTTTGTTGGCGACTTCGTCACAGCCTACCTGGACGATGTGATTATCTGGTCTGACACGTGGGAGGAGCACACACAACATTTTTCTCTGGTCTTGGAGCGGCTGGCCAGACATGGATTAACCTGCAATCCACGTAAGTGCCATGTCGGAGCAGCAGAGCTGCAGTTTCAGGGGCACCTTGTCAGTGTTGACAGGTGCCAGCCACTGCCCGAGCACCTTGACCCGATTGCGGCCAAGCCAGTACCCAAGACATGTAAACAATTGCAGAAACTCCTGGGGTTGCTGAATTGGCTTAGGTCATTCATCCCAGACTTCGCCACAGTGACAGCACCGATGACTGACCTACTATCACGTATGAAAAAGTACCAGTGAACGGATGTGGCACACCACGCACTGACCGCGGTCAAGGGTTTGTTCCGCGACTGTCATACCTTGGCGCGACTGACCCCGAACAAGCCCCTGTACCTGCAGACTGACGCCAGTCAGGTAGGTATGGGGGCTGTACTGTACCAAGTCGAGCCCGATAACGAGCGGCGTGTGATTGAGTACACCAGCACGAAGTTCGGCCCGGCTGCGCAGAGGTACGATGTCTACGAGCAGGAATGCTTGGCCGTGGTGTGGGCGGTTAGCCGCTACAGGCACCATCTGGAAATACGTAAATTCACCCTGCACACTGACAACCAGTGCCTGAAGTGGCTCAATACCATGCAAGGACGAAAGTCCAAGTTAGCGTGTTGGTCCATAACACTGCAGAATTACGACTTCCAGGTGGAGCATATCCCGGGAAAAGCTAACAAGTTGGCCGATGAGCTTTCCCGACACCCGGACATGACAGTAGAATATGAGGACGAGGGCAGCTGGGACAACCTCATACCACCAGAGGGCTGGGGGCGCGATGCTGATGAAGTCAACGCGCCTGCAGTACTATACGCGACTGCGCAGCCCGTGCTGGAGGCGAATCCGGGGCCGGTGGATACCCTACATGACCTGGTGCAGGCCATAAAGAGGACCCAGATGGGGGACGCGAACACATTGACGATGAGGGATTCATGTGAGAGAGAGTTCTTACTGTTTCAGCGGTGCGTAGACGGAGTCGTGCAGACCCGGAGTCCAGGGGCCATGGGGACCTGGTGTACATACGTACCAAAGGGGGCAAGAGCCGCTGTGCTTAAATTTTTCCAAGATCACAGTTTAGCTGGACACCCTGGGGCTGACCAGACGATAGAGGGGGTACGCAGGATGTTCCATTGGCTGGGTGAGACGCGTGATGTGATTATGTCAGCCAGTACCAAACGTGTCAACAATGCAAAGCATGGAGGTCAGATGGGGAGGAGTAACATCGACCCCGCCACCCACAGCAGCCATTCCAGACGGTAGCACTGGACATCATGGGGCTGTATCCCCGGACAGCAAGGGTAAACGGTTCCTGGTGATCGTGACCGATCTGTTCACGTGCTGGGTGGAGGTGTACCCAGTGTCCAATGTGAGATCGGGTACACTGGTGGCGCTGTCAACTCCGTCTCCGGTTGTGGAACGATCACACAAAGTGGGACGCACATATACCTAACTTGTTATATTGCCTTTAGACGTTGCACCAACGCCGCTACTGGGTACTCGCCCGCAGAGGTGGTCCAGGGCCAGAACCTGGAAATGCTGGGCGAGTGCCGGGTGACAGCCGTGGCGATGGAGGGGGAGCTGGGGGATGCACTCAGAACAGAGTTGTCAGTCATGCGGAAACAGGCATGTCAGCGCCAAGAGGCATACGTTCAGAAGACAACACTGGTGACGGGGCATTCTTCCCCGCTACTGGAACCCGGCGACATGGTGCATGTGCGACAGCACCACCTATTTTCTAAGGCAAAGAACTTCAACGCAGGGCTTGCTCCGAAGTGGTCAGAGCCAAGGCAGGTCATCCGAAAGATCGGACCCACGACGTACCTGGTACGGACGCCGAGCGGACGATCTGCAAAGATACATAGGGATGACCTCCAGCAGGCGGGAGGGGACCAGTCAGAGTCTGTGACGACAGAGCCACAGGATGGGTCATAGGAGAATAGGAGGCAGGTGCAGTCCGGGGACTGGGGGGAGGAAACACCATGTAGGGGTGAGCGGGAGAATGGTGGCGAGAGCCGACGCGGGGTGCAGAGGGCCGCAGACGCCGAGTCACATGGAAGCCAGGGGCGAGCTTTCACTGCACGGACAGAGGACACGAGCCCAAGGAAGGAACAGTAAATGAGCCCGCAGGCTAGTGGGGAAGGGGTAGCGTGTGAAAAGGGGTGGGGTCAAGGTCAGTCATCATTGCGTCATGGGAAAGCGGAGCAGGTGTCGTGTCTGAAGGAGCAGGAGGGGAAAAAGCAGAGGCCAGAAGGGGAACACGACATAGGGCGGGCACTGGAGGTGACAAGTGATGGAGGTGGAGAGATGGAGATTGTGGAATTGGAGGAAAGGGACATGATAGTATGGCCATCGAGCCACGAGCTGGCTGGGGATGAGCACGAGGGAATAGTCATGGAACCAGAATCGGACAACGAAGACACGGAGTCGTTAGGGGACTGGTATAGTCCCATCTGGCCAGTGAAGATCAGCCTGGCTACCTCTAGTTTTACGGTTTCTGTTACTGAGCCGGAGTCGGAGGGGGAGGATTCGGACGAGAGTAGGTCATTCCAGGGGAGAAGGAACTCGCCACGTCAATGGCAGGCGCCCACACAAACATGTTGTCCGGCGAGTCCTGATAAGGGGAGTCACGACCGCGCAGAGGTACCGGTGGGAATCTTGATAGACATGTCTTGTGATGTAACGGACGAAGATGTCCAAGTACCGACGACATCAGGGGAGGGGCGGGGACCCGCAGTACAGGGGGACGAGACTGGGAGGCCTTCCCGAGCGCAGAGGGCGCCGACCTACCTAAAGGACTACGAATACCACCCCCTACAGACTCAGACAACTACCCGTGAGGAGACGCCGCACATCAGCGTGATGAATCTGCTGCCCTGGTTCGCACAGAGGAGTGACACTGACAGGACATCCCTAGGACGGCAAGCCGGCATGTAGCTCGTACCCGAGTGTGACCTATTGTAAATATGTTCATTGTAGAAGGGTGTTGGCGCACATAGTGGCCTCGTTGTGAAGGGGGGGGGGGGATTTGACGTCGACCCAAGTGTCTCCCCTGCTCATAAAGTCCGTTATGCTGCACCAACCCCTGATCCACCCCTGCCCTGTGCAGTGTGATAATGTATTATTAAGAAAATAATTTTATGTTTAGTGTTTAATGTTTCATATAATTTTTATGTATTTTTTTACATTATATTGTGTAATATTAATATTATATGATTTCTAAAATATTGCGTGAAGTATTTACGTGACTGTTCACCGGGCAACGAAGCCGAGGCCAACACTCGGAATCTCTCCGAGCACTGCACGTGTCGCGGAGTGGGGGTAGGACAGGCGGAGAGGCGCGTCGCGCGGCAGGAGAGGGGGCAGTAGGAATCTGGTGGCCGGACGAGCAAGACGCACACAGAGACCAGTGTGGCAGAGCAACGATGGGTGAGATCGAGTCTGGGGAGTATTTCGCGACCACGTATGTTACGCCGCAAGTCGGCATTGTAAATAGTTTAATTGTATATCAGGTTTTCTCTCGCGACTTGACATTGCGCGTATCAGCGACACGTTCTCACCGTAGAGAGACAGACTTTATGTATCAGACGCTGTATTCAAATTTACCTTTTTCACCGCTATCATTTAAAAGGGGCCACCGAGGGTCGTTAACGTACGCACACGAGACCACGGGGGAGGGGGGGGGGGGGGGGGGGGGGCAGCCCTCACTCGGCGCCTGCCCACCCAAACACGTGCAGCCGAGCCTCACTCCGCGGAGGGACGAGTGTTGTGCCGCGGACAGCCCATGTAAAGAGACTGTGTGAAGGGCTCATTAAATACTTGCATCCAAACTGACGAACTGTCATTGTAGTACGGATAGTGATAATTTCCCCCGCCACAAGGTCTGAACCCCACCTGAGAGTTAGACACAACCAGCATCACGGGAGTGATATCCGTGACTACGACAAGCTGGCCCATTTATCCACCCGTTATCTGTGCAGGTAGCAACAGACCCTTGTGGACTTCCATCAAGAAGTCGGTCAACCATTTTCTTTCTTGCAAATATGAAATATCGTGGAAGGAATTGGCCTGCAGCACTGCAGCAGCATCCTACGATAGTGCTCAAAGTCCCTCGTTCTGAGCCAGAGATTACTCCCACCTGTTTTTTTGCCAGTCGAGGACAGTATTTTGGGAGGTCTGGTGGTTGTGGTCTGGATTCCTGTCTCGTCCACATTGAACAGTGTTGTTGCATTGATATTGTGTTCCTGTATATACTGTAATATAAATCCTGTAATATAAATCGTAAAACCGGTTTAACTTGTGGCTTGTTGAACTCTCGAGCACGAGCCACTGATTTTGGCTCAAGTGTTCTTAAAGTTATGTCTGGATGTCTCTGTTTAAAACCTTTGAACCAGTCATCTCCTGTGCAACCTTTTTTTGAATGGATGTTGAATTTTGTTTGCTTCGGCGAATTCAAAAACTGGTTCCACGAATTCTTTTTTGTTAATCCGAAAGAAACAGAATCTATTTTTAAAATGTATTCTTTCAGTTATAACTCTTGAACTTTAGTGAAAACCGGCTGATACCTCCCCTAAGACTTCACTGCAGTTCCTTTCTTCAGGTGCCGATGCATGGTACCATAAGGCACATTGTAGCTCTTTGAAGCATTTAGAATAGTTTCACCAGATTCTTGAACAGCTGCGAGGGCAGCTTCCATGTCCTTTCCCAGCTGCCAGGATCACTTTTCGTGAGATGGTTTGAATTTCTTTCAGGAAATGTTAATTAATTTTACCTGGCATTTCAAAATTCTCAAATTTTTTATGATTTTGACAGTCAAGAAACATGAAATGAGTTTTGTGGTAAAAATGCAATCCATATCATGAAACAGCCTGACATTGCAGTTGATCAGTGATTAACATAAATATAAAATCATGACCTGAAATGGGAGGCCCCCATTAAGAGTACAAATTAAAAAAAAAAAAACACTCATCCGTAAAAACATACAATTTATAACTGCAAATGAGAGCATTGAATGTGTACTTTAATATTCGGAATTTCTCATAAAATGACACAATACCAATATCTTTATTTTTAATGTTTACTTCTCAAATAAGGAATATATTTTCTGGAGCATCAAATATCAAAATTTTTCTTAATCTGGAATACTTTATTATTTGTATTTCATCTGCCGGGAGGGAGTACATTTCCTTTTAATATTAAAAAAATAAACTTATATTTTTAATTATCACATCAAGTTGTAGAAAAGAAACAACCAACGCTGGAACGAAGTAATTAAAAACGAATTTTTTCTTACTTACACATTGAATTCAGTAAGCTTCGTGGACAAAGATATTACGTCTATGCAAATTTACTCAGAAAATAACAATTCGAGTAGAATTCACATTCGTCTATTGAAGAAATTTTGCCAGTTAAGCAAAGTAACACGTTACATTGAAGTAAAATATTTTTTTTTGTTTTTATCTCGCGAATAAAACATACTAATTACTGTTGAAAAGTATTACGTACGAGCTTATGTGAGATACTTATTCCGAGGATATGTTTAAAACTTATCGGAGCCGGAATCAGTCTGTGTTTATAAATTTAAAAACGTCACTATATAGCGAAAAGATAGATAGGGTTACTGCATCGCTAGGTAATGCTCAGCTGTTTCATCGTGAATGTCTAACGTGATTTGTCGCAGACTCGTCTAAAGCTGGATGATAACCACTGATAAATAACTAAATATTTCGGAAATCGTACAGATAATTAATCGCACTGTTTTTACATAAAACTTACAACTAAATAAAAACATTTTCATGTGAGCTTTTTCTTTTTAATGCCTGATAATTTGCAAGCTTACTGGAAGTGAACTAGAAATGTTTATTTTCAGCTCAAAATTTCAAAAATAATTATTTGGGTCCTAAGAATTTATGGCATGCGAATCTAAAGTAAACACTGATATATAATTAAGAACAAAAATTAAAAAAAATATTTTTCATGAGAATTTTTTTTATTCAGTAATTGATATAGGTACCTATATGAATATTTTTTTTTTTGCGGCTTGTGCAGCAGAAGAGTGATCACTCAACCAACGTATAAGGAGTGTCAACATTCTTTTGTTTACCGCCACAGCAGAGCCACCGGCCAGAAGTAAGTTTGCTGAAGCTTATGAACCTTGGTTTTAATTTCAGCCGCCCGGGAAGAGCCTATATGCCAGCGCACGCATTTTGACAACCAATATATATTATTTCCCCCCCCCCCCTCTCTAACGGAGACTGATGCTCCCTTGTCCCTTCCCATTCTCCTCATTCTTATCTGCTGAACGCCTGGTACGTGGGCACGGGGAGGCTAACATTCATTGACCCCCGATCCGTTCCGAAAATATCTCAAGCTGGCGAAACTTCAGGCTGAAAAAAAAAAGTGTGCGTGCAGTCTACGCGCGTCAGAAGTAAAACTTCTTGCTTATTAGGAATAGATAGAGATAAATTAATAATATTTTTTTCATAGAACAGGAGACAATAATTGAGAGTAGTAACCTTTTTACACACGAATAAATAAATGAAAGAATATTTGAATAAAAAAAATGCACTGAAATTCGTACATTTAAAACAAACTTTGATTTTAAATAATTCTTAAACTTTACGCTTACCGATAATTAGGTAGTTTATGCAGCTTAACTAATTGTCAAGATGGACGTGTTTAGTCTGAGGTAGGTATCTGGTATGTGAAAGTGACAACATGGCAATACGAATAGGACCTAGCTCAATGCTACTTTGTTGAGCCACAGTCGCCCACAGCTACACTCCGATCGAGAAATATTCACGTCTCTTAGTTGAACTTAACATACTCACACACTCGTGGGCTCGTAACTGTACTACGGTGTATGATTTAGTTAATCAAATAATAATTCGTGACAAATAATTACCCATGTCAAACTAAAGCGTGAAATGCTTTATACCACCAGAAATATTTAGTTATACAGGTACAACAATACTCACATAACACTATTTAAAAGTATCTATTGATTTACACAATTAATTAAATTGATAATACATACATGAAACAACAATATTTTCTTTCGAATATGGCCCGTGGCGCGGTGAACAACAATAAACTCAAACCCCGTTGTGTTGCCCTCTGCCAAAGTACTCCCTAAAGTCGGGGTGGCGTCAGGCGCAGGCGGGTCCCTACCGCCGCGACCCGCCTATCCCTGCAGCATGGCGGGGTTCATCCTGAGCCGCACGCCGCCACGTGGAGCCCGCTCAAGGCTGCTCCAGCGATCACCGACCGCGCCAACGGTCCCGGAGTGGGGATAGCGCGACGACCACTCCCAAGAAACAACCGTGTATATGCAAGTGCGCAAGAGCGCAAGAGCGCAAGAGCGCAAGAGCGCAAGAGCACAAGTATGCTGCGTCGTTCCTACCTTTCCATCGGTTCGTTCCTACCTTTCTATCGGTTCGTTCCTACCTTTCCATCGGTTCGTTCCTACCTTTCTATCGGTTCCCCAACCACGTACCTAACTAACTATTCCCTTCCTGTCCCGGTTACGCAACCACATATCTAGCTATTTCCCCTCATGCGATCGGAATTTCGTAACGCTCGAATAATTTTTACCCCCTCAGCAATTATGCTTCAATTCTAAAACACAATTGGTACGATTTCGTATATATGTTACAATTATGAAGTTTTAGAGTTTTTAAATATCGTTGACCTAACCTAACCAACCCAGACGATCGAAAACATACATTTATAAGAAGAAAATAAAGTATGAAAATTTTCGAGAAATTTTAAAAAAATTGATGACAATGATATTACTTATTATCTATACAACTGAACTACCATAACCAACCTGTAATTTAATCTACGATTTTGCGTACTTACGGAAATCTATCCTCCCACCTCAAAAAAATAAAGAATGAACTTTGCTAGAATTTCATTAATGTAACACATCTGATCTAACCTTATTTTTTACTTTCATGGTAGAAAAAAAACACCTATGGTTCCTTATCATTACACGCGTTTTGAGTGAAAGTTCACAATAATAGGGATAGGAAATTTTTATGGTACACAAATATTTGAAAAACGTGCAATTATGCGTTGTAAATACGAGATATTTATATAATAGTTTCCATTCTTGAGTGGCATCGAAGAAAGAAATTATTGGTTTGTTGCTTCCGGCGTAACTAAAAATACGGCACCATAGTTAATTCACTAATGCTTGTCCGAGAGTATGGAGTGGGGGGCTCAATATTCTCCCCTCCACACCTCGTCGCAATCAAGCGCCCGATTCCTGAACGTTGCACTTTTAATTACTTTTTGACGAGTCATCGCTCAGACCCAACCCCAACCAGCTGCAAAGCAGTTCAGTTATAAAGATTGTGATCAGGTCTTTCAGTACTCGCCAGAGATGTGTAACATCTAACCCCGGTAACGAGCAAATTCGTGCGTTCTCATGTTGCAAATAACACGCACAATACGAAACTTGGACACGAAATTTAACGTAGACTTCTTTAAAAACAACGCCGAGAATGTTAAATATACGGAAAAAAAAAATTGTGTTTTCAGCTATGTTTCAAGACGCGAATCACACCGAGTTTCCGAACCCGCCGCTAGAATTCGTTGCCGGAGCAGCCACGTCGTCTATCGAATCATTCGATTAGCAGACCGAAATTTTAAAGCAAAATATAATGTAACGGCTTCGATAAAACCGAAAAAGATTTGAAAAAAAAAAAGTTACAAAAAACCCGGCTTCGGACCTGATTTTCGACTTGGAGTTTTATTAAAGTACGGGCTAGCTTGTTAAAGTTCATTAAATAGTTAACACTATGAAGTTTATCTTTGGCTTTTGTGAACTTTGGTTCGTGCCATGTACCACAAATGCTAAGATGTTACACCGGAGACGCACGCACACGGGAATTTCGGTCGCCTGACTCGGGCCGTGTGAAGCGGTGGGGGCTCCCATGGAGGTTATTAGTCATCGGGGATACGGCAGGACGGCACACAAGGCGCGCGCCGTGCCATTTTTTTTATTTTTCAAAAAGCTGGGGCCCAAAAACTTCTCTCACCGCGGGGCGTGCCCGCGATAAATGGGCGGCGCAGCGCCGGCCGACGCAGGTGATGTATCGCTACGTGTGTTCTGTTTCCAATTGCGGCCGGCGGCGCGGCGGTGCCTTGGGAGCAGCTGTGTGGCTGATCCTGCACCCCTACCCCTTCCCACAATCTCCTGAAACAAAACAAAACTGAGCACATGATAAATACACACTTCAAACCGCGCTTGACTCTTGACGTCGGTTCAATTCGTTTTGGAAAAAAAACCTATATATATATATATATATATATATATATATATATATATATATATTCAACAACATTTCTGGAGTAGAATCGCTCGTAGTTTCCGCTGCCGGAGCAGCTACGTCGACTATCGAATCATTTGATTGGCAGACCGAGATTTCAAACTTAATAACGAAACGGATCCGATAAAAGCGATAAAGACTTGAAAAAGAAATTGCCTAACCCCGGCTATGGATCTGATTTTCGACAAGGACACTTTGGTTTGTGAGTTTTCGTTCCTTGACTTCCGTAGCATTCACGGAAATAACTCCCACCAGTAGCCGTATACCGAGAGCAAAGATGTTACACATCAAAAAATTGCAGAGAAATATATATATTTTAGTGCGTAGGCTTTCGTGGTCAGTGTTGGCTCCTGGGTTGAGACCACTTCAATGGAAATGGTGTGCCCAACTTTTCGACATGCAATTTCGAAGCCATGATGAGGATGGCTGCAGCAAGTCATGCCGAAACGCCGAGCACATCATTTTTATGCACGTGGCCTCAACCCAGAAGCCAAGATGTGGTTACATAAAATCATCACCAACATCAACAACATCACCAACTTCATCATATTATCAACATCATTATAATAATCACATCAATATTATCAAGAGCATTATCACATAAAAATCATCCACATCATAATCAACATGATAATAATCATCACTATCATGACCACCATCAAAATAAAACATAATCATAAACATTATCATCATCATCACCAACTGCTTCCAGCCTGTGGCCTGTGGCCTGTGGCCTGTGGCCTGTGGCCGAGTCAGTCATCTTCCTCTGTTCTTTCACCATTCCTCATCCTTCACTTCATTCCAGTCTTCTCCTCTCTCCTGCACTCCCTTAACTATATGCTCTCTCCACCTCCTCGTCGGTCTTCCTTGTGGTCTTCTTCCATTGTACTTCAGCTCTATCATTTTCCCTTGGCAGCCTCTACCCATTCTCCGGACATGTTCACATTATCTCATTCTCGCTTTTTCAATAATCTTATTCAAAATACTTAATAAAATTACATTAAATGTACTTAACATGTTTATTTTAGTTTAGAAATCAAAATAGGATTAATTTACTAATTTGACAAACCTGGACCGCAATTGAAATTTTTTAACGATCTTGTTTAATTTTATGAAAACAATTGTAAGAAATAAGTTTCTACCCATGCCTTACCCGCACTCGAACCAGAATCTCCTGCATGGAAAACCCGGTTCTTTCCCAACTGTGCCGCGGAGATCAGCGACGGCATTTGCGATTAATCTAACATTAAACATAAAAATTGGTTGTCTGTAAAGTCGGTTTACGGACGATAGTTTAACGTGACAACGTCATAACAATACATTGATTAAATGATTGCATACTTTTATGAATAAAATTGAATCATTTTTATTGAATTATCACTATTTTGTATGGATACAAAGAAGGAGTGAAATGAAATCTACAATTTAATATATAAATTTACTTTTATTTGCACTCATTAATTCAAATATGTTTATTACTTTAACGAAGAGATTATTTTAACTATAACTTTTATAACATGTTTGCTATTTAACTTCTTCCAATCTGTGTTATTCTGTTAAGGATAGGACGATGATAGGAAAAGTAGGAAACGAATGGGAGTGTTTCAAGTGTCATGTGCTTCGAAAAAGTCAAATCGAAGGTTGTTCCAATCGAGTGGAAGAGAGATAGATGCGGCGGAAGCGTACAATTAGCGTAACGGGACAGTGTGCGTAACGGGACAAAGAGTAATCCTTTTTCGTGCGTGCAGCCGGCGTTCATCGATTTATTAGACGTTGTCACGTCAATAAATAAAATAATCGACGCTAATTTTTTAAAATAATAATTTTGTTCCTGGCCTGAACAAAGAGCGGCAACACAGCGCACGGACTGCGCCGACTCCCTCCTGCCGACAGAGGCCGCTCCGAGGTCACTCCCCGCAGTAATTCACAAGCCCCAGGCGCGGTCGGCGGTGACTCCTGCTCGCGGGGGCATATCTGCCGCAATTACCACCGACCGCGGGATCCGCTGTAATCTGTAACGAGGCAAGATCACGTGAGCCGGGGAGGGAGGAGGAGGGGAGGGGAAGGAGGGGAGGCAAACACCCTCCCTCCGCCCCCACCCCCACCGCGGCGAGAGACCAAACCACCCCCCCTCCCTTACACAACCCCCACCCTTTTTTTTTTTTGACAAAGGCAAATAGTTCTTATCGGCATGGCCGCAACGCTCCCGGGCGCTGGCCAGATAAACTTATCAAACGTTTTGTTCTCTCTACCCCCCCTCCCTATCCTCCCCTTAACCTATCTCCCACCCCCCTCCCCTTCCTGTCGGAGCGAAGTTTTCGCGGCGAGCAGTGGGCGCTTCCTACAGCAGTAAAAATGAAAAGATAACCGAATTCATTATCCGAGTTGAAGAACGTCACATCTCCCGTTTTCTCGGGGTTCCCCTCGCGGATTTCGTTGCCACCCTACCGAAGTGGAAGTCCCGTAGTAATATATACATTTTTTAAATTTTATTTCGAAATTTTTTTAGAAACTTAGGAAATAAATTTAAAAAAACAGTTTTAAGCTAATGGTCAAGATCGAGGTCGTGACAATAGACGGGGGCTTTTTTCGAAGGTTACAGGCCCCACTTTGATGAACATGGCCTACTCTCAGAGGAAAATTGGCCCCCTCTGGATTTTTCAAGGGAAAAAGAAAGGAACTTTTCCCTCAAAAAAGGGAAATTTTTAGTCATCTTCAGTATTTACGGGTCGTTCTGAGGACTTAAGGGAAATTTTCACACCAAGATGGCCACCATGATGACACAATCCAAGATGGCGGTTGGCTCTTCGAATCCACAGCCTGAATCTTGGCGTCGGATCTACATTTATATACTACTTGTGAGTTTATTACAAATATTGAATTTTACACCTGAAATAGTAAAAATGGAATGAGTTTGTTTTTATTTGATTGACAGACGTCGTTGTAGTTACTAAATCTGTAGTTCTAAAGATTCAAATAGGCATCCCTGTGGGAAAAGGGGATAGGTGTGAAAATTGGTATGTTTGTTTCAATAATACTTATCATAACTACTAATCTTATAATACATAATATAATAAGTTTGACACCTTTATTATACATTCTAAAAATTGTTTAAAACATATTAAAATAATATAGGTTTTCTAATGAAGTTTGATTTAATTATTCTGTGGATATAAACAAATTAAATGAAAGAGGAATAGTAAAGATGGAGTAGTCTCAATTAAAACGTAAAACATATTTTTTTTACAATGGTAAAATTATCATCCATATCCTGAAATTTGTGGGAATGAAGCGGCTAGTGCTAGTTGTAAATACAGCACTACAACGAATCATAAAAGGGCCACAAGTACTAATATACGATTTTGCTTTCAAATATATCTCCTAATGATTGACACTTTCTTTATACCGAATATTATTAATAAAAAAAATAGATAATTTTCCTTATTTGAAAAGCTTCATTTAAAAATTGGACGTTTTTTGATGTAAAGATACGAACACTAAAAAAAATCTAACTATTCCTTCACATAGCTACTGACTTGATTTTAAACATGTATTTACCTCTTAGTTGATTTGCTTAAAATAAATTAAGAAATTTTTTTTTGTATGTCAAATGAAATGTAAAATTCAAATAAATAATAGATTGACTATAAATATGTCATTGAAATATTAAACCTTGTAAATCTTTTATTTAAATACTGTATTGTATTTTATTATATAGTTTTTGATATCTGACTGAAGCTATGTTTCTTTTGGAACAAACATTTACTTTCGTGTTTATTATTTCCCCCAAAATACTTAATTATATTAATTTTTGCTACTAACTAACACATACATAATTTTTACAACGCAAAACAGTACCGTTTCTATGCTAAGTGCGATAAACTTTTGAAATGCGAAATATTTTATAACAAAGCACGAGAAAATAACTTGATTTATAACTGTGATTTTGATAAATTGCACTTTGTAGCGCATTTTAATTGTCAATTTGTCTTAAAACAATCGCCTTGACAACCCAACATTAAATAATATACAATCTTCTAATGCAAAACTTCTTGAAAGTCACTATCGTTTATTTACTTCAGTCATATTTTGATTTATTCTGATTGAAACAGAAAATTGAGTCTCAGGTGTTTGCATAACAATTACTGGATAACACACACGCCACCAAAATAATGTACAATCCTTAGAACAACGGAAATGTATAATTATTGATGTATATGATATGCACATCATTATATTTGGGCTGTAAGTTCTGTTTTAGTGTATTGTACAAGGCGAATGTTACGTCAAATGATCAAAAGAATTTAAATTATTACTAATTTCTTGTCAGTAAATTTGATATTCAATTCGGTATATACGATAAATCCACAATAAAAAAAATCCTTCGCCGAAATCGAAATAAATATGCCAGCAGAAAACGCGCTTTGAAATAAAATATTTCAAAATAAGTAAAACAGAGACGAAATTAAATTTTCGGGAAGAGGTAGATGCATTTTCACTGCAAAAAAATTTTGAGATGTGAAAGTAAAAGTTAATATTAATTTTGTCGTGAATGAAAAATATATAAAGGCTTACTGTCATACGAAAGAACACATCAAAAGAACGGGAGAAGATGGAATTGTCAAAGAAGAAATCCTATACCTCTGACAAAAATGAAAGAAAACGACACAGAAAGACTAAAGGAAAATATATCTTTGAAAATGCAAGAGGCTTGTAGCCTACTATAACCAGATAAGAAATTGGCAAATAACGCTACAAATATTTACTATCTATACCAGTTATGATTAATAAACACATAACTTGTATACAAACAGTGACTGTTTAATGTAAAATTAACTAGTAAAACACCTCGAAATATTAAATTATTTCTTGAAATGATCACAGTTTTAAATCAAGTTAGTTACTGGTACTTTGTGTAAAATAATTCACACGCCATACGTTTATTTCACTGAGCACATTAACTGTACAGTTTTGCATTTTAAAAATATGTGTCTCTCTTTATATATAGATAGTAGCAAAGTTAATACAATTTAGCGTTTTAGGGAAAAATAATACCTAATAGAAGGGAATACGAGCTCAAAGTAATTTTTAAGGCCAATTACAACGCCATAATTTAGTATGTAGCTTGCCTTAGGTGATCTTAAAAGTGTTAAGAAGGAACATCTTGAGTGAGAAAAACACGGCGGTTTTTCTTGTAATCCCTGAAAAATCTTTTTCTGATATGGTGACGAAAATGATTTACACAAGAAAAAACTAGCATTCTTTGAACTATCGTTTACTGTCGATTTGTTTTGAAACCGTCACCGTAACGACCCAACATTAAATAATGTACTTGTAATGCAAATTCTTAAAAGTCACTTTTGTTAATTTACTTCAGTCGTGTTTTGTTTTGTACTGCTTTAAACAGCAAATTAAGCCTGAGGTATTTGCATAGCGATTGCTGCACAACAAACACGCAGATAGGCACACGCAGCCAAAATAATTCACAACTGTAGGACAATGGAAATGTATAATCATTGATGAATGTGATATGCACATCGTTATATTATATTTATATCTTTATTAGTAGTATATAATAGCCGGTCCTGAAACAGGATGCAGGTAGTGGAGCCGAGAGCCGGCTCCGCCATCTTGGATTGTGACGTCACGGCGGCAAAAATTCCTCAAAATTCCTCAAAAATGACTCAAAATGACTCAAAAATTCCCGTTTTAAGAAAAAATTCCCCGTTTTCGAGGGAAAAATTCCCGTTTCGAGGGAAAATTTCCCGTTTTATTCCTCAAAAATCCCAACGGCTAGAAATGTCCTGATAGAGGCTTAAGCATCCTTAACTCAAGCCTCAGTTAAGCCTCTATCAGGATGTGACCTTGACCTTTGACCTTGACCCCGGCGGCCATCTTGGATCCGCCATTTTGGATGACGTCATTTCGTTTTCTAGAAAATTCCGGCATTGTGTTATCCGCCATATTGGACGATGACGTCACCGTTGCAATTTTCGTTACGGCCGCCATCTTTAACTTTTTTATTATCCGATTTCAATGAAAAAAATTTTAAAATTTATTAAAAAATCCATTTAATAAAATTTTAATGAAAAATATTTAAAAAATATATTTTTACGACACGTAGTTCGGAGTCCTCGGTTCGAACCCGGTGAGGCCAAAAAAATTAAAAATGGCGACCGATCCTCCTCCCGTGGTGACTTTTGGCAGACTGACTCCCACCACTTTTCTTAAAGCATATATATCGTCACCTAGTATGACGTCATCTCCGCCATCTTGTCTTCGATGCTGGAAGCCATCATCATCATTGTATCGTCGACGAGAGTGCGCTGACACCATGTTAGTTTAGTTCGTATCCGCTAGAGTGCAGTAATCATTTATTATTACTGTGACACCCGCCATCTTGAAATATGGCCACCATCTTGAAAATCCGTAATTATTTAGCTAGAAATTCGGGAAAAATTCCAAAATTTATTAAATAAATCACTCATTACTTACATATTGATTCGATCCGCTCCAGTCCTTGGTTCGATCCCTGAATGATGCAAAACATTTAATTTTATATAAAAAATAATAATTTCAATAAACCATGTTCAAAATTCTTAAAGAGACTTTAAATCCTCTACTACCATCATCCTATCAGACACCAAGACCACCATATTGGAAATTCGTAATTGTAATGCTAGAGATTCGGGAAAAAGTTCAAAATTCATTAAATAAATTTGTAATCTATATACTGATTGATTAGATCGACTAAGGTCCTTGGTTCGATCCCTGGCCGATACAAAACAACTTTAATTTTAAAAAAGTACCAGAAAAGTGTAAGGTTCGAGAAATAAAACACCTCAAAGTCTATTACAAACATAATATTTATAACACAATTTCTATCCTACTACAGAATCACTTGCGAAAGCCAACAACAATCTTATAAACATTTAGCCCTGCATAGACGTGCAACGACTACTTCTTAGCTCCAAATGGCTCCCAAAGCTCCAACAGCCTCCAAATGCTTAACACAGCTCCAAATGGCTCCAAATGCTCCAAACGGCTCCAAATGCTCCAAATGTCTCCAGCAGCTCCAAATGCTTGACAGCTCCAAATGCTTCAAAAGGCTCCAAATGCTCCAACAGCTCCAAAAAAAAGGCTCCAAATGCTCCAATAGCCTCCAAATGCTTAACACAGCTCCAAATGGCTCCAAATGCTCCAAACGGCCTCCAAATGCTTGACAGCCTCCAAATGCTTAACACAGCTCTAAATGGCTCCAAATGCTCCAAACGGCCTCCAAATGCTTGACAGCTCCAAATGTCTCCAGCAGCTCCAAATGCTCCAACAGCTCCAAAAAAAGGCTCCAAATGCTCCAACAGCCTCCAAATGCTTAACGGAGCTCCAAATGGCTCCAAATGCTTGACAGCTCCAAATGCATAACACAGCTCCAAAGGGCTCCAAATGCTCCAAACGGCCTCCAAATGCTTGACAGCTCCAAATGTCTCCAGCAGCTCCAAATGCTCCAACAGCTCCAAAAAAAAAAGGCTCCAAAAGCTCCAACAGCCTCCAAATGCTTAACACAGTTCCAAATGGCTCCAAATGCTCCAAACGGCCTCCAAATGCTTAACAGATCCAAATGTTTCCAGCAGCTCCAAATGCTCCAAATGCTTGACAGCTCCAAATGCTTCAAAAGGCTCCAAATGCTCCAAATGCTTGACAGCTCCAAATGTCTCCAGCAGCTCCAAATGCTCCAACAGCTCCAAAAAAAGGCTCCAAATGCTCCAACAGCCTCCAAATGCTTAACGGAGCTCCAAATGGCTCCAAATGCTTGACAGCTCCAAATGCATAACACAGCTCCAAATGGCTCCAAATGCTCCAAACGGCCTCCAAATGCTTGACAGCTCCAAATGTCTCCAGCAGCTCCAAATGCTCCAACAGCTCCAAAAAAAAAGGCTCCAAAAGCTCCAACAGCCTCCAAATGCTTAACACAGTTCCAAATGGCTCCAAATGCTCCAAACGGCCTCCAAATGCTTGACAGCTCCAAATGCTTCAAAAGGCTCCAAATGCTCCAAATGCTCCAAACGGCCTCCAAATGGCTCCAACAGCTCCAACAGCCTCCAAATGCTTGACAGCTCCAAATGTTTCCAGCAGCTCCAAATGCTCCAAATGGCTCCAACAGCCTCCAAATGCTTAACACAGCTCTAAATGGCTCCAACAGCTCCAAAAGACTCCAAATGCTTCAAAAGGCTCCAATTGCTCCAAGAGCTCCATCTCCAATTGGTTCCAACTGATTCCTATTACTTTTATCGAACTTGGCATGATTACTAACATGTCTTTATCAGTATACATTTTGACTGGCAGTGGTAACGTTTTTTTACACCTTTAAGTTATAAGTTTTATTTAGAAATCAGATTTCGATAAATGATAGCTTCCATCTGGAAAGAAAATATATTAATTTATCTTCAAGTTTATACACATACATTTAATTTAATCCATTATTGTATGTAGCCAGCTTCCCTCAGTTCTTTGAGTATGAAGGATATTTCTTTAATGTTCGAATAGTTTCCTGCACAAAGCGATCCATGTAGTAGTCGTAGCCTGTTAACCAATATGTTAGGATCTTCCCATGAGGTATAATCAATCTCTTCTGCTGCCTTCATCATCCTTGCATGTTTATAATAAATATTATCTCTGGTGTTTATCGTTTTAACACCAACCACAAGGTCACTTTCGTCATCTTGCCAGTGATTATCACAAGCTTGATCAGGATAATTTATTTTATTACGCCGTTTCCATCGTTTTGGTCTCAAACCACCATCACAGTCTTCGCTCTTGCATGCTTTTGGTGCTTCAGTACAGTACTCAATCATGTCAGCCTCAGATGTGTCACCACAATCTTCAATCATGCCAGCTTCTGATGTGTCACCACAGTCTTCAATCATGTCAGCACCACAAACTTGATCAGGATAATTTATTTTATTACGTCGTTTCCATCGTTTTGGTCTCAGACTGCCATCACAGTCTTCGATCTTGCCTGCTTTAGGTGTTTCAGTACAGTACTCAATCATGTCAGCCTCAGATGTGTCACCACAATCTTCAATCATGCCAGCCTCAGATGATTCATCAAAGTCTTCGACCTTGTAAGCTTCAGGTGGTTCTCCATCTTTCACATTTTCATGGAGACGACTAGATATTGGAGTAAATATATTTTCATTTCTAATGTGGTTACAACTTCCTTCGTTTGTTTTAAATTTTAAATTATTATCTTGATCTAGATCAGTAATTTTAGCATTAGCTTTTTCGCCTTCGTTCCTCTTCCGCTATGTTGTAGCCCAGTCTTCATTATCTTTATTCATCTTAATTGTACAGGTCTTGTAATGTCTATCCAAGTAATATCTTCTACCAAAGGATTTCTGACACTGACTGCAATGAAATGGTTTTTGACAAGGACCCAAATTACACTCGCTTCTCTCATGTCGTTTAGCATTCTTTCTCAAGGTAAACACCTTGCTACAGTATCTACAGTGATGACGTTTTGATACAGCAACAAATCCCGTTTCAGGATTCATATTAGTTATTGAGACTAATGCCAGATGCAAACTAAGAGTTTTAAATTAGATATATTACTTAAATAGAATTTTTTAATTATTTCATCAGCGAGAATTAATTTATCTCATTCAAAGGTACTTGTTGCAAGTAGTTCTGCTTTTCAACACAGATGTCGCCACATGTTACTTGCAGGTAAATAATATTTAGTTATTTTATGCGGGATGCGGGATGCTCACTAACGATCGCAAAAGAAGGATGGCTTCGCTAGACTCCAAGGAGAAGGAAGTTCGTCCATCCTGTTAGTGCTTCTTAGATTTCTCAGAGATTATTTGACTGAGTAGTGATATTTTTTTTTTAAATTTCCACCTGATAAAAATATTACAAGTGCTGATTTATTGGCAGAATTTCAATAATTAAATGCGACCTTGAATAAAAAATGACATGACTCATTAAGTAAAAAAAATTCTTCATGCAGAGATCAATTCCTCATCAGTAACCAGAAGCACTCGGAGAAAACCATCAGATGTCTAGTCAGGAATAATCAGAAGCACCCAGAGAAAACCATCAAAATATTGTCAAGAATAATCAGGAGCACACGGAGAAAACTACCATAATATTGTCAAGAATAAACGGGAGCACACGGAGAAATCCACCATAATATTGACAAGAATAATCAGGAGCACACGGAGAAAACCACCGCAAGTTTTCTTTGATATCATAAAATTTCAGGAAAAAAATAATACTAAAAATAAAAATAAATTAATAAAAAATTAAAAAAAATAAAATAAAAAAAATACATAAAATTCTGCTAGCTTGTGAACTTCTCATTGTTGAACAAAGATAGAGTTCTAGTACAAGCCAGAATTTTATGTATTTTTTTTATTTTTTTTTTTTTTAATTTTTTATTAATTTATTTTTATTTTTAGTATTATTTTTTTCCTGAAATTTTATGATATCAAAGAAAACTTGCGGTGGTTTTCTCCGTGTGCTCCTGATTATTCTTGTCAATATTATGGTGGATTTCTCCGTGTGCTCCCGTTTATTCTTGACAATATTATGGTAGTTTTCTCCGTGTGCTCCTGATTATTCTTGACAATATTTTGATGGTTTTCTCTGGGTGCTTCTGATTATTCCTGACTAGACATCTGATGGTTTTCTCCGAGTGCTTCTGGTTACTGATGAGGAATTGATCTCTGCATGAAGAATTTTTTTTACTTAATGAGTCATGTCATTTTTTATTCAAGGTCGCATTTAATTATTGAAATTCTGCCAATAAATCAGCACTTGTAATATTTTTATCAGGTGGAAATTTAAAAAAAAAATATCATTACTCAGTCAAATAATCTCTGAGAAATCTAAGAAGCACTAACAGGATGGACGAACTTCCTTCTCCTTGGAGTCTAGCGAAGCCATCCTTCTTTTGCGATCGTTAGTGAGCATCCCGCATCCCGCATAAAATAACTAAATATTATTTACCTGCAAGTAACATGTGGCGACATCTGTTGTTGAAAAGCAGAACTACTTGCAACAAGTACCTTTGAATGAGATAAATTAATTCTCGCTGATGAAATAATTAAAAAATTCTATTTAAGTAATATATCTAATTTAAAACTCTTAGTTTGCATCTGGCATTAGTCTCAATAACTAATATGAATCCTGAAACGGGATTTGTTGCTGTATCAAAACGTCATCACTGTAGATACTGTAGCAAGGTGTTTACCTTGAGAAAGAATGCTAAACGACATGAGAGAAGCGAGTGTAATTTGGGTCCTTGTCAAAAACCATTTCATTGCAGTCAGTGTCAGAAATCCTTTGGTAGAAGATATTACTTGGATAGACATTACAAGACCTGTACAATTAAGATGAATAAAGATAATGAAGACTGGGCTACAACATCGCGGAAGAGGAACGAAGGCGAAAAAGCTAATGCTAAAATTACTGATCTAGATCAAGATAATAATTTAAAATTTAAAACAAACGAAGGAAGTTGTAACCACATTAGAAATGAAAATATATTTACTCCAATATCTAGTCGTCTCCATGAAAATGTGAAAGATGGAGAACCACCTGAAGCTTACAAGGTCGAAGACTTTGATGAATCATCTGAGGCTGGCATGATTGAAGATTGTGGTGACACATCTGAGGCTGACATGATTGAGTACTGTACTGAAACACCTAAAGCAGGCAAGATCGAAGACTGTGATGGCAGTCTGAGACCAAAACGATGGAAACGACGTAATAAAATAAATTATCCTGATCAAGTTTGTGGTGCTGACATGATTGAAGACTGTGGTGACACATCAGAAGCTGGCATGATTGAAGATTGTGGTGACACATCTGAGGCTGACATGATTGAGTACTGTACTGAAGCACCAAAAGCATGCAAGAGCGAAGACTGTGATGGTGGTTTGAGACCAAAACGATGGAAACGGCGTAATAAAATAAATTATCCTGATCAAGCTTGTGATAATCACTGGCAAGATGACGAAAGTGACCTTGTGGTTGGTGTTAAAACGATAAACACCAGAGATAATATTTATTATAAACATGCAAGGATGATGAAGGCAGCAGAAGAGATTGATTATACCTCATGGGAAGATCCTAACATATTGGTTAACAGGCTACGACTACTACATGGATCGCTTTGTGCAGGAAACTATTCGAACATTAAAGAAATATCCTTCATACTCAAAGAACTGAGGGAAGCTGGCTACATACAATAATGGATTAAATTAAATGTATGTGTATAAACTTGAAGATAAATTAATATATTTTCTTTCCAGATGGAAGCTATCATTTATCGAAATCTGATTTCTAAATAAAACTTATAACTTAAAGGTGTAAAAAAACGTTACCACTGCCAGTCAAAATGTATACTGATAAAGACATGTTAGTAATCATGCCAAGTTCGATAAAAGTAATAGGAATCAGTTGGAACCAATTGGAGATGGAGCTCTTGGAGCAATTGGAGCCTTTTGAAGCATTTGGAGTCTTTTGGAGCTGTTGGAGCCATTTAGAGCTGTGTTAAGCATTTGGAGGCTGTTGGAGCCATTTGGAGCATTTGGAGCTGCTGGAAACATTTGGAGCTGTCAAGCATTTGGAGGCTGTTGGAGCTGTTGGAGCCATTTGGAGGCCGTTTGGAGCATTTGGAGCATTTGGAGCCTTTTGAAGCATTTGGAGCTGTCAAGCATTTGGAGCATTTGGAGCTGCTGGAAACATTTGGAGCTGTCAAGCATTTGGAGGCCGTTTGGAGCATTTGGAGCCATTTGGAACTGTGTTAAGCATTTGGAGGCTGTTGGAGCTTTTGGAGCCTTTTTTTTTGGAGCTGTTGGAGCATTTGGAGCTGCTGGAGACATTTGGAGCTGTCAAGCATTTGGAGGCCGTTTGGAGCATTTGGAGCCATTTGGAGCTGTGTTATGCATTTGGAGCTGTCAAGCATTTGGAGCCATTTGGAGCTCCGTTAAGCATTTGGAGGCTGTTGGAGCATTTGGAGCCTTTTTTTGGAGCTGTTGGAGCATTTGGAGCTGCTGGAGACATTTGGAGCTGTCAAGCATTTGGAGCATTTGGAGCCTTTTGAAGCATTTGGAGCTGTCAAGCATTTGGAGCATTTGGAGCTGCTGGAAACATTTGGAGCTGTCAAGCATTTGGAGGCCGTTTGGAGCATTTGGAGCCATTTGGAACTGTGTTAAGCATTTGGAGGCTGTTGGAGCTTTTGGAGCCTTTTTTTTTGGAGCTGTTGGAGCATTTGGAGCTGCTGGAGACATTTGGAGCTGTCAAGCATTTGGAGGCCGTTTGGAGCATTTGGAGCCCTTTGGAGCTGTGTTATGCATTTGGAGCTGTCAAGCATTTGGAGCCATTTGGAGCTCCGTTAAGCATTTGGAGGCTGTTGGAGCATTTGGAGCCTTTTTTTGGAGCTGTTGGAGCATTTGGAGCTGCTGGAGACATTTGGAGCTGTCAAGCATTTGGAGGCCGTTTGGAGCATTTGGAGCCATTTAGAGCTGTGTTAAGCATTTGGAGGCTGTCAAGCATTTGGAGGCCGTTTGGAGCATTTGGAGCCATTTGGAGCTGTGTTAAGCATTTGGAGGCTATTGGAGCATTTTGAGCCTTTTTTTTGGAGCTGTTGGAGCATTTGGAGCCTTTTGAAGCATTTGGAGCTGTCAAGCATTTGGAGCTGCTGGAGACATTTGGAGCATTTGGAGCCGTTTGGAGCATTTGGAGCCATTTGGAGCTGTGTTAAGCATTTGGAGGCTGTTGGAGCTTTGGGAGCCATTTGGAGCTAAGAAGTAGTCGTTGCACGTCTATGCAGGGCTAAATGTTTATAAGATTGTTGTTGGCTTTCGCAAGTGATTCTGTAGTAGGATAGAAATTGTGTAATAAATATTATGTTTGTAATAGACTTTGAGGTGTTTTATTTCTCGAACCTTACACTTTTCTGGTACTTTTTTAAAATTAAAGTTGTTTTGTATCGGCCAGGGATCGAACCAAGGACCTTAGTCGATCTAATCAATCAGTATATAGATTACAAATTTATTTAATGAATTTTGAACTTTTTCCCGAATCTCTAGCATTACAATTACGAATTTCCAATATGGTGGTCTTGGTGTCTGATAGGATGATGGTAGTAGAGGATTTAAAGTCTCTTTAAGAATTTTGAACATGGTTTATTGAAATTATTATTTTTTATATAAAATTAAATGTTTTGCATCATTCAGGGATCGAACCAAGGACTGGAGCGGATCGAATCAATATGTAAGTTAATGAGTGATTTATTTAATGAATTTTGGAATTTTTCCCGAATTTCTAGCTAAATAATTACGGATTTTCAAGATGGTGGCCATATTTCAAGATGGCGGGTGTCACAGTAATAATAAATGATTACTGCACTCTAGCGGATACGAACTAAACTAACATGGTGTCAGCGCACTCTCGTCGACGATACAATGATGATGATGGCTTCCAGCATCGAAGACAAGATGGCGGAGATGACGTCATACTAGGTGACGATATATATGCTTTAAGAAAAGTGGTGGGAGTCAGTCTGCCAAAAGTCACCACGGGAGGAGGATCGGTCGCCATTTTTAATTTTTTTGGCCTCACCGGGTTCGAACCGAGGACTCCGAACTACGTGTCGTAAAAATATATTTTTTAAATATTTTTCATTAAAATTTTATTAAATGGATTTTTTAATAAATTTTAAAATTTTTTTCATTGAAATCGGATAATAAAAAAGTTAAAGATGGCGGCCGTAACGAAAATTGCAACGGTGACATCATCGTCCAATATGGCGGATAACACAATGCCGGAATTTTCTAGAAAACGAAATGACGTCATCCAAAATGGCGGATCCAAGATGGCCGCCGGGGTCAAGGTCAAAGGTCAAGGTCACATCCTGATAGAGGCTTAACTGAGGCTTGAGTTAAGGATGCTTAAGCCTCTATCAGGACATTTCTAGCCGTTGGGATTTTTGAGGAATAAAACGGGAAATTTTCCCTCGAAACGGGAATTTTTCCCTCGAAAACGGGGAATTTTTTCTTAAAACGGGAATTTTTGAGTCATTTTGAGTCATTTTTGAGGAATTTTGAGGAATTTTTGCCGCCGTGACGTCACAATCCAAGATGGCGGAGCCGGCTCTCGGCTCCACTACCTGCATCCTGTTTCAGGACCGGCTATTATATACTACTTTTATTATATCTTTTTTTATGCACATCATTATATTTTTATTGCAATGATGCAACTTTGCACATGATTTTCATTTAACCTGAAAATAACTGTTTGAAAATAATACCTACCATGAAATACTAGGTCACAGTTTACTAAGTAAAACTATGTCAAAAACGAATATGGTAACAGTTTACAGTAAAAAAAAAAAATATATATTGGTAAGTTTCGCACGAGAGACTGCCCAGCCAAGGGGTTATTTTGTACATTTTGCACTGAAGCCACCTTGACCTTGACCCTTATAGACTTCTTCCCCGTTACCAGACACAGTTGCCACATGCACAACCTCTAACGGGACCTCGTTGGTTGTAAGTCATCGGAAGCCTGCTATACTTGACTCTGACTTAGCTTGCTAAATGGGAGATTGATATTATTACTATCCAAATTTAAATAATTTACCATTTGGGCATAACTGAGAAAGAATAATTTTAGATTCATTTATTTACTATCTCTTAGAAACAACACAATTATTTTATTGTTACGTATCATTAAATTTAAAATTTTTGTTTGTAGAGAACTGGTAAATGGGCAAAAGTTAAGCGATGTACTTCTCACAGTCATTCCCAGAGCCATTAGACTACATGACATCCAAGAGTATGATAGACTCCAAAAAGCCGGTATCCAGAATTGGCACTCATAAATTATGAGTCGAGCAGCGTTGCTAGAACCAAACCCACGATTTTAGTTTTACGGACGTGACGGATCACTAGCGGAGTCATGCGTGTGTTGTGAGGTTGAAACATTTGTTGGCCACATCTACATTTTCTGAATGAAATTTCACCTTTTGACTAAGGTTTCACAGAAATCACAAAAATAAATTGAATTTTTGAGTAACATCTAATGAACACATGTCCCTCTAAATACACAAACAGCAAATCATCGCGTACTATTATTTAATCTTGATGAAATAAAAGTTGACGAAAGTAAAAATTTAAATAAAAAACAAAGTATTAATGTATCTTTTGATTCCCAGTCTATATCTAAATAACTCTCACGTCACAAACTTAAAAAGTCAGCAATTTAATCTAAAATACATATACATTAAAAAAAAATTAATTCTAAGGGAAAAAATTTCATATAGATTCCTGCAGTTTTTATGTTACAGAATTTTATCGTTTAATATTTAAAATTGAACCTTCTTTAACCCAGAGATCACACATAGCAGATTAACAAACACTCAGCGCATTATCCATTGACAGTATTCTTACAATTGTAGCCATTCCACCAAAAATGAGTTCAATACCAAACGCCAATGACTTCACAGTGGAAACTATTTGTAATAATGGGCCACTTCATATTATACCTTCCAATAAAATATATACGTGCTTTAATAACGAAGCCGGAAATTGAAAATCAAAAGATAAAAAGTATTATGGCCCATAATTTTCTGAAACTAATATGGCGACTTTCAGTCCCTATCTCTCCCCTTAAATATAGTTAAATAAAACATGCAAAAACGAAATCAGAAGCTTGAATTTGAACCTAGGAGAGAGAACAAAGATACTGTGAAAAATCTACATAGCAAGAGTTACAGAACCCGTTCAGTATTACATTTCAGTGGTTGTAATAACCAAAATTTATTTAATAGAAATTAATTGTGTCTCACGGTTTCAAACCTAGGTATTGCAGTCATTATATTAAAAGGATTGACGTGTTGTGGTAGATAATTTTTGTGTTATTAACTAATATTTTTATCAGTATATTATATTAATTCCCTCTACATAGTATACATAGGTAAATATTATTAATATTCCATCCAATGAGCGGCGTTCACATCACCAACTACTTCCAATTACATAACTGCTTTCGTCATTCCCGGCCAAGGCTATATAGTATTTAAATGCACAGAAATCCTTTCTTTACCCCTCAAGAGCTTGGGACACATGAATTACAAAAGAGTCACAGGCATATTGTCATAGCCAATTGGAAAGTTAGTGACAGAGAAAGACAGGTGCCACGTTAACTTTTTTAGGCAGTTCCGACAATGATTTTAAATAGTAATGCAATAAAATTTCATACAGTACAACGGTACCGAAAAAATATGATACTACTAGCTAAACCCGGCCACGCTTTGCTGTGGCACAGTTTAATATTAATTCATTGTTTAATTTAATATTTTACTGTGCATGGCTGTGGAATGTAATAGAAGAAATAAAAATGTGTTTAGCTTAAATATTTTTATTGTAAAGCTAATGGAAGGACTACATTCCTCATTTTCCCATTTTTTGCATAAACATATAGATCAGATGGTTTACCGACTCTGGAGCACCCGACATATAACTGTCCATGAGAGAAGCATTCATTTTCTAAATTCAAACCGCACACTTGCAAAGATTGTCCTTGTGCTTTATTGATGGTCATAGCGAACGCAAGGCGTATTGGAAATTGAAGTCGTTTGAACTCGAACGCCATATCTGTCGGAATAAGTGGCATTCGTGGAAGTAATACGTCTTCACCTTTATGAAGTCCAATCAAAATTGTTGCTTCAATAAGATTATCCATTAATTTTTTAACTACTAATCGTGTACCATTACATAATTTAGGCTGACAGATATTTCGAAGCAATATAATTGGCACACCAATTTTCAAATTCAAAATATGTGGTGGTAATCCTGGAACATCGAGTGAATTGAGAAATTCCGTTGGAAAGTTCACTGCTTCATTTTGGTGCACTACTGAATCAATAGATTTGTATGTCATTGTTTCACCTTCGATTCTGTTTATAATACTATTGTTCATATCGTGTACGTCAACATTTTTAGCCGCTAGAATGGCTCTTTCGCTCAACCATGCATGATTTTTGAATTTTGTTTCGATGTTTTGGAATACCTTGTCTACTAATTCCTCTTTTGAATCTACGATGTTGCATAAATCAGATGATAAGCTGATTTTTCCTGTTTCTGGATTTGTAGGTACAGTGCCGTTACCAACTTCAATTAATTGTCTTGAAAATATGACTGCTGTTGGATCGTTCTGAAGTTTAACTCGCATATTCGTGGTTAAATGCATTTTTTTTACTGTGCTCCAAAAATTTGAATATTTTTTAATTTAAACGTATTTTTATCAATAGAGTCGAAAGAATATACTTTCAAATTAAATAAAGTTTTTTATTCTTTCTTGAAATATATATATATATATATACATATTTGTGTAAATTATAGTCGTCAAGGCACAATGGTCGAGTAGCGTCGGCCTCCGTAGCGCAGTCGACGGCCCACCAGGCTACGGTGCGGGGGCTCCGGGTTCGAATCCCGGGTAAGACATGGGTGTAATTTGTATTGTCTTAATACCAACCTTCAACCAACACTACCATTCCACAATGACTCGGGGTGACTTAAAACTACAACTTTAAGGGGGGGAGATTGTTGGCACACTGGTGACTGTCAAAACTTGCCAGTGTGCCATCAATCTTTTAAATTAAATAAAAAAAAAAGTAGCCTGATGTGCTTGAACTTCGACAATATGGTACAGCATCGTCGAGCGTGGTCACAACTAAGTTGGGTGACCATGATATTTAGTTATAGAAACTTTTTTTTCCGACTTTTCCGGTGGATTTTCCCAAACTTTTATTTCATATAAACACTCTTCTGTTAAGATGCAATGTTCTGTAAAAATTTCAATCCAAACCATCGTATACTTTCCGAGTTTTGCGGCCAAATACATACGGAAGCTAAATTTTTATATATATAGATGAGTTCAAATAAAATCTTTGTATTTTTGAATAACTTTATTTGAGTATTATCTACAATGCTATCAAAATGCTATGGCCATTAGGTTTATCACTATTTTGAGCACATTCGCTTTTCTTTTTCTCCCTGATAGCTTGTCAAGCCTCGAACAAGATTTTTCGAGAAAAATCGAGCACATGTTTAACGTGTTGAGAAATTAAAACATGAGAGAGCAGTGAAACTTTGATTACGATTTATTTAACTAAAAAAAAAAGTCTACAAGATAACAAAAATAAAAATCACATTTGAGGAGACAGACGTTCTAGATTTGTAACACAAATTAAGCTAAAAGAAAAAAAAAGTCGGTACAAGCATCCTGGTTAGTATTGTAGAGAAAATAATTAGCTGATAAATAATGACGTTGGCGTTACCTAATCAAACCCTAGCTATAACTAAATTTATACAAATCGCACGAAATATATGTCGTCATGTATATATGTTAACGACATACATTTCGTGTGATTACAGTGTGATCACACAATAGGCCTACATCATGCATCGCACATTTATTACAACACGTAAACAAAACACGAACACAGAACTGAGGGATGGCCTGAGCTCCTCTGGATACCAGCGCGCGGAAAAAAAAAACAGGAACTAATAACAAGTGCACAAAAGGACCATTGGCGTTCGCATCGCCTGGTTCGTCGCTTCCCCTCATCAACTTCTCCATACTCCATCTCTTTCCTCTCCTCCAGTTTCAGCCACGCGCATCGAACAGTAAATAAACACTTAAAGAATTTGATGCATTAACAGCGCATTTATGATTGCAAACACGTTCCGCAAAAATTAGTATTAGTGATTTTTTTTTTTATTCATTGGGAGATGACATCTTTGTCTTGCGCCAACAGGGTTTGTCGGAGGACAGATTGAAAATCACTCAGTAGTGACTAAACAATTTCTGAGGGTCACATTCAAACCTTATAGTGAATTTGAAATTGACCGACATACCTCAGCTGCTGGTTCATTACAAAATGTTGAAACCATATTTACGACTTATATGACGTAGTCTTAAGTGGTTTCCAAGGCAGTTATAGGTATATTGAATATAGAGCTGAACAAAATTGTTATTTTAAATAATGGAGAAAGTATGCAAGATAGAATACCGATCGTCTGCACTATGTTTAAATAAATAATGTTTTACAACTACCGCAATATTTTTGTCGCTGTCGTAAAAATTATTTCATTAAAGTAGTTGGAGGGTAACACCTTTATTTTTCACAAACTTTTGTGACGTGTTACCTACTACCCCTCCCCCAAATATACACATATATAAATATATATTTATGTGTGTGTGCGTACATGTGGTGTATGAATTCAACAGACAAACTTTGGCTTCAGGTTCATCATGAGAATATAAGTTGAAGACCTCTGTAGGACTATATATATATATATCTTTATATATATATTTCTTGTGTGCGTTTGTATGTCACTGAACTCCTCCTAGACGGCTGGACCGATTTTGATGAAATTTTTTGGGTGAGTTCACGGGGATTCGAGGATGGTTTAGATTCACAATTTGGTCCACTGGAAAATGTCTATTTAATTAATTTTTTTTATAAATTGTTGTTGATCTTTGAATGGTTTAGGTTTACAGTATATATATGTGTGTGTTGTGTATTTATTTATGTGTTGTTGTTAATCTTTGGATGGATTTTATGAATTGTTGTTATTACATTAAAATTAAAATAGAATTGGTTATTGAGATTATTATATTATTATTTATTGAAATAACATTTTAAAGTGTAATTAAAAATATAGGTGCAAATTTGTGAGGTGCAGTATTGAAGTGAGTATTTTACATGATTTTTCGTGATTTTAATTATGTAAACACGTGAATTCAATACCAATCAACTTAACCTCCAAATTTAAATTGTCAGTTCTCATTTTATTCTACATATTAAAATGTAATAAAAAATATACATTGTGCAAAATATGTAAGGTGCAGTTTAAAAGTGAGTATTTAACACGATTTTTCATTACTTTTAATTATGTATAGACGTGCATTCAATAACAATCAACTTAACCTACAATTTTAAATTGTTAGTTCTCATTTTATTCTATGCAACTTATGACGTATTGATGTCTCTTTGAAAATAAAAATATAAGTTTGTAAAATAAATTATAACATTATAACATTTATAGTATCTTATAGTAATTATAGTAATATCAGTTCGACCCGGCAGATGACGCTGCGATTAGATTCAGGGAAATTTCTGTAAATTTTCGAATTTAAAACGTTTGAACAGAACATGGCAACGGGCATCGCTTTGATTTCTTTTTCCATTCGAGGCGCTGCAGTGGTGTACCCGCAAGTAGGGGCATATAAAATGAGCGGTGCAAGAGTGTACTGCCTGCAGACTGCCGAAGCGAAGTACGGGTACACCAGTTGTACGTTGCGTGCTCAAGAGTCGGGAAACCATCGGTGCTATTCGTTTTCTCTCCGATACATTAAAAAACATTGTAATAAATTAATTGCCATGGTATTTAATTTATTATTACTGTAAATGTGATATTTGGTCTTCTTTTCCCTGTAGTATAGCCGTGCGAAGCCGGGTCGGGCAGCTAGTATATATATATATATATATATATATATATATATATATATATATATGAGTCTTTCAATACTCGCCAGAGATCCTTAACATATGTCTTCAGTAACGAGCAAATGCTTGTGCCCTCGTGCTGTAAATACATTTATGATACGAAACGCGGACATGAAATTTAACGTAGAATTCTTTAAAATAATGCCGAGCGAGATAAATGTACGCAAATTGTGTTTTAAACTACATTTATTGACGCGAATCACACGAAGTTTCCGCATCCGTCGCTAGAATTCGCTGCCGGAGCAGCTACTTCGACTATGGAATCATTCCAATTGCAGACCGAAATTTAAAATATGTAATAAAACGTGAAAAAGTCTTGAAAAAATACTAAATTCTAGCTTCAGACCTAATTTACGATTTTGTATTTTATTAAAATACTGGTCATCTTGTTAAAATCCATAAAACAGTCAATACTATAAAGTTTCCCTTTGGCTTTGTGAACTTTGGTTTGCGCCATCCGCCACAGATGGCAGCACCGTGGTTACACATTTCCGTTCCGTGCGACTCCTGCTCCATTCAAGAAAATTCTCCTACCAAAGAGATAAGTTGTTACACATTAATAATTAATGTTCAGAAAATATCAAGTAAGAAAATTTGCAAGCCAGAACAAAATGTGATTTACAGAGGAATTAGTTAATTAGTTAATTAGTCAATTAGTTAAAAGTATTGGCAGGGAAATAAAAGATCTATCTCACCGGAACTGGCACTAGGAAACACTCGCCCCGCAAGTCGGCATGCATCGGCTGGGTTTTCTCGGGTTGCTGCCCGTGTTCCCCCCCCCCCCCCCCGGTTCGTCTTCTTCAGTGCTCCATTACTATCTTGTACCCCGCGATTAGAGATGTGTGTGGGAACATTTTCCATTCGGACAATTTCTTGAAAAAAAAAACTTATATATATTTTTTCAATTACCAACAAAGACCGGTAGGTACTGTTTAAACCACAATTTTTTTTGTTTTGTTTCGTATACGTTGGTAGAGGGTAGAATGGGTCCTACCCAATTCTCATATTGGTATGTGGGAAATTATGTAGTAAAGAAAATAAAACAAAAGACATGTCTTATTTGTTTGTGTTTACATAAAAAACCTTGATAAAATTCATTTGAATATAACTCTTTGGGAAATTTTCCCCTGTGTTTGCGGAAAATGTTCCAGTAAATTACCAGAAAATCCTCCCAAAATACATTTTCGGACAACTTGTGTCTACGTACCCCCTCCCAGATTTCGACGAGACGCTAGAGCTAAGCCCTGCGCCATTCACTCGCCTGTGCCGAGGCGAGAGCGGAGACGTAGGACGCTGCGCTGGCGAAAAGAGCTGCCGGCCACGCTGATTAAAACATTCATTAGTTGGCCATCCTGCGCGCCGGCACAGCGGGGAGGGGGGAGGGATGGACAAAGAAGGGGAAGTGGGGAGGGGTGGAGAGGGGTGTGTCTGTTTGTGGCGAGGGTTGAAAGGCCCGGAGCGGGGTAGAGAGCGGAGATAGCGCCGGCGTGAGATTAATTCCGCTGATTATTCCTCATGTCCCGCGGATCATATCCCACGGTGGCCCTCGTTGACCCTTCCTTTTCCCTCCCCCCAACACACACCCCCCTACACACGCCGAGCGCAGTCCACAACTGTCGTGCCGAACTATTCGGACGTGGCTCTCATCCCTGTAAACTGTGGGCTTATCGTGGTTTTGGAGGTCCTGGGGCCCTATTCTTGATGCTGTCGGAATAATTCCTCTAGAGGAATAACTCCCATCCGACAAATAATTTTTAAACTCATTTCTTGAACACTCGTTAGCGGGATTAGTTATCGGAATGACGTCACAAACTGACAGGAATTTTTCCGCTACCTTTTTTTGAATTTTGGACCTATGAATTTCTGTTGTGTAATGTGCCCCTATTTCATTGCATACTAAAAATTCACTCTCAACGTGCCCAAAACACACAGGCGATGATAATTCCGGTCTAGGAGGAAATGTCACAGGTTCAGCGTTGAACCATTTAGATGCGACACGTTCGGTATTCCTGTTGTTTGGTTAGCCCTGAGAAATCAGTAGTTTCATCTTGTCAAACATTATCATAGTTAGGTTTTAAAAAGGATATTTTTTTTTACAATTTTCTCTTAAAATGAATATTTTTCATATATTTATCACTATTGGCATTATTGCAAAGAATTCTACGTTATATTTCGTGTCCGAGTTTTGGTATTATAAGTTTATTTGCAACATGAGAAAACACACGAATTTGTTCTTTATCAAGGTTAAATGTTTGAATTCACTGGCGAGTACTGAAAGTCTCCCTTGCATTTTGTTTTAAAGAACGATGTATTTCATGATAGGCTAACATCTATTTTATTAATATAAATTTAGAGCGTGTTTTTTTTTTGTTTTTGTAAAAAAATGAATTCTTTAACTACTAGTCCGATAAAAAAAATATTCCGCTTTTATTGAGATGGATATAAGCTAAGGTTTTATTTAAAGAGAAATGTTAATTATGCGAGGACACGTTTGAAGTACCCTAAAATCGTGCAAATGTACGACCAAATCAATTTTTTTTTACCCTTTCCAACAGCCGAGCTTCGGACGTGTTCGGGGGCTGATACGAGGGGTGGTCGAAACGAGAGGCTGCCCCAGGCAGGAAAAAAGGAACCGGACCCTATTACACCGCGCGGTAGGGTTGCCGCTCATTACAGCGCGCATCATGAAGGCACTTAGGCCGCGACGGCCCCACGTCTCGCGACGCGTGGCTGGACTCAGTCCGGGCGAAACAGGAACCCCCCCCCCCCGGGGGGGGGGGGAGGAAGCGTACGAGCAACTTGCCAAATGGGAGACGCCTCTTCTCGACACCGACGAACACGAGCTCCCGTGTCGGTTCCCCAACCTCCCGCCACCTCCAAGACTCTCTGGACGACTGCGCAAACAAACCAGCAACGTAACATCTGCACCTCGGAGGCATAAGACACCATGTCACATTAACCACAATCCATCACGCGAGCAGTCGCGTACCTACTAGTACCTCACTTATTCACTCAACTAGTTTCTACCCAACATATGTGAATTTTTTTTGACATATCGGAGATCTTAGTATTGTATGCCACTCGAAGGACAAACCAGCAACGTAATATATGTACCTCGGAGGCATAAGACACCATGTCACATTAACCATAATTCATCACGCGAGCAGTCGAAAGGATTTTAAACTGGTACCTACCTCACTTATTCACTCAATTATTTTCTACCCGAAATATGTGAATTTTTTTTTGACATATCGGAGATCTTAGTATTGTATGCCACTCGAAGGACAAACCAGCAACGTAATATCTGTACCTCGGAGGTATTAGACACCATGTCACATCAACCATAATTCATCACGCGAGCAGCCGAAAGAATTTCAAACTAGTACCTCACTTATTCACTCAACTATTTTCTACCCGAAATAATGTGAATTTTTTTGACACATCGGAGATCTTAGCGTTGTATGCCACCAGAAGGAAAGTCAAACGGTGGTAAATTTTGCGGTCGAAAGTGCATTTTGCCCAAAAGTGGACACAGTGTCCTATACCTCCGCGATACATATATATTTTTTTAATAATGCACAGCCTTGTACTGGAAACGAAAGTATCTGACGTCCTTGTAGTTTAAACTTTACGTTTTTACCATTCCTGTTCTTTTATCATAGCGTAACAAAATTTATTCCATTACAAAATTCAGTAAATTTAAAAGTCTGCATGGTTTTTTCCCCCAGTAATATAGAGAGTATGGGGTCTACGGAATATAAAATATAAATAAAGAAGAACTAAAAGCTGTACCCATTTAGGGGAACCCAGAAGGATCTCCCTTGAAAGGGAGTGTGTGAATGTGATTCGCTGGGCAGTGGTGGATGGGAGCCACAGAGTAGAAGGGGTAGGGCTGTGTCAGAGTAGGTGGTAGGGGTACAAAAAGTACCAAGCGTGTTATATAGTGTACTCTTTCTTCTAGTACTACTCTCGCTTGTTGTCCCATTGTCCCGATGAGGCCGTGAGCTGAAGCAACGCCTTGTAGCGCGGAGTCCACACGTGACAGAAGTGAAACTTCTTGCTTATTAGGTATGGATAGAAATAAATTATTGTACTTCATTGAACAAGATATATTAATAATTGAGAATGTAAGAATGCGGGTATGATCTCAAATAAAATAAAATTAAATAAACACGGCAGCGTCAGTTGTTAGCCGTTACGAGAACTGAGTAGACAAACATAAGCAACGTTACGAGAATTCCTGTATTATCACTGCTGCGTTATTTCTACTTCTCCCCTGCCGTCTCCCATTCCAACCGTTACAGCTATCATGCAGCATGATTAAGCTTCGTACCTATCCCACCTCTTTTCTTTGCCGTCTTACCATTCGACCTCACTCTCCTCCTCTACCGGTTCCCCCCACCACGTACCTAACCATTCCTCTCGTGCGATCGGAATTTTCGTAACGCTCAAAAATGGTAGCCCCCTCAATAGCTCCATTTCCAGCTCTCGGCCTATCGGCCTGTGAGTGCGGAATGTCTGACCCGGGGGGGGGGGGTGAAATTTTACTTAATAAATTTAATGTGCAATCAGTTTTGTGCGTGGGTGAATTTGTATAAAATAAAGTATACTGTGTACTTTGCCCTCCCCAAACGAACATGATAATAAAAACACAGAAACACAGTCAAAAAAATAATTATAAAAAAAAAACAATGTAAAAAAAGTGTAATGCAAATGAAATATTGTTTGTCTTCACAGCAGTGGATGCGGTGTGCTGTTTGATGTGTAGTCCACGCGCATTACACCCGTGTATTCGGGTTAGCGTGGGTTGCGGACCTCGCGTCAGCAGGCGCACCGCGAAGAAATACAAACATGCTTGCATACGTTACATTAAGATCGCGTCTGCGAACCAGAGCAAGGCAAATCCATAGCACAAGGAAGTTAAAATATGTAGGCGACCACAGGTGATACAACGTAAGATCAATAAAAAAAAACCATTGAAAAGGCACTAAAATCCAGAAAAAACAAGTCCAGAATTATTTATAACCGCTTCACAACAGATAAAATAATAACGTGTTGATGAAGCAAAGTTAAATTATAACACAGCAAAAAACAACATTGTACACAGAAAACAAACATGAACACAAAATCACCACTGCCAGTCGCGGAAATACAACCCATAAATCACCACGGGGAAACAAAGAGAATTTCTCAGACGCAAAGACATTAAAATATTGCGGTAAGTTATTTCGGGTAACGGTCGTGAAATTTTAAGTTGAATAAATCGTGTAAAGGGGAAGAAAAAAGACAATTCAGCTGTTTATGTAATGTTTTTCAGTGGAACTCATAGTAATAACTGAAGTCATACTAGGCCATCTTAGCTTTCTTCTTCTCCCTGCTGACTGGTCCTTGCGGCTCCCGTAAGTGGCACCTTTTGGGAATTGTAAAATATATTCTTTCTTCTAATCACCGTTTCTTTAAATTCTGATCGTAATTATTAGCCATATGCCTAGACATTGTATTATTTCCCTACCATACTCCGTAATTTTTGTTTAAAGCGGACGTGCCATAAAGGTTTTCAAAACCTTTCCAAACGGGATTTGATTCGTTCATTTTTTTCTGCGCAAAATGAATTTCATCTGATCCAAATTGATTTACGCGTGTATCAAAATTCTGCTCTCAAAGAAGACGAGTCATCCAGAATCGAACGTTCGAGAAAAGTTAAAAAAAAAAAAAAATTAATAACCCCAAATAAACTGAAGCCCAAACAAGAAATAGCGGACGACCAAAGGTTTGAAAATTTTTTATATTGACAAATTAACCTCTGGAGCTTAATTTAAAAAAAAAAATATTGCTGATGTTATGAAAATCTACGTAGTTAGCAAGTACGTAGTGTTAGTTTTTTGGTTTTGAAATTGCAAGCCAGTCGTTTTTTCAAAGGACTTGTTGACCGTTGCGTGGTTACAAATTAAAAAAAACTAACTCTTAATTCTGAAAATTGAAAATGTAGCTGCGTTTCAGGTACACGAGTTAAAAGTAATTGCCAAACTGGAAATAAGCGAAGTGCAGGCTCAACACTTGTTTTCCCCGCGGTCGCAGCCGGCACACTCGTCGCGGTGATTCACGGGCGCGGCTCGTCCATCTCCGCGGAACAACAAGTGAACGTTTCGGCCGGACGCGCTGGCACGGACACGGATCCGGACACGGGTACGGACACGGGTCAGCCGCACGTGCGTGCGCGCCGGCCGGGGAATTTATACTGCAGCCGGGCCGACCGCACACCGAACGGCCGGCCGACACGGACACACGGACACACGGACACACGGACACACGCACACAAGGACACGCCGGTGCCGTAAAAACAACACAACCGGCGCCCCCTCTCCCCCCTTCTCAAAACCCTCCCCCCTCCGCCCGCAGGCGGGCGTCCGGGCCGAATTAGCACGTGTAACAGATTTTACGAGCGCATTAAACTGTCGGGTGAGGTGTGTCTGTGTGTGTTTTTGTAGGGGAGGGGGGGTGGGGAAGCATGATGCTAGTTGCGTGTCGCAGTAAATCGTTCGCGGAACCTACCCCACTTCCCCCCCACCCCTTTGACCAAACCCTGTTCCAACTACCTCATCAGATCTTCCCATCCTTTTCACTTCTCGCCGCGCGCGCGCGCGCGCACACACACACACACACACACACACAAACTCTCTCTATCTCTCTCCCAAACCCCTTCTCGCTGGAGGACTCAACTAGCTGGTGGGTCAGGGGTGCCACAGGTAGCTGAACTGAGTGTACGATCGCCACGCCAGGGTCCAGCGTTATTGTAATGTGGGACAGGCAAAACGCAACATAAAAGTTAATTTGACATAATTCAGATAGTTTCTGACCAGTTTTGTTTTAAAAATATGTGTGCTTACAAGTTTCAAAAAGTGTTTTATTAAGAGGGAGAGGGGATATGCTATATTACTTCCGACAGATTTTATCCTTTAACTAGCTAATGCCGGCATGCGTTGCAATGCCTCTTTGTAATTTTTTTTAAAGTTTATACACAGATACAAAGTATCTCTCTCTATCTCTCTTTTTATCTCCCTGTAACTCTCAATATTTCTTAATATATTTTTATTTTTTATTTATTTATTTTGATCTCTCCATATCACTCCTATCTTTCAATCTCTCTACCTCTCTATATCTTACTATAAATTAATATCTGTCTATATCTCTATATGTATCTTTATATAATATCTATATCTATACATATCTGTCTATCTCTATATAAATATAACAGTATTATTGTATACATCTCTAACCCTATATTTTAAACTATATTTATCTATCTCTTCTATTTATATATGTTTATTCCACTTAATCTATAGGTACATCTCTCTAGCTCTCTGTATATCTATGTATCTCTCTTCATCACTCTGTGTTTCTCTACCACTCTCTATCTCACTCCGTCACTGTCTGCTTCTCTTCCTTTCTCTCGCTTTTTGAAATAGCGTTGTTTTTCCCTGAAGCTCTACGCACCGCACGTGTGCCCGGGTAGGCGGAGACAAGTTGAGACAAGCACCCAGGTTCCCGGCAGGACCGAGATGTGACGCCAGGACCGTAGACGGTCGTGATCGCGGTCTCTGCGCGGCGCGGGAGTGGCGATAGTTGCCGACGGCTAATGGCGGCTCCCAGGGGGCACTTAACGTTTAATCCACGCGCCGAGTCCATTACCGCAACGTCATGGCGCGCCAACCGGGCACATCCGCTACCCGCTGCGAAGACGGGAGGCAAGTTCCCCGGGTAAACTGTGACTGGAGCTGGGGCGCAGCTCAAACGCACGAGCGCCCGTATAGTCCGTCATGTAACTTCTCAGATGTAGAAACAACGGTATGTGTTTCCTTCTGCTACTGTTGTTCCGTAAAAAATATTTTTGTACTAGTTGGATCAATTCAAGCTAGATGGAGCCAAATGTAATTGGAGCAATTTGGATTAAACTGTAATTGGAGCTAGTTGGAGTGATTGGAGCAGATTCTAAATGCAGTTGGAGCAATTTGAGCTATCGTAGCTAGATGGAGTCAAATGCAGTTGGAGTGATTGGAGCAGTTGGAGCCAAATGCAATTGGAGCCAAATGCAGTTGGAGAAATTGGAGCAGTTGAAGCAAAATGCAGCTGGAGCCAAATGAATTTGGAGTAGTTGAAGCAACGTTAGAATATTATTTGTGAATTTTCTTTACCTTATATACATATAAATAATCTACAGCATAAAAAAATTAATATTAAACCAACGAAAAAAGGTCCTTGTTTTGACTCACGTATTATACTAGTCACTGCGAGTATATAAGTGGAGGCCAGGTGACGTGACTCTCAGTTGTTACGGTGGCGTGAGTTATCATCTATCGTCTGATACACACTTTCAGTAACTGGCTATTCTTGAGAACTCGTTGGTGTCTTTTCCATCTAGAACTTGATTGAAGTTGCACCATCGACGGCGCAGATCCTGACGACGGTGATGCCAACAACCATGCAGAACTCGATGGAATATGTACTATCGACGACAGAGATCACGATACCGGCATCATCAGTGACAACGCAGATAGAGCGCTTCACTTACTTCAGTTCAGTTGTAAAGGGACAAATACGTTATATTGATTGTTAAGAACTGAATAATAACATTTCTACTTAATACAGTTGACAAAGCCTCTGCTCGAATGACCGAATCCTAATCTCGGACGGAGGGTCAAGGTGAAAGGGGGGGGGGGGGAGGGAGGAGCCGTAGGCAGCGCGTGCAGACCCCGGAGAAGGAGGGGCAGGTAGCCTTGCTTATAGTCTGTCTCACGCTTAGATTACAGTACTGAGTAAATGGCGACCACTATTGCAAATAGTAACTACACAACTTGTCAACAATAAATATCAAGTTTTGCATTGATGGAAGATACAAATACTTGAATCAGTACGTACAGTGTATCATTGCATACATACATACATACTTATTAATAATATAGTTACGAGTGGGGAAAATGGGTTCGTAAGGATAGCCCAAATAATTTTATAAAGTTGCGTTTACTGTCAATATTTACAATACTAAATAATGAACCACACATAATGTCTGTCAACAATTCACTAAATATCTGTCAAGTCCACAGTTCGCACTCCTCACAGTAGCTAGCATCGACAGTGGTTCGCCCCTTACCTCACACCTGTCCACACACAGTCTCGCGCCACTCGGTCACACTCTCACAGTCCCGTCGCTCCACGTCGCGCCGCTCGCCGAACACTCACTTCACTAAACTCTCCTGTTGGGACTCCTGCGGAAGCCGGCGTCGCCGCTTTTATAACCGATGGCCTTCTTTCTGGAACTGACTTGTCGCGTCATCCCGGGCCTACCCGACGCTCGAAGCATCCAGAACAGCGGCGCATTATTCACGCCACTCCACGCGGCGGTCTCAGTAAGCCCGCGGAATTCCCAGGCCGCTAAGGGATGGATGACAGCCCCGTGGAAGGGGGACATGAGGGGGGGGGGGTTGCAGGGGGTGGCGAGGCCGGGCCGCCCTAATCCCTGAAGGTATGCGCGCGTGGCCTCTGCCTTTCCTCCCATATTCGTAAAATTATATTAATAATAAAATTAAAGTTTTTTATTTGTGCATTTTTTAAGACCATAAACTCGTGTACATTGACAATAGTTTAACAGTTGTAGCCATTCTGACTAAAAAAATAGTAATTCAAGGCTAAACATCAATTATTGCCTCACAGGAGAAACTATTTGTAGCAGTCGGTCACTATTAATAACTAGGCATTCCATGAAGTTATGTGCAATGCTCAAAGGAGCAAAAATTGTTTACATTAAAATATATAACAAAATGTGTTCAAAATAAATTAAAACCAAGATGGCGTCTTTCATTTGCAATTCTTTAGAAACAGAAAAATAAAATAGTATTATCATATGACGCTATTTATGTAATACAACAGGAAAGTGTTTTTCCAAAAATTTCAACCCTAAATATACATTTCAAAATACAATGTTTCTTATATATTTTATACATTCTTATTACTTGACAACGTTGTATCTAAAACGTTTTTGCTCTGTGGTGTTTATCTGGCAACAGAGCACAACGAAACAAGGACAGTGCTAACGGTAGAATTTGCGCACTGCAGTCCGAGGATGAGACGCGCTGTAGACAGGGAGCGGGCAGAACAGTCCGGCAGGGGGAAGGAAGAGCGGGGGTTGTTTATCGTCCGCGCGACGCCCCGCGCTGTCGCCCGCTATCTGGCCGTCGCGGCTCGGGGCGGTCCGACTCGATTATCCCGAACCTGGCGGGCGACACGCGAACCTGCAATCACTGAGCGTCCTCGAGCCGCCGAGACTCCTCCCAGCCGCTCGCCGGTTCAGGGGTGCACAAGCACTTGGGCCAGTCCGTGCAGGGTACCATCGTCCGTAGAGATTTCAAAGACTACGAGGAACACTTCAGAGATCTTAAGAAATAATTAATAACAAACCTGCAAGGAAGATGACAGCAGCAGAAGAAACTGAATACACGTCATGGGAAGATCCTAACATATTGTTCGACAGGTTAAAAATTGTACTTGCTTTGCTTAGTGCAGGAGACTATTCGCACATCAACGAAAGAGTCTTCATGCTCAAAGAACGGAGTGAAGCTGGCTACATACGATATTGAATTATTTCACCTACATGCGTATGCTTACTTTTTCCACGTGCATACTTATTACTTTCACGTGCATACTTATTCCTTCCACGTGCATGCCTATTCCTTCCACGTGCATGCCTATTCCTTCCACGTGCATGCCTATTCCTTCCACGTGCATACTTATTACTTTCACGTGCATACTTATTCCTTCCACGTGCATAATTATTCCTTCCACGTGCATAATTATTCCTTCCACGTGCATACTTATTCCTTCCACGTGCATAATTATTCCTTCCACGTGCATGCCTATTCCTTCCACGTGCATGCCTATTCCTTCCACGTGCATACTTATTCCTTCCACGTGCATACTTATTACTTTCACGTGCATACTTATTCCTTCCACGTGCATAATTATTCCTTCCACGTGCATACTTATTCCTTCCACGTGCATAATTATTCCTTCCACGTGCATGCCTATTCCTTCCACGTGCATACTTATTCCTTCCACGTGCATACTTATTCCTTCCACGTGCATAATTATTCCTTCCACGTGCATGCCTATTCCTTCCACGTGCATACTTATTCCTTCCACGTGCATACTTATTCCTTCCACGTGCATACTTATTCCTTCCACGTGCATAATTATTCCTTCCACGTGCATGCCTATTCCTTCCACGTGCATGCCTATTCCTTCCACGTGCATACTTATTCCTTCCACGTGCATACTTATTACTTTCACGTGCATACTTATTCCTTCCACGTGCATGCCTATTCCTTCCACGTGCATACTTATTCCTTCCACGTGCATACTTATTCCTTCCACGTGCATAATTATTCCTTCCACGTGCATGCCTATTCCTTCCACGTGCATACTTATTCCTTCCACGTGCATACTTATTCCTTCCACGTGCATACTTATTCCTTCCACGTGCATAATTATTCCTTCCACGTGCATGCCTATTCCTTCCACGTGCATGCCTATTCCTTCCACGTGCATACTTATTCCTTCCACGTGCATACTTATTACTTTCACGTGCATACTTATTCCTTCCACGTGCATAATTATTCCTTCCACGTGCATGCCTATTCCTTCCACGTGCATGCCTATTCCTTCCACGTGCATACTTATTCCTTCCACGTGCATACTTATTACTTTCACGTGCATACTTATTCCTTCCACGTGCATAATTATTCCTTCCACGTGCATGCCTATTCCTTCCACGTGCATACTTATTCCTTCCACGTGCATACTTATTCCGTCCACGACGTCGTGTGCAGGAATCGGGGATATTCTTCGCTGGAGAGTGTTTCCGACGGTGCGCGATGTCTTCAGAGGAAGGGAAGCGGGCCCTGTGCTCGGGCGAAGACAGGTCAGAACCTGCTCGCGTCGACGGCCGAGGCCCCGCAACGAGCGTCACCCTCTCTCCCCCTTCACCGCGAGCCGAGCCGCGGCAAAGGGGCGCTGGTCAGGGTTCAAGGGTCCCCGGCCAGCCGCAGCAACGGCGAGCGAGTCATTAAATTTGCGCTAAGTAGTTTATAATGCGGTTAGTGCACCCCCTCTCTCCCCCACCTCCACCTACCCTGCGACCGTCGACGGTCTTTGAACCTCCCCGCCGTCTCATTGGCGGCGAGGCTAGCAGCCCGCAGAGTCCCGCAAGCCCTCCACTTAGTTACTCTGGTTTCCTTCACGAAACACCCCCGTTTACTCACACAGGTAACGACACTTATTAAAAAAAAAGGGGGGGTTGTCTGTAAAGTCGGTTTACGGACGATAACTTTACGTGATAACGTCATAAGAAAACATTGATGAAAAATTGCATACTTTTTAATTTTCCAATATTATTTATATTTTTTGCAAATTTTATTTAAATAATTTGTTTAAATATAATCACGAACAATTAGTTATAGAAATATACTGAAATCAAATCAATGTCAATAAATTGTTAATTTGAAATGACGAAATTGGACAAAAAAAAAACAAATTTTTTAAATTGCTGCTTTTAAAAAGCCCGCCTTAACCTGTTTGATATTATAGAAGATTTTCTCGCACGGTGGTTGGCCGGTTCTTGCACGCTAGGCTCAGGCGGAACGTGACAATGAGTCATGCTTTTTCGTGCGTGTAGCCGGCGTTCAAAAATTAAACCATAATACGATACTGCAAGGTTGCAGTTATGCCATACAGAAAAAACCAAGATAAAAAAAGAAAAAAAAAACTACTGTAATTTTACAAAAGATTCCTTCGAATACATATATTGCCAAGATATTGTAACTGTGTGCAACACACAGCCATTGTTATTTTTGCATCCATGAAACACGTTATTCGAGATAATTCTGAGAATGCCCTTACAAAAATTCGCGTATAATTTTATATTTTTATTGATGTTTCATTCAAGCATATTAAAAAAAACAATAATGGAATATTAAAAAAATTGGACTCAATTTTGTTTTTATGATCATTGCGCAGTTGATACTAGAAAGCTATTCAGGAAACTGTTTTTAAATAACTTGAACAGTTTGGAGGTAGGTACTGGGACAACACATGGCATAATAAATGCCCGGGTATGAATCCGAACCCAGTATTACTGCGAGCGCTATTTCTTGCAGTGATATAGTTATTTTCATGTAAATGTACAAATTTACAAATATCTGTAATTTAAAAGAATATTTATTTTCCCATTAAAAAAAAACAGTGCACATAATAATAACTCTAATGGCACGCGAAGTGGAGAAGGTAACTCAAACACGGGTCGAAGTATTACGTGTTTCTCCTAATACGGCTTCTGGAACGAAGAGTAGGAGGAAGGAGATTTTGTACGGAATAACTGGTATAAGGTTCAAATTGCGTGGATAGAAATTGTTTATACTTATTCGAATGCCTACAAGTTTGTTCTGATACTTCTGATCTCCGGTAGCAAACAAACAGGAACCATGAAAACGATTTAAAAAAAAGGATTTTTTCACGTAGATAGATAACAAACACTCCACGGTCATGAAAATTTGTCAAAACTAACTCTTACGGTAATGCGTATTTAATGTGTTATTTTGACTACCGAGAATATTGTGATAGCGGGAGACATTAAATCACCACCTCGAAACACGCCGGCCACAAACACGGAAGTATAAAAAAAAATATTTGTTATCTTGGAAGGGCTTACGGGAGGTGTCTGGCTGTTCTCTATTCGGCCTGAGATAGCGCAGGCCTGTCATTCAAGATCATTATCCATGCGGGTTTTGATTTGTTTACTTTGCCACTGTGGGTGGGGAAATGGAATGAATCGACGGGAAACAGAATTTACGTACCCTGCAACACCGGGCCTGAATCCCTTTCAGGGTTTTCCCTCTTTCAAACAATAATATATATTTTTCTGTGATAAAGCTTGCGCAGGCAATTTTTGTGAAAGCTCAGCAGAATTCATAGTAGAGTTTAAATGCTAATTACCGTTTATGTAAATCTGTTGGTATCCAAAATAAACAGTATGTAATCATTATAATCTAATATTTTATCTATTTATTTTCAAATTATATTTAAAAAGGTAATTCAATAACGGATTATGGAAATTTGAAACAAAATAAAACACAAAAACCATCCCAGGGGTGAAGTAATTACCTATTTATATTAAAATAATGTTTCTTTAAAGCTTATTTATCGCAATGATGTAAGCGATTGACTTTAATTTTATGTGTTACATATCTATTACATATTTTGGGCTCTCTTATTTTTACTGTGTACTCTACTCTCGTAGTTAACTACTGATAAAGACCTCCTTTTAACGAAGAATATATTAAATATTGAGGCAGCAGCTTATATATCTTACTTAACCTAACACTGAACGTTAAAACCCTTCACATGTAAATATCGTTTCCAGAATTCATAATCAAAATTCCCCGGCGCCTGGCATTATGCTTACTTTCTATTCAACTATATCTCAGAGGAATTAAAGTTTAAATGTTAGGACTGGCACCTGAAAGAGTGCAGCATAAAATAAAATCTTATTTTTTATTGCGTTTCAAATATTTTTAGAAACGGAAGACTAAAATAAAATTTGAATTTTAAAATCTGTCGTAGTTTTCTAATATACTACTTCTACTTCGGAGACACGTTTTTTATAAATTAACTTTGAACTTTGTATTTTGTTTGGAGTCAGTGTATCTCCTTTACCTTGTGTTTATTTAATGAGTTCCTGAGCTTTAAATTCCCCCATCCGCAGATGACAAGCCAGCTAAGCTAGTTTAAGATAAGCTGTGCTCGGCGCTTAGAGCTGTCCACCTGGTAGCGAGCCGTGCAAGTGAACAAGTGAGGCGTTGAAACGTTAAGACACCGCACCCACCTCGAGTTAGTATTTTAAAGGAATAATAAAATGGAACATGGTATATTGAGTAGTTAGAGTAGTAGAGTTATTATAGTGAAATGCTGTAGTCATTTCAATTCCAGGATTTTGCTTCTGCGATAAAGGCGAAAATAAGAAATATTTGCCCATTTGAACTGAGTAGGGAACTTTCAAAACGTGAACCTCGAAATTAGTGGTTTCGTTTGACAAGTCTCAGGTTTTTTAACGAGCAAGGTTCGTGCAATCCAGGGAATACGAGCTCGGCAAACTTCAAAGACGCTCATCAAGGAGAATTACAGTTATACCTGGAATAATTACGGTTAAAACCTGCTGGCTCGCGTGGCTGGCGAATTATTCAAGAAACGGACAATCAGAACTCTACAAAAAAATTCAAACAGTGAACAAAGTTCTCAAATGCTTTTGCGAGCATATGCATCATTCTCTTTGAAATAATTGTAAGATTAAAAAAACAGCAATTATTAAAGACTTGCAAATAAATTTCTATCGGTTTAGAGTGAAACACATGAATTTCTTAAGTACATGATACATGTTGGTACTTTACCTCATATTTATCTTATATCACAATGTTTAAAGACCGATCTAAGTGACGTCAAATGGTGAATGAGGCCCAACCTCTCCATCCCTCCCGAAAAGGGGAGTGAAAAAGCCGAATAAATTACTATAAGAATGATGACGAAAACTAACAAAACATTTAAATAAACGATGTTGGATTCATAACTTGAATTTATTGTTTAGGCAATGCTTTAAATGTTCCGGTAGACGTTCTTGGCAATTGCTAAAAAGATCTATTGGTAGTTGGAAGAATTTTTTAGACATTACAAATTGCTGAAATAAACATTACTGAGTAAATATTTCAAATATAACATACAGTGTTACTCTGAGAAAAGCATAAGATTGTAGGAACATAAATACTGCTAATACAGAGAAAAACCGTAAATTAAGTTAGGAGTGTCATAAATTAACCATTCCTGAATCACACAGAAGAGATTTTTATGATTTAAATTATTCTGATATCTAACCAAAGTTTGGTTTTTTGTTTCCGATTTGGTTATACCTACCTAGTGAACCGTTACGCGCCGCGCCACAGTTTATCAGAGAACTCCGAGACCATTACAGATTCCATTCCAAAAGAATAGTAGAATTGCGTGTCTCCGCGTCTTGCGAAAACTCCCCATGCCAAAAAAAGTAGCGATCGATAATGTAAGGGCAGTGACTCAGATGCAAATAAGCCTGAGTCTATAGTTGTTCTTTTGCCTAGCAACTGCTTACGACACTAGTTCTTGCAGGTAAGTAAATAAGGGCCCGACCTACCTGGGCACATAGGCAATGTCCAGAGCTTCAGGAAAAAAAGTGATTTGAAAACTGCTTATGATATGAGTGGGGTCTGTTTACAAAAAGCTTTTAAGAATACGCTGAGTGTGGATGAGAACCATGTAAATTGTTAAAATGGTTGGAATGTGTGTTTTCAGAATAAGTTTAGACATGAAACATCCGGGAGACATTCTTGAAGGCACTGGAGGTAATTTTATCTTAATTTATCCGCCTTAGAATGTTATCGTTGCAGCTCTAATCTCACATTTGTCCTATGGACGACGAGAAGATTGAACGTCAGTCCACAGCCTTGAGCTTAGAGGCGATACCACGCTTGAAGCACCAGCGAGCGTCGCACTTATCATCCCACCTCACTAAAACAAATACACCCTTGACTGACGCGGGCCTTAACGATACACCTTCTCACAACTTTGTGACATATAACAGTTATAACTGTAATTGGTGGTCGTGTTTTTGTAGGATAACTGCATACGCCCGCAAGGAATATCGTTTTATACGTCCACGTGAGTCCCTATGTTCATAGACCAAACGGTGTTACACGCTTGTAATGCGGGACAGCCTAACTAGGCCTTTCAGGAGGCAAATAGATTATACGTATTTTACATTTCGTAATGTGGAGACATTTCGTGATGTAGAGGCATCCGTAATGCTAAAAAAAAAGAAGAAAAAAAAGCGTTTATAAGAAAATTTTCCTTAATTTAATATTTCCAGTCCAAACTTAAAGGGCAGGAAATTGATAGTTATAAAACTTGACATAGCTTATTTTCATAAAACAATATTTATTTGCATGACATTTCTTATTCGCGTAATTCAGTATTTGTTTCAAGGCATAATGCCAACAGAAAAATATTTTCGTTGTGTTAATTAATATGCAATTTAAGTAAGTATATGATACGTTATATTAACTACCAATTATATGAGAAATTTTTCGTATAAATATAATAATCAATTTCCTGTGAATATAACTTTGACCTAAACAAATTTCTAGGGATAAGAGACTCAATGGATTATTTAAAATATATATATATTTTTAATTTGTAATTATCTATTTTAACTACCGTGGTTTCTTGAGCAATATCACAAAGCACGGGCAACGAGTAGTACTGTTCTGGAATTAAAAAAAAGTCTTACAAAATGACATCGCGAAACATAGTAAAAATTTCAAATGTTAACAACATCCCCCCTGGAATAACTGGAAATAGAGTCTGGAAAGGTTAGCACCACGCGCAAGGAATGAAATGTTACTGCTGTCTTTTAGACTTTTCATGAACTCAAGCCATAGTTCGGGTGGGTTGGTGGCGTACGAGGATGAGAAAGGGGTGGGGGAGGCCTGGTTGGGGATGGCGGGGGGGGACTCGCAGCATCGCCATGTCGCTTGCGCATCGGATTCCATCTCGGCAATGTTCGACAACATTCACATCCCCACTCACCACTGCCACCCCCTTTCCCCTCGCCTGTTTTGACTTTCACATACTACGCGCAGTAATGTTCATTTTCTGGGAAGCACCGGAGTGGTTGAAAAAGGGGGGGGGGGGGGGGGGAAAGGGCCTGTTTCTCTTGTAGCCGCGTTTAATGTCGACTCAGGAAAGAATACCAATAAAAAAAGAAAAGAGAAAAAAATGACATCATCCAGACAGCTTGTTCTTCATTGAGTACTCGATATTATAGAACACGAATAAAAAGAAAAAAAATCTGTTAACCTGCGTTGTCGGGTTAGATTCCCATTATGTTTGAGTTCGTGCATTGTTTTTCAGAATAAATACCAATGCACAAAACAAATGTTTCGTAATTTCCGAAATTAAAAACCTTAAGTCAACATGTGTCCACTATCGAATAATAAACAAATAACTTACGAATTTTATGCTGTCATTTATTTGTAGTTCTTAAATAATTTTTGATACACACATACATATTTAAATAATTGTGGAAATTTATTTTACATATTAAAATAATAGTAAAAAGTGGAAAATTCAATTCAACTGAAATACTTATTCCATATAAACTACAACTATGCTGCAAAGTAATTGAAGAAAAAATACACAATATTTCATATAAATATCAGTTTCTGACCTAAGAAGTAACATGCAGTAGGCGTACGGACTAAGAGAGCAACAGACAGTCAAATTTTGTTTCTAAATGAAGTGTTCACTTTTCGGGACCTAAGAATTGTGCAGACTGCACACTCCACGACTTTGTCTTCTTTATCGTTGCATTGGACCACTGTCGGTGATCTTGTTCACTGAGAGGTGGATTGCTCATGTGGGAAGGAGCAATGGTTCTATCTTAGCTGAAGGGATTTCCCAATTGTATTTACGAAAATTTATTCAGCACAAACGAACTGTAGGTCACTACAATCTAGGACGTCTTTCGCGAAGCTTGATTGTGATCGCCAAATCACACCCACGATCTAACAGCGGTGATCAGGCCTACTGTCGCTATGTAAGCCTTCCCACGTGTGCTGCATTGCAGATGGAACCATCCTAAAAAAAACAGACAAGCAGTCCAGGTTGTGTCGTGGTGGCTGTCATGGGAGTATTACGAGCAGTCCAGATAGTGCCTTTCTGTCTGTTATGGGAGGATTACAAGCAGTCAAGATAATGTCATTTTCGCTGTTATGGGAGGATTACGAGCAGTCCAGATGGTGCCATGCTGGGTGACATGGGAGAATGTGGCGCAGTTCTCATGATAGACACATTTGCACACGCAAACACATATTGCTGTACTTGTTTGCGTTTTGAAGAGATGGTATTGACAAAATATGATCACGAAACACGTAATGTGCTATAATCTAAAATTTATGTTCAGCATTTATCACAAATTTTGTCTATTTTGACAAGGAGGTAACTTACAATAAAATGATAACTCAAAATTTCTTGAACTCATCTATTTTTTCGTAACATTGTGCGAGCTCTATTTTATTTTGCAACTTAAAAACCATTATCTGATCACCAGATTTCACGTTGTACTGTTTAACACTGTAAACTAAACACTATGTCCAGTATTCGGGGTATGAAATTAGCCAACACAGAATGAATAACGGATCTACTGCTTCGCTGCAAGATGCTTGACTTTACAACAAAAAGTACCTGATATTTTATCACAGAGTGGTATTTCATGGGCCATAGTTTTGCAAGGAAAATTCTGAGCATTCTTTTTCAGTTTATAAAAGTTACTGTATATCTCGGCAGTTTTTGCATAAATATTGCAGTGCGTAAATTCTGCCTAACATTTCGATGAATGGATGGTTTTTTGGAAGATAAAGGGAAGAGGTTTGCTTGGCTCCAGTAAGCGAGACAGAGAGGCCAAATCGTGACGTGCAAAGTTTAAAGTCTTTTCGTAGAACCTTATTGAACTACATTCTTGTTTACTGCCATGGTGATGCCCTATTTAACACTGTGTCCTAGCTACAAGCGTTTCAGCATCACATTTATTTCTGCAAGCTTTTTACCTACTTCTGTTTCTATCAACTAATATAAATGAGCAAATAATTTTTTTAAAAAGAGCTCTGTAATAAGTTTACAATGTAACAGCAGTAACCAATGCCCATTTGCAGCAACAAAAATGATCCATTAATAGAACATTGCAAATAGGTTGAAAAAGAAATATGGAATGTAGGAACCGTAATTTTATGACACCTCAACCCAAGATTATTGAGATATTACATAAGTAGTATAAAAAAGTGTATCCGGCGTCAGGATTTACCAAAAGGTACCAGATTTTGCAATTTTAAGTCATTTAAGACTCTTCAAGGAAAATTAAGACCCTCTAAGGAAAACTATGCTTCTCTGAGAAAAATAAAGCTTCTGTATATATTTTTATACAAAAAAAAATGGAAAATGTTCCATCGAAAAGGGAATTTTCCCTGAAACAGAGTTTTTTTTAGTCATTTTAAAGATTTTTGAGTCGTTTTTGAAACCTTTTGAGGAAATATTGACTCCAAAATTGCCACCGTGACGTTTCAATCAAAGCTGGTGGCCGGCACATTTGACAACTGTTGGTGAATCTTGGCGCCGGACATACCTTTTTATACCATTTCAATTAATAGTCTATGAACATTGTTTGAACTGAAATTTGTTTTTTTTTACAACAATAAATTTTTTTCACTTCAAGGCATGTCAAATAACACATAGAGGTCATTGAAATTTATAATAGTTTGCAGACTTATTCTTGTCGAATGACAAAAAAAAATCACTGTTCCACTCTGCGGTCACCTGATATTCCAAAACTTTTGATGCTTTGTCTGTTTTTGCTATTAGCGCAGAGCTAACGACTCTGGATCAACGATAAACCGCACCGCAAGAAGTATCGAACCTCGGGCTACCTGGTGCAAACATCTTTGCAAGAGAGCAGCCGGTGATCAGCTTGCATCTGCGCGAGCACGCAGAATTCTGACCGCGCAGTATTGATGTGACGTTCGAATTCGTTCCAAACGAACGAACCGTGAAGCGAACTAAAGCATACGATTTGTTCACTATATTAAGAATAGGTTCTTTGAGAGTCGATTACTCGAAAGCTGAACTCGAGCAAGGAGAATTATAAAACGCGGAGAGGGCGAACGATAACCGGCCAGTCGTTCGTAAAAAAATGACTCATGAAGCCGAGAGTCGGAGTAATCAGTAACATCAGCGGTAAACGGCGACTAAATAGCTTAGATTTGTGCACACGCGCATTTTTTTGCAAGAGTCAGAACACAGCTGGACATCTGGAATTCCAACTATCCGAGCCGACAAGACTGCGGTAACCAGAAGTGGCGACGAGGCTCAGTCGCCTGGACGCGACGAATACTTGAACGGACGCACGAGTTTGAGATGAGCCGGATCTCACTGTCAGTGGTCAGGATGAAAAAAAAAAAGACGTAATGAACGAATCTTTCGAACGAATCATCACACGGAACCGATTCCGATGAGTCGATTCCGGTCAATTGAGTCGTTCTGCTCATCACTGCTGCGTCGCACTGACCTAGCGGTCGCTGCGCCCGGGAATGACACCCCCCCCCCCTCCAGGGTCTGTACCGATGGTGTTACGGACCTCGCGGGCCTAGACAAACGACGATCGAGATAGCCGCGTGCCGTGCGCGCGATAGCCGCGTGCTCGACGGGCGAAGGGTCAGTTCGCGGCGGACGGACGCGCGATGGCGCGCCGATTGTAAATCAGGGCCACGCCCCGCTGTCCAGATAAAGGGGCTGAGGCGGTGACTATGTTGGGTTGGTGGCTCCAGCCGCTCGTCATTGCCGAAGCTCTAATACCCTTCCGATCAACAAAAGGGAGCGATCCCTAACAGTTCTCTTTTTCTCAAAAGCTCTGGAATGTTTATAAAAAGCGAACTGGAATGCTAATCCCACCCTACCCTATTAGGGCGCATGTGTGGGAGTGGAACGCGAGAATGCCGGTCGTAAGGTCGGAATAATCTGTCCAGGTGAAGCGGCGCGTCAGAAAGGCGCGGGACCTCCGGATACGATCACAACGTGGCGGAACGTAACGGAAGTCAATAAGGACCGCGGGCATTTGCAACCCCACACCGTTCTCCCTTCCCCCCACAAGGCCTCGAGGTCGCGTGGTTTCCGCGTTTCAGCGGCGTCCAAGGCGAATATTTCACCGAGGTTTCGTACCGTCACCCCCGGGAATGGTGACTGCAACGTCGACCGAAATTTTTTTTCTCCTTCTAAGCTGCTGGAAGCCACAAGTCGGGGCATATACAGTGTATGAGTAATTTACAATACGAGTACGGTAAGTACATTTCCTATTTATTTATTTGACTTTTGCCTGTTATATGTATTTAAAAACATGAATATTAATTTATATATTATACATTTATAATAAGATTATAAAAGTTGAAAAAATTACTTTTTATGTTCAGGAACATAAACAAACCAAATTATTTGGAGTGTACCCTCCGGGGAAGCCTACAACTCACGTAGTTTCGGTTCCCTACCACGTTCGTGCAACTTCGGATTTCTCTCAAAAATTTAAATTTAAAAAATCGAAGGGTTAGGATAGGTCAGGTCAGTCACAACACGCTTGTTTTCATTGGAAACTTCTGATTTAGCGGCTGAAATGGCGTTAATACCAAAACGCAAAACTTCGGAAATCTTCGGAAATTCTTGCAGAGAACCGAAACTACGTGAGTTGTAGGCTTTCCGTATACCCCCCCCCCCCCCCACCACCTGTACATAGGCTACACACACCTTGTTGTTTTTGGAATACCTCCCACTTCCCAGCTCACGAGGGAAAGAGAGAGAGAGAGAGAGAGAGAGAGAGAGATGGTTGGGCAGGGCGGTGGCTCGTGAACCCGAAGAGCGAAAAGTCAACAAGACGAGAAAGGCGGTCGCGAGACACCACCTCCTTGTTGTGGCCCCGCCCACGACTCTTCGACGGCAGCGCTCGCGGTGGCGTCGCGGTGAACACGGGGCGAGGGTCGCAGGGTTCGATCCCAGCAACTTCCAGCGCTGTCCAACACCTCTGGCGTCGACTCTGAACTCGGTATACCCACTACGACCTCTGAAGTCCCACCGCTTTTAGCCTCTGTTCGCGACAGTGTCACCCTTAAGGGTGTATGTCCCGTTACAGGCCAATTTTTTTATATTTGCGTTCCAAAGGTTAAACTTGCCGACTTTCTGAGTCACCGAACATTCACAAAATTATATATATCTCATAATTTTTGCAGGAATATCTGCCAATGTTGCATTTTTAACGTTTTCGTGCATTATGAATGAGTCTGATTTAAAATATAAAACTGGAAGCTTTTTGTTTTAAGGAAATTTTAATGGCTGCTATGTAATGTAGTTTAATTACTTAAAACATTATTAATTTTTACCCTGTATTTTAAAATCTTCGGAAGGTTTATAAAAATATAAAATTAAATCAATTGTTCTAAAGGAATTTTAAACCATGCCACTTATTTATTCCATTTGGTTCTCATCCATACTGCACAAATATGTAAAAAAAAATCTAGTTTGCCAACTAATTATACAAAAATTATGCACTATTTTTATTACTTTTTTCCTTTTTTTTTATTGAAGTTCAGCCACACAAACAAGTTTAACCTTGTTAAACGTAGAAAAAAAAAAGACTTTGCACGGAACATACGCCCTTAAAAACTGTTAATATTATTACTAAATTGGGTGCATGGCCGTTAAGGGCGTTTAAGTGATTATTAATAATATTAAAATAAAACAGAATATTCAATATTTCACTTTAACAATAAGACTAAACAACGACGTGAGCAATAACGTACTGAAGAACACACACCAATTAAAATGTCTGTCAAACTTTCCCCAAATTCTTTATAAAAAATTATAGAGTTTTTGAAGAGAATAGTTTTTGTTGTTTCCAGAGTAATGAAAAATGCAGCACAATAACGTCACTGTACCAATGCTTGCCTGCGTCAAATATTCTTAATTTCTTCACCGCCATCCAGTTCCCCATTCCTAATCTTCGATCTTTTCGTTACGCTCCGATGAGTTCACCTCGACTTACCCTACCGGCTGTAAGTACGTGACAAACTTCTTGGGTCGCCAAGTGGTTATGATGACAAGAAAAATAAAAAACTTAATATAACTGAATGGCGTCTGTTTACTGACTGATAGTCTTTACTCATTTTCTAATATTTTGTTTAAGATTTGTCGTGATAAACGACAGTTCTATTACTTTTACGTTTTAAACTGACCGTAAAATTAATCATTGTTTTACATTGCAATTTTTAGATTGTGTTTTTGTTTAGTTTCACATGAATAAAGATGCTAGTTTTTGTATTCATGTGACTTCTTAGTAATGTAATTTACAATGTTGTCCTCGGATACCGAGTGTACTGAACGATGATGTATGAATTAAAAACATAATTTAAGTTCCATGTGAACGAAGTCATAGGCAGCTAGGATCCAGTATGTCCTTTTTGATACATTAGTTTGGAATATATGATCCATTATTTTTAAATGAAAGTGCCCCATATTTACTCTTTGCATAATAAGCATAATACAAAATAATTAAATCAAACTGTTGAATATTCGATTATCTTTTTTATTGTTTAAAATATTTATGCTTGAATAAAACATAATTAAAATATAAACTTATGCGCAATTTTCGTAAGGAATATTCAGAATAATCTCGAAAAATGTAATTAATATATGCGAAAATATAATTATTCCCATGTGTTGTACAAAGTTACAATATCTTTCTTGAAGTATTAAAAACTATTTCTTGGCAAATGTCTTCAAAAAGGAATCTTTTGTAAAAGCAGATAATTTTTTTCCCTTCTGTGTAACGACCTAGCTTAGGGCGTGTTCCACTTCCCAGGGGCGACGAGAAACGGTCATCTGCCGGCGAGGAGGCACTTTCCATTCGCCGCAGAATGTTTTAACAATTCATAGCGTTCTGCACGCAAGCAGATTGCGTCCGAACATTTTTGAGCTTATGCACCTGAGGCGTTACGTAAACCGTAATGTAATTTTCAGTATTTCGCTGGAGAGCACACGAAAGCGGACCTAAAGTTGGCATGCATTTTCAAAATGCACTTACCCGAAATTTTCCGTAGGAAGCTTCGGAATACTCACCAGAATTTACGCAAACAATGATATACATGTCGAAAGGCGAAAAGAATTTGACATTTAATTAATGTAATACAATTTTTGACATAACTTGTAATTGTTGTCCTTGGGCGTATCAAAAAAGATTTAATTTTTATTTTTTGAGTGAATGAGGGGGAGTGACGGGTTTTTAATTATCACTTTACACCAGGTTTTAAAGTAATACTGTTTTGGTTTTATATCTTTGAATAATTAATTTTAACTATCAGATACTGAGTTATCTAATATCAAACAAATTATTAATCTCGCTAATACCAGTTGCTACAAATAACACAAGTTTGTTTATTTTGGAAAAAAATATATTTGTTCATTTTTTTGTATGCTTTTAGCCGAGCTGGTACGAAACTTTCCACCGTGGCACACGGGCTTAATATACAACTTTATATCATAAAATATAAATACAAAAGGGGGATATTATTTAAAACAAATTTTAGTTCCTAATATTTTAGGATAGAATTTTAGGCTAAAAATATAATATTGGACAGGAATTTTTGGGTACGTCCATGACTTTGATAGTATTTTCGCTTATTCACATACAATGGGAAAATCATTCATAATTAATATTAATTATTTACTTTGAAATGTGGTGCAGTTATAATAACATTCAGTTCCATGATATCAAGGTTTATTTTATGTTTAGAATCAGAAAAGACTGATACAATATGAAAAAAAAGTTTGCTTTATGCTCTACAAGTTCCAAGCCAGCACTAAAGCTGAAAAACAGTTTGCTAGCAATTATTTCGCATGGTCGATGTATTTTGGAGCGTGTTTTCCATATTGAAAAAACTACTGAAGCGTATGCAAACTCGACAGTGAATGGATTGCGAAAATAGGATATAAAAATGTCATACCATTTCGTACCTTGGACACAAAGGCAAAGTTTCTTTCATTTGTTCCAAATATATACACACTGTTTCAACACGTAGGAATTAAAAAAAAATATGCTAACTCTTTTTATACTATTATAAAACTGTGCCTCTCTGTTGTCTGTTTGTTTATTAGAGCACCACGCAAAACATACTAGACCAATTGTGATGAAATTTTGTATTTTAAAGCCTGCAATTAGATTTAAAAACTGGTAAATATTTTATTTCCCTACGATGACGGAAGCCGGACATATAAAAATATAACATTTTTTTCTTCACTTCTTAGCGAGACCCGTCCGCTTAGTGAAGTTCACGGCAGCTAGCAAACTAACGACGCTAATAACAAATAAGTTATAAATTTCAATATTTTGTTCAAGGATCACGCAAAAACGACTTGTCCGATTTTTATAAAACTTTCTGTGTTTAAAACCATAAGATTGAACTTAAAAATTTGTTCATATTTTATTTCACTAGAACATGAGAGCCGTTTGAAAGACATCAAAGATTAGGAGGAAATTTTTGTTGAAACAAACATAGCGTTAAATATATGTAATTTTTTCTAGAAGTAACTACGAACGAGGCGCTATCTTTTCGTATTTTTCAAACTCAAAGTTGCATTTCAATAGATAGCTGTTAATTTTTCCACTAAGTTATAATAGTAGCAGTGGTTTTTACGGTACATATCAACTAGAACTGCAAACAGTGAAAAAAAAAATTGCAAAAATACTACGAGACGAGATTCATTGAATGTTAACCATTGGGCCTCGATTGATTTCAGTTCGACTAGCTATGACTGGATAATGGCCAATTTTGTAAGGTAAGATATCGATTTTAAAATACCCTAATTAAATTTAAAAACAAAAAATATGTCAGCGAATTTTTCACTACTCTCCAGTGATGTGAAAACATCTAACCTCAGGAACGAGCGGAATCATGTGTTCTTATGTTGCAACTAAACTTATAGTACGAACATTTAACGTAAAATTCCTAAACAAATTCCGAGGGTGCTAAGTACACGAAAAACATTGATTTTAAGAATTTTTTTTCACTTTACAATTTTGCATGTTAAATTTTGCACCCGTATTGAATAAATTTGGTTTCATAATAAAAAGCTAATCTTCAAAGAAAATTAAGCGGGAGGTAAACCAAGGGGGAATAATGTTGAACCAGGAAAGGAAAACCTTCAAAAGAGGACGAAAAGATATAATTGGTATGTATAAAAATCTTTAAAACAAATCTACTTCAGTGGAAAAGTGATTTTTTTTGGAAAATTTGATATATTAGTAATAAGCATACCTACCAATCTACTGACACGTACTAAGAAAATCCATATCTGATTTATACATTTCAAATTATTAAAATAATCATAAATTTATAGTGAAGTGAAGCAGGGGGAATTTAAATATAATCATTCTGTGCATACAAATAAATTAAATGAAAGTGAAAATGTGAGATATGGCAAAATATAAATTAAAGTTAAATACGCGCGTGTTTCACAAATTTTAAAATAGCCTAGCTCATAAATTGAACAAAAAGAAGAGATAAGCGTGATTTCATGGAGGTAATTTATGTCCGAACACACTAAAACGAGAGTTATAAAATCGTCGCACTTAAAATATATTTGAAATTGATCAGTATTACTTTTTACAGTAGCAAGAGGCGAGGTGGTAGAATGGTTAGAACATACACGCCCCCTCCCAAGACAACTCGGGTTCGATCCCCGGCGGAGTCAAACCAGGATATTCGCAAGTGGTAAATGTGGTGGACGATACCATAGGCTGTGGGTATTCCCTCCCCCCCCCCCAGCATTTCATACTCCATCCCATCTCCCCTCATGCATTCTCCCTCGGATAGGGCAGCCGGCTCCTGTGAGTGTCAGCCCCACTCCATCCATGCTGACCCTGCCTCAGGCGGGACACTATGTGTCGGTTCTCGAGGTAGCCTACTTCTTACAACATTACAAATTAAACCTTAAGTAGTTTTGTTATTAATGAAATCTTAAATATATCAGATGTGATTTTTCTAAGTTATTAAAAAAAATATGTGACAGTGATGCAATATCAGCAATATCCTGAAGTTGCCAAAAGCAAAGCAGCATGTTACAATCTAATGAAGATATTAAAATTTTGAATTTTATTTATTAATTTGAAATGATAAAAAAAATTGTCCTGCCTAAAGAATATTATTAATTTTAAATATCTGAATACAAGAATATTTTTTTCGTAATTCTGGATCCTTGCTTTTATTGTATCCGTAATTTATTCACGATAATAATGTACATCGCAAATGAAACTTTAATCTGAAGTATACCATAAAACTACATAAAAATTTGGAAAGACATCTCAGAATTGTGAAAATGTTGATGTGAATAAGTAATTTGGTTACACTGAAACTCACATTATATATTTTTTTGAAAGAACCATCTATCTGTACCAAATATTATCCCATATAATAAATATAAGGGCAGCAAAACTGTGAACGCAAAATATATGTCTGAAAAAATGTATGGGTTAAAATGTTACGTATTCGGGTCATTCTATTCCTGGCACTACATCGTAGTATCCGTAAAACCTATATTACATAACTGTTGTGTTGTGCTTTATGGATCACTGTTATCAAATTAAGCGATTTTGATGGAAAGTTTGGTGTTTTTTTAAACCCATTTTAGCCTAATTTTATTTATCTACATTCCTCAGGTATACTAGCTTAATGAAACATAGATTATGATTTACCATTTAAGAACCAATTAACAATACAGAACTTGTTGGATTCACTAGGGTTTTACTTTACAATGCAATGGACGTAGTCTTAAGGGGAGGGGTCTCCATGATCATAATCGTTTACAAACCACTTGGTGCTCATAAAAAAATGTTTGTAATGCAGGGGTGCTGGAATCGAAACAACACGAACCTTTGCCACATGAACGTGACATGTCAGCGAACACGACCACCGAAGACTTTTAATTATTGAGCCTTCGATGGAAATTCTGCCAACCTAGCCTTCATAACTCTATGGACTATTATCGCTGTAACGATTTTTTAAAAAAAAATAAACTGACTGCTCACTTCTATGCCAAAAAATATTTGGTACCTGGTTTATAAGCGAAATGTAAACTAAGACTGGACAACTAAAAAACTTCTCATTTTTTTTCTGGTGCTAGGTATGCTAGTCATGCCAAATCTAACTTATCTCAAGAGTTAGGTGTCTGATGCCTCATTTTTCTAGCGAATGATACAGTAATACAATTTTTTCGGTGTTTTCCGTTGGCTTCTAGGTCCTTCTAGTCGTGTCAAATAACCCGTGCTCCAACGACACGGGTCATTAAGGACTCAAGACATTTACAATACGGACTGCCACCAAATAAGTCTGAGGTTCTCTGCCGATGACTCACCTCGGGATTCAAACCAGTCACCTCGTGACCAGAGCCGTACCAGGCTGTACCTGGTCGAGGCCTGAGCGCACACCGGAGACGTACTGCGCGTCTCGGCACGTGCAGTGCAGGCTCGTGCCCGCGCGTGCCCGCACGGGCTTCACGTGCCGCGGCCACCGCGCTCAGGTTCCTGCTGGGTGGACCACTGTTTGAAGCATGCGGGTCTGCAGAGGGCACAGTCCAAGCGGTTATACATCAGAAGTTTTCACTTCTCGAGCACCCGCTACGTCAGAGGGACTCGTGGAAACTGCGAGGCAATGAAGGATCCTCGAAGAACATACACTCGCTCCCACAAAATGTAGCTCTAAAGTGTCCACTTCTAAATCGGGATAAGGTTCAGAACTCAAGTCTAAGAGCAGCGGCGCGCGCCTCTACACGGACTGCGAACACCGCGCTTGTACGTGCGCCCGGGGCTCGGTAGAAGTCGCTCCGGTGACTGCAACTCCCCTCAAGCAAGTGGTCACACGCCAGTCCATATAACTCTCAATACTCTGTGCGTAGCTGTCGTGTCAATTAAAAACTCTGCAGTTTCATTTTCTTGGACTGGCTGGTTTCACCATAGGTTGCAAGAATGAAAAAAAAATTTAAGATAATGCAGTCGGGGCGAAATTTGAAACTTAATTTTGTGTCTGGACAATACGTCGGGAATTTTTTTTATCAACCCATATCCTCGGCTGAGATTTTAAAAAAATGCATTAAGAAATAATAACTGTATCCAAAAGATTCTTCAATTCTTTGACATTAAATAAAACGTATTTTTTGTTATTCCTATCAGTGTAAATATCCGGAAATGTTACGGGTTCAATGACCTGCAGACTTTATTATGTTTTTTTTTCGTGCCTTACTCTCTTGTTCATTGGCTGCAGTCTTGAAAAAGAACCATTCTGTTGTTTTTTTTAATGATATGACAGTGGTTCAACCATTCAGACACTGTGGATTTGTTACTGACGTAGAATTTAGTCTTTTTAAGTGAGTGTCGCGACAATTGTGGCCCGCTTGAAGACATCACCAAACACGCAAAAGTTCGGAGCTTAACTTGTCGTTAAATGAATCCGAAATTTTTTTTGGGTCCCTATTAATATCGATCAAAAAGATAAAAAAAAAAAATCCTAAGTCTAGCGAATCGGGGGTTTAAATAGTAGCCTACAAAGAAATAGATAATCGTAGTGTGGTTAATCATGATTAGAAAAAAACCTTGAGTGATTAGGTGCGAAATATATTATCTGTGTTAGTGAAACCAGAACTTGAGGGGCATGCTTAGAACCCAGGGAGGTCACCGTTGGACTGCTGTTAAAAAAAAATTGGTTGTCTGTAAAGTTGGTTTACGGACGATAGTTTAACGTGACAACGTCATAACAAAACATTGATGAAATGATTGCATACTTTAAGAATAAAATTGAATAATTTTTATTGAATTATCACTATTTTGCATGGATACAAAGGAGTGAAATGAAATCTACAATTCAATTCATAAATTTATTTTTAATTGCACTCATTAATTCAAATACGTTTATTACTTTAACGAAGAGATTATTTCAACTGTAACTTTCATACATGTTCGCTATTTAACTTCTTCCAATCTGTGTCATTCTGTTGTTAAGGATGGGACGATGATAAGGAAAAGTTAGAAACGAATAGGGAGTTTTTCAAGTTTTAATGTATACCTCGAAAAAAGTCAAATCGAGGGTTGTTCCAATCGAGTGGAAGAGAGAGAATAGATGCGGCGCAAGCGTACAATGAGCGTAACGGGACAATGAGTAATCCTTTTTCGTGCGTGCAGCCGGCGTTCGTCGATTTATTAGACTTGTCACGTCAAAAAAAAAAAGGGTAACTTGTGTTCGAATCCCGGTGATGTTTGATTTCGCGAAGCGCGCGGCAGGCCGCGAGAGGGGCGACCAGGCGGCGGAGGGGCGGGCCGGGCGCCTGCGTCGCGACGCCACGGCGCATGCGCGCGGCCGGTGGAGGGGAAGGTGGAAGGGGGTGGGGGAAGGCGGCCGAAGCGCGCCGGGCGCCGGGGCTCCAGTGCTCGGGCAGCGCGCCGGCCGTGCGTGTAGCGGGCGTCTATCCGTCGGCCAGGATCTCGCGGGTCGTCGTGCCGGGGGCGGGAGCAGTGCGGCATGTGCTCGTGGTGACCGCGGGCGAGCGGCGGTGTGTGTGCAGGACTGCCCTCGAGGATGTGGTGGCTCGTCGTGCTGGCGGCGGCGTCTTGCGGCCGCGCCGCGGGCAGGATCCTCGTCGCCGAGCAGCAAGGTACCGCCATACACTCGTCTACTCCCTAGACAGCGGCCTCGAGCCGGAGGGACGGATTCCAATAGTCGGTCGATCAATATGCCCTCAGCGTCAAACTTCGGCAAGGCCATGGCTCGTATAGTTAAATAAAGCACATCGACACCGAGGAATAAATCTGCAAAGAGCTGCCGCAGTAAACACGACAACCGCACGGACCCGAGGCTGTGACGGTTGACGTACATACCGAGTGATTCCAACGTCAATCGTACCACAGACTTCCCAATGGCATCCCATTTGAAAGTTCCTTAAATTTACTACGCAAAATTATTTTCACTGTAAATAAATTTAATACACCTAAAAATTAAAATGATTGATTTGACATGTTAAGTAGATGGTGCCTGGTCACCGTATTGAGGCACGAAAAGGAGGATTTTTCAAAGAAAACTAGACTACTCCAATTTAATTGTTGGAAATCGAGCGTCTTCCATTTTCGGCAAAGGGTGATGATTTGCTTAACCACTTTCAACGTCGCATTCTTCAACGTCGTGGACAGCTACTTAAAACACGGTCCCGGTTTTACTTGTGAAAATAACGCCTCTTGACGTTCATTAAAACAAAATTTAATTAGCAAAGTAACACAAAACACACACAGGATGAAAAAAATTTACACCAAGAAAGCGTAGAGTAAAATATTTTTAATTATAAATTATTCACGCCTTACAGCGTTCAAGGGCTTTACGTAATTAAGAAGGCTTATTTTATGTTTTACTTTAAAAGTATAATGAGGCCTGTAACTGGAGGTGCACAACGTAAATATATTACAAAAAAATTATTAAAGAAACTTCCAGAGGTATAAATTAAATACGATTTATGATTGACGTAAGAGAAGACTAAGAATTTTCAAATATAAAATATTTTGACATAATCAAATTAAGAAAATTTAAATTCACATGATTTATCAATTAAAATTAGGAATATTTACAAGGCTACTTTGAGACTCATTTTGCGAAGTTTAGTCCAAATATTATTGTAAAAATTTTTTCCTTTCTTCGTGAGATTAACTATTTTCAATTAATAGACTAAAGGAAATGTAATAATTCATAAATAAAAATAACTATCGCTCCATTGTAACTAATAAATTACTTATCTTCATTGTTTGTTTCTGTATAGGTAAACTATGAATTACTTTAAAATTTTTGCCGTATGTACTGTAGAAAACTATCTAAATATCATAAAAATTTTTTTTATCTATATTATTTGCATCCTTTTTCGTACATTTGAGTGAAAATTTTCTCCTTATTATGCATTAATAGTATGAAATTACACAGAACTCCAATGTACATAATTGTATATCGTGCAAACTACGAGGGGAAGTAATTTATTTTAGTACAAACTTAAAGAAAAATTACGATATAAATTTATCGCTGTTTTAGGGTCCAAATAAACGTTTCATCTGTTTGAGTGACAGACATTTACGAAAAATTAGAGATTTTACTGTACTTGTTTCTTTTTTAGGAGTTTTCTTGCTCCTCAAATTATTTTGTCGTGCTTCCCCAGTAAAACTGGTGATTTGTGTTTCGCTTCAGCGACGCGTTACTTTGCGCATGGAAGCACTTAGTTAAATGAAGATTTTTCACGAGCTGAATATTCTGGTGGGCCCAATGTTCCGTTTTAAAAAACGCGTTGCGTATTTCTTCTTTCATCGTCAGTTTTTATTATGCTCCTTTAACTCTGGGACACAGTCCGTTGCTCGTCTCATAAGCATTAAGCGATTGTCGTTTTTCTCAAAAATTTTCAATGACGAAAGTGAGGTATAACGTGATAAAGTTCACTGAAAAATTAACATCTAATTGGCGTATGATAAACAAAAATATAAATACAGACATACCAACAATATTGTTTAAACAACATAATTATATTTAAATGTCCATGAAGAGACATCACAAATTTTTTGTTCACATTGATAAGTTGTTTAAGTGAGATCAAAAATTTCCTGTCGCCAAAAATATATTTGATAACGTATATAACGACAAAAGATTTTTGTGATTAACAATGCACTTCTTTTTGTGCTTTCCACAACATTGTTTGAAGAACCCAAATATTTAATGTATGTATTATATATACCTAAAACCACAATCAGCTTACGATTGACTTAACTAAAGTTTACTCAGCGTTATTTCAATCTCATGTTTACTATCATAGCTTTACGAAACGCTTATGCTCAGGGAAAATACATAATATTCTGTAAAATTTCAAGTTTTGTCTTAAATTCATATAAGCGTAGCTTCGATAGCAGCAAAGATGACTGACTTCCGTCAATTATAGCAGTGAATTATTTCAGCAAGCATATAAAAAGCTAGAATTTCCCATACCAGGAAAGTTGTTTAAAAATTAGGTAGGTCAATGAAATGTGAAATGGAATATTTATTAATCACAGGCCAATGATAATGTCAGGTGACAGGTGGGCCTTTTTGCTTGAATTAACTTTTAAGTCAAAAACTATTTCTTCTGAATTTAAAATTTAATGTTCGTATTTCCATATGAAATTTGTATTCCACTGCGATTTATTGTGAATAATTGTAGTTCTAAATCAACGTATTGGTGTTTCTGATTCACCAATAAATATCAGCTTGTTTTAATTAAATACACAATACGATAGTACTCGTGAAATTTGGTCTGTATTTTCTATCCTTGGTAAATATATGTATGGAAATAGGAAGTTTTTTATGACGTATAAAATTATATTTTGTACTCAAATGATAAAAAAATAACACAGAAATTTCATAACTGATAAACATCAGCAAACATTTAGCAACGTATAGGTATAATTGGAAACAGCATTCATACATTTAAATGAATCATGGTAATAAATTACCGTTACTTGTTAATATTCCTGTATAGGTTGTATGTGGAGAGGTGTAAAACGTTTATAAGCGATATTAACTTTATTAGAGCGTAAATAATTCATATTTAATAATGCATTAAATATATTTTGCTTGAGGCAGCCAACTTTTATAACCGCAAGTGGTAGTGGTTTTAAGGAATGTAAATATTTATTTGAATATATATATATATATATATATATATATATAGGTTATATAATCTTTGTTTCAACTCAATCACTCAGGTTAGTTAAAACACTTGCAGCTTTAAGCCATATCCATATTTAATTCATTTATATTTAATTCCTTTACATAGAATTAAATATTAACTTTAATGGTCCTTTTTTAATCTTTGCACGTATTAAACTTCAACAAAACGATTTTACAAATTATCTTAATCTCTTCAAAATTATGAGCTCGCAAGAAACCAAAACTGATTTTGTTAACTTGTTGCCTAACGTATGAGACTCTAAGGAGCTGATCACATAATTTATGTAAACGCTCTTAACGAAAAATTATGATAGTCTTAAAAAATCTAAAAAAAAAGGGTCGATGTTTATGAATATCGAAAATCTTTTCCATTTGTAGGTGACTACAAATTTTTGTACCTAAGTTACGTTGAAGCACCGGATATGCAACAAGCTAGTCTAAGCCAGACTCAGACCGGCATAGCTGCGTTACTTTAACCAATTCCTACATTCTTCGGGAATGGAAATTAAGATTCTAACTTTATATAGTATCAAGTGTATCCTAACAATATTAGGGCACAGGTTATAAACTTTGGAAAAACGTGAGAAACACGAGCCAATATAAATTAAAATAAAGATGTTTTCCAATACCCGTTTATAATTACATAATACGCAGTAACGAAACCCAAGCATCGTCCAACTTCTTGCGTTTTCACTTTCTACGTTTGAAGTAAAGTGTTTCGAAAACTTTTAAAGATACAGATGAATTGTGGATAAATATAAAAACACTCTGCCAATAAATCTAACTGTATAACTAAGGTAAATTATTATACCAACAATTTTATGTCTTTACCATATATACTTACTTAACAAATAAACAAATATTTATTTGTATGGTATTTTTTATTACTGTATGCATTTGTAGCATGTATCACGTTTTCACTTATAACACAATCGCGCAGTAATAGAAAATTACGCTTTTAAATAAAATTAAATATTACGAATTTCACAAGTTTTCTTGATAAATAAAATTTATGGAAAGAAACCCGACAACGAAAACTTTTTCTTTAATTTTACAGACTAAAGTTTTATGGTTGGTGAAGTCTTTCCACTTGCGTGTTTTGAAAATGAACGTAGTTTTCTTGCGTTTGTTGTGTGTTACGACTCTACGATATTGCTTTCTTTTGCGAAGTTTTAAACCCAGCCTAAAGCCAACAACATTTAATACTTTTAACAGTGCTAACAAGTTACTTGGAAAGTGACATTACTTATTCTAAGTCACCGTTATTAACCTTTCTTGGGCATACATTTTATCTTAATAATAATGACCCAGGTCAACACCGTTTTTTCTTCTTCTTCTAGCGATGGTGTAATATTTTAAATTTTAGGAAATTCAATATAACTTTACAATTGCTTGACAAATAATTATATATTATTTTAGAAATACAATTACATGATAAAATAACTGGTTAAAATATTAAATTATGGAGTTCGTGTAGTTGTAAAAATCACAAGGCTATGAGAAAACGTGCATAATTTCAAGACCAAGTAAACTTATATGTTAACATCAAAGGTAAAAATAAATTCCTGTAATCATTTATCGTTACAAAACTTTTATTCGACCTGTTGCGCATATCTTTTGTTCAGTATATTATTTCATATTGCAGAATATTAAAAAAAAGCGTATTTTATTTTAGACACAAGACAACAAATTTAAAATTCGAAGTGAAATTGTTCGTGATTGGTATGCGTAAGTTATGTGTTTTAAATATTTACTTGTTAAGTAAATAAATTAAAAACTGAGATCTTACTTTCAAAATTAGACATGCGCAAACAATAAACAATGAACGTAATTTCTCACAACTGCAATTTTGTGTTTCACAAACACCTCCATATACTGCTAACAATTCAACAAGCCAAGATAAGTAAACTCTCTTTTTAATAAAATTAAATTATTAAAACTTTTAGAGCAGTTAATCAAACAAATGTGTTCTTTATTATAGACTTAGTTAACTTCGCTAGTAATCACCAAGAAACAATATGTTAATTTTTGGTTTCCCCACCACGGTCATGAGTAGAGACATGCAAAATTCGCGGATTCATTTCGCGATAGGCTAGCATCAAAACAACTATAACTTCGTACCAATTTTTGCGATCGGCCCACATTTTATCCGGGGAACTGTGAGCCAATGGGAAACACTAAACTAAGAAAGTGCAGAATTACGGACAGCCTAGTTGAGACGTCTCACGCGTCAGTAGCCAATGAACAGGTGCCATTTCCGCGAGTATTTAAAGGACTGTGGAGTCTATCCTAGAGGTCAATGAATCCGCGAATTTTGCAGGTCTCTAGTCATGAGTAACCCTCATTAAAGTTTGTGATGGTTGATTTCATTACGTGCAAGATCTCCTCCTCCCGTACAGTTCGTCACGCGACTTCAAGGACTTGTGCTTGTTACGATAACCTTCAGTTACGTGTCAACACGTAGAGTAAGATTGACAGCCTGGTTATAATGCTACGATGTGATCTGATAAACGGTAGGATTTAAAGAAGGGTAAAAGTTAAATCAAGTATAATGAATTACGAAAGAGTTACGAAGAAAGCAGGGAATTTTGTTCCAATAAACCCACACTACTAGAATTCAGGTGATCGATATTAGTTGCAGCAACTAATAAACAGCCCACTAGTCTACGTAGGGATCTGACGATGAGGTATAATTAGTGAAACTAAAATGCTGCATAGCACTAAAAGAATACAGGATTATGATACGTAATTTCTCGGTAAAACGTACGTAATGATGACCTGGGGTTTTACTTATATCACATAAGTTAGAAAGCTTGAAATGGTTAACAAATAAAGTTATCATGAAAAGATGATAGAATGCTATGAAACTGGATTATCAGACATACTGAAGGTCAATATCTATCAACCAATCTTCAGTCTCACAGAAATTTCTTAATAAGTGTAAACGAATAAGCCTTAGGTACAAACTATTTTTTTTATAAAGTTACGTAAATGTTCGAACGTAAATCAACCGTAGGATATTACACCTAAATACAAGAAAACAGGGTATTTTAGAAATTTTTTCTAGAGGAGAGCTACAGATTTTAGAATTGAAGATGACAACTAAGTATACGAATATATGTCAAGAGCGCCTGCACAACGCAATACGCCGTACATAATGTGTATTCATTCCCAGTTTGCCTAACAACAGGCGCTCCCTCTATTTAACACATGCACAGATATGTGTGTATGAGTGTAAAACGTATAGTTGCGAAGAAAAAAATTCATAAACTATCTCCAGATTTTACCGCGTGTCTAGTTATGAGATAAATATTCTAATGGTACCGAGTAGTACTCCTTACTCCATTTAAACTATCTTGTATGTATTACAACGCCTGCAACGATATCCATAGTTACTGTTCGTGTTTGTCATTTTTTTCAAAAGATTAAAAAATAATTTCATAGTGAAATTTACAATTAACACCAATTTGTTTATGGAAATAAAAGTTCTCGACTGAAAGCCAAGAATCTTAACACCTCGAATGATGTGCAGACATTTATCGTTTGCACACTTACACAATAGTGGTAGTTATGTGAGTGGTCTCAAATGAAGTAGGCTACGTGAAGTATGGTGGGGTCCATGGACGGAGAATTGTAAGCAATAGTGTGAGCGCTAATGTTTTATTTTTACATTTTATAAATTGAACCTTATTTTTAAAATGTAACAACACACTGTCAAATATTTTCAAGTGAAAATAAATTTTATTTTGCTTTAATCTTTACGTTGAATATCCATTAAATTATTTTAGTTTTTGGTTGTTAAAACTATGTGAGAAACTTGTTAAAAGATAGAAAGATTACAAATACGCCAACGATTTTCATTATCTTTCTGTCAACAATTGTCCATCGCATAGCGTCGCTGGCCATTTTCACCTTAGACTCCGCCAAAAAAAAAAAAAAGATTTCTTATACGTAAAAACTGATCGAAGATTTAAGGAAACAGGAATTCTTGAATTATTCCTTTCGGTTTTCGAGGTGTAACTTCTCATCTCAAAGGTTCCGATTGCAATGAACATGATTGAAAAGAAGATAATATAATATCATGTCGTGGCTTCAACTTGATGATGGGGTGAAGTAGAGCAGTAGAACAGTAGAGCAGTGATTGAGATCGCACTCGCGTTCCGAGGGAGCCAGCTGTTCTGATGTAGGTTTTCCCATGATTTCCGGGAAAAGCTACCGGGAAATGGTCGTGTCGTTTTGTACCCGTCTAAAATTACATGGCTTTCTAAATAACTTTGTGTTTGAACGCAGTGATTGCGGAATAAAGTTGATGGAGAGCAAGGTGCATGTTGTTTCTTGCTTCCATCGCACGCTGGCCAATTTATATTTCCTCTTATTCTAAATTAATATTACTTATTCCAAAACTGATGATTTATTAAGCTCTCGAAAAAAGCCAAAAACGAACAGTTATGGCTAACTTTGTAGGCATTTTAATACCGAGAAAATAGTTTAATAAAATAAAGTGAGATGTACCACACGGCACCACGCGATTATTTACCTTATAATGGGATTCGCGGTTACACGTGGAAAAAGTTTATCAACATTTTCTCCACGAATGTAATTTTTACACTCCTTTAACTGTTTTAAATGTGTCTGGAAGATGTTACTTCCTGCCTATAACATTACCTGATATCGTGATTGACTTATACGTCATTTATAACGTCAAGAAGGGGAAAAAACCGCAAAGCTGCAATAAAGATGGTCAAATACCAACTTCTGTTTGAGTGGTATAAGAGTGGTTAGTTCTTTTAAAAAAAAAAAATTAAAATAAAGACTGATCGTTCACTGAGTGAAGTGAGAATCCCACCGTGAATAAAATGAGTCAAAACTAGCGATGGTTTGCTCATTAACAAATAATCTGTCTCTACGTTAACTAAACTTTATTTAATGACAAAATTGTTATGGAGTCAAGGCTGTAAGACTAGGAGTAGTATGTAAATGACGGAGCTGGCACAGGGTCCAGGGTGTGGAGCCTGTGGAGCTGACCGCCATCTTGGATTGTGACGTCACGGCGGCCATCTTGGATGGTTGTGACCTTGAAATTTGACCTTGACCTTGACATTTGACCTTCAAAATGTGTCAAAATCGTCCAAAATTGGGAAAAATTTACCCAAAATTCCTCAAAAATCGTCACAATTTCCATTTATGTGGAAACAAATTCCGCCAAAAAATCTCAAAAAATTCCACATTTCAAAAATTAGGATTTCGAAAATCCTCAAAAGCCGTTTTGCCTTAGAAAGAACCCAAATTCCTGAAAGTGGCTTAAGCATCCTTAGAGCTAGCCGCTTTAAGCCGCCAAGGTCATGACCTTGAAAATTAGGATGCCATGGCAGCCATATTGGATGATGACGTCACCGTTGCAATTTTCGTTACGGTCGTCATCTTTAAAATCTTCATTTACTATCCGATTTTAATGAATTTTTTTTTTTAATTTATTAAAAAATTCAAATAATAAAATTTTAATAAAAAATATTTAAAAATCATACATTAACGACACGGAGCTCGGAGTCCGCGGTTCGAACCCGACGAGTGCAAAAAAAATTAAAAATGACGACAGATCCTTCCCCCTAGGTGGCTGCTGGCAGACTGACCCCCACCACTTTTACCAATGCACATATACCATCAGGTAGTATGACGTCATGTCCGCCATCTTGTCTTCGATGCTGGAAGTCAACATCATTGTATCGTCGGCTAGAGTGCGCTGACACCATGCTAGTTTAATTCTTACCCACTAGAGTGCAGTAATCATTTATTACTAAGGTGTCCGCCATATTGAAATTTGGACGCCATCTTGAAAATCCGTATTTATTTAGCTAGAAATTCGGGAAAAATTCCAAAATTTATTAAATAAATTTGCAATCAATATACTGATTGGCCCGGTCAGTTCCTATCCTTGGTTCGATACTCGATCGATGCAATATATTTTTATTTTATGTAAAAAATAATAATTTCAATAAAACATGTTCAAAATTCTTAAAGAGACTTTAAATCCTCTAAGAAAGGCATTCTCTGTATGTTTCCTTCTGGGAATATATGAAAGTTTGAAACTGCCTGGTAATGCTTCCAGTTTGATTAGCAATGAGTGTTGGTCTATGCCTTAAGCTTTATTAAAATTTTAATGTTTGAATTGTAAGTGTATGAAATCTGCTACAAGTAGTTTTATAATCTTTGGAATTTGGAGCACCATAATGTTAGGGGCCATAAAGCATCGTAATGTTAGGGGGGCATAACATACCATTGTTAATTGAACGTAAACACCAGCGATTCTATGCCGCATCCGTCTTTTGATTAAACTTGAATAAGGATAGGTTGTTTGTTCTCTGACATGTAAAGTGCTTGCTGTCTATTTTAGGTAAACAAAGTCTTCCGAATGTCAGAATTGATCATTTTTCCTGAATTACTAAATCCCTCTTTACAAAAATTATGAACCATAACTTTTTGTTGACTCATTTAATTTGAAAAAAATCTCCAATATTGCTGGCAAATAGATTGGGATGTTCTTGTTCTGTGCAAAAGAGAGTTATTTACTCATAAAGGTCAAACACATTTGTAAAGTTTTGCAGTTTAAATCATTTAAATTATTTTAACGAAGTATGTGGCATTAATAATTTGATACTTTTTAAATAGTAATTTTCATATAAAATCAAATATATATATATATATAGAAATACTTTTACTTTATGTAATGAAACTAGGTTTTCCTTTCTTATCAGCATTTTAAAAAAAAATTGAGCATCTCTGTGTTACATAGCTACGTGGGGCAGGGTGACACTGTAGTATTCCCATGGAGTTAGGAATCGTCAGGAGACGGCATTTTATGACATTGAAGTCACTTTTATACCTCGCCATTGCCATATTGTTCTGCCCAGAACATTGCAGAAATAGTGTTTGACTACGTCTGATGATTGTTAGCAAGTGTGAATTAGCATTTCCATCGTTGAAACCAGTCACTTATGTAAAAAACAGGTTCTTTAAAACTGTTTCCACATTGCAAATGCTAACTTCAGACAGTGTTTTGGGTCAAACCAACATGGCACAGACTATAATCTGAACATTGGTGCATGGTTGCCACTTCTCAAATAAGATGGTAAGGAAATTTTTGGGGTACTCTGATATTTGAAACACGCGTATTCATGTGTAAAAATAGACCTTTATTTACTAGTGTGTGTCCATGTCTTTAAGGGATTCTAAGATTTATTTAATGGGTTTATGGTACTCAAAAGATGATATTTAAACCTTTTGGAAATGTCTGTACTAATTGACACAATTCTAATGCTAACACCGGATCCAACCTCAAAGTTGAGAGTTTAGAGTTGGGAATTATGAGTTGCGAAAGAATACAAATGCATGCAAAAGTATGTAAATGTTTACAAATGCATGCAAAAGTATGTAAATATTTACAAATGTATGCAAAAGTATACAAAATCTGTGCTGCTCTGCTATCTGTAACTGGCTGTAAAGATGTTTAAAATCAAATTTTTTTTTAAATCCCAGCGCATCGAACATACGTTACACACATTATACATGTTAACACTGGTACCGAATCACATCCGGTACCCTGTGATTCTCATATTACTCTACCGGGCTGTGAAAAGGTTTCACTTGAAAAAGGGCTTCACCTTGTAAGCATGTAACCATGCAGAAGTGGGCCATCCCATGTTTATAACACTGGACGCCTAATGACAGTCTACCATGGTTTAGCAAAGTCACTCAGGCAAATGTTTATGTTATTGATTGCTAGAGGCACGCCTGACTCCAGTCCACATATGGCTGTGTGTACATGTCTAATCACCCCCACTGTAGATAGAGACAAGTTAGTTTTATTTTTTAACCAATTTTGTTTTTAAAACAGGAGATATCAGCGCTATTGTTTTTATTTTTTATGAATTTTGTTTATTCATAATGATATATTATTGAACATACATGGCACATAAATGTTTTATGATGCATATTTCACCAAAACAGTGTCATCTGACTGACAGACGATGCACTCGGAACAATAAAAATTTATCTGCAAGTACTTATTTGAAAAACGTACCAACATCGTAAAGTAAAAATGAGTTACTTATCAGTTGTAAGATCAAAAAAGAGCAAAATAAATTTTCCCGCTCTATTTAGTACATTTTTGTAAAAACTTCACACAGAATACATTACATTAATTTAATTTTAATATATTAAATATTATGTTTTTGTGATTTGAGTTAAGATTTGATTAAAATTGCAGATAAATTTAATGATAGTACAAATTTGAATTATGGTGATTTATTGTGTATTTACTTACATTTGGTGTTTAGTAATGTAGTGACATGTTTTTCTGTTCCTATAGATGAAGCATTTAGCTAAAAATATACCGGGTTAAACATAAATAAATGATGGGATCTCAAAAGTTCATAATTTCAAAACTATTACTCATAACATAATGAGTGATCCTCAAGAATAAAAAAATAAAAAATTCCCAGTTTTTTAAACATCGCTCAATACTTGGCTGGACTCCCTTTATTAGAGATTCAAAATGGCGACAATGACAGATACAAGTTGTCGTGCATTAGAGTACGTAAGGGTTTGTTATCCTTTATTTCTGTGAAGCGTACATTCATAAATTGCTATGGAAAGGAAGCATCAAGCCATGAGAGAATATTTTAAGGTGGTATAGACAATTTAAAGAACCGGTTGCTTGTGCAAAGACACAAGTGGAAGAAGTGAGGTAAACATATTTTCCATGTCCACTGATGTTGACTGTACCAGAAGCTCATGAATTTGGGAAACTGTAACAGTCCTCGGAAAACAATAACAGAAAATTTTACGATAAGAATTTAAGTTCAGCTTGTAGGTATCACTTACAATTATTACAAAATTTAATACCAGAAGAAAAAAAATTAGTTTATTATCCTTTAGCAATTTCATGCAAGAAGGATTGGAATTTGAATATTTCACTAATAAACTGATATTCTCCGATAAAGCAACATTTCATTGAACAGGAAAGAGAAATTGTTACAATGTTGGAGAGTGGGTCCATACATTTCCCCATGAAATTGTGGAGTTGGAGAAAGATTCAACAAAAGTGAAATTTTTTTTTGCAATATCGCAAAATAAATTGCAGGGTCAATTTTTGGCCAGTGTAAACGGTAAATAAACTAGTATCTAGTAATTATCTAGACATATTATAAATATATTTACTTCCACAATTGAGAGGGAACGAATTTTGTGTTTCAACAAGATGGAGCTCTACACAGTTGTGCTCTAGATGTTCCTAGTTAAGTAAACAAGGAGTTTCCAACACGCAGGATTGGACTTGCATGTGACGATGATGTGCCATTATTTATATTACAAGATCCCCTTACATCTTGTGATTTCTTTTAATGGGGTTACATCAAAAATCTTGGTTATAAACCAACATTTGCCAAAAAAAAAAAAAAAACCTTTGTGAACTTAAAGAACTTATCCGTGCTGCATTAAGAACTGTTGATAGTTAGAGACAGGAAAAATTAGCAGAATCATTTCGTGATAGGCTGAAATTCAAACATGTGTACAATTCTGCTGGTTTTGCTATTGGCTCGCAGTTCAACTGGAGCTCTCTGGGCCAATGAGAGACCATCGGCCAAAGAAGCGTCGTAATCACAAGTTACCCAGTGGAGACGACTCACAATTTAGCACCCAATGAACACGCGTGTTTACTTGAGAAGTGCAGAGGATAATGGAGGCTATCCTAGAGGTCATTGAATCCGCTAATTTTTCAGGTCCCTATTGATAATGAAATACTGCAGAAAATGTGGAATGAACTTGATTACAGATTAGATGATTGTCATGTTATGAAAGATTCACACATTAAACATTTGTAACTTATCTCCGATTATGTTATGTGGAATTGAGGTTATTTTTAAAAATATGAATATTTCTTTAACTGGTCATTCATTTTATGCTACCTATTGCTATAACCAGTGGCGTAGCCAGAGGGGGGGGGGGGTTTGGGGGTTCAACCCCCCCCCCCCCCTTTAGCACCAAATCTTTAATTAATTTCTTATTCATCACTCAAACAAATTTCATATTAAAATTAATAAAATTTTTACCATTACAATATTTAAATTTAAGAACCGAAAACTGCTAAAATAGCACTATTTTACACCTTAAAATCCAAATTTTCCGGGGGGAGGAACCCCGGACCCCCCAGTTTAATACGGAGGGGCCATGCTTCTTAACACCCCCCATAGACAAATCCTGGCTACGCCACTGGCTATAACAACAAATCTGTAGTAGCACTGGAAAGTCCCCACTGCACCAGAAAGTTTTCTTTCATCCCCCTAATAGGGATGCTTGACAGCCATTTATAATTGTAGAAAGGGGTTAAGGCATGAAAAAGTTATCAGGGTAAGAGGAGATCTTGGTCCCCTCTTAGAAATTTTTGTTCTTGTAAGCAATTTTATTTTTGAATGAGGAAAATTTAAATGGGTTATGGTTAATTAAACATTAAGCCATTGTAATTAAAGTGAAAATACTTTATACAAAAATACACTAATACAATAGTAAACTAATTGTTATATAAAAATTATTTTTAAAAAACATTATACTTGTTTTATACTCATGATACACACTACTAATCTTGAGGCATTTAGATGGCCTTTGTAAAATGTTGAGAAGGGGTGTCTACTCTGCCTTTCTAATTGTTACATCAATAATAATATATGTAATTATGTTTATTTTAATGGTTAGCACTAAAATTAAATTTTTAACCTTTTAACATTTGGGGCATTTAGATAGTATAATAATGTGAACATATAATTCGTTCCTTTCACTTTATAAGGAAACTGTGTCTAGTAACAAAAGATTAACGAAACAGCGTCGTGCTTTGTTACGAATGCGTAACATGTGTATCATGACTGATTCAAAACTGAAACACTTAGTATCATAATTAACGAATTTGCATGACATTCGAACAAAGCGCCACCCTACAGAGCTTGTGTAGCATGAGTAACGGAATGGTGCGTCACGTCAGAATCCATGTCGGAGCTGCCTCGCATCTCGTGACGCACTGGAACTAGAGCTGTAGCAAACCGTGTGTATTCGCCATTCGGTACTGAGTAATGGGTGCGCCATCTAGTACCGAGTAACGAAACATTACACACAAATGCATTTCGTTACTCGCATTTTTCGTACTATGGGATTTATCGTTAGAATGTTGTTTAAATTTTATTGTCAATAAATAACTTTCGACACCTATTTCTTGCTTTTTCATTACAAGCGACGCATAATGGATTGCGATGTTATTGTGATATAAAATTAAATCACGGTTAAAATTTTCAAAATAATAAATCCCTTACAAATTTAGTAGTGTCCATAAACAGTTCACTTGCAGTTCTACACTTTACCTATTAAATCATATTAAATTTAGAATGACTTAAACACAAGTCTAGTTCAAAATACGGAATGCGACGTCATACTGTACACGTACGCAATACGATTTTTTTTCTCGATTCGTTGCTCTAACTTAACATAGCATGTTATGACATGAGGTGTCAGAAGTAACGAGTAACGTAACCTAATAATCTCTTTTGTCTATGAACGTAACCAGGGGCGCAACAACAAGGGGGGGGGGCAAGGGTATTTTGCCCCCCCCCCTGAAACCTTGAAGTGGGGGCAAACTGGGGCAAATAAAGTGCTGTGTAATCAATTGTTAGATAATAAAACTGCTTAAATAGCACCATTTTCCACCTTGAAATACAAATTTTCCCGGGGGGGGGGGGACCCCCGGACCTCCCGCTTCAATAGGGGGGGGGGGGATCGATGATTCTTTATAAAAATATATATTGCCCCCCTTTTGGAAATTTAGTTGTTGCGCCCCTGAACGTAACGATACGATAGTAACGAGTACTAATTGTTATAGTAACGAATACATACGGCCCATACGGGTACGCTTTTTTTTCGTTACTTTTACACCTCTACTCGAGAGCGAGACGCACTGGAACCTAGCGCCGTGGAGAGCGGAGGAACTGCGGTGAGTGACAGCGCCAGCTGGAGCGGTGGCGGACATTGAAACTACGTGCTGCCGAACAAGGGACGGTGGCAGGCAACAATGGAGTAGGCTAGTGCTCTTGCAATGCCAGATGGGAGTGAAGTGAGTGTTTGGATGATGTCTGGTGGTGTGGCGAAAATCGTGAACAGCTGATTGTTAGTTTAGTGCGGTTACGTGTGTCCTAAATGCATCGAAAATGCCAGTGCGAAAGTACAGAAGAGACACCAGTGAGGTTAGCTGCTGCCTGAAGTATGTCATATTTGGATTTAATGTCTTGTTTTGGGTGAGTACAAAGGTTTTATCTGCTTTATTGTCACGGCAATGGATTGGTATGTTTTCTTTTATTCTTCTGTAATTGTAACAGTACGAGTGTTGTACCATATTCGCGAAAATATTTGTTTGTGATGTTTACATTACGGTGCATACATATGTATGCAGATGATGGAGGTCGTATCTATAACACTCCCCTGTAGGATGGTAGCTCTCATGACGTCATTTCTTAATAGGTTATAAATGTACTACTATTCAATTAGTTCCAACGTTCTAGTTCTGACATTTCTAAGTGATACCATTCATGAATGATACAAAAATAATTTTTAAAAGGCATACCAGTAAACCCACATACATAAATTATGTTTTCCTATGTATCACCGCTGGAGTATTTTTTTTTTTTTTATGGTTCTTTGATGCAAGCCAAGGTTCGATCTATTAAATTTTATAGTTTAGTAGTATTACTGTTGTCTGTATAACCTATTATGGTTATTTATCGTTTGATACTAAAATGGCTGCATAATGAGAAAAGAAACAATAACTTGTTAAGTTATTTTCACGAGTAGCTTCTTGATGTTTTTTCGTACAGGGTTTTTAATTCATCTTTTCTCCCTCTTAAAATCTCATAATTTTTTTGGAAGGTGTTAGAGAAACAAATATGTACCTAATTAAAACCCATATTTTTAATTTGTATGCAATTTGAACAATGTCATTTGAGCTATGACGGAATTTACCCTATCAATATTGCATTTTGTGCTATGTTCAAGCCATCTTTTAACTTACGCATAAATTGGAGCAATATTAAATTTAGATTTATCGCCATATCGTCCCCATTTATATTGGATACATAATTTAGTGTTGCATACTACATTTAAATAATATGTTAAAAGTATTGTTACGTCCAAGAAGAAAAGTTTCCGTCCTCTTAGGAATGCGACGGAAGGTATCTCGCGCCGCGCGGTTGTGGCAATGACAGTTGACAAAGGAAGTCACTGAGGCGCTCAGTGGAACGTCCTCGTAACGTGGCTTGCAGCCCGTTTGTCCCGAGCCGAACATGGCCTTGACCTGGTCGCGAAACAATGGCGGAAAATGCGCTCAGTTAGTTGCCGTAGGAACGCAACGCCTCTGAGGATAACTTTTGGCTATTGTGATTTTGAACGCGGCTTGCTCCCACGCCCAATTTCACTGCTTGCCATAACGCAAGTATGCTTGTCCGCAATCAACTGTGTAAATTGTTCCTCTTGCCTCTTCTCCCTTATCTTTAATCTTTATCGAAAGCCTAAAATTGGCTTGTACACATACAGTTGTGACCGTTTAATTAGTCTGCAAATTTTTTCCTTAGATGTCACCCACCTGTTTGCAAGCTGGCCTAAATATGCCTAGTTTTCACGGCAGCCTAATTATATAGCGATTTTGAATGAGAAGGAAATTTGCCTTATAGGTAGGGGCAGGCATTTTTCGCGAAAAGATCTGAACACATATTAGACTTCAATAAGGTATAGTACCCGCACCTATGGTTTCTTCCTTGTGATTGGCGGCCGTCTGCGAGAGAAGTCGTTGCCTTATTTGACCGAGCCACTCAGGACGAGTTTGCTTCCACACTGAATTACTGTGATTGGTGTTGTTACAATCGATATGTACCTGGGAGAAACTCACCCATCACGAAACATAGACGATGCTACAGTGTTTTAACTTTCATCTAGTCTCGAAATCTGGTGGCAGGTATACATATTTGCAGTCTAATAGTTCAGATTTTTTCGCTGAAAATTCCTGCCCCTAATTTTAAGTAGAGACCCGGAAATTTTGTGAATTCGATAATCGTCAGGCTAAAATTCAAAGCCTTATGTTTGTCCTACCAACGTTTGCTTTTACATTTTACATGCTAGAACATTTTTGTTAGGTGGCACTACCTGATTCGCTTTTTTCCTAGCTGGGCATCGTTGGCTCCTGGTCGCAAAGGGGCGTGTCCAAATAACTGCTGTCCAATCATGAACACAGTGCAGGAGTATGCATGTTTGCATTCTATCTTGCTATTTTAATGAATGCGCGAAATTTCCGTACCTCTAATTATAAGCTGCACTTTGACCTGAAATATTAATTAATAAAATATTAAGTAAAATAAATTCTTAAAAAATAAACTTGTAACAGCGGTATGCATACTGAATATAACCAAATTAAGAAAGGTAACAGCGGTATGCATACTAAATATAACCAAATTAAGAAAGAAAACACGAGGACTATTGATTACGGGACTAATTCGTCTAAATAGTTTATTCTCTATGGGTTTAAGGTTTCATTTTTATTTCTTAATTTACATTCATGAATTTTTTCCAAGACAAAAAGTGCAAAACTGCTATGGCTTATGTCCAAATAATTGTATTAAATCAGAAAGAGGAATGTGGTATCGGAACGTTTTCTGACTCAAAACATTATCTTCCTAGGAGCTTGACCTTGTAAAAATAGATTTCCTGTCCCTAATCATCGATTGGGACGCTCAAACTACCTTTTTGCCACTTATAACTAGAGACCGGAAAAAATCGCGGATTAATTTCGCGATAGACTTGAATCCAAACTAGTTCAGCTTCATGCTGCTCCGGTGATTGGACTACAGTTTACCTGAATGACTCTAAGCCAAAGAAAAATCCTTAACAAAAGAAACAACGAATCACAAGCATTTCAGTTGACAGGTGTAACGGGTTGGTAGCCAATCAGCGCGTGTTATATGCACAAGTACATAGATGATTGTGGAGTCTATCCTAGAGGTCATTGACCCTGCGAATTTTTCCAGTCCCTACTTGTAACGAAGTCGGAAAGAGAACTAGCACCCCCCCCCTCTTAAGCTGGGTTTCTTTGAAGTTCTTCCCACACGATTGAGAATGACGCAACGTGCAGCAAGTGTGCTCCGGGCCTAAGCGCTACGCTCTGATGACGTCACCGCCGGCGGGCGACGGACCGGGGCCTTCGCCTTGGCTGCCGCGAACAGCGGTCGAGGCCGGCGGCGCACGGGCGCACACGGGGCAGGCGACCAGAACAGCTCAACACTGCTCTCCACCAACATGCCGTAACTTTCGCGCGGGCAGCATCGCTACAAGTCTCCGAGTTGCACTTTGCCATTTGTTTTGATGTTATTGCAGGCCGTTCTACATCCGTTAGGGTTGGAATAACAAAAATGATCAAACAAGTAATGTGTCATTAATAGTTTTTATTACTCTTATCAAATATTTTACGTCCCACAGTATTAATTTGGGAGAAATTTAAATATTTTTTGAATAAATCAAATTTAACGTCTATTCATAGTTTACCTCCGCTTAAAAACGTATATCGATGAATGGAAAAAATGCAGTACATAAGTATAAATGAACGTTGTACTATCTTGGCTACTTACCTCTAGTTATAGTTACCTCTACCTGTAGTTAAAAATATTTATCAGACTGTACCTACTCTGGAACAAAGACTGAAGAGCTAAATGGCCACAAAATCGCCTCTAGTTTTATTTTATGCTTTATTTTTTAGAGAGCTTAATAAAACTCTCGCGATGAAATAACGCGTGTCCGCTAACGATCCTGACAAACTATACCGTGTGCTGATCATTTTATACTGTCGAACCAAAAGTTTAGTTTTTCGTACGAGATAAAAAAAAAAGACTTCTCACTACGCTTGCAGATACTAACACTCACCAGAAGCAGCGCATTTTGGCTCTGCGGTAGTATCTGCTACTGCGTTCGCGAGATCACAGCACAGGCTCTGTTTCAGCCCTCGCAAATAAGGAGCGGGTTTTCCGCAAATTGGGTGTCCATCCATGCGAATTTCAAAATTAATCGAAATCTATTTTTACAAGGTCAAGCTCCTAGGAAGATAATGTTTTGAGTCAGAAAACGTTCCGATACCACATTCCTCTTTCTGATTTAATACAATTATTTGGACATAAGCCATAGCAGTTTTGCACTTTTTGTCTTGGAAAAAATTCATGAATGTAAATTAAGAAATAAAAATGAAACCTTAAACCCATAGAGAATAAACTATTTAGACGAATTAGTCCCGTAATCAATAGTCCTCGTGTTTTCTTTCTTAATTTGGTTATATTTAGTATGCATACCGCTGTTACCTTTCTTAATTTGGTTATATTCAGTATGCATACCGCTGTTACAAGTTTATTTTTTAAGAATTTATTTTACTTAATATTTTATTAATTAATATTTTCAGGTCAAAGTGCAGCTTATAATTAGAGGTACGGAAATTTCGCGCATTCATTAAAATAGCAAGATAGAATGCAAACATGCATACTCCTGCACTGTGTTCATGATTGGACAGCAGTTATTTGGACACGCCCCTTTGCGACCAGGAGCCAACGATGCCCAGCTAGGAAAAAAGCGAATCAGGTAGTGCCACCTAACAAAAATGTTCTAGCATGTAAAATGTAAAAGCAAACGTTGGTAGGACAAACATAAGGCTTTGAATTTTAGCCTGACGATTATCGAATTCACAAAATTTCCGGGTCTTTACTTAAAATTAGGGGCAGGAATTTTCAGCGAAAAAATCTGAACTATTAGACTGCAAATATGTATACCTGCCACCAGATTTCGAGACTAGATGAAAGTTAAAACACTGTAGCATCGTCTATGTTTCGTGATGGGTGAGTTTCTCCCAGGTACATATCGATTGTAACAACACCAATCACAGTAATTCAGTGTGGAAGCAAACTCGTCCTGAGTGGCTCGGTCAAATAAGGCAACGACTTCTCTCGCAGACGGCCGCCAATCACAAGGAAGAAACCATAGGTGCGGGTACTATACCTTATTGAAGTCTAATATGTGTTCAGATCTTTTCGCGAAAAATGCCTGCCCCTACCTATAAGGCAAATTTCCTTCTCATTCAAAATCGCTATATAATTAGGCTGCCGTGAAAACTAGGCATATTTAGGCCAGCTTGCAAACAGGTGGGTGACATCTAAGGAAAAAATTTGCAGACTAATTAAACGGTCACAACTGTATGTGTACAAGCCAATTTTAGGCTTTCGATAAAGATTAAAGATAAGGGAGAAGAGGCAAGAGGAACAATTTACACAGTTGATTGCGGACAAGCATACTTGCGTTATGGCAAGCAGTGAAATTGGGCGTGGGAGCAAGCCGCGTTCAAAATCACAATAGCCAAAAGTTATCCTCAGAGGCGTTGCGTTCCTACGGCAACTAACTGAGCGCATTTTCCGCCATTGTTTCGCGACCAGGTCAAGGCCATGTTCGGCTCGGGACAAACGGGCTGCAAGCCACGTTACGAGGACGTTCCACTGAGCGCCTCAGTGACTTCCTTTGTCAACTGTCATTGCCACAACCGCGCGGCGCGAGATACCTTCCGTCGCATTCCTAAGAGGACGGAAACTTTTCTTCTTGGACGTAACAATACTTTTAACATATTATTTAAATGTAGTATGCAACACTAAATTATGTATCCAATATAAATGGGGACGATATGGCGATAAATCTAAATTTAATATTGCTCCAATTTATGCGTAAGTTAAAAGATGGCTTGAACATAGCACAAAATGCAATATTGATAGGGTAAATTCCGTCATAGCTCAAATGACATTGTTCAAATTGCATACAAATTAAAAATATGGGTTTTAATTAGGTACATATTTGTTTCTCTAACACCTTCCAAAAAAATTATGAGATTTTAAGAGGGAGAAAAGATGAATTAAAAACCCTGTACGAAAAAACATCAAGAAGCTACTCGTGAAAATAACTTAACAAGTTATTGTTTCTTTTCTCATTATGCAGCCATTTTAGTATCAAACGATAAATAACCATAATAGGTTATACAGACAACAGTAATACTACTAAACTATAAAATTTAATAGATCGAACCTTGGCTTGCATCAAAGAACCATAAAAAAAAAAAAAAAATACTCCAGCGGTGATACATAGGAAAACATAATTTATGTATGTGGGTTTACTGGTATGCCTTTTAAAAATTATTTTTGTATCATTCATGAATGGTATCACTTAGAAATGTCAGAACTAGAACGTTGGAACTAATTGAATAGTAGTACATTTATAACCTATTAAGAAATGACGTCATGAGAGCTACCATCCTACAGGGGAGTGTTATAGATACGACCTCCATCATCTGCATACATATGTATGCACCGTAATGTAAACATCACAAACAAATATTTTCGCGAATATGGTACAACACTCGTACTGTTACAATTACAGAAGAATAAAAGAAAACATACCAATCCATTGCCGTGACAATAAAGCAGATAAAACCTTTGTACTCACCCAAAACAAGACATTAAATCCAAATATGACATACTTCAGGCAGCAGCTAACCTCACTGGTGTCTCTTCTGTACTTTCGCACTGGCATTTTCGATGCATTTAGGACACACGTAACCGCACTAAACTAACAATCAGCTGTTCACGATTTTCGCCACACCACCAGACATCATCCAAACACTCACTTCACTCCCATCTGGCATCGCAAGAGCACTAGCCTACTCCATTGTTGCCTGCCACCGTCCCTTGTTCGGCAGCACGTAGTTTCAATGTCCGCCACCGCTCCAGCTGGCGCTGTCACTCACCGCAGTTCCTCCGCTCTCCACGGCGCTAGGTTCCAGTGCGTCTCGCTCTCGAGTAGAGGTGTAAAAGTAACGAAAAAAAGCGTACCCGCATGGGCCGTATGTATTCGTTACTATAACAATTAGTACTCGTTACTATCGTATCGTTACGTTCAGGGGCGCAACAACAAATTTACAAAAGGGGGGCAATATATATTTTTATAAAGAATCATCGATCCCCCCCCCCCCCCCTATTGAAGCGGGTGGTCCGGGGGTCCCCCCCCCCGGGAAAATTTGTATTTCAAGGTGGAAAATGGTGCTATTTAAGCAGTTTTATTATCTAACAATTGATTACACAGCACTTTATTGCCCCAGTTTGCCACCACTTCAAGGTTTCTGGGGGGGGGGGGGGGGGCAAAATACCTTTGCCCCCCCCTTGTTGTTGCGCCCCTGGTTACGTTCATAGACAAAAGAGATTATTAGGTTACGTTACTCGTTACTTCTGACACCTCATGTCATAACATGCTATGTTAAGTTAGAGCAACGAATCGAGAAAAAAAATCGTATTGCGTACGTGTACAGTACGACGTCGCATTCCGTATTTTGAACCAGACTTGTGTTTAAGTCATTCTAAATTTAATATGATTTAATAGGTAAAGTGTAGAACTGCAAGTGAACTGTTTATGGACACTACTAAATTTGTAAGGGATTTATTATTTTGAAAATTTTAACCGTGATCTTATTTTATATCACAATAACATCGCAATCCATTATGCGTCGCTTGTAATGAAAAAGCAAGAAATAGGTGTCGAAAGTTATTTATTGACAATAAAATTTAAACAACATTCTAACGATAAATCCCATAGTACGAAAAATGCGAGTAACGAAATGCATTTGTGTGTAATGTTTCGTTACTCGGTACTAGATGGCGCACCCATTACTCAGTACCGAATGGCGAATACACACGGTTTGCTACAGCTCTAGTTCCAGTGCGTCACGAGATGCGAGGCAGCTCCGACATGGATTCTGACGTGACGCACCATTCCGTTACTCATGCTACACAAGCTCTGTAGGGTGGCGCTTTGTTCGAATGTCATGCAAATTCGTTAATTATGATACCAAGTGTTTCAGTTTTGAATCAGTCATGATACACATGTTACGCATTCGTAACAAAGCACGACGCTGTTTCGTTAATCTTTTGTTACTAGACACAGTTTCCTTATAAAGTGAAAGGAACGAATTATATGTTCACATTATTATACTATCTAAATGCCCCAAATGTTAAAAGGTTAAAAATTTAATTTTAGTGCTAACCATTAAAATAAACATAATTACATATATTATTATTGATGTAACAATTAGAAAGGCAGAGTAGACACCCCTTCTCAACATTTTACAAAGGCCATCTAAATGCCTCAAGATTAGTAGTGTGTATCATGAGTATAAAACAAGTATAATGTTTTTTAAAAATAATTTATATATAACAATTAGTTTACTATTATATTAGTGTATTTTTGTATAAAGTATTTTCACTTTAATTACAATGGCTTAATGTTTAATTAACCATAACCCATTTAAATTTTCCTCATTCAAAAATAAAATTGCTTACAAGAACAAAAATTTCTAAGAGGGGACCAAGATCTCCTCTTACCCTGATAACTTTTTCATGCCTTAACCCCTTTCTACAATTATAAATGGCTGTCAAGCATCCCTATTAGGGGGATGAAAGAAAACTTTCTGGTGCAGTGGGGACTTTCCAGTGCTACTACAGATTTGTTGTTATAGCCAGTGGCGTAGCCAGGATTTGTCTATGGGGGGTGTTAAGAAGCATGGCCCCTCCGTATTAAACTGGGGGGTCCGGGGTTCCTCCCCCCGGAAAATTTGGATTTTAAGGTGTAAAATAGTGCTATTTTAGCAGTTTTCGGTTCTTAAATTTAAATATTGTAATGGTAAAAATTTTATTAATTTTAATATGAAATTTGTTTGAGTGATGAATAAGAAATTAATTAAAGATTTGGTGCTAAAGGGGGGGGGGGGGGGGGTTGAACCACCAAACCCCCCCCCCCCCCTCTGGCTACGCCCCTGGTTATAGCAATAGGTAGCATAAATGAATGACCAGTTAAAGAAATAATTATATTTTTAAAAATTACCTCAATTCCACATAACATAATCAGATATAAGTTACAAATGTTTAATGTGTGAATCTTTCATAACATGACAAACATCTAATCTGTAATCAAGTTCATTCCACATTTCCTGCAGTATTTCATTATCAATAGGGACCGGAAAAATTAGCGGATTCAATGACCTCTAGGATAGCCTCCATTATCCTCTGCACTTCTCAAGTAAACACGCGTGTTCATTGGGTGCTAAATTGTGAGGCGTCTCCACTGGGTAACTTGTGATTACGACGCTTCTTTGGCCGATGGTCTCTCATTGGCCCAGAGAGCTCCAGTTGAACTGCGAGTTAATAGCACAACCAGCAGAATTGTACACATGTTTGAATTTCAGCCTATCACGAAATGATCCTGTCTCTAACTATCAACAGTTCTTAATGCAGCACGGATAAGTTCTTTAAGTTCACAAAGGTTTTTTTTTTTTTTTTTGGCAAATGTTGGTTTATAACCAAGATTTTTGATGTAACCCCATTAAAAGAAATCACAAGATGTAAGGGGATCTTGTAATATAAATAATGGCACATCATCGTCACATGCAAGTCCAATCCTGCGTGTTGGAAACTCCTTGTTTACTTAACTAGGAACATCTAGAGCACAACTGTGTAGAGCTCCATCTTGTTGAAACACAAAATTCGTTCCCTCTCAGTTGTGGAAGTAAATATATTTATAATATGTCTAGATAATTACTAGATACTAGTTTATTTACCGTTTACACTGGCCAAAAATTGACCCTGCAATTTATTTTGCGATATTGCAAAAAAAAATTTCACTTTTGTTGAATCTTTCTCCAACTCCACAATTTCATGGGGAAATGTATGGACCCACTCTCCAACATTGTAACAATTTCTCTTTCCTGTTCAATGAAATGTTGCTTTATCGGAGAATATCAGTTTATTAGTGAAATATTCAAATTCCAATCCTTCTTGCATGAAATTGCTAAAGGATAATAAACTAATTTTTTTTCTTCTGGTATTAAATTTTGTAATAATTGTAAGTGATACCTACAAGCTGAACTTAAATTCTTATCGTAAAATTTTCTGTTATTGTTTTCCGAGGACTGTTACAGTTTCCCAAATTCATGAGCTTCTGGTACAGTCAACATCAGTGGACATGGAAAATATGTTTACCTCACTTCTTCCACTTGTGTCTTTGCACAAGCAACCGGTTCTTTAAATTGTCTATACCACCTTAAAATATTCTCTCATGGCTTGATGCTTCCTTTCCATAGCAATTTATGAATGTACGCTTCACAGAAATAAAGGATAACAAACCCTTACGTACTCTAATGCACGACAACTTGTATCTGTCATTGTCGCCATTTTGAATCTCTAATAAAGGGAGTCCAGCCAAGTATTGAGCGATGTTTAAAAAACTGGGAATTTTTTATTTTTTTATTCTTGAGGATCACTCATTATGTTATGAGTAATAGTTTTGAAATTATGAACTTTTGAGATCCCATCATTTATTTATGTTTAACCCGGTATATTTTTAGCTAAATGCTTCATCTATAGGAACAGAAAAACATGTCACTACATTACTAAACACCAAATGTAAGTAAATACACAATAAATCACCATAATTCAAATTTGTACTATCATTAAATTTATCTGCAATTTTAATCAAATCTTAACTCAAATCACAAAAACATAATATTTAATATATTAAAATTAAATTAATGTAATGTATTCTGTGTGAAGTTTTTACAAAAATGTACTAAATAGAGCGGAAAAATTTATTTTGCTCTTTTTTGATCTTACAACTGATAAGTAACTCATTTTTACTTTACGATGTTGGTACGTTTTTCAAATAAGTACTTGCAGATAAATTTTTATTGTTCCGAGTGCATCGTCTGTCAGTCAGATGACACTGTTTTGGTGAAATATGCATCATAAAACATTTATGTGCCATGTATGTTCAATAATATATCATTATGAATAAACAAAATTCATAAAAAATAAAAACAATAGCGCTGATATCTCCTGTTTTAAAAACAAAATTGGTTAAAAAATAAAACTAACTTGTCTCTATCTACAGTGGGGGTGATTAGACATGTACACACAGCCATATGTGGACTGGAGTCAGGCGTGCCTCTAGCAATCAATAACATAAACATTTGCCTGAGTGACTTTGCTAAACCATGGTAGACTGTCATTAGGCGTCCAGTGTTATAAACATGGGATGGCCCACTTCTGCATGGTTACATGCTTACAAGGTGAAGCCCTTTTTCAAGTGAAACCTTTTCACAGCCCGGTAGAGTAATATGAGAATCACAGGGTACCGGATGTGATTCGGTACCAGTGTTAACATGTATAATGTGTGTAACGTATGTTCGATGCGCTGGGATTTAAAAAAAATTTGATTTTAAACATCTTTACAGCCAGTTACAGATAGCAGAGCAGCACAGATTTTGTATACTTTTGCATACATTTGTAAATATTTACATACTTTTGCATGCATTTGTAAACATTTACATACTTTTGCATGCATTTGTATTCTTTCGCAACTCATAATTCCCAACTCTAAACTCTCAACTTTGAGGTTGGATCCGGTGTTAGCATTAGAATTGTGTCAATTAGTACAGACATTTCCAAAAGGTTTAAATATCATCTTTTGAGTACCATAAACCCATTAAATAAATCTTAGAATCCCTTAAAGACATGGACACACACTAGTAAATAAAGGTCTATTTTTACACATGAATACGCGTGTTTCAAATATCAGAGTACCCCAAAAATTTCCTTACCATCTTATTTGAGAAGTGGCAACCATGCACCAATGTTCAGATTATAGTCTGTGCCATGTTGGTTTGACCCAAAACACTGTCTGAAGTTAGCATTTGCAATGTGGAAACAGTTTTAAAGAACCTGTTTTTTACATAAGTGACTGGTTTCAACGATGGAAATGCTAATTCACACTTGCTAACAATCATCAGACGTAGTCAAACACTATTTCTGCAATGTTCTGGGCAGAACAATATGGCAATGGCGAGGTATAAAAGTGACTTCAATGTCATAAAATGCCGTCTCCTGACGATTCCTAACTCCATGGGAATACTACAGTGTCACCCTGCCCCACGTAGCTATGTAACACAGAGATGCTCAATTTTTTTTTAAAATGCTGATAAGAAAGGAAAACCTAGTTTCATTACATAAAGTAAAAGTATTTCAATATATATATATATATATTTGATTTTATATGAAAATTACTATTTAAAAAGTATCAAATTATTAATGCCACATACTTCGTTAAAATAATTTAAATGATTTAAACTGCAAAACTTTACAAATGTGTTTGACCTTTATGAGTAAATAACTCTCTTTTGCACAGAACAAGAACATCCCAATCTATTTGCCAGCAATATTGGAGATTTTTTTCAAATTAAATGAGTCAACAAAAAGTTATGGTTCATAATTTTTGTAAAGAGGGATTTAGTAATTCAGGAAAAATGATCAATTCTGACATTCGGAAGACTTTGTTTACCTAAAATAGACAGCAAGCACTTTACATGTCAGAGAACAAACAACCTATCCTTATTCAAGTTTAATCAAAAGACGGATGCGGCATAGAATCGCTGGTGTTTACGTTCAATTAACAATGGTATGTTATGCCCCCCTAACATTACGATGCTTTATGGCCCCTAACATTATGGTGCTCCAAATTCCAAAGATTATAAAACTACTTGTAGCAGATTTCATACACTTACAATTCAAACATTAAAATTTTAATAAAGCTTAAGGCATAGACCAACACTCATTGCTAATCAAACTGGAAGCATTACCAGGCAGTTTCAAACTTTCATATATTCCCAGAAGGAAACATACAGAGAATGCCTTTCTTAGAGGATTTAAAGTCTCTTTAAGAATTTTGAACATGATTTATTGAAATTATTATTTTTTACATAAAATAAAAATATATTGCATCGATCGAGTATCGAACCAAGGATAGGAACTGACCGGGCCAATCAGTATATTGATTGCAAATTTATTTAATAAATTTTGGAATTTTTCCCGAATTTCTAGCTAAATAAATACGGATTTTCAAGATGGCGTCCAAATTTCAATATGGCGGACACCTTAGTAATAAATGATTACTGCACTCTAGTGGGTAAGAATTAAACTAGCATGGTGTCAGCGCACTCTAGCCGACGATACAATGATGTTGACTTCCAGCATCGAAGACAAGATGGCGGACATGACGTCATACTACCTGATGGTATATGTGCATTGGTAAAAGTGGTGGGGGTCAGTCTGCCAGCAGCCACCTAGGGGGAAGGATCTGTCGTCATTTTTAATTTTTTTTGCACTCGTCGGGTTCGAACCGCGGACTCCGAGCTCCGTGTCGTTAATGTATGATTTTTAAATATTTTTTATTAAAATTTTATTATTTGAATTTTTTAATAAATTAAAAAAAAAAATTCATTAAAATCGGATAGTAAATGAAGATTTTAAAGATGACGACCGTAACGAAAATTGCAACGGTGACGTCATCATCCAATATGGCTGCCATGGCATCCTAATTTTCAAGGTCATGACCTTGGCGGCTTAAAGCGGCTAGCTCTAAGGATGCTTAAGCCACTTTCAGGAATTTGGGTTCTTTCTAAGGCAAAACGGCTTTTGAGGATTTTCGAAATCCTAATTTTTGAAATGTGGAATTTTTTGAGATTTTTTGGCGGAATTTGTTTCCACATAAATGGAAATTGTGACGATTTTTGAGGAATTTTGGGTAAATTTTGCCCAATTTTGGACGATTTTGACACATTTTGAAGGTCAAATGTCAAGGTCAAATTTCAAGGTCACAACCATCCAAGATGGCCGCCGTGACGTCACAATCCAAGATGGCGGTCAGCTCCACAGGCTCCACACCCTGGACCCTGTGCCAGCTCCGTCATTTACATACTACCACTAGGCTTTATACGCCTTGTTGGTTAATTATATTTTTATGCCATTATTTTAATTTATGACAGTTTATACGCATGTTCTACTAACGAAGCATTGAATTTGATATTTGTCACCAAGAATAAACTGCATTAAAACTGCTGTTGGAAAAGAAAATTTTCATATTTAAAACTTTTGACTGAATTACTGCGACGGGATCACTCAATATAAGTACTGTAGTTTTCTTAGCTGAGAAATGCCTACAGATTTCATTCTATGTTGTAACCTTCAAACCATTTACCATGAAAATCTGGAATCAGAAAAGTGAACCTAAGCCTTAAGTCTTGGTGTCATACGCCGAGTAAGTTTTGTCATTTATTGATCATTACATTTTATTATGGAATATTTATATACATTTATTCTATAAGCCATTTTGCATTTATTGAAGGGCCATAAATTTTATTTCCTTACCGGATATTTACGAACAGTTATTTAAGAAGTGTTAAATGTTACGCAAGTAATCATAATTAAGAACACATGCATGAGTTTTACCGTTACTTGATAATATTTGGTAAATAACCCCTGAATAAATTTAAGACGAAAGTACTGAAAATGCACTAACTTGATAAGTTGACAAGAAAAACCCGTTACATAACAGCAATGATAAAAAATTAAAAAGTGAGATTTAGCTTTAAGAATGGTATTCCAAGGCCTTCGGGTAAGGTAGCGGATAAGCACTGCTTTGTTGGGATGCAACGGTAACTTAACTCGCGGGATGTCTTCCAGAGCGTGTCAAAACCGAATCCCACTAAGGTAAACAGTTCGGTAGCCGTTTTAATAAATTATGCGCATAAGAATCTCCATCTTGTTTAGGTGGTGCTGCAAACGCACGCGCTTATGTAAAACTGTTTGAGTTACTCTTTAATTGTTACCTTGAAGGAAAACCCTACAACGCTTACAAATGATTCTATTAAAATTTATTACTGGGCCATTATTTTATTGACATACTGTATTTTGTGGCAGGAAAGATTTTGTAGACCAACAAAATAAGTTTCAACTTAACTATATATTTTGTTAGATCTAAAAAATAAGTTTTACTACACTTGAAATCTTGTGCAGCCAACAAAATATTTTGCTACAGAGTGTTAAATTTTTATTTCACAATATTCAAACAATAATTTGTTTGTATCAAACAAAACCTTTTCTCTGTGTACGTAAGAACTGCTTGTATATTGTTTGATCGAAATAACTAAGTTTCCCCTTAAGAGTAAATGCAAAGACTATAATGCAAACAAGATAGTCACTTATACATCTTTGAGTAGTCCTAACTAAGAGAAAACAGGAATATAAGCAATTGTTTTGATGCTTCCTAAGATAATTCCCCCCAGTTTTCATACAATTGCAGGGTCTTAGTATAAAAAAATTGCACACGAAAAAACAATTAACTTAATAACATCCATTTAATTATGTTCCCGTATCCTTCTCTTGGTTGTTGCTTACTAACGACTTCACTTTAAGATGGTTCATCTATTGGTCAAGGGAGGAGAGAATATCTTAAATACCCAAGTTATATATTATTCAATCTCAAAATGGCGCACACATCAGTAGCTAATGCACTAATAGAACCAGTAATACTGAAAGTTAGTGAGGTCTCCTTTTTTAGTCCACGATTAACTAATGACTATAACGGCCTATCATATACCAAGAATAACAATTATTTCGCGTATTCATTCCACTACATCCTTTGGCGGGTTACACGTGATTGGCTAACCATATCTTATGGTTTCTTACAACTGGCTTCAAGGCGTGCCAATAATTTTTGTGAAGCATATGCATTTGTTTTTCAATTATACTTTGTTATCTAATGAATCTGAAAAAAAAAAATTCATTGCTTTACATAAAACCAATGTTACACATATAAAATGATGTTATGAAAGCTGTGGATAAAATAATTACCTACATTCCTGTTTCCTCTTGGTTAGGAGTACTCGCATGAAACTTGTTTCAAACGATGCGTAAGTGGCTGTATCTTGTTAAAATTAAAGTCGGTGCCTTTAATTTCGATCATAAAACTTACAATCAGATCTTGCGTGCCCAGGGAAAAGTTTTGATTATGGCGAAATAAATATTTACTGCTGTAAAAATATATTTATATTTACTTCGCCTAACAAGATTTTACGTGCAACGAAATTGAATTTTTTTTTAGTTCTAGCAAAATAAACGTAACTATTTTTTTTTGGGTCTCCAATATCATTACTACCACAAAATATTTGCTTGAATCAAATTTATATATTTGCTTCATCATATACATAAAATATATTTGTTTTAAGATGACCGATAATGAAAAGAATATTAACATTGTATTTTATATTTATTCAACGTAATTTGACACAAGGAAAAATAAACCAGTATTATAAATAAAATTGGCATGAACGTGTGTGAACTTTGTATTTTATATTTATTTAACGTAATTTGACACAAGTAAAAAGGTACCAGTGTTATAAATGAAATTGGCGCGAATGTGTGTGAACATTGTATTTTATATTTATTTAACGTAATTTTACACAAGGAAAAAGAAACCAGTGTTATAAATGAAATCGGCACGAACGTGTGTGAACATTGTATTTTAATATTTATTTAACGTAATTAGACACAAGTATAAAGAAACCAGTGTTATAAATGAAATTGGCACGAACGTCTGTGAACACTGTATTTTATATTTATCTAACGTAATTTGACACAAGGAAAAGAAACCAGTATTATAAATGAAATTGGCACTAACGTGTGTGAACATTGTATTTTATATTTATTTAACGTAATTTGGCACAAGTAAAAAGAAACTAGTGTAATAAATGGAATTGGCACGAACGTGTGTGGAAACAGAACACTGTATTTTATATTTATTTTAACGTAATTTGACACAAGTAAAAAGAAACCAGTGTTATAAATGAAGATGGCACGAACGTGTGTGAACATTGTATCTTATATTTATTTAACGTAATTTGACACAAGGAAGAAGAAACCAGTGTTACAAATGAAATCGGCACGGACTAGTGTATTGTTTACACATTCATAATTACAAACTGCCGTTTCGTCCCGTGGTGGCTTCTACCCTTCCGGGCCGCTGGGCGGTTGGCATGCGTACCAACCTCGCGCGCGCAGGGGGTAGGCACCCCAGTGTTTTCTTCCACAAGGCTCGCTCCCTCATTCACGTCAGCGCTGATTGCGACGTAATGTACGGCGAAGCCTTCCCCCCTCTCAGCTTCTCCAATAACACGGCCGGGCCCCGGCCCTGTCGCCGACAACAGACAACACCATCCTTCACGGCCGCGCGGACCGATGGCAGCGAACAACCAAACAAATTACGTGTCGCGACAAAGGGACGATAATATTACACCTCCCCTGCGTAATTCTGTTTGTATCACGTGTTCTCGACAGCACTCAAAGCGGACACGGAGCGAACACAGCGCTGCGTACATTTTCCATGCCATTCAATGGATTTTTTTTTACGTCGTTATGCACGGTCACAGTTAAAAAAAAAACACATTTTGTAACATTTTATTTTCACTTTTTTTCCATTCGAATACTTCCAGGATAAAGGCTGAATCATTATTTCGCTACCGATGCGAGCTGGTACGGTAGTGAAATTTAGGACTCGCATTTGAAAAGATCAGGGCTCGAATTTCGTTCCAACCATACTGATTTAGATTTTAAAATGTTTTTATTTTCGGAGTTATTTTAAGAAATTTTCGGGGTGGTACCTCAGTTAAATCCACGACCTATTATTTCCATATTTGTATTTCTAGGATTTATTGATCTCTCAGTAGAAAATGAGTAAAATTCAGATAAAGCAATAACTAAGGGATGCGTAGATACCGCACTTCCCAAACGGGTTTTAATTCTACGTCAGTTCACTAACTGCTGCTGACATCTGTGTTTCCGACAAATAACTTCAATTATATTTGATACATAAATTCGCTATTCAATTGACTTTATTAGTAATGCTAGTACAGTACAATTACAGGTTATGTGTAAGTTACCTGTTTTTAAATTTATATAAAAAGAAAAAAATTGTTCTCAGGTAGTGTTGAGAGTGCGCGTAATGTGCAATTGACGTATCCGCAGCCACAACACCTCACCACACCCAGTTGATACACTATTAGAAATTACAGCAAATATTACGGATTCATCAACGAAGAATTAACCTGAACTAAACGAAATGTTCTTCGTAATCTCAGGTAACAGGATATTCGTAGCAACAAGGCCTGATTACGACTTTGAGACGAGTGTTTCGTTGTAAACAGGGCCAACACAGGCGTGTGAAGAAAAAAATAAATATTTTTGCTGTAGGCTACATACAATAAGTTTCTGAATGTTTTTTTAATAGGCTATAAGATAATTGTTTCATGTTGAAAATGCGTTAACTCAGTACCGTAAAATCTTGAAGATATATCGTAAAGGTTCCTGGACAATTTGTAACCAGCGTTCATCGTAAATTAAAACATTTCAGTCACACTTTGTCAATTCCTAAGATATACCTTTTTTTTTACTGTGGCTAAACTGTTTTTTGGATCTTTTGTGTGGTAATAATCTTACTCTATAATTATAATATTAATTTATAATTAATATTATGATAATTAATAAAAGTTTAAAAAAAGTTTTTACTTTATAGCCAAAGAAAGAGTATGATGTCCGCTAGAATGTAGGTACACATTAACCCACACATACAAGTTTTCATAAACTCCATGTATCATTGAGACATAAATTGTCCATTTTAGGTGACGAATATACTGAAAGGGTTAAGGTGAACATTTTTAACAGTGTAGTGTACCTTAGAAGTGCAGGTGCTACGAAAATGGCTCTAAATAGCAATGAAATTCCAACAATCCCTTCCTGAACATTACACTTACGTAACGCTTTGAGCGTTACCTTTTTTTTTCGTTACGCTCTTTTTGATAAGCTCTGATTACGTCACCGACAGCAAAGAAGTGCTACTTTGAAAAAAATATATAATATTTAAACGACTGTGAAGTATCTATATATTCTTCAAAAGTAACTTGCACTAATCTTATAATAACACTATTGGTGCGTTTGTGTTAAGTGTATGTATATCTGCTCAAATAAGGCCTGTTAAGGGGGAGAGATAGAAACTGAAGGAGGTAATATTGTTTGTAATTATAAGGTTTAATACAAGAATTCTTCTTCCTCGAGGCAGCCGTTATGTGTTGAGAAATGCATGCAGATGATAACATAGTGTCTACTGATAGTAAGTATTATTACAGTTTTAATATTTAATACTAAACATCAGTGACTTCACAGAAGAAACAGATTGCAGTGGCCTGTCACTTTTAACTTAAGGGCACTCCGTTAAGTTGTAACTAAGGCAAAATTGTCAGGGCCTTAAAACCGTTGGAACAAAAATGGCGTTTTTCGGCCGCCAAAAGTTCAGCGACAACACAGGCGGCCTCAGTTACGTCGCGTGTCTCGCTTTATCGTGCCGCGGATTACAAAGTTTGTTGGCACCTACCATTTACTTTAAATTGGGGGGGGGGGGAGGGGAGAGGGGAGAGGATCGGAGGGGATACAGTCACGTGACAAAATCGTGCGACGCCGATTAATCGCGCCACGCGCGGCAGCAGCGAAACGAAAAAATGAGAAAATTCTCGCAAAATGGTCGCGTGGTAATGAATGACTCGCCCTTTTCGGGTCACGCAGCGCCTTTCGCGATTTGACCTGAGACCCGCGTCACCGAGGCGCCAATCAGGAACATTTCTCCAAGGTGAAGGTGACGTCACGCAGTCATCGGTCACAGATGCACGATGTGACGCCGCGGTTCACGCCGCGCCGACTCGCAGCAAAGAAACTGTGACCACGGCGGAGGTTGGGACAGCACCTCTCTGTCTTGCCACGCGAACGAGAAGTCATCACAGCCACCGAGGACATTTATGTTTACGTAAGTTTCTTTTCGAGATTATTTTGATTAGCTCCACATTTTACAATACCATTCCCTTCAATCTCGATGTCTGTTAACACTGTTCAGTTTCACGAAACCACGTCCAAATCACCGGAATCAATCGAAAAAAAAAATTATGATGTGACAGTACACTTAAATACGAGTGGGTTTTAATAAAAAAAATAAAAAAAGGTATTTAATATTTTTAAAAAAATCGAATCACATTAAATTTTTTTACCGGACACTGTACAGGAATAAAATAAAAAAAAACCACGAAATGTGGTTATTTTGTACATTAGGCGACTTAAGATAGAAGGGTAAATAAAATTAAGTATGCTTTTAAAGTTTCATATTGTTTTAGTAAAAAATCAGGGTAACTAGCATCACTAAAAATATGAATTGTAATTTTTTTTATTTTCATTTCCCGGCAATCAATAATTGCGCCTGTTTAAATATTGGCGAGTGATATTACACTTGCGCAATCATAACACGATAATAATTGCATTTATTCTGTTATAAATTTTCTGATCTCGAACAACAAATGTTCATGCCAGTTAATATTCTAACACTTACACAAGTTAAGTTAGCAGTAAGTGTCGTAGATGAGGTTCACTTCTGAAAATCTAAATGAGAGAGTAATTTTAAAATTGGTAAACAGCGACAATTTTTTTCACGCAAAATAAGATTAAGTGTAAATATTGCGAAACTTTTTTGTAGTTATGTATTTCAGTATTGCGTGTGTATGAATCCATATAACTGAAAATCTTTACATGCGGAGACACAAGTTTCCAAAAAATGACAACCTCGGATTCCGAAGAGACATTTATATCTAGACATACTGTGTTCAGTTAGTTCTTATTTTTAATGCCTTTAGTAATATCTGATGTTTTATGTAGACCAATTTAAATTTAGCAGAACTTTGAGCACTGAAATAAGCTAGGACTTAAACGAAAACACGGCGCAAATAACAAAAAAAAAATAATTTATACAACACAATTTTATAAATTAGTATGTGTCGTAAATAGTTAAAATGAAGATTACTTGCAATTGTAATGACCTTCGCCTATCAGTTCATAATGGAAACCACTTTATTACACGAAATTTCTACCAGTGAATTTGTAACTGTGTGTTTATCCTCTGCACTGGTGTCATAAATTCATTACTCATGATGTCAAAACACGAGCAGTAAAATAACAACGATGTTTGCGCCAGATGGTTCACATGTTCACATGTTCACGTGTTTATGAATGGGCACGTAGGTGTTCTGACGTTTGGAAATTGTGACACTTATCAGGTGAAATGTGATTGGATGCGCTTGCGTTACGTTGCTGGCGCAGTAACGAGTTGGTAATAAGTTAAAAGCTTCTCCCGTAGTCGTCCCTACTCTTGCTGCTATTAATGCACGTCTCCTGCACTTCACATACGTAATTCATGACGCTCAAACACTTGAAAGTTATTCAAATTTTCATTACGTAATGTTAGCATAGATGAGTGCGTCCCTGACAATGTGATACTTTGGAAAAAAACAATAAAAAAACTTGGTAATTTATTAAACAATGTTTTGCTATATGTGATATTTTTCAGTCTGCAATCATGAAAACTGACTCCTTTCAAATCAGATTGTCCTTAGTTGTAACATATAGCATTGACTCTAATGAGACCACATTTGGAACATATTGTTTTAGAGAAAAATGTTGAACACTTACAGATAAGGGTTAATATAAATTTATTTATTTATTTGCACCACATTTAAAAATGACTTTGTCGCGTCCACAGCAATAAATATTGTTCATATGTTTTTAGTATTAATGTGATTTCCTCACTGAATTGTGATCTGCAAATATTATATTCAATTTTATATTTTATCGCATTATTATAGTTTTGGAATGACTACATTGCAATGTAGCTACAAATTTAATTCAAACTATGAGGAATACTGTACTTTATACACAACGTAACATTAATATTAATGCGTACTATAATTCATGATGACGTAACAAGTGGTCTCTGTAGAGTTCCGACAATAATTTTAAGGATTTATCTTTGTATAGGATTAATTTTTTTTTTTTTTAGAAAATTTAGAGAAAAGTCAAATCTCCACAAGCGATATATTTTTATTCGGAAAAGTAAACATGTCAGAAGTAAAGAACAGACATCAATAATAACGGTACTTCACGTTTCCTTGAAGTCTTTCGGCGCCAGTGTGTGCCAGCCTCCCCGACTCTGAAGATTCTACACTAAAATGTTGACTGATAGAAGATGCGCACGCACCTCAAGAGGCCTATGTGCTTGGCGGTCAATCGATGGCCACATTTCACTCGAAAACTGCCTAACATTTTAGAAATGCGTCCCTTTAACAAACAAAGTTTAACCATGAAGAGATGAAATTAGATAAAGGGGTAAGTGTAATCACGGCTATGATTATAATTGAAGTACAAATTAAATAGAAAACCATCCCAATTTCCCATTATGATAGCAAAATATTTTTTGTTTGTTATAATAAAGTATGTGTTGTTGTCATCATTGTTTGGATATTATCGCTTTATGGAAACATTTTTATGATCATTCTCAAAGAGTTTCTTAAATTCTATTAAACACAACTTCTAATACAAGCCTTCAAAAACTGCAGTTTTTTATGCTTACCAGAGTGACTCCACCATTGAAACAGACACCTACTAAATAACCTTGTGTTAACTTACCTCAAAACAGTTAATTTTCTGTTTCAGTTGCAAAATCGTAAGTATATTTTGAGAAACATAGGTATATTACTGAAATTGTTAAAGTAACATTTTTGAAGCTTTTTTTAATAATATTTATTATTTCACAGTAAATGTTTACTTTGACATCACGAATCTCACAAACAAATTACAATTCCGTACACTAAAGGTGATAATGCCCCTGATGCGTTGGTCAGTATTACTCTAAGCATTCGCACTTACCCACCTTGAACGTTCTTTAAATCGCGGTACTATTCAATAAATCAAGCTCTAATAAGCTGCAAGATATATTCCCACGCAATAGGACAAGACCACTGCATTATCAGGAGCCGGAAAACAAATGGGTGCGTGTACTTATGCTGGTTAGGAGTTATACTTGCTTGGCGTAGTAAAAAATTAACTTTAACTGTGCGTGCAAATAATTAATAAAATATAATAACAAAAGGACTGGAATGATATTATAAATCCGGTTGGTAAATTATAAATTCAATCTAAATTAAATGTTTTTAAAATAATTACTCAGTATTCAATGTTAACATAAACACATGTATAAAATCATTAAATGTAGTTAGATAATTGATATATATTTTTATTAATATTGAAAACAAATTTGCTGTCAGTTTATTCTAATTTATTAATTTTATTTATTTATCAAATAATAATTTATGATGGAAATAAATAATAAATATGGGAACATAAACTCACATAAATAAATCAAATTGAAAAAGTTAACAAATATAATTACTATCACTAATATTCACAATATATAAATGTTTTAATAATTTAGACCAGTGTTCAATATAATCACTAAATTATAATTTAAAAGATAAAACAATAATTTTTATTTGTATGTAGCCTTATTTATATTGTAATTTTTTTTGCATGTTGCGCGCGCATCGTTAAAAATTTCATTCTTCTCGTCTTTTTTTATAAGGCGCCTAAAGAAGTATACCCTAATCCCACTTATATACCCTTTAAAAAATTTATAAACACAATTTTAACATTAATATTCACAATAAATAAACGTGTATGATGTTTAAATGTGTTTATTAAAATAAATAATGATTTAAATCAAGCACAAGTTATTTGATTTAAAAGCGCATTTAATTTTTATTTTTATGTAGCCCTTTTTTGTATGTAGCCTTTTTTGTATGTAGAAATTTTAAAATCATATAAAAAAAATTTTAGTTCGTGCGTGTACATCGTAAACATTCACTCATCATTTTTTCATAACGCGCCTAAAAAAGTATAACTTCAAAATTTTTTCAAGTTATTTAGACAGTAGCAGATCCCCACGGTGTATCCCACTTTAAATTCTAATCATTCCGTTATAACCTTTTACAACAAACGGTCTATTTAAAAATTAAATGTTCATTTATATTATAAAATAACTATTGGTTTAAAGCTTCTCTGTACACAATGTTAGACGTCGTTTTATGTTCTGGTTGCAAAATATATTAGTTTTCTGGAGTTCCAACTCGTAGTACTTAAACTAATATATAGTTGCCCATGGGAGAAAAAAACATTCCGTAAATCAATGCCAACCAAAGATAATGTTTGTCCCTGAGAGTTATTAATGTTCAGCGCAAATGAAGTTTTTACGGGAAACTGAGGGAGTTAGAAACATATCGGCCAGTCCGTGGGCATCATTGTAATCCTCGGGATGTGCACCAACTGGGTGGCTATGCTGGCTGGTGAGGATTGTCGCCACAGTTATGTTGTCTTTGAAGTATTTGTTAGTAGCCTTGTGCCAGTTTACATATTAGGTGGGCTTAAATTTCATAAGAGCTTCAGAACTCCATACTGATTAAACTATTCATACAGATATTTACAGAGAATACCTGATAACCTCATCTTGTAAAATTTATTTGACTTTTAACATAACAGTATCTGTGGTTGGAAAATTATACTTAGATATAAATATGGTGTCACGGACATTTTTTGTAAATATAACACAAATACTTTTGTTAAACAAATAATTACTTTAGTTTGCTAAACATTTTATTTATTTATTTCAAAACGTTTAGGCAGCAGATACCGATAAATATACCAGACGGATAGTTTTTTTTTTGTTCCGACATCAATTATACAGTTATTGTGATTTATTGCTGAAACCACATCTTTATCAGAATAAAAAATAGCCTATATAACACTCAGAGTGATAATGTTACTTTCCATTAGTGAAAGAATTGTCAGAATAGGATTAGTAGTTTCAGAAATTACCCCCTACATTGAAACTTACAAACAAACTTTAACTCGTTTTAATATTGGTATATATAATAATGTGTGCTGCCTGTCTTATTGGATGTCTCTGAGCTAAATAGGAGCCCTTAACAAAAATAAAATATTGAATCATTGACTATCCAACAATTTAGCAGCCAATAAAGAGTTGACATTCACTCGAGTATACAGTGGTGTTATCAGTCCATCCTAAAGGTAATTTAATCCGCTAATTGTTCCACTACCAGTGCATTCTAACATAAAATCGGATACACGTGGACTCTTGCTACCAATTTACAGCCAATTGAATTCTACTCCATCCAATGAAGTCCAGTGCTAGCTGACCGTGTGACGAGAAATACTATACGCCAGTTCAGCAGAGGAAACTTTAAACAATTAAATAATATTCTTTAATACAGATAGCTTTCTTTCTTTTCATTAACTTATTCCCGGTTTAGTTTATTTTTTTCTACATCGAACCTGGTATAGTTGGTAACAAAGTGGGAGAAGTAGTCCATGTCTGGAAGTCTTATTACAATCTTAATTTTGAAATGGTGAATGCTGAAATATTTTTATTTATCTTACACAGAGAAAAAAATATCTGTTGTGTAAAAACAAACATTTGTTTGTTTTTGGCGAAATAAATACTTGCTGTATAAATACTTTGTGGGCCTTAAAAATTTTAACTGCAAAAAAAATTGAATTAGTGCACAAATAATTTACATTATTTGAATAATCTTGCAATGGGAAAGATAGATTTAAAAAGTTTTTATGTACATTTGCCATTGTGGGTTACACTGTATGTCAATAGGTGGGGCCTGGAAAAATTCGCGGATAATATATTCGCAAATAATGCCATTTCATTGGTTGTTGACTTGTGAGCAGTCTCAACTTGGTTGTCTGTAATTGGATACTTAATTGCTTAAGGGTTATCATTGGCCCTCCAAGTAAACAGGCAGCCAATAATGAAAGAAGCTCAAAGGTATATGTATTGGAAATTTTACCTTATCGCGAAATGAAACCGATAATTTTTCTGGTCTCTAGTCAGGGATAAACCCCAACAACGGACAAACAAAAAAAAAAAAAACACACACACAGGGAACAAGCCAAAATCAGACCGCACAGAAAAACCTGTGGAATGAGCACAGGCGAACACATTTGGCCTACAACGACGAAACAGTTGCAACAAGAACAGTAAAAAAAAACTGACCTTGAAAAACACAGCGACGAACAGACGAACCCAGTGAGAATACTAAATAAATAATATGGACAACACGACAACACAGAGGCTAAACAGATATTCTGGTCAAACAACGACGCCAGCACAGACCAACACAACTGGTCCTGCTACCGAGTGATTAGTGTACGTCGAGATGGCGACAACACAGAAATAACATCGTTTTTTATTTGTATTTATTTGTATATATTAATTTGTAACATGTCCACCAACAGTCATCTTTCTTAATATATATAAATCTCGTGTCACAATGTTTGTCCTCAATGGACTCCTAAACCACTTAACCGATTTCGATGAAAATTGGCATTTATGTGTAATTGTTTCCAACTTGAGAGATAGGGTAGTTTTTATTTCGATTAATAGTCTTAATAATTTATAATTAATAATAAACTGATTGTCAATGTTGATTGGTGTTTAAGCCCGGGAAACAGTTGGTACTTCGTTTCCATGACAACGTTGCGTGCTCGAGAGTCGGGAAACCATCGGTGCTATTCGTTTTTTCTTCGGTACATTACAAAGCATTGTATTAAGTTTTTGTCAAAATTAATTAATTTTCATTTTATTTCATTTATTATAACTGTAAATAGGAGATTTGGTCTCATTTTTTTCCCATTAATACAACCGTGCGAAGCCGGGTCGGGCAGCTAGTAAGACTATAACGATGGATACGAAACGTGAAGACAAATACACTGTAATCACTGCATAAGGTATGGATTCCCACCACCGTCGGTACCATTGGAGACAGAACACCCGCAAATGGCCAGCACACGAGGACAAGAGTACCACACATTAGCAGTGATAACAACATACACAAAAACATTAATCAGTAAATAAAGACAAACACAAGATAACACAAAACAACATAAAAATGCAATAAATAACATATTATTTTCTTTATTCCTAATTGCTAATAATAACAGACATGAACTTAAAACTTTACACTAAAAAACTAAAATGATTCAAAATTATAAAGACAACAAGGGAATAATAGTGAATGACTCGTGGAAAATGGGGAATTAACAGTATGATCAAAGTATGTTAAATTAAAATTCGTTCTCAGTTTTAACAAGTGGGAGTCAGTTACAACTGCTTATCGTGATTTTAGTCGACTTTACGGCAGGGAAAAGTGAAACTCCTTACCGCTCAGAGCATTTGACGGGAACACCAGCAGCTTGAAAAGACTGGTTGTTTGGATGAAAAGTAAATAAAAAAATCTAATATTATATGTACATTGAAATTCACCCGAAGCTTTCAGCTCCATTAATATCAACATTTAATGGGCTTGTGAAATCATAATAATCTTTTTGAAACATTCTGCTTATAAATATCCTCAGTGATGTCCATATTTTAACTGTCTAGGAAGGTCGTGGACACAGAATACTATTTCCTTAACACAAATATTTTTTTTTGTCGTTTCAGCTTCACCGATAGAAATATAAGAATGCGTGCGAGTATTCGATTGCGAAATTACTCTAATTCAGAAGTAAACGGGTGCGCAAGTATACAAGTATGTCAACACGGTGCGTGCAAACATGCCTTTTGAATGCCCCACTCCCAATAATTTCACTTTTCGTTCCCTTCTAGGCGTTCCACTTTCGTTATGCTCCGATGACATCGTCGCCTAGACATGAAAACCAGTTTCACTTCAAAAAAAAAAATTGGAATGCCAGCAGTGATTTGTTCGCAAACACCAGGTAATGCCATCAAGGAGTGTTCGACGAGGCAACCCCAGGTGAACGCTGTTAGGACTTCAGTCGCTAGAAATCTTCCCAAGCTTTTATGGCCTGTCGAGCGTGCCACTAAAGTGACGAAACATCCTCCCACCCCCTCGCCGCCGCGGAAGTACTATTTCGGAGCTCATTTCCGGTTAATTCCGGGCGCGGACAAACGAGGTCTGCCTCCGGGAAGAGGCCTGCTTGTCCTCTTTTTTTTCTTTCTTCCTCGTCGTCAGAGTCCGTGCCTTTCCGTCGTCCTCGCACGAGTGTCGGACCGTACGTCCTCGAATTCAACCCTTCTAACCCCTCCCAGTAACCGCTCCTCCGCCCGCTAGACATGGGCTCCATCCACGGTATTGAACACCTCTCCCGCTGCTCCCCTCACGGACATGGCTTTCAGCACACACGAACAACCCCCTTTCCCCACCCTTACCTCTTCCACCCTCCACAGGATCGGTTCCGAAAACGGTTTGACCTCTCGCCAGGACTGGAAAACCATTTGATATGCTCGCTGGCATGGGAGGAGGGGTGGCGAATGGTGGCGGGGGAGGGGTGTATATAACTGTTCCCTCCCCTCCAGCCACCCACCTACCCCCCTCCCCACCCCCCTCCCCACTTCTCCCACCCCTACACCGCGCAGCGCCAAAGTCACAATTATCGCCGTGTTATCCATTCCCTTTGTCCGCTCTGGCTCCCGAGGCCTTCTAATCCCATCTTGTAAACGAAATGCCTGCCGCTAACACCTCTCCTTCCACCCCTCCTCCTCCCACGACCCTTTACTACCTCCCCTTGCGGACGTGACGTACGCGCGGAGAGAGAGAGAGGAAATGGTAGGGAATAATAATAATAATAAAAAAAGCTATTCGACAAATGCACGAAGGGTTTCCGGATCAGACGTTAAAAAAAAAATTTGGCTTGGAATAATTCCGCCATTTTAACGCCATTTGCCGTGAGAACAATTAGATTCACCGTAACCATATTTCATACTTCGGGGTTTTACGAGTCGATTGATCGATTTTAATAAAACGTATTTTTTTAACTGATGTTTTTAAAAAAAATATCTACCTAAAGTCTCAGCAAAGTCGCAGCATGTTGGGACGAAAATATTTTCTTACTGATTACGTATTTTCGATTTATAAAAAAAATAACTATGATGATAGTAACATAAATTTTCAGTACACGTGCTGGAGGAAAATTTGTTGAATTAAGCTATGAATTGGCCAAGTCAAAACTGCAAGAACAGTATAAACGTAGGCATGCAGAACATATATATTGTACCTTGCAATGTGAAATCATCATACCAACACGCAGACTTGCTCGTGTAGCTGCACGTATAACATCGTTTGTGTTCATTAATTTCAATAGGGTACACTTTCTCAAGGACGACCACCTGGTGTGTACATAAGAGAATGAGTTGGACATTTCAGGGGTCGACCCACACACTTGTCCTTAATTTGGACAACTCCTTATAGAAATATAATAATACCTTAAAAATTAATGCCTTAATAACTGAAATGATGATAATGTACTATAGTATTATATATTACATTTCAATTTAATATGATATGAATATAATAGGCCTAGGAAACTGTGACAAATGAAGTTCTACATTTTGGAGAAGTTTTCAAGACATGGATAGGATTTAGATCAAATCATCATTAAATCCTATGTTCTCCTTTTTTAGTATTTTGCAAGAAAGGAGTCAACTGTCGGGTCTACAGGCATTGTTTCGTGCTAGAATTAAGCTAAATAGATTTGCTACTTCACTAATGACAATTTTCATCGTAGGATCAGTAGGTTCCCCAATATATGGCTCAAAATATGACACAAAACTTAGAGTTTCACTTTTTAGAAAAAATGAAATTTTTGAAGTGTTGTATCTCGAGAACTATGGGACGTACAGAGCTACAGTTGAGCAAAAATGTGTACAATTAGTCTTCTTTAAAAATGGTAAGAGTATGTTTATCGCTACCACATATACTGTTGAAATTATCAGCGAAAAAAAGTACGACCATTTCGCTGCTATTTTTAATGAATATCTCAAAACGCAACAGGAGGTTTTGTTGTATGACACCATAATCGGACTCAGCACAAAAAAAATAAACACAGGGAATTATAATAAAACCGACTACTGGATTTTTTTTTACAGCGAGAGGCTTTTATTGACACCGTTTGCCTGTGTTAAAACAAACAATAAGTAAACAAAACTTTACTACGTGCAAAGTTTACTTTGCTTTGTGTGAATTCGAGCGACAGGTATTAGTATTTTATTTACTGATTCTGCAACAGTTCGAAGTTTTACACAAGTTAAAAAAAATGCTGAGGCATAACCTGGTAATTTTTGTTGACCAGTCGTGCGTTCTAACAAATTCACGAACGGCCGGGCTGGGGTAGAAAAAAAAAACGAACGGAATCCAGGAACGAAAATCGTTCGCCCGAGAGTCGAGTGGAGGGAGAATTCGGAAATACGAACTGCATTCAGCAGCGAGATTTGTTTTGTTTTTTGTTTCGCGCAATTGAAGTTATTCAATCCTCACTCGTTCCGCACGCAATGGCGTGAGACAGCGCGCTGATTGCTAATGACCTGTAACTTACTTCGACGGCTGTTAACTAACGCAGCGTACGTGCAAATTTTACGTTGTTCCGAAACTCAGCGACACACCGTCCGTGCACTGGCTCGAGGAATATTAAAACTTATTGGCTTAGTATGCACATAATACGGGCGATCGATTTTTCTCGTTGGCTATGTGAAAAGTTTGTAATTTTAACAAATATCTTGGAAAGCATTATAAAAATAATTTCATTGTAATGCCACTGATAAAACAATATTAGCTGTGAAATACGTAACCAATTAGGTTACAATTCTACTGACAAACGTTGACTACATGTTCATTACGAAAAAAATATAGGCGACTTAAAATCTGAAGTGCTTCATGATGCCTCTGCAGTTAGATCTGAACAAGTTTTTAACTGAAAATTAGTGAAACATTTTATAAGATAGAAAATTAAGCGTCTGCAGAATTTGCGCCTGTAGAAAAATTACTCAATTGAAATAATTTTGAGTAAAACTTATTTTCCACACATTTTCATGACGCATGTTTATCACCTATTATTTCAAATAAATAATTTTATAACAGTGACAAGTTTTGCAGTTGTTTTAGGAATATTTTCAACTAACCATTATTCAAATTCTCAGTATTCTAGCTAAATTATTGTATCTATTATCAATAAAAACTTTAAGCTCAAACTTAAAAGCCGTGTAATAGCCTTGGCAAGCACTTAATGCCAAAAGTCGTAGCATATGTTTTCATCTTACTTCGTCGTAATGAACGCAAAACCAAACTCGTATTCTGACACACTCTGTACGAAACTGAAGAAAAAAATATAGTATTCTCCCAAACTATGATGAACAGAACGGTACATTATACATTTTATAAGTGCCATATAAATGAGTTAAAATATTAACTATGTTTTTATTTGTGGCAATATATTTTGGCAAATATTTTCACCATATATAATTTTATAAATTACGAGTTTATTTTTTTAACAGTGTATGGTATGTAATACATTTTATTTTGGGTCCTCGGTGGTTTTCAAGTCTAATAATTCAGGCTTACGCATTTATATGGCGAGAGGATAAGCGTTCAACTCTGGTAAGACTCGTTAGCCAATGAGCACTGAGATGGCATAAACAATTATTAAGTTTCAGACACAAGTTTTTATAATTATTTGCATAGCTGACTAGAGCAAAAAATTGCATTATTTATTTTAAATTATGTGGTGTTAGTTTTCGGTCTATTATTATTTGGAAACCTCTGTTTCTCTAAGAAATCTTTAAAGAGATAATGAATGTAATTATAGAATTAGTTGAATTACATTTAAAAATAGAGATTAGATTATTTAATTTAATCGTTTTATCATTTTAGTGCCAAGTACAGTGCAGTTAGTTGTAAGTGTTTAGCAGATACCTATTTGCTATTTGCTATTTGCGATTTTAATAATGCAACACTTCGAAGAAGACTAAACTATTCTTAAATTATTAGTATGATTGCTATAGAAATAGTTTGTAAATAGGATATTGAATCTGTTTTAGAATAAAATTTTATATCATGCTTGATATTTCCTAGAAGAAATATTTTTAAAGCTTCTGCTATGACATAATATTATATTGTCGCAGTAGACAAATATGTAATACATCCACATATCGTAGTAACAATAAGCCCATATGATCGATTCTTCAAATTGTTTGAAGCGCTTTAAAAGAGGCACATTACGATGAAATAAAAGAAAACATTTAAAAATAACGGCTCAATAATATAAGAACATGTTTCCAATATTAACGTGAGTAATATTCATTCAGACATTATTTTCTAAAACTCGTACTGAAAATGTTATATGAGAAATAAAAATTTGAAAAATATTTTTGGATAATTTTCTCATTCGTTCTCTATTTGAAAAAATATATCCTTAATACCCTTGAAAAGTGAACACATTCTTTCGGAAATCAAGTCATTCTAAAACAGTTGAACAGGTACATTTCTATAGAGGATAACTTGACTTAAATCGTACAATTTTAACCCGTTTATTTTTCACGCGTACGTTAAATGGCACAAAAAACCGTCAAACACATCGAAAGTAGTGGTTATTGTGAATTATCACAACTATACTTGGTGCTTGCTAGTGTATTTCTCATACGTACAGTGGCTGATCTCAGTATCAAGAAAACGTAAGATTTACTTTGAGGGACAATAACGGAAATGTATTTCATTCTTAATAATGTGTTTTTTTGCTAAAAAAAAACTAATTTTTTTTACAGTTATGTCCTTAAACGCGTGCCATAACATTAATTTATACAAAACATTTTGTGTTCTTTGGAAAGCTCAATTAAAAAAAATAAAAATCTTATGCGTTATAGAAAACTGAGTGCTTCTTAGTAAAAAAAAATAAGTCACATGTTCGATACCATTCTGTTGATTAAAAATAATCTTTTAACTTAAAGATCACTTTTGAGGCGTAATCAAGGATAAATCGTTTCCGTTCTAATAAGACCTAACCAACATTTTGTAACATTGCTAGTAATTACGCGAAATATATTTTAGAGATTATCTGCAAAAAACTTTTACAGTTTGAATAATTGAACAACTATTAGGGCAGTCTCGTCCAAGCCAGGCTTATCAAATCATTCATGCTTATAAGCACCATTAGATAAATGCAACTAGCACAAAACATCAGCCAACACAGGTGGCAGAGATAACGAAAGTTTATTTATTATTTTTTTTATTTTTGCCGCGGCCATGAAATGTTATCTGGTCGAACAGTGAATTGATATTGTAAGCACTCTTGATTAACTCTTGGTCTGCGTAACCGTGCATGCAGTTCCCACACCCCTCTTTCCTCTTCCATTTGTGCAAAATCGCAAGCCCTGCGCCATTGCAAAATGGACCGTGCAAGCTCGCAAGCCTCGCAACGCACGGTGCAAGCTGCGGGAATAAAATTTTATCGCGCCCGCTGCCAGCGGATGCGATCGCGAACAATGCAAATTATTGACGTTGTTTCGGCCGCAGTCAACTCTACGCCCGCGCACCGCCCTTCGCGCGCCCGCGTTTCAGGCCGAACCGATCCGCGATCTCTCCCCGCGTATCAATTAATGCGGGGCAAAACGGCAACAACGACGCGGTGACGTAGTTTTAATGAAATTCTGGCAAACGCGATGTATTCCACATTAATGAATGTCACGTGCGCAGCGTTTATTTCCTTTACCGTAGGCTTTCTAGTCAATAAACAAGGGACGCTATGCACACCGATATTTGCTTTTTTTTTTTTTTTTTTTTTTTTTTTTTTTTTTTTTTTAATGTTGCTTATTAACTCGTTCACTATTCGCGGAGTTAAAGAGGTCCACTCGTTCGTGTCTTACCTGCGGTTCGAACCGAGACCTTCGAGGATAGCAAAGGTCTCATCGTGTTTGAATGACGATAATATAAAAACAATAATAGAATCCAACGGGGTTGATTTTTCCGGCTGAACATTTACGTTACGGAGATCTGAAAGTGCAGAAATATTTAATACAGTATAATTAAAAAAAGCAAACCGTTTATCATAAAAAAAAGATTTGAATAAAAAAGGATGAAATATAACTTGGCCGTTAAGTTATTAAAATCACATTAAAAAACTTATATACTAATAACTATAACTTAGAAACAAAATATATTTAAATTTTAAGATAATTTTGACTTAATTGTACATTATATTAAGCATTTGTAGAATAAAATTATTGAAATATTTTTTCGTTATAAGGTTTGCTTATCATAGAGGCTTTTCTTATGAATTTTAACATTTTTACATACAAATTTCTTTCATATTTTTTTTTAGTTTCAAGCCCTTATTTTACGAAAAACCGTTTGTAACTAAAAAAAATACACACTACATATTGATTATAACTGTACAATCAGGTCTACGCGATGAACATATCTAATTCTGTCAAGTCATTTGGATTCTATGTATTATTGTTTATATATTATCGTCATTCATGCAAGATGCGATATTTCCTATTCTCTTAACGTTTCATTAGCTGCCTGACGTTTCTTTAATCAATCAACGTCAAATAGCAAGGCTGCCGTCTAAATCTTAAACTTTTATGTAGATATGCGTTCGTATGTGTGCATGTATAGTATGCCGTTAAAGAACTGGAGTTTATATTTTAGTTTAGTGGAAGTGATGATGTATAATTGATAATGCATTTCAATTGAAATTTTAATTGCCTTAAAGTGTGTAAGAAAACACAAAAACAGGATTGTACAATTTAATACCTAAACGACTTAAAGATAATGGATTGAATGACTGAACTAAAAATCCACGTACCAAATATATGGAAAAACAACAGTGTGCAACAACATAACTTATTTTAAATTAAATGAAATTCCCACAAGCAAAGCGCTCTTCTTTCTGTTTTCGTAAAGCACTAGTAGTTTTAGAACACAGGAAAAGCGCAGAATTTCCAAACACCCACATGCCTTCTATAAAGTTCATCTGTGAAACCGAATATAATCGAAAACACAGATGAACAAGTTTGTACAGAAATAAAAACAGAATCACCTACACTAGCCAGGTACAAAAACTGAAAAAGCAAAAAAACAGTAATTGTTCGTAAAAACAGCTAAAAACAGCTGTTTTGAGGAGAAAGTTAACTCCAAAAATAAAAATAAATTATGAAAGAACTTATCACTAAAGGTTATTTGCTCAAATTTATTGAAGACCATGCCATACCCGTAAATAAAAAAAAAATTCTTTTGCAACGAAGCAACCTAAATGAACTCTAGCAAACAACATCTTTATTCATTGAGTTGAGTATTTTTAATACTTTTTCTTCAAGGTCATGCTGAAACCAAAGTCTACCGCGTGCCGAATTCATTCGTCTTGGAGGCCACCATATTGGATTATATTTTTCGTCAGCTAGGGTAGGTTAAGGTGGCCGTGCATTGCTGCATGTTCACTGCAACTGTGCACTGTAGTGGCTGCGTCATGAAAGCAGTTTTAAAATAACTGAATTTTTACGGAAGTCACTGTTTTTGACGATAAATATTCTAATTCATACTTATCAACATTCATAAGACGTGGTCAAGCAACATTTACGCAAAATTTTGGGTTTTGTAATATGGCGATGGTGAGGTAGAAAGAACTACGTCACAGCATGAAGTTGCAGGCTTTTGGGTTCTAGCAACCTCGAAGGTCAAGATTTCACCGACGTTTCGGTCGAATTTGCAGTAACCATCTTCAGGGTAACAGTTGTCTACTCGGTAGGTATACTGAAGAAGGTGACTGCACGTGTCAGTGAAATCTTCGTCTTCGATGCCTAAAGCCTGCGATCTTTATTAAGTCACAACATGCCTTCACCTGACAATTCGTAACTCCATGAGTATGTATGCTACGATTGTAATAGATGGTACGTGCAGAGGAAAAAAGATTTTCGATCACCCCTTAATCCAAACGAGAGAATATATAACAAATAAACATCTGGACGTCAGAGAATTTGTGACCGAGTTCCAGTCCCTGACGTGACTTTTCCCTCGCACAATCGCGGAATCAATCTCGTGAATAATGCAACAACTCGCTGTGATAAGAGAGAGAGAGAGGGGGGGGGGGGGGAAGGCTCAACGTCTCCGGTGCATCACAAACGCACGGAAACGAACCCACTTGTTACTTTCTCGCACCTAGCATTTTTCACCCAGCTCGTGTTCATGTATTTCTTTTTATAACGTGTCTTCACACTTGCAGGATCTCCAACAAATGGCCATTGCAGATAATCCCATTTATTCACTGTTCATTCGAGTGGCAAATTTAAGATGCTGACTTGTAATTTACTTGTACACAGGAAAAAAAGAAACTAATTTTACTTAAAATTAAAATATTTGTAACAAATATATTATAAGTTAACATTTTGAAAAAAAAAAAATAGCTCATATTCAAGTGACTTAAATTTATTTTAATTAACAGGCTGCTCATATCTAATAATATACATGGCAGATTTTCAATTCTGGATTAATTTCTTTCTGGCATCGTGCGCATGTTAAAATCAAACCATAAAGGTACGAAGAGGAAGAAATTGAAAACAGAATGATTAGTGGCACGGAAAATTAAGACCTCGCGAGAAAAAAAAAATCGTATCAGGTTCCGTCTGTAAACTGCAATTCATTTACCCCGGCAACTCGTCTCTTAACGCCAAGCGCAAGTGTGAAGGTTCCCACCCAGGGGGATTTCCAAGCAGGAATAAAATTTAATAATAATTCATGGTCATAATCAATGATGGAAAAACCAGCTTTATCTTTCAAATATTTATCGTTGATATTTTGGTTAATTTACATCATCCTGATTTAAATAAGTTCTATATAGTGAGCATCAACTTGTCTTATCATAAAACTTTCACCCATATTTACTGTAAAAAAATATATTAAAAATAAACTAAAGAAAAACTTAATTATGCGAAAACATTGATATTAAAATGCTTAAGTGACTTTGCAATAACTGCGTTTTACCTATGATTATATTGTTCTACTATAAATAAAAGTCTTGGTATATATATATATATATATATATATATATATATATATATATATATATATATAGAGCAAGTATTTTCTTTATATTGCTAGAGTGAAAATACGGCGTTCCAACTAGCCTCACATCAACTGCGAGTTAGCGTAACTGAACATTGGCTTAACAAGTTTTATTCGCAGAATGCTTGAAAATATAGCCAGAATTGACTACTAAATACGACTATTATATCAGCAGTGACCAAGTACTGGCCAGAAAAATTCTTTAAACAACACTTGTAATAGAGGACATCAGAGTACAAGAAACTATCGCGGGGATTAAAAATAATAATATGAAACAACGACGTTGCTGATTTAACTTGTTTCATAGAAAAAAGTCAAGAACTGAACGGAAAAAAGTAATTTATAAAAACGTCGAGAAGCCAATATCAGCTGATTTCAAATGTTACAGCCTAGATACCGCACATGATTCCCTGGGAAAAAATTCAGTCAGAGAAAAACTACAGCAGGGACGAACACAGTGAGCTAAAAACTACGAGATGCGTCTTTTGTACAGCATGCTCATAAAAGAATGTCCCAGTTATAAAGTTTAATAACAGTATCCGTAGTAAGTTTTGGTTCAAGGTCACAATTAAAAAGTTACTTAAACAGTTTTATATAAGAGCATGCGTGAGAACTGCTTTGCTGTTTTCTTGCTTGCAGCGCCACCTACGCAAAATGACGACTCCTGAGCGCAAAGCGTTCTGTGTTCTGGAATTTTCCAGGAGTGAATCTGTAATTTCAGCCCTCCCCATTGGAATCTCTTTGTACAAGAGTGGTTGATCGTCGAAGTCCCTGACCGTTGTTTTGGTCGACACGACAGAGATCTTTTTCGCTGGCCACCACGCTCACCTGAGGCAAAGCAATGAATTTTGTTTTCCTTTGGGGCTTTATAAAAGATCGTGTCTACGTTCCGCCGCTACCTAATGATTTGCCAGAGTCGAGACACACAATTTAACCCTTTGCACTCCAATTTTGAATCAAGATTGCCATATTTTTTTAAAATCCTGTACCAACTATTTTTCAAGCGTAGGTATCTCTCCAATTTCTTGAATCATGTGACCCTGTTCTATGCAAGGGTCAGGAGAGCCAGATCCGACAAAGAATGGGAACAGGAAATAAGGATGGCGAACCTGGCTCAACAAAGGAGTTCAAAGAGTTAAGACGCTATTGTATTGTTTCCATTACTCCGGACGTTTCACCCACTGTGTGGGGAGGATTGGACTTTAAGTTGAATGTGTGCCGTATAACATAAGGTGCACATATTAATAATTTGTAAGAAAAAATAGGTTAGTTTACCTTCAATTTGATGCGTGATTTGTTGTAAATTGTCTAAAATAAACTTTAATAATATACCATTTGAATCTGGGACATTATTTTATGGACATCCTATATTGTGAAACACAAAGAGCTCTGGGATGACACCAACTGTCGATATTTACCGCCCGCCAAAATACTGCGCGTTGACAAGAGCTGCGGTGATACAGCGGTTCGCTCCTCCTTTTCTGCAGTTCGGCACGTCGAAGTTTCAGCTGCAATGGAAACAAGTGCGTGGAGAAATGTTTACACAACAGTTCTGCAAAAGGTATAAAAGTCAGAAGAAACAAAACTTCGTTGCCAACAATAGAATGTGAGCTGTACATAGAACATTCTTAAGCATGTTAAATAAATATCTGTTTTCATGTGTTTTTTTTTTTCAAATTTGATTGGGATCAGTCTCGTTTACAACAAAGTCATTTAAGACGTTAACACTCAAACGATACAGTTCAGGGATATCAGGCAAGCAGTCAGTATTGGCCTGTAGTAGGGAATCGAACCGGAATTCACCTGCAGCGAAACCACGTGGTATACCGAAATCAGGATGGCCGTACGGGACATTTTAACACGGTTATTCAAGAATGCGAACCCAGTGTAGTGATGTGTCGTTCGTGAACGATTCGTTCGAAATGAACGAATCTTCGAGCGAACGAAAGCATATTATTCGTTCACTTTGTAAAGAATCGGATCTTTGAGAGTCGATTATTTGAAGATATCGGGAGATTCTAAAACGCAGAAAGAACGAGAAACGGCCTGTCTGATTCGTTCTTAAAACGCTCTCTTGCCGTCGAGATTCAGAGTAGCAAGTAATCACAGCGTGCGCATGTTCGCAAGAACATACGATAACTAAAAAGCTTTGAAATGTGTTCACGTACATTTGTTTTTGTAACAGTATACAGCCAGACAGCATGAATTTCAACTATCTGAGCCGACAAGATTACGACAACCAGCCAGGCGACAAAGAGAAGCCGCCTAGACGTAAATAATACTTGGAAAGGGCAAACGAGTCATGACTCTTGAGATGTGCCGTATCCTGTTGTCGATGGTCGGAATAGTGCGAAACTGCAATAGCATATTTAAAAAAAAAAAATTGCTTAAACTATTGTGCCGGAAATTTGGTATCAAAAATTGTATTCGTCACTCCTGCTCTCCTCTGGTAAATTTATGACTTTATTGTCTTGTCTTTATACCCAGCATGTTTTCCAACATTCTTTGTCGGACTAACTTCTTAATCCAGAGCACGGGTGACATAACACTATGGGTAATATTGCATGACGGGTGACATAACACTATGAGTAGTATTGCATGACGGGTGACATAACACTGTGAGTAGTATTGTTGAACTTGCTGCTGGGGTTTACCGGTCCGAGCCAGACTCGTCCACTTACCACCAACTCTGCGAGGTCGTGGATGCAGAGTCCTGGATCGTCATCGGTCATACTAAAGACACTACAGTGTCCTGATTGGCTGGAGCCAAGGTCTGGGTTGTGATTGGGCTACGCCGCTTCCACAGAAGTACCCTGGGGCAGAAGCCACAGCAGAGAAGACACCGCCGAGCCCCCTGAACGTGGCACAGGAACTGCAGCAGGGGTACTGTGTTCGTCTGCACGGGAAGAGATAACTGACCGTCGTGGTAGTCGTAGAGGTGGGTTATCGTGCACCACGCCAGACACTGCCCCTGGGAGTCCTGCTCCTGTGGGCCGGGGTCTGGCCTCGGGGACGAGCAGTGACCCCGGGGGCCAGGGGCTCTTGGCCGCCGCGAGGGGCCACGGTGGCCTCCCCCTCCGGGCTGGAAGGTAACCGCTGCCCCCCGATATACCCATAGGCACTCGCCGCGATGACATGCGAGCTGCGCTTCAGAGGAGGAAGGACGTGTCCCGGACCTGCTCTTCCAGAACTTCGAGACCGCCGTTTCAGCTGTGGCTAGCACTTTGTAGTGCTGCCCAGAGCTTGACGCTTAAGCTTGTACCCCTTTTCTCGGGGTACTGTTTTACAAGAAAGGAAGTTTAAATTATAGTTTTCCTTTAGTATAGTTTATTTGAGTATTGGTGTTATCCGTACGGCGGTATTTTTTAAATGTTGGTAACATTTTTCAGCGCTAGTGTCGCCTGGGAGCACCTGGTAACAGTTAGTGAGAATATCATTAAATAATTGTGTTTATTGGTTATATTTATAATGTAGTTATATATTTGCATTTGTATAAAAGTATTTTAATTATTAATGCGACATAACAAAGTTGGACAAATTGTGATCGGGGTAAAATGAAACAATTCACGAGCACGGCGCGCATGCGCGCGAGGGAGACAGACTTTTTCCCCTCCCTTGGTTGAAGGAGGAGAGGGGAAGGCAGGCGATCAGCTGTGATGTACGACGGGCCGTGAAGTGAGGCGGTTCGCACGAGCGGCCTCGCAAAAAATTACTTTTGCGAGTGTGGGGCCGGCTTGGGCAGCAAAATAACGCGTTGATATGTGTGTGCAAGAGTAGCTGTAAAGCTTGTGAAGATGATAGCCGCTGTACTATCGCGGCGGAACGAGGCTCCTTCCGGCTGGTATAGCCGTCAGCACCGACTGGCCTGAGGACCAGTGGGGTTTAGCGTGGATTCGCTAATCATATGGAGACATCGAGCCGATACGTGAGTGACTTCCCTTGTGATTCCCCTTGTGCCACGGGGTTATGCTGCAAGAGATTGGTGGCAGAAATAATTACATCAAGCCTGAGAGTGTCATTTTACTTCGGAGGTCTGTTTTCCCCCAGTTACATGTAACAACTTTAAAATATGGACACGTGAAGTAAATAATTGAAATTCAAATGGTAGAGACTCGCGTTGAACGTTTTAAGGGTACCTGTCCCCCGAACACTTGAGCACGTCGCGTAACCAGGAAGGCGTTTACTAGCTCGAACTTGGTTTATTTGAGATTTTAAATAAGTATAAGGTGTTTTTGTAACTGATGTTAAGATTAGGGTATTTTTATATTTCCTTATCATGTGCTGGGTATGAATATATATATATATAGTTTATAGCATCGGGCCCGATTTAATTAATAGGTACCGGCGAATGCTTATATTCTTTTTATGCTTGTAATAGTTTGATGTCAGACTTTCAGATTAATAAATATTGTCTTGTCGTACTTGCCGCAAAAGTTGTGCTTTCTCAAGCAAATTCCTTTCTTTTGTTGTTTAAATTAAGCCCTGATATTTTCAATACCCGCGTTGAATGCCGAGAGGTTTGGGTGAACTGTGTGCCGTAACTTATTTTGCTGATATGTCGGATGGCGATACACTATACCAGGTAATTCCCGGCAATATTACGCGGTTCACGACGCTCCCTTGGGGCTGGCGGGGGCATCAAGCTGTGGTTAGCACTTTTTAGTGCTACCCAGTGTTACTGAAAGGTGCCTGTGTGCTAAATGCGCACAGGCGGTAACGGTTAGCGGAGTAAGTGTAAGTTGTGTCGACCGACGAACTCGGCAACACCCGGGGAGTTAGATCCCCTACAGCCTAGCCTGAACCCGGCTAACGCCCCGGGGGACGGTCAGTGGGTGGACCCCAGTGTCAGTGTGACCAGTGAATCTGTCCAAATGGCAGTAAGCGAGGCCTCTTCAGGGCCGAGCAACAATGACGAATCCAGTGGCTGGACAGTGTCCGCTGGCAAACGAGCCAAGCGCCTGCACGTGGAGGTGTCCGGTGCGGGCAGTGATGACGGGGCAGGCCCCGCCCCCCGCCCCCAGCAGCGAACCGTCACGACTGAGACCACCAGGAAGGCGCCTCGCATCAAGCCCCTGTTCGTCTTCCTCGACCAGGGGCACCAGTCCCCGAGGGTGTACACCGCCCTTAAACAGGCAGTCCTCGAGAAGTTCACGTGCCAGAACCGTGGCCGTGATGAAATTCAAGTAAATGACGCGTCCGTCCCCGATTACCACAGGGCAGTGAAAGCCCTGCAGGCAATTTGAGCACAGCACTCTGTCCTCCTTCAGAGGGACGAGGTGCCCAAAAAAAGTTTGTGCTGCGCGGAGTGCACCGCCACACACCATCAGAGTTCCTCCAGGAGGAATTCAGTGCCCTGAATCTGCTGGTCCAGAACCACTGGTTCTTGAACTGGCAACGTCGTGAGAAGTGCGATGCACTCGTAATCGAGGTGCTTCAGAGCTGCTACTCTGAGCGCATCTATGGACTCAAGGAGTTCGCCGGCATGCTTGTGCGTGTCGACGACGACCGTCGCCCCTCAGGCCCCTCCCAATGCAGCGTCTGCCAGCGCTATAATAATGTTGGCAAGGCCTGCCATGCGGCCCCCGTGTGCCGGTGGTGCAGTGGACCACACCGGGCTCCCGACTGCCCCAATGGGGGCAACCTTGACTTCAAAAAGTGCGCACACTGCAAGGAGGCACATTGTGCGAACTACAAAGGCTGCCAGGAGTACAAGAAGGAGACTCGCAGGCACCTCCCGCCCCAGGTGCGCAAGCAGCGCGAGCAACAGTCTCGCCGCGACTTGCGCGACAACAGGCGGGCCACTATGCAGCCCCAGCCGCAGCTGACACAGAGGGCCCCTCATCAACCTCGAATGTGTCTTCTGAGTCGGAATCCGCTACTAAATCGGGAATGTTTTCACATGCTGTCCCATTGCAGTAAAGACACATCACCGAGCACTTTAAGCCAATTTTCCGACATCCACATGCTCCTGCACACCCTTTTTTACATTTACAGGATATCGATTTTATAATTATGTCGGGGGCTGGTTCTGACGTAGTGCGAATAGCATCGAGCCCATGTTTCGTTTTCTGCCAGCCATATTTCTCAGGATCTTTTTCACTATCACACCACATCGCGAGTTGGTGGTATGTTCGCAGACAGTGTTGTCTTGCAGCATCTCTTGTGGGTGGAAGGGATGCAAGATAAAATTTGTTCTTGGACACAGATTTCACAAAAGTTTTGAAGCGTAGTGAATCCAATGTGTCCTCTGCAGACGATCCACCATACAGTGCCAATAAGAATGTTTCACCAGCTGCGGCGAGAGCCTCTACATCTGCTTCTATGTCTTTGAAGGTTGCTGCAGTGTGAAGCAACGATTCGTTTTTTCCCAAGAGACTGAGGAACTTCAATTTACCTTGATTAAATAGAGCAGAGGTGGTATCACAACCACTGATTGCATGTAAAAACAAAATATTCTTAGCCACATCTTCGTTATATTTCAGGCTTCGTGTCGAATAAAGTGTTTCTACACTTTTGCCAATTGCCGGTTTCAGCAAAAAAATATTTGAATGATTTCTCGCCTTTGTAGTTAAGAGAACCAACAAATCTATATCTGCTCCGACAACAAAAACACGTGTAAATGTTGACGACATGTCAATGGCGGTCTGAATGATGAGCACATCCGCATCTTCTACTGCCTGCTTCACTGTGAAATTATTTTCTTCAAACTTTGTAACCAACATTGAAATTAAATTCCTTTTGTTAGCAACGCTCGCCAAAAATTTTTCTTGCGAAACAGGTGGAATCATATCTTCACCAAAAATTATATCGGTAGACATATGTGCTCTGGAGCGTCGACATCTTTCTGCACTCTTTGTACTACGGCTAGCAGCGTTCGCTGGATAACCGTCAAAGACTACAACTGTACTAGGACCAAAGTGTCTTTGGACATATTGCACGTAGTACATGCATATTGTGCCATACGAATCGTTGCGATGCCATACCACTCGATGCAACAAGAAGCCGCCATCCAATACATGCAAGCTGTCATTCAGTTGTACAGGTTTGTCCACTGGACTAAATGCTTTAAACAGTGACGATTTTGTTCCTTTTCGCATACCATCCTCATTAAATAATGATAGAGGGAATGGTGCAAGTTCTCATTTGAAATAATTTTTCAATTCTTCATCACTTTTTTTGGCGATACAGATTCTTTGAAACAATAGCAGTGGATTGATGAAAATAGGAATGTTATCTACTTTGATACTGCTATTTGCTGTTCCCAACGAAAGTACTAGATCTTTACGCTTGAATTTTAAGGAGCCAAAATTGTTGCCAACAGTCTTTGTGACAGCCACAGCACCAATTTCTCGGGCCATATGGCAATTTAATGTTCCAACTCCAACGATGCCACTGTTGATGGAGAGTAAACTGTCGACTTGCGGAAACGGATTATGTTGTGACAACCATTCTGTAATCTTTATCACATCGTTCCTGTCACGTTGCATACGTGTTGGGCGCATATCAACATGCTGCTCTGTTGTTCCTGTTCGGATGTTGCTGAATTCTTCTATTTCTTCACAGACATTATGCAGATAGGGCATCCCTAGTGTCCACATGGTTAAGACACTGTCCGTCATACCGCGTCCATGTGTCAGACCACCAATGCTCTTCATGGTGCGCATTAGTGTCTGTTCTATGGTCATATCCGACCAAATGCCGGACCAAAATTTATCTGACCACCTGATGGTGAAATGGCCTTTCTTTGTAAAGAGCTCGTATTTAGCCGGATCCATTTGTTGCAAAGTCTCTAAATGAAGCTGCCAATCTCCCATACGTTCCGCTTCAATGAACTGTTTTAGTAATGAAACCATGTGTAAGTATTGCACCCAAAGCTTTGCCATTGGTCCATTGGCCTCAAGTTGTGCTAAACGATCTTTGAATTTTTGTGAGACCGATTTGTAGCACTCATTGTTATCCATCGCCAGTACAGCAGCTTTATCATTTTTATTAAGCAGCAACATCATTCCAGTTTCTTCCTCCTCTGATAGGTCTACATCATGCCAAAATATATTAGCTATCGCCTGATGACATAAAATATGAGCCCTGATCGCCCTTGCATAGGCATGTCCGCTCAGCATTTTCTCTACAGTGTGTTCAGCGTATATGGTGGACAATAGTTCCTTCAAACCACTGCCATTCATTACATAACCAATACATCCCATGAATGACATTACACAATGAAAACCACTAAGTCTGAGGGCAACATGATTTAATTCTGGACCAGGGTGACTGGCAATAATATCTCTAGCTTTGATATAAAGTAGTTGATCGAAAGTGATGAAACATGTTTTCTGCTTCAAACTTCTGCATTTTTCTGCAGCTGACAGAAGAGCAGTTAATATTGTATCATGGTTGTTTGGCGGGGCATTGATGAAAGGCAAGCACAGTACTTCTGAAGGCATCGTTTCTCTACGAAGAATAGCTTGGTCTGGAGCAATAGCATCCTTAGGTGTCAGACAGTGGATTCCTCCCATGGCGTGGAAAGTATTCAAGCCATCTAAAGTATTTGTATTGAAGTCACAAGTCAGCATTGTCGAAGACAAACTGCGAGAATGCTCCTGCGAGGATTCCGATTAGTGGACGCATAATAGTTGATATTTCAAACAACACACATTCCCTGTACGATGCTGAAAATCCCAAAGCTGACAAAACGTCTAGTAGCTGCTGCAAGCCAAATTTCTTGTACAAATAAGTACCAACACCGATTTGCAATGCAGACAAAAATGACCGTGGTCTGGCATTTGTGATTATTGCATGGGCTATAGCCTTACATTTAACAAGCCATTTGTCAGTATTGCCATGTTTATATTTGACAATCACGTGTTCGAGAAAACAGAGCAATGTTTTCGGTATTACTGTGTCAACGTCTTCAAGAAACTGATCTGAAGGTGGATATTCCTTTGTTTCGTAAACTTGGGAGCGAATATCTTCCAAAATAATGTTCGCTGCTGCTTGAAAAACTCTTAAGCGTTCCTCCACCGCATCAGTTTTCTTCGAAGCATACCATTATTCTGTTAATATTTTAAAACCAGTGTTTCTGAAGCATATTAGAGTTCCTTTGTGTGTCACAACAATCGATATATCCTCGCCATATTTTTTCAATAACCGAGCTTTCACAGTTCTTGGATCTGGCCGGTAATCTCCTTCGATTACATGCATCAATTCATCCATGGAGAGCTGGCATTCTTCACCGTTATTTTCTAAATACAAGGAAATCTCTTCCATGGCTTCGTCAACGTTTGAAGCCGGTTGGTAGCCTCTTTTCTTTTCCGATTGTACCGGACTGTACAATTTCTTCAAGCACTTACTGTGGTAGCGCGCCTCTACTGCAACCAAATCCTGTACATTGCATATGCGTTCAGAGATGGCTTCACCCCAGTCATCATGCCGGTTTTGGGCGCGCATTAAAATGTTTTCTTTCATTGTCAGACATCTTACTTCATATATTGTATCTCGGTCGCTTATTCGGGTTTTCTTCAAATTTACCAAATATTCTTCACTAATTTCTACATTGCATAAGAAACAAAACATTTAAAGTCAAATGCTGGTGCAGTAGATCGTTGCGATGATGACGGTGCATCTTGTAACACAGTGTCGCTTTGCCCACGTCGTTTTGCTGCTGCGATAAGTTTTTCATTAATGTACTGTTTACGGCATGCATCATGCACAGTAACAGACTGTCGATTCACCAAAAACGTAGAACTCTTACCATCGTCTCGTTTTATGCTACTCTCACGAAATTTATCCATGCCTTTTTGTTTCACCTCAATTGTGGTTCCCTCGCTCAAGGTTCTTTCACAAATAAAGCACAAATACTCATTACTGTTCGCCATGGCCTGTGTGAGAAGCAACCACTGAACAACAAAGCACACTGGCCACTTTCTGCTGACTGCTGGTATTTGTCGTAAAAACAGGGGGACCTGCAACAGATGCTGACGACCAGGTACCCCTATGTCCTTCTCTTCATATATAGGCTTCCCACCTCATGGCATGCTGTCATAAACCTGAGAGAAATTTATTTATAGAAGGATTTCCATAGGTTCATGGGACAATTTGAGAACCCTTACAGGAACAAAAATGCAAAATGAAATGGTAGACACGATAGTAACAGGAGACAAGATGGCGGCAGTTACATTCTTCAAGATGTCAGGAATGATCTAGAGATCCGAAGCCACCAATAACGTGCATCAGGATCCGCTATTTATCTCGGTTCAGGAAGGTGAACAAAACTTATTAATCATATTTATCAGGTATTAAATATAAAATGCTTCCACTATCTGTACTGTGTGCATTATTTATATCGCATAAATGTGTTAATTTCAGCAACTGAATGCCAGCAAACAAAAAAAAAAATTATTATACACTTTGCTGTGTTTTTAATACACGTAAAACGTTTACAATTAAAGCCAACGAGTTACAGAAAAAGATATTATAGACCACACATACGAGTAAATGATAATCACATTTTTAAACAATGCATCTGCATAAGATCCACATAGTCCTGTTAAGAGACCAAATAGCCACATAAGTATTAGTCATATGACCCCCATTACAAAGAATACCTAGTCTGAAGAACTTTGTGTACTGCAAATAAGTAAAATTAAATGATCTGTAAATAACAAATTACTAGCAAAGAAATACTTTGTTTCGTTTAACATACAGTATTCATAGGCAGGCATGAAATTTTCCCTGGAAATCACTATTATAAGCTTAAATAATAAATTTTCACATTTCATAAAAGTAATATCTCTTTACCTTTCTTATATTTAGCCGTATGTTTCTTAAAACCACATGTAAAAACTACCGCACGCATTGTCTGTTTTCAACAATGGAAGTCCGAAGCAATGGTGCGCGGCGTTAATGCGCATTAAAAAACGCGGAACTCAACTCGTCCTCGGGAGTGGGGTGGAAAAGTGTCGGTAGAAGTAAGAGGTTTTTTATTTCTTTATTGCATGAAACGTTTTTTCGTACGCTATTGGGCGGGAAATTGGTGAAACGTAGCTTGTAAATACTGATTTTCTACAGTTTATAACCACTCACTTGATGTTTTGGCCTTGTAACTCGGAAACTTTAGGTCTGACGAAACAAACCCTTAGAAGTAATTTTGTAGAAAATGTTATCTTCTTCATTTTTTTATCTTAAAATTTTTTCTCTAAAATCTTCAGGAAATAAGTTATTTGCAAAAAAGCTAATTTGGGCACCATTTTTTCAAGATGGCGGCGGACGCGGCGGTCATTCAAGGTCGCAAACTTTAGGTTATATACAGGACACCCAAGTCTTCAATCCTGCCAATTTTCAAAACTCCTCAACCTTTTGCACCAGAATACCTTTTTTACGTCTATAATGAGTGGACTATCAGGGCTACTTCGGCCCCCCGAGGCCACACCCCTGGGGAACCCCGAGTTACCCCCCTCCACAGAGCTTCGGCGACTACCTGCAGCAGGCAGGTAGCAACAGTTTTGCGCCCCTGGAGCAGCACTGCGAGCCCAGCTTCAATGAGCTGGACTACCCAGTGCTGGCGAACAACCCCTGGCAGCGGAAGCAGGGGTTCAAGAAGCACCCGACGGGCCACAAAAATGGCCAAGGCAAGCCCCCGCGACCCACTCAGGACAGGCCCCCGCAGCCTGGGCCGGACAGGCCGCGACAGCCTGCCCAGGACAAGCTCGTGGCAGCCAAGGCTGCGCCAGCCCCGGCGAGGCGCACGACCGCGCTCTCCCGGCCGCAGGTAGCCCCCGCACCTGAGGCCAGCATGGCGGTGGACGCAGCACCAGTGCTGCCAACTGCACCACCCGTACCCCAGGATCAGCCAGCCACGAAATTAGACCTGGCCGACTTCCAGAAAGTGCTCGAGCAGTCGCGCACTTTCAACACAGATGCGAATCTGGCGGCCACAATTGTCCCCATGTGCCAGCTCCCATCCATCTCACTAACAGAAAAAGTCCATGCGATGATGGGCTTCGTCCAGTCTCTGGCTGCCAAGCTTAATGGCAGCAGCTAGACAGCCCCCGTGTTGCATAACAGCCCCGGCCGATAGGTTAAGTTTACATTCCCTCCTTTTATGGAATGCACATGGCATTAAACATAAATTACCGAAATTCATACACCACCTGGTAAAACATAAAATTAAAATAGCTGCGATTAACGAGACGCAATTGCAGCCGACTGACAAACTAACAATACTAAACTATACAGTTCATAGGCGTGATAGAGAACATGTAATAGGCGGGAGCCTATTGGGGTTGAAGGAAGAGCAGAGCCTGGCTAGGACTGCGGATTACGTGATTGGAGCAGTTGGGTAATCAAGGTAAAAGGTTTCAGGTACACATACATTTTATTCAAATTCAATATTAATTAATTAATTAATCAATAATTAATATAACGTCAACATTTCTGACAATGTGGAATACAAAAGGCATGAACAACTTCAATATAAATTCATAATTACAATTACGTTAATATGCAGATACAGTTACGTTTAACCAATGCAAAGTTAAATCAATATTAATACACAATAAATATTACGTTAACATTTCTGACAAAACGAGTTAGTTGATAATTATAATTTGCATGGGTAAGCCGGCTACACAGTGAACGATCCAATCAACGATCGTCAAAAAGGGACATAATTTCCACATATGAAGTTATATTACAAAAAAATTACATTTACAAAATTACTGCAAAGTGCAGGTACACGGAAGAAAGAAGTTTCATTATTCTTTAAAAAGCATTAACAAACAAATACGTGCGACGACGTCTCGGGGGGAGATAGTTACAAACAGAAAAACGCAAGTTAAGTTAAATTTAAATTTAAGGCAGAAATCCAAACAATTTTTGATGATGGCGGCCGGAAAGGAATTTAGACAGAACAAATTTAAACATAACTGATTCTACATTAGGGTGAGGGCCACCGCCTCACTGACGACTCGATTCAACTTACATTTCTCCCCTGAGGTCGCACACGCACGAAGACTAAGTCGAAGCTCTCGGACTACATGCTAGTGAAATTAACAACTGGTCAGCTACTGCTGACAACCAAGCCTCACAAAGGCTACCAGTAGAAGAAGGCCCTCCTCATGTCTGCCGCAGATTTTATAAACTCGCGCCGCAGCGCGCGCATGCGCACATTGAAAGGGTGGGGGAACGAGTACAAATTGAACAAACACTAGGAGGGGAGGAAGAGGAGGGAGAAGGATGAGGGGAGCGGAGTGCCGAAGGCCCGCGATGATGCGCCCAGTTCGAAAGTAGCGGACCTAAACGCTACAAACAAAACAAATGGGAAGGAGTAGCTCTGGTAGTCCACCGCAGCATTAAACATACTGTATGCCAGCTACCCATTTTTCAAAATTTAGAAGTTGTTGGAATCAACTTAAACATAAACCAACAAAACATTAAACTCATCTCAATGTATGCTCCACCAGGTAGGTCCCTCAGTGTGGCTGATCTAGATGCCCTGTATGGGGCAGCTCCGAGCTTTCTTGCTGTAGGTGACATAAATGCGAAACACCTGGAGTGGAATTGCAGGCGCGCGACGGCAAATGGTGGGCTTCTTTATGCGCATCAGCTTGATAAAAACTATCAGGTTTATGCTCATACTCAGCCCACATTCGACTCAGGTAGACTGAACAATCTACCTGACATATTGGATATCGTGCTTAATAAACGTGTAACCTCGGGATTCAAACTCGAGGTCGTACACGACATGTCCGACCATTTCCCTGTTCACTTAAATTTCGACAATGCAAACACAGAAACCAACCCAACACGTAAAATTTGGGACTACAAACACGCCAACTGGGAAGGATTTAAAACTCAAGTCGCGCAAAATCTGTCAGACATTGCTGACATAACCGATAGCGACAGTTCAGACACCGCAATAACTAAATTTACTGCAGAAGTCCAGGATGGTATAAGCCAGTGCATCCCAGAAAAGGAGGTTAAGTTAGTACACGATGAGCTGCCAGCATACATACGCAACTTGATATCCCGCAAAAACAGATTGCGTCGCGAATACACACGACGACGCACTCCCCAAACAAAACAAAGAATTAATTAACTGCAAATCATTATTTCTGACGAAATCTCACTGAGGTGAAGCAGCCAGTGGGAAGCAAAAATCGCCCGACTAAATAATCAGGACGGGAGTGCCTGGACCATGACGAAGCGATTTTTGTATAAATCTGAAAAAATTCCGCCCCTTGAAACCAATAATGGTCTAGCCTTCAAGCCCCTCGACAAAGCACAAGCTTTCGCTAATACGCTGGAAGCAGCCTTTCAACCAAACATGGTGCCTTGTGATAGGCAATATACAGCGCAAATTTACCGCGAATTACGCGAGAAATTGCGTCAGCCCACTGTTTCAGAGCCTTTATTAACTCAAGCACAGGAAATAAAGCGAGCTATCAGGAAAATGAAGCCGCGAAAAGCACCTGGGAATGACAGCATACAAGCTATCGTCCTCAAACAGCTCCCAGCCGGGCGAGCATGGTTCTCTTTTTCGCCCGTCATAGGGATGACGCGTCATCGGTATGACGCTTCGCTACTAAAAGCGAGCATGGATCTTTTTTCGCCTTCTGGAAGACGCCTTAGCTACGACATACCCGTCATACGTAAGGCGCAATGGCTTGTCAGTCATAACTCCGTCATACAGCCGACTACGTGTGTAACTTTCATTTAATACTGGGAAATAATTCTTTCAAATGAGTTAAATAATATATTTGCGTGAAATTTAAGGTTTTGCCTTAATTATATTTACTCAGAAATTACGTATGTGAGTTATACGATGTATCTAAAAAAGGGTTATGTTTTTCTCTGTCTGAACAAACTTCGAAACAACTTGTTTCCGATGATAATCACGCCACATAAATAAATAGTTTCTATGTTTCGTGTGAATAAGACACATTGATTCTTTTTTCTCGTTATTTTTAACTGCACAATACTCAGTTAACCAAAATATATCATACTAAGAAAACTGCCAATCTGCCTACTTTTGTCATATCACTTAATAAAAAAATAAAGGTCAGGACAAAATAACTTAATATTTCAACTAGATAGAAGATAACATCACATTAGTTAATTATTCTGTAAAAAAGTTAAGTGTAAAACACCTATAAGCGTGTGGCTTATTAAACTTCTAAAAACAACTCATTTCCCCTTCAGCTTCCATACGTGTAATAAAAAAAATCACTTGTAAAAATAAAATACATGCATTGATAAGGTTGAAAATACACAACAATGCCGCTGATAAATACATAGTAGTCTGATGGTTATTTTAAACCTTTGTTTTATCGCATTTTAAACACAAAGCATTTCCTCAAAACATTTAGTGACTTTTAGGTTAGGCCTACTCCCCACCCTCGGTGGTGGCTAGGTTTGCTCCTGCTGTATCGCATATTGAAACGTATTTTATTCACCTAAGATTCGCTCAAATACTTTCAGTATGATAAAATGGTAACAATGTAGGAATGTAGGAATAATAGTGTTTCACGTAGAGTTGAGAGGTTTCGTGTTTATAGTTCATACGAAAATTGTAATTTGTGAGAGGAGCGGCTTATGTGAAAAGAAAGTAATTAATTCCGTTAAAGGGTATTTTTAGTTCCTATACTATTCTGGTAGTTATAAAATGCAGACACAATATTGTCAACTACAGTTTACGTAATAAGTTATATTCAGGCATTTAATTAACAACACCGACTTCGTGTTATATTGTTTCAAGCTTGCAAGATGCTAAATAAATATTATCAGCGTATTCACCCAATACATATGCTACGGTACAAAATAGTGTGAATAAAACTTGTAGTGTACTAGAAATTATGCTATAAACAATTCTAAGGATAATGTAATTAAATATAACAGTATTTTTTGAACAGTGGGACGTATAGCACACCGAGTGGTTTCGGTACCTTGAAATCGGCAAATTAACTTTAACGGTGACGAAAATTACCAAATAATGATTAAATCAGGTCTAGTATTGTAATGTTTCACGTCGAGTCACAAAAGTGTTTTAAAATTCTTTTTTCGTCATATGATTTAAAGTAATAATAACTGACCATTGAAAACAAAATTAATAAAAACGGGCAACACGTTTCACAAGATCGCTAAATAATATTTTCATATTAAAAACTACAAACTTTCACAGTTTCTAATGCACTCCTTAACCTTCTTATATACTATTTAATAATTATAACCGACTTTGCTATGTAAAATGATTTTATTAAATTTTGAGACTGAGACGTGACGGGTGTTTTACTGAGCAAAAAATAGTCTGTAAAACTTATATTTATGGAACGCCAACAGGCGTACAATGAAAAATGATATAAATATTGAACATAGTCGTGGAAAATATATAATTCGATAGTCACATCATGCCTAAGTTTTACGAATGTCCACAATCTTGTTTTCGTGTAGGTAGTTTCCTATTGGCTGTAAATTGCTAGCAGATACACCAACTGCCAAATAAAACACCTCCTTTCTGTAAATTCACTGCCAACCTCTGCATATTATCGATTGCCAAGCCGTGGTAGGTAAGGCGCCTTAGCGATGACGGGAGAGATATGACGATGGGATCCGTGCTCGCATATTCACGCGGCCGTCATAACTCCGCCGTCATACCGGCGACGCGTCGTCGCTATGACGGTGGCGAGGAAAAGAACCATGCTCGACCCACAGATGAGGCCCTGGAATATTTGGCTGAATGCATTAATGCAATGCTCAGGCTAAGTATTTTCCCCTCCCAGTGGAAGGAAGCTAAAGTAATAGTTTTTCACAAACCAGGCAAAGATAAAAAATAAAAAAAACTGCCCCAGAACTACAGACCAACGTCTGCTTAGCTCTGTATCGAAAATAGCCGAAAGCATAACATTGCATCGACTAAATTGCCACAAACTCGAAAACAACTTGCTGCCAAATGAGCAATTTGGCTTTCGCAGCGCTCATAATACAGTTCACCAGCTAGTGCGTCTCACTGAAGAGATCACTAGTGCCTTTAACGTACGAGACTATGTTGTTGCGACGTTTCTAGACGTATAGAAAGCCTTTGACAGAGTGTTTCATGCAGGGCTTCTCTATAAACTATACCAAGCCGATTTACCTGACTGCTATGTCAAGCTAATCACGTCCTACCTAGCAGCCAGAACCTTCAGATTGTTAACTGAAGGCGCCACATCAGACATAAAGGAGATCAGAGCAGGAGTGCCACAGGGCAGAATCCTAGGCCCTGTTCTGTTCAATGTATATGTGCGAGACATGCCACGACCCGCACATCGACTCGTCAAGATAGGCTGCTACGCGGACGATACTGTCCTCTATAGCAGATCACATAACCTACAACTGGCCACGACTAGGCTGCAAGTTGCGCTCACTGAAATAGAACAGTGGTGCACGACGTGGCGCATTAAAGTGAACACAACAAAGTCAGAAGCTATTGTGTTCACTCGTAAACACCTCCCGCCCGCAGACCGCAGGCCGCAACTGAGTTTGTTTAACGAACACATTCCGCACAAAGAAGTGGTTAAATACCAAGGCGTTCACATGGATAGAAAACTAACATGTCGCCACAACATAGACATCAAGCGATCACAAGCTCATACTAGACTGTGCTCCTTGTATCCAGTTATGAGTAGGCGATGCGGCAGTAGAGTTAAAACTGGTCTACCACTTCAGCAAAAACACATTTAATAAAACTACAGCGAATTCAGAATAGATGCATTCGAATCGCCACAGACGCCCCAGTGTACTGCCCTGTTGAAACATTGCATCGTGAAACAGGGTCGGAAACTTTGCAAGACTTATACATCCACACTACTCACACTTTTTACGATAAATGCGTAAATAGTCTGAATCCACATATTTCCTCACTAGGAAACTATGAAACGGACGTATAACAGAAGTACAAACGCCTGAAGTCACTCCTGGCGCACCGGCCGCCGTAGTGCCGCGTGATTGGCTGAGCAGTCTGTCTGCCAATCACAGCGCGCGGCGCGCGACCCCACTACATCAAAACTAGTTCCGCCTCCCGCGCAGAGCTCAGTGGCCCGCTAGCCCTGGACGCCGCGTGCACACGCGCCAGACCCACGCCAGTTCGCAAAAGAATCGTTACGGACTGGCAGAAACAAATCTGCCTATGTGCTTCTCACGAGGAAAGGCAGTGCGTGTCTAACTGCATTACAAAATAACACGCGCACCACACACATGTATGCTGGCAGCTCAATTAGTTTAAGCTTATTTCTATTAAACTTATATTTATATACCTATATTTAATTTAAGGCCCCCCTTCACCCCCAGCGTCCCTAATATTTTTACACAACCGTAGCCTATACGAATGCGTAGATGCTGAGACTAGGGACTCGTGATGAAGGACTGGATAATTTCCCTAACCGACTTCGGTCAACCTGAGGCTCTATCCACTCCTGAGTGTAGGTCTGATGCACCAGTTCGTGACAGTACACTTATACAAAATCCGTAGCCTACGAATACGTAGATGCTGAGGCTAGGGCCTCGCGATGAAGGACTGGATAATTTCCCTAACAGACTTCGGTCAACCTGAGGCTCTGTCGACTCCTGAGTGCAGGCTCGATGCACCAGCTCGCGAAAAAGCACGAATTAAATTAAAGCTACCAAACTAAACATATTTTTAAATGTTTATTCTTATGTTAATTTAATGATTCTTACATTTGCTTCAATACAACAGCGTACACGAATTTTTCCCCTTCTTAACTTAGTCTAGGTTGGCTGGCATCCTGGTGTGAAATGACAAAGTCGCCCCCGAAACAACCAGTGCCACCAAACCAAATGCGGACAAATGTCCAAGCTCCCGCCCATTTGCATAGTAGTCTTTCTACTCTGTCCAACTCTTCTTCCAGAACCATCCTTCTGTTTCCTGTAACCAACCTGCTTGTAATTAATGCATGAAATTTTGCATCCCGCATGTCAGTGGCCAGGGTTTTCCCTGTGTCTATGCAGGTTTTACCTGGGCCCAACTTATCTAGTTTTAACCTAGAATAGTCAGTGAGGGGAGTTAGTCATGGCTAAATCGTTGCCATGGCTGGCCAATCCCCTCCTAGCACATGATGCATGCTACCTCTCCTGCATGGTTCATAACCTCCATGCTTAGAGCGTATAGGCTTCGGCCTGAGACGCACTTAGAATCTTCCCTACCCAGACCTCTCTCAAATACACTTTGTAATTAGTTAGGTTAGGAAAAAAAAAACGATGACATGCATCGCCACCGAGCGCAAACTGCTTCTTCCCCCCTTCTTTCCGGGTCGTGTGACCGGCGACGTTTGCCGGAACTGAAGGTAGGCGAGGCGACGCAGTGAAACTGTAGCACCACGAGGAAACCCAACTGGCAAAAATACCGCCAAAGATTACACCCGCAGGTCCCTTTCAGGAATCGAACCAAGATCGCCCGATCGGCAGGCAAGCGATCCGACCATTTTTGAGCACTGTGATCTCGAAGCAGTGATGCATTTATCTGTCTGTGTTATGGTTTGCCGTTTACAGAGAGAACAAAACAGGAAGACACTAGTTTAACTGGACGAGTAACTTGAGAATTTCAGATTTAGTGGGGGGGAGATAAAAAAAAGTACAAAACAACATATATATATATCAATGTATATATAACTGGCTGATACGCCCGTGCTTCGCTACGGGAGTCTACAGGTAGATCACTCTTGCACAGCTCATTATACATCTCACGACTAGTGGGGAAGTCACTGCCGCGCTTAGAATTAAAAATAAATAAAAAACAATAGCCATTGACAGGATATAAAGAAAACATAAATGATGCAATATAAAAATTTCATTAAGGGGTGGTTTTCTTGAATTCTCACGTAGGAAGCGATTTTTTTCGTCTTTCGAAGATCAAGTGTACAACATTTCACCGAAATCGAATTAAAACTGTAGATTTGTATAAGAAAAAAACAAAACAATTGGAAAAATCTTCCCTTCATATATAATATATATATGTGTGTGTTTGTATATATATACGAGGTATATATAAATGTAAATATTCGTTCATTATTAATCTTAAATTTCAGAAAGTTCTTCACCGAGTGGTTTGAAATTTCGACCCAACTTTTCATTCGAAACGTGTGTGTTTTTTTAAAAACCATGTTACATCTGAGACAGGTAAAAAAAATTCAAGATAAGTAAAAACATAGATTTTTAATATTTATGTTCATTGGTATAGAGTGACAAATTTATATAAATAGGCATAAATATGAAAGATATAGAAAAATAGAATGATATACGAAGAGAAGGAGCGAAATAAAGAGATAAAGAGAGAAAAATTGAGAGTTATACATAGATAGAGTAATAGAGTATTATAGAGAGAGATGCTTTGTATGTGCGAACCTACTCAAATTACAAAAATCTTAACTCAGGCATTGCAACACATGCCGGGCATTAGATAGTGTATATATATGAGGAGAGTAGTTAACGCAGTTTATTTGACAGAGGTTACAGTTGAGTGCAGGCCACATTGCACAGCGCTGACCTCTGTCACGGCGCTTGACGCACTTCAGCACGCGATGCACATAACGCCGACGGGCAGCAGTAGCGACCCCGAGGCCAGCTCCTCCCGAACACCTGGGTCGCATGACGTGTCTCGTCTCGCGAAGTCCACGGCTGTGCCGAGCAAACTGTCGTCAGCCACTCTCGCCTGTCGCGGCTTCGAGGCGTGGTTTACCCAGGGGTGCCCACAAGGGGGGGGGGGGGTAACGACGCAGACTGCGTCATTAAAATTTCAGGGGGGGGGAGGGTGGTTAAAAGACGAGAAAAATGTATATATTATTTACATAATTATAGCTTCTAATGTGAAAATACGTTTCTGGTGCTTTGATAATTGAAAGGGATCTTGTAAATCAAATTGGCAACCCCACACTTTCCTCGACAAAAGCAGTTTGGCATCTGTCGGTTCAGGATGGAAATATTACCTGATATGACCAAAATTATTATTATTATTAGAAAATCAGTTTTAATTAATGCAAAATGTGATAAAATATAATACTAAAAAAGTAGAGTATTGTAAAATAATTGAGTAAATCATTGAGAAAATGGCATACAAATTTCGGGGGGGGGGGGGGGGGCATCATTAGGTTGGGGGGGGGGAGAGTCATAGTGTTTGGGGGGGGGGGGGTGGGTGGGCACCTCTGGTTTACCGTTACCCCTGGAAATACGAACGGACTCGCTTCAACCATCACGATTTTTTTCTTCGTTTTTTTTTGTAATCACCCCCCCCCCCCACAAAAAAAAACAAGTAGCGAGTCTTTCAGTACTCGCCCGGAGATGTGTAATATCTAATCTCTGTAACCAGCAAACGTATTTGTTTTCATGGTCCGAATACAGCTGTAGGCCTACTACGAGACGAGGACACAAAATTTAACGTAGGGCCTACATTGTTTTAAAATAATGCCATGCGTCGAATTGTGTTTTTAAATGAATTTCTGGACGCGAATCACACGAAGTTTCCGCACCCGCCGCTGGAATGCGTTGCCTGAGCAGCTACGTCGACTAACGAATCATTCGATTTGCACCGCAAAATTCTAAACTACGCAATGAAACGTCTCAGATAAAAATAAAAAAAATATTTGAAAAAAATTCCAAACCTCGTAAATGACTTATTAAATTACTAAAATCCATTAAATATTTAATGCTATTAAGTTTACCTCTGTCTATGAGAACTTTGGTTCGCACCATCAACGACAGTTGGCAGCACCTTGGTTACACATTTCCATGCTTCTAATGTCGCTTTCACAAAATTACTCCTACCAAATACCGTATACCGAGAGCTAAAGTTGTTACACATCATGAAAAATGTTGGAAAGTTTGGTTGGTATAGAACCTATTCTTGCAACTATTTTTAAATATGTTTTTAAGGCGTATCATCGCATTATTCGACTTCACTTTCCGCAGGAAACAAATACTTACAAATATAACATTTGTTTATAGCAGGCGTGTGCCTGTAAGCTATTATCAATAAGAATATTGATATGTAATATTCTACAAGCGAGGAAAAGTGGTAGTCAAAAAATACAAGATCAAGGGAAGTGTGAAAGTAAACAGAGTTTATTGAATACTCATAGAGTTTTCCTGAGCTTGAGAAAATTTCTCTAGCGTGTTTATTACTGGATATTTGGTCGTCATTTAAATTTTTGTGCTGAGGGTATCAATATATATCCAATGAAATGAATTGCTTGCCAAAATATTCTTGAGGAAGAATATGATTTTATTATATTTATTTACCTTAAACACGCAACTCCAGAGTGGCGCAACACTTTCATAAAGTGTAAAAAACCAAATACATGTTTGTTATAGACCAAGATGTTTCTCAAATGCTTGCGTTACTGTAGTACGTTAGAATAAATCAGCTTATATTGGTTTGTTTTCATAAAACTGACTACAGTACACTGCAGTATTTTTAAAGAAAGTTAAAAAATCAATTATGTTTTCCTATAAAATCGGTTTATGTGTACCATTTTAATTTCACCGGTGGTATTAATAACCATTTCTAATGTCAATACCAAAGTTATGTTACATGTTGACATTAGTCATTTCTGAGGACACCTCATTTATTAAAAAAAAAAAAAAAAGCGCTTGACATGTATTCAGATAGTTTAAAATAAGCATTCAGTTTCTTCGCAACATGTCAACAAAAGAGGACTAACGCGACAATTCCTATTCATTACGTTATGCTGATACTTACGTCTACATAGTTATAATAAGACTTTTAGAGAATTTTTTCTTAATTAAGGTATTTGAAAAAACAAGTAATTTGCGTAAAAAAATATTTCAAGCTTGTTGAAAAGGTTATTGGTATTTTTTTATTTTAAATATTCGTACTTATCATCTTTAACTTTGTTATGATTTATTATAAAACAATATTGGCAATTTTTCATCCCTCTTAGGTGTAATATCGCAATGTTAATTAGCCTACAAGTTAATAGTGTTTACAGATTATCTATATAGAACGCTTCCTACCTGAAAATCAATAATATTTTGTCACCTCATACTACAATGTTGACTGTTAATAATTTCTTATTCAACAGAATTGTAGAATTGAACCATATGTAATAAAAATATTTATATCTGATATAGATATGATCACGTAAAGTACATTTTTTATGTTGTAATAAAACACTATTGAAACAGTTTGTAACTAATTAAACAGTAATATAATTAATTTTTTTAATGTTTTATCCAGGTTTTCCACCATCAAATTTCTTTATAGAGACGTTAGCTCAAAAACGGAATTTATTAAACTGAGCAGAGAATGCCACTATCTCCAGAGCTAATTTGACAGCGTCCACGATGTATATTATCCAAAAATAAATATAGGAATACACATAATAAACTATACGCCAAGATAAAGTGCAGCATTAAGTTACTAATTAACCGAAGTAAAGTTTCGATTCGCCTGAAAGTTCGCTGAGGCAATTAAATTCGTGTACCAAAACGTGTCCAGCAGTTATAATTAGTTGGGGTTGGTTTTAAAAGCACAGCAGGTGGCAGTAGGCAGAATTTCACGCTAATTAAATATCTCATGAATTGAATAAAATGAACTTGTAGACTCACGCATTTTTCAAAGTTAGCCTCACTAAATGAGTATGAGTAAATGCCCAAGGGTAAAAAAGCAAGTTCTTCCAGAACAAACTCAATCAATTTTTTTCCAGTATGCACGAATAACTGCTAAATTCAATTGAATTTTGCTGGAAACGATTATATGCGACGGTATTTAACCTTAATGTGGGCCTAAAACGAAAATCAGAGTTACGTAAAATTAAGTAAACTAAGTAAGTGACACAGAAAGCGTCAACTGTGTACTCAAAGTTTATAAAGTATATTGAAATTGTGCTTTTTAATTTTATGCCTGTTTTCATAAAGTTGATAACAGGATAGTTTCGCCATCACAAAGGTTTATTTGGCACAATTATACACTTGGTACGTGCCGCGATGTTCACATAAGCAAATACAGGATGGGTCTGGTTTTGACCGACAAATGGTCTAAAGTGCTTCACAAAGCTGGTATACGTCCCTGAGGTTGAGGCTGAGCAACATTTGTATTATAAATAACAGAGAAAGTATTTAAGGAGGAACAGCGAGTTTCTAGACACAGTTTAATTTACCGAAATTATACAATCACCGCGAACTTTGTTGTTGCACGAAAGTTATTTAATTGAAATAATTGGGGAATCATTTTTAACCTCCACAATTATGTTTTGTTTCGTGTTACTATAAGTCGCATAACGATTTATAACTTACTTAGTCGTGATGAACTGCAGCTGATGTTTTTCGGACGAATACAGACACGACTTTGGGTACACAGGTTAAAGCCCCCACAAGCGGATGCCTGTCTGGGTGACATCACTTCATGGGTATAGTGTATAATGTATAATGAATTGTATAGTGTTTAATGTATAATTATAGCATAGAATAAAGTATAAACTAGTATAAAGTATAGCATAGTATAAAGTATAAAGTGTAGGATAGTATAGTGTATAAAGCAGTGGCGTAGCGTGCCATCTCGGCGCCTGGGGCGGGAGACCTATTTTGCCGCCCCCATTCTATAGGTGCTTAGTTAAAATTAAATTTCACATGCAATGAGGTACCTTTTATTGAAGTTAAAATAGGATGAGCGGTTTTACAAGCGGATTCTACGGGCCTTATGAGCAGCGAAGTCAGAAATAACTTTGTCAAAATCAATATTAGCAGCCAATTCTTGTTCAATCGACAATATAGCCAAGTTTGATAGTCTAGCGGAGCTCATAGTAGATCTGAGGTAATTTTTTATTAGCTTCAACTTCGAAAATTTTCTCTCACAACTTGCAACACTAATCGCCAAAGTCAAATATATTCGAATCAAGATGACTATATTTGGAACCGAAATTCCGAGATTCAGTTTTTGAATGAACTGGAGGAGCTCCAGTGGTCCTTTACCACTTATACTGTATCTTCCTCTGATTCAGAACAGGTAACAACAACAAACTGCTGAAGACGCTTCCGCTCCATCTGAAACTCGTCCTTGTCGATGTCTTCTAATACATGGGAAAGATCACACTCGAACTTGCTGTCCAAAAGTTTCGCTGGCATCAAAAATCCGAACTTGTCCGATATTTCTTGAATTTGCTGGAATCGAGTAGTCATTTCTTGAATGATCTTGTCGAATGATGCGATAAACTCTCGACGGATTTCCTGTTCGTGAGACAAAGCTGCATCTTCAGAAGATTCATCGCCATGCATGCGTTTTTTCCTGCGAATTCTTCTCGTTTTGAGTTCGATTCCGAGTTTTTCGCAGAGAGTCTTAGCAAAGTCAATTGCTTCTTGCACGAAACGGTCTCTACTTTCCACTAAGAGGGTTTTTAAAGCGCAGAGTTTTATTTGCATGTTAATGTGTGTCAATTTTTTTGCTAGATTTCGCCTATGTTAATTGGTATTTACAGCGGTGATACGCCCGGTGCGTATCTATATTTGTATTTGTATTTGTATTTGTATTAATATGTTCTTATATATTTTTAATGCCTTTTTGGTAATTATATTTAATTTTCGGAGCTCCGAAGTATATGATCAAATTATAATTTTTGGGGGGAATTGTTAAAGTATTTTTTTAGTATTATTATATAGCTATTTTTTATAAGTAGTAATATGGTATGTATTTTATGATGGATGCGCCGATTTCTGATGAAACGATTTTATGATATATATATTTATTAAATATTGTCATATAAATTTTGCGTCTTTTAACTTGCTGCCTCCTCTCACTGTTCGCAACCTTATTAGTATTTTTTAAGCCTGCTATTAATTTGGGTTTTAATATTTTTTTGGCTTTTTCCTGCGCTCGTGGTACGGGGCAATATAGGAGTTTTACTGTGTCCCGGTTTGCGGAAGTTGTTTGGTTTGCCCTGGGTTAAGGTCAAACTTTACAGTACAATGCGTTGTACTAAATTCAATGAGTGCGAAAGAGAGGCATCGACACGGGCCGACGCGTGAAACAAAAGATTTTGTATGAGTAATTAACATAATAAGGAGTGCCGCTCAACTCGGCTCGCGCGCGCCGGGCGGCGCGGCGTGATGCGATGTTGCCGTTCGTATGTAAACAAACAAACAAACGTTATAAAGAGCTCTGTCAGTGATTTCACAGTTTTTCTTTTAAATAAATATTAAAAAATAGTTGGTGCGCAAAATTGTAGATAAAAATGTAACATTATAGTGTGTGTGACACATGTAATGAATGAATCATAGATCAGATCTCAACCCGCTTCACCGGCGACCCGCCCCCTCCGCCCCACCCACGCTACGCCACTGGTATAAAGTATAATGAGAAAACGCTCATTTGCATTATACTTTATCAAGCTAAACTTCCGTACATGGTACGCGCGCAATTCATTGCATTTCCATTGGTTAATAAAAGTTCATCCTCAACTCGCCTAAAGAAGTATAAACAGGGAAATAAAAAAAAAGGAGGTAATTTTCAATAGATAAACATTTTGGTAACGAATTGATTTAATGCTAACAATTTATATAAGTGAAAACCAAGATATATATTATGGCAATGCAATTAGTGTGAATGTTCAAAATTTTGATTATTCAGACGCAAACAGCATGGAAAGAAACGGAATTACAGTTGACGTTTCTTACTTACGCAGCGTACTCGTGGAGAACTTCAGGCATAACAAAGAAAAACGCGAGCGTGAAAGAGGAGTTTACAGGCAACAAGAAGGGACCTCCTTTTATTTCCAGCGTGGCACGCCACTGCTGCAGCAACAGCGGTAGGGAATGTGTCCGGACACAAGACGACATCCCGAGTGAGGGAAGACTCGCAAACTCAGAGTGAACGGGGCGTTGAGAGTACCCGAGACCCATACGCTCCCAGGCTGTTCCCCACTGAACACCCTCCACAGTTCGGCCCGGAACTGAAACGCCCAACGAAAACTGAAGACAACTTCACAATTAGAAGCGTTGCGGTGAAAGTTACTTGAGAAAATGAAACAAAAGGGTACTAGCCAGAGATGTGTAACATCTAACCTCGGTAAAATTAACTTATAATACGAAACTCAGACACGACATTTTAACGGAGAATTTTTAAAACTAATGGCGAGCGTAATAAATGTACGCAAATTGTGTTTTCAACCAAAGTTTTGGGCTCCAATCACACGTAGTTCCCGCACCCGCCACTTTAGTTCGTTGACGGAGCAGCATTCATAAACTATCGAATCATTCGATTTGCAGAGCGAAATTTCAAACTATATAACGGCTCTGATAAAAGCGAAAAATACTTGCTAAACACACTACTTTATAACACCGAGGACGCTTTAACACTATAAACGTACAATGTCGAGCTCCTTACTTGTGCACAGGCACGTTCATAGTGTTAAAGCACCCCTTGGTTCATTTATAATAGTGTATACATAAATATATCTACATACCTTCACCCTCATAGTTTTTCTATAAAACCATATTTTATTGTTACCATACCATTACTGTACATGTATATAACTAGAACGTATCCCAAACAGCACCGAAACCTATAATTTCTCTTATATTCTAAGTATTCGTTTCAAGGAATAATTGAGAACATTATTTGCCGTTTTCAAAACGAAGCATGTTTCTGTTTAACAAGATGAAACTATTGGTGTTTAAAATTAAATACTTCAATTATTTTTGCACTGGAGTGGTTCATTGGTTCGTTTGTATTCTTGGATGTTCTTATAACCTTTTGGATTTTAAGTACACAATATAGAGAAAACGATAAAAATGTTTCCCCCGTTTAAAAACCAAACTATAATTCTGTTTGACAAGATGACACTACTGATTTTTTTTTTTTTCAAAATAAAATTGGATGGCGCACCCTTCTGCCTACTTACTGTTAGACATTTCCGTTCATACATTTCCGTCGCATTTCTTAAACTACACCAAATGTTTTATACCGAGAGCTAAGATGTAACACACAAAAAAAATTGTTTTTAAATTGTTAGGGAATACAGTTTAATGTCGTGAAATAATAAAACGCGTTCAAAAAATTACAACATGGGGGAAAAACAGTTTGCTAATTCATTTTTTCAATAAGAAACAGACACATATTTACGGAGTTACAAAATATAAGAGATTCACTAACCGTAAAAACAGGACAAAATCTAAATCCATCAGTAACCAATCAAACTAATTTCTCAATTAGATAATGAATTTCAAATAATATCTACTTTTCCCGACGCAACAAAGTATTTTGAATAGTGATTTATCGCAAGAATAAAGCTTATTTTAATAACTCACAAGATTGTGATGTTATAGGTAATGTTTCACTCTAAATTTTTAACTGTTTAAAATAATAAATATCAGCGTAAATTCACTATTCCAAACTAAATAAAAACGGGCTGACTTAAACACATTTAAGTCAAATGGCACTCAGTTTCCGCCAAATCAGTCAGTCAAGGCACCAGTAGCATCCCATCACTACTCATCAGTTAGAAAAACCCTGATTCAAAGGGACATTTATCATATCAGCATATTATCATCAGCATATTCATTCACTTATTCATTCGTTCATACAATAAGAGCAAGTTATTTACCCCCAAAAATACTTCTTGAAAAGTTGACATTTGTAAACGAATTCTGATCTTTTAAAGGTTGACGTAAAATATAAATAGTAATCCAAATTAATAAAATGTCATAAAAACTTATTATGATGTTTGGTGTAAAATTTTGTTCCAGTCGTAAAGCGTACTTCTCGCCAGCAGTCAGCGAAACTTCACCGCAGAATTGTCAGTCACTGCCGACCCTCTGTGCGCACAGCACCATAACGATACATTGTGAAACATGTTGTAGTGGAATGATGTCAGTGTTATTAATTATGATACATTCTGTAGTCGAATGATGTCAGTGTTAGCAATTGTGAAACATGTTGCAGTCGAATTATGTCAGTGTTATCAATTGTGAAACCTGTTGTAGTCAAATGATGTCAGTTTTATTAATTGTAAAACATCCTGTAGTCGAATGATGTCAGTGTTATTTTAATAAGTCAAAGATATTTTTCTTTACTCGTACAGAAGTTGGGGGCAAAATGGAAGAGGCTCTGAAGCCTGCTTCTGGAATCAGGAAATACCGCCGGTAAATTTAGCTGTGCCAGGTTGATTCCGACATGTATAAGGGTCGATATTATTTTATAATTGTGTGCGATGTGTTGTTGATGAAGCTAAACGTACCCCGATGTTTAAAGTTTAAGTCAAGGTCGATACTAATATGTTGAGGTCAATAAAACGAGGCTAATATGTTGAGTATGATTTATTGAGAACGACACACGGATACTGATGTGTCGCGACCGGTATGTCGATATATGTATATCGATGTGTGGAGGTCGAGAGGTCGAGGGGTCGAGAGCATGGCGAGCGGCGAGGCCAGTCTTACGGCGGCGGACTCAGCAGCCGCTGTCACGCGATGCGGTAGTTTACCCGCCGATGATTCCCGCAGTCGGGAAATATTGCGATCCTCGAGCGTCCTGGTGGTGAAGCAGGGGGGAGGGGGGGAGGGCGTTGGGGGCGGCTCTTTTTTAAATTGCCTATTGCACGACTCGCCATTGCTCAAGTGGGGACGCCACATAAATCTCACCGCTGCGCGCTTGGCGCTAAGTGAGAAAATGCCACGAACCTTGCCGAGGAAACGAACACCCAGTCTTATTTTCCTCCGTTGAAAATATTTCATTATGAAATGATTGTGTCTATTGAGTTAGTAAAATGTAATGACGTAGAAATTGTTACAAACATTTAAACTTTAACCCACAGAAATATATATTAAAGCTCCCAACGTTAAAAAATTACACACGAGATAAACATACTATTTATTATTATTATTATATTATTTTTTAGATTTTGTTTATAAAAACCACTTATTAATTACTTTAATAAATTATTAAACCTATTAAACCTACATACATATTTCCTGTTGTAAATTAATAAATTCTATTTTAATTCGCGGTTATAATTCACTAAGGATCGCAATATTATTATAATAATGAAATGTTTCGATAAAACATTTTATAAAACGTTGCAGTCATAAGCACGCCTTCTTACAGTTGGACAACCAACTCCGACAGGTGCAAGTTGCATCTATATAGACCACAAAGTATTTCACCCAAAGTTTTTACATCGGTTTCCTACGTGAAACGATTTAGTATTGGCGGATTTATTTTCACCCCACTTCTAGAAAAGGGTGTTGTTTGGTCATAACAGCTTGCTCCATTCAGCGGATGGGAAAAGGAAACACCGAATTTTATTTACCGAAGACTTCAGGCTGACGAACGGTTTAATAAACTTCACCACCGTTCAAAGTTGTCAAATACTCCAGGTATACTTGCCTGTCAGATAAAACAAATGTGAAAGTTAAGTACGAAGAAAATAAAGCACCGAATGTTTTTAATTCATAACCAAAGAATTTAATTTAATAAACCCTTACGATATACACACAGTTTGTTTCAAAATTCGTGGTCATACACAACTAGATAGGCACAAATCATTTTGGAAATTTTGCTCGGAACTCAATTGGCAAAGCGCTAGAGAACTTTACGTCCTGTGTTAAGGGGCCCCACCTCGTCAGGGGTGTATGTGTGTTAGTGAGGCGGTATGATTAAGAGCAACGCTCGCTGGTGCTTCTAGCGCAGTATCACCTCTAAGCGCAAGGCTCTGAACTGGCGTGCAGTCTTCTCGTCGTCACACGATAACTGTGGAATCTGAGCGGTGACAGTCACATCGTACGACGGATAAATGAAGATACCGGTGTAATCCAAGTCCCTTAAGTGCTTAAAGAATCTTTACCTGTTGATTTTGCGCCTAACAATTTACTCTGAAAACACGCGTTTTAGCCATTTTAACTCATGTGAAAATACAGTTTAAAAACTTAACCCAAAATCAGAAGTACTTTTCGGCCCTCAGGGAACTCTTAAATGCAGACCCCACTCGGATATCTTGAGTAGTTTTGAAATAGCGTTGTTTTTTCCGGAAGCTCTGCGCACCGTAGGCCTATGTGTGCCCGGGCAGGCGGATGACAAACATCTGCTCCAAACTGCGGCCACCGGCAGTGACACAGACTTTACGCTGTCGACGTGGTGACCGCCGTACAGTGGCGGACACACCAGGCTTGTCTCGTGTTCTGCCGGCAGCGACGGGAATCAGGGAAGCAAAGTCTTCAACTTGAAGGACGGGACTTCCATCGAGGATGAAGCTCGTCCCGTGACCCCAGAGGACAGAGTGACGACACTAGATATAGGGTGACCGCGCTGGGAAGTGCGCTCTAGCGTTTCACCACTGTTGTACGGTGTCTTATTCCGTCTAGTTGCGTTATACCACCCCCTGACGTAAGTACCACAAATAATATTTTTATATATAATACAGATATATAAAACCCTTGTCTATAGTTTAAAAATTAAAACAAAAAAAAACTTTTAGCAGATAATTCCCTAACAAAAAATAAAAACAGGTTACGTTATATTAAGTAGTACTACTTATTGTCCGTTTGGACTGTGGTATTGTACCCGTTATATCGAGATTTACATCTATTTAAACAAATCTCTTTTTAAAAACTTTATCTTCAAATATGCTGCAAATCCTGAGGTGAAAAAAAAGTCATCACCAAAATAAATTAAAAAGATAAGGTGAATATTTATATTCAATAAGGTTTATTTTGATTAAAGTGACCTTTCCGTAATTTAGATAATATTATAAAATTTTAAATTTTTAAATCTTATTTTAATTTTTTTATTATGTAAAATCAATCAATACATGTGCATAAAATTCATAAATTGCAATAGTAGACATTTAAGTTGTCTGAAATTTGTCCCTAGAAAGTGACACGAGGTGTTAATAAAATATTTTCACCAAACATTTAGTTATTTTTGGGAGGGTTTCCTTTTTATAATAAAATAAAACCTATTTTATTTTCTTAACTAATATTACTTTACGTCTCTGTCTTTACTGTGGGTATCAGACATATTCACAACATAAACATACTGAATGCGCTTCGTATCTGAAAACACGGCACTTTATTTTTTAAAAATTTGTTTCCTTTGCTTCATGTCTCAAAAACAGCAAAGTAATTTCTTACCGAAAAGCAAAACTTAAATAAAAACCCCATTGAAACTAAGAAAGAATCAAGACATTGAATCTAGTATAAAATCATTCTAGCATTTACTTTGAATGGTTTAGTGAAGCCGTGGAAAAAATAATTCATAATGACTTAAACGGTATTCGAGCCCAGTTCATCTGGAGTGCGAGTCTAGTGTCTTAAAACTTTTTGACGGTTTTTATTGACTTTGAAATACATTATGACAAGTTTAGATAAGTCAAATTTACACCCATTCCTTAATCAGGATTTGAACCCAAAACCAGTTACCAGCCTGCGTGCATCCAACTGCATTACTGAGGTGGATAGCCTACAGTTCACAGGGATGAAAGCCACTACCATAACCCGAACAGTTCCGAAGTTTACCGAAATAAAATTTTAATTAAAGTTATGTTTGGTTAGTGTAATAAATAATAGTTCTTAAAATATTTCTCCTGGCGTATAGGTTAGGTTTGGCTATCGTAACCAAACTGAAAGGTTGGTTACGTAAGGTTAGCTTTATTTAAAATACTGTTTGACCGTAAAATACATAAAGCTTTGCAAAATGGTGTTTTCTCACGTGCGATCGGCTAACTTAGGAGAACTTCGGGAGTGTTTGGGTGTGGTTCCAATCCCTGTAAACTGTAGGATTCTCTTACGGAAGGGGGGAAACCACATATTTAACTTAATTTACGAAGTGGTACTGCTCTAATAATTAAAATGGATATTTTTTATTGTCAAACACGAGTAAACAAAACTAAAAAAAATCTAGATTAACACAATTGAGTAAAAATACCAACTAGATTTTTCCTTCTGTTTTTTATTCACGTGTTTTTTTGTTATTTTATTTGTTTCATGTGTCAATATGGGAAAAGTTCTCTAAAATTCATATGTAATGTATTAAAATTTCCATTAAAAAGCTGAAGATGAAATTCCGGAAGGCCCGCGCGGAACAAGACGACCCGACCTCGGTAGTTCCGCTCGCGCTCGCTGCGGCGCGCGGCGCTGCCACAAGGGCTTATCTGCAAGCCAAAGCCCCTTTCCGCAGTCGCGGTTGTCGGGGAGAAAAGGCCTTTTGCGGGAAGGGGGAGGAGGGGAATCGGGCTTAGGCTTGTCAGGCTCAGTCAATACCCCGCCCGCGCACCCAGTCCTAGCGACGGTACCGGGAGAGGGGGTGAGCGGGTGAGCGGGCGCGTGGCTGAATGCAGGCTCACCGCGACAAAGAGAGGCCGCGTTCCGTTACTCGCACGAAGGCACGGGCCGCGCGAACCTCGCGAACGTCGTTCCGGTTTCATGCACGAACATTTTTTTTGACGTGACAACGTCTAATAAATCGATGAACGCCGGCTGCACGCACGAAAAAGGATGACTCATTGTCCCATTACGCACATTGTCCCGTTACACACATTGTCCCGTTACGCTGTGTCCCGTTACGCTCATTGTACGCTTGCGCCGCATCTATCTCTCTTCCACTCGATTGGAACAACCATCGATTTTACTTTTTCGAGGCACATTAAACTTGAAACACTCCCATTCGTTTCCGACTTTTCCTATCATCGTCCTATCCTTAACAGAATAACACAGATTGGAAGAAGTTAAATAGCAAACATGTATAAAAGTTATAGTTAAAATAATCTCTTCGTTAAAGAAATAAACATATTTGAATTATTGATTGCAAATAAAAGTAAATTTATTAATTAAATTGTAAATTTCATTTCATTCCTTCTTTGTATCCATACAAAATAGTGATAATTCAATAAGATTGATTCAATTTTATTCATAAAAGTATGCAATCATTATTAATCAATGTTTTGTTATGACGTTGTCACGTTAAACTATCGTCCGTAAACTGACTTTACAGACAACCAATTTTTTTTTAAAGTGAAACTTCTTTACAGACGGTAACGCAAGTCGATGTGATGACGTCATCGGAGGGAAACTTAAAAGGGCAACGCGAGTATCATATTAATACTATAAATGCGAAAGTGTGTTGGTTTGTACTGGCATAGAGATAGTGACATAGGCTACTTTTTATCGCGGATAAAAAAAAAGCACATTTCCTGTGGGATGGATCTAAACGGCACTTGTCACCAGAGAGTTATCGCAATTAAGGGTGTAGTATGTCTCATTCCAGGTAATTATTTTATTTTTACGTTCCACGCGGTTGAACGTCAGTCTGTTTGTGCCTGATGACGGGAACCGATGTCAGTTCCCGAAACGTCGCAACTGTTCTCATTGATCAGTGCTATCGTCGCCGTGGTGTCCATACTGCTTATGTATTTATCTTCATCTTTGGGTTTATATGTTTTCCTTTGTCCAGGTTTGTTGTGCGCCTGCATATAATGTGTCCCGCCGTTGCTAGCCCACTGAGTTCGTCTGTGTTACATTATTATTCATGACTTGAGTTCCTTCAGCGGAAATCTTGTGCTGTCTGATATTTAGAGGTTGAATAATATTTGTCCGTGTTGTCCACAATACTTGTTTACTTTCAGCTGATTCAGTCTTAATTTCTGTGAATTTTTTATCTTAATATTTTTTTCCGTAGTTTTTAACAGTGCAAAACTGCAATGCCGTACGTCCAAAAAAAACTGCATTAAATAAAAATTCTCCATTGCAGGAATCATTTAAAGAACGTATAAACAGTTATCAAAATACAATATATCAGCCTCAGTCCGTGCAAGAGCCAGCCGAGGATATGAACCAGGCTTGTGGTCGGCAAGAGGAGGCTAAGGAACCCCAGAGTCCGGCGCCGAGCGAGACTGTCTGTGGAGCATCGCAGAGCCGACTCCGAGAACTGTCGGCGAATATCAATAAATTAATAATTACGTAACATTCAGCGTCTGTTCTGTATACAAGTTTTCTAATAGTCAATTGTCTCGTTTTCATTTCAATCCATTACACTTAGAGCGACTCGCTGACACAGACGTACCACGTCAGATCAACGGCCGTGTGTGTCCCGACTAAGCCTCACCTAATTTTTTTTTTTTAAATTTTATCTTTCACTCGATTGTCTAATGTTCTGTTAAAAATATATGGACGTTAATGTTAAAAGGAAAAAAATTAAAATTTTTTACCAGCAGTTACATTAAAGTACATGTCAATGCCAAATTCAATTCATGATTTCATACAAGGAAAACTTACAAATATTTTATTGCCAAGTATAATCACGCGATTATACCGGAATTTTGATTTTTAAGCATTTATAAACCTGACCCGAAGATAATTAATAAGGAAATAATTTTAAAAAAATCTTAAGATAGATCAGCGGCAACATCGTCGAAACTTAAGTTTCAAATTGGCTTAAAATTTTGATCGAAAGAGTTAAAATTTCAAAATTTATTTTTGGAGAGCCTCCATAAAAGTAAACAGACCAGGATCCTGCAGAGTCTAGGAAAGCCACTGCTTAGACTCTTAGTAGGATCGAATGTGGAACTAACTACCTTCACTAGCGTGGAACGTGGCGGACGTCTCCATACCATGCATCTGCGGGTTTTCTCGGGGTTCTCCCGTTTTCCTCGCCAATACATACCATCGCAGTTCCAGCTCGTAGTTTCATTCCATAACCACCCGCAAAGACATCGATGTGTAATTACCTTAGCATGTAGCACCGACCTCCATAGATTTATAAAATATTTAGTCGCAAAAAGTAATTAAGCCTAGTGATGTACAATTTATACTTCATTTATTGTTTAAACACATAATTTAAGTACTATATTGACAACTTACACTTGTGCAGTGATAATGTGTGACGAAATGTATTATTTTCACCTTACGATTGCAGTGTCTATTGATATCAATCTATATCTACTAAAAAAAAATTGGTAAATCATTAATAATCATGTCAATAATTCTAATGAATAAAATAATATTTTTCTTACTGTTATTATTGTGAACTAAAAAAAAATGTGCTCAAAGATGGTGTCTAATAAATATGATTACTTTTTTTATCAAAGTTTTTTTAGCAGAATTTTATTACGATGAACAATTTTGTCCAAGAGACTTTGTTTGTCATTGAAACAGAAAGCATTCATATGTAAATAGAAAAGAAAAAGTTAATAATCCAGGCGAATAGAATGCAGTAGTTGACAAACAGTGTGTCAACGGCGTTAAAATTTACTTAAAAAATAAAACTGCCTCCCCTCCGCCCCGCCCTCCAGAATGGGCGGGGGAAAGGGGGAAGGGGGGGGAGAGTTTCGTGTCCGGAGCTGTACCTCCCCTGTGAAAGGTGTGTAAACAAAGCCCCGGTAATACACTCTCGGCCGGACAATGTCCGCGAGCGACACTCATCTGCATGAATAACTTTACGGCTCTCTCGATGCAGTCATGTCGGCCTGCGAAGGGCGCCACTCACACACGTGTACAATACACCACCCTATCCACCCCCACCCACCTTCCTGTCCCCGCTTCCAACCCTCCGCCCAGTCTCGTTTTTAATAGAATCCTCTCCTTTCGCCCGTGTTTTTATTTTTCCAGCCGCGGGTGCTGTACAGTTTGAAATTGTAACGAAATGGGATTTCACAACAGAAAATTTGTTTCCTCTGCGGCGCAACGCGCAAATATAAAAGGGACAATTTCCAGCCTCCATATCTCTCTCTGTCTCTTTTTTTTCTTTTCATTTCAACTCTAGTGACCAGTGTGGATGATATCTCCTAATGTCATTTCACTGGAATTGTTTTTTTTTCGAGTATTTTTTTTTTGCAGACGTGACGATGCTTATCATATGTGCTGAATCATCAAGGGTTGAATTATTCTTTCTGTTGCACGTCGCAGTAGTTCTCAACAAAACCTTTAATTTTTTTTTGGTATTTTCTCTGGAAGGGTGAAGCGTTGGTATGATTACCTTTTTTTTAAATAAGATTTCCGCACCAAGGCTAATTTTCTGGAAATTATATGTAACTATTTGTGCAGATGCCACAGACGTTTTGCTCTAAAAACTTAAAGCTCTACAAACTTAAAATCAAATTTTATAATCTCCACAGAATTTGTACTTGTTTGATAAATAGTTTTGTTTGAAATTTGTTTTTGTTTGATAAATTAAACTCAAATTTTTAAGTTTGTAAAGTATAACATAACGTTTTTTTAACCAATTATTACGATATGAATGCAGTCTATGTAATATTAGAACATTTTTTATATGCGTGCAACTAAGAAACGACCATAGCATAGAACGTAAAACTAAAGTCCAACTTAGGTTCACAATTAGAAATTGTAATACATTTGCTGACTTTTCAACTAAAAATTAATCTAAAACGATTTAATAGTTCTTTGTAGTTTAAGAGAACTCAACTTAGAAACTACATCGAATTTTAACTTCTAAGTTTTTCAAATATGTAAACATTAAACCTAAGGAAGAATAGTTGGTGTGCTGTAGAATCAATACTTTTTTTCACGTTTTGTTTATTATTCAACAGGATTGTAAAGTTTTCACCTATGTAAATTTTACGAAGATTCTCGGTAATTTGTAACCTGTGCTTTTCGTAATTTTTGAAGAAAAATTCGAACAATCATTTGAACAACAACAATTTGAATAATAATTTTTTTAAAACAATAATAATTTAAAATAGAATATTTAAATTATTATGATCGAACATTAATCCACAAAAGCCAGCGGTTTTACTTACTCTCAGCCAGATTATTAGAGTTTATGGAGTTCTGGCGATTGTATTCGATACAATACAGGGAAACAAAGGATAATCCTGTATTTGCTGTTTGGCCTCTGTTTTTGTTTGAAGTGAACTTCTTAACAATCGGCAGGGTAAGTGAGGGCAATTATTAACGTCACCAAACGGAAAAATGTAATAACTCAAGGGTAGGGAACAGTACAAGGACAAATTTATGTATAAAGTTTAAGATATCAGTTTTGCATATGACAGAATCAGCGCTAGATGACATATTTGCATTGAAAAAAAAACATACATGCATACTTTGCACTTTGTTGCGAGGAGCTCATGCCTCAACCATCAACACGGGGAGTTAAGGGGTTGCCTCCCATTTCAGGTAAAGATGTGATATTTACAGTAATTACAGATACACTTGTAGACATTTTTCAATTGTTTAACTTTCACGAAATGAAAAATATATACAGCGCATACTTTTTGCATAATTAGCTGCCAAAGTTACAATTTTAACGTTTTTTGGTTGTACAAATAAGGAGAATTTAACTTATTGGAGAACTGAAACTTTTTAGGTTTAACTGCAATGCCACTGGCTACTTCAAGAAATGGCTTGAATTTATTTCAGAAAATATTATTAATTTTACCTGGCATTTCAAAATTCTCAAATTTGTTACGATTTTGACAGCCAAGACACATAAAATGTTTTTTTTTGTGATAGAAATGCAAACCATATCATGAAGTAGCCAGTGACTTTGCATTTAAACCTAAAAAGTTTCAGTTCTGCAATAAATTTAATTCTCCTTATTTGTACAACCCAAAAACGTTAGAAATGTAACTTTGGCAGCTAATTATGCAAAAAAGTATGCGTTGTATATATTTTTCATTTCGTGAAAGTTAAACAATTGGAAAAGTCTGAAAAATGATAAGTGATAAGTATAAATATAAAATCATGACCTGAAATGGGAGGCACCCCCTTAAACGCCTGCAAGGAGTTCGTCGAAACAGCAAGTACACCGCGCACTGAGAAAAAGGTTTGTTTGAATCAAACAAATATTGGTTTATATATGGCGAAACAAATATTTACTTGGTGGAACAAAATATTTTGTTAGCTTAACCAAACTCGGTAAGAAACAAAAATTATTTGTTACACCTAACCAAGTATACATTTGAGTTAACAACATCATTTTGTTGGGTGGACAGAATCTTTCCTACTACAAAATATTTGTTTGAATTAACAAAATATATTTATTTCGCCACATACAAACACATATTTTGTTGAGTCAAACAAACGTTTCTCTCAGTGCGGGGAACTGTGTCGCAAGAGCAGCCGGCGACAGGACAGCGAGACACCGCCGACGGCGCACTGCCCTCGAGGTCTGGAACTGGAGGAACCAGGTGACGACAAGGGGCTTCCATCGCCACGAGGGGAGGGCGTCGAGCCTCGCCGACGCCCGGCGCCGCAGAGAGCGTCGGTACGCCGGGCGTCGAATCCCCCGGCCGGGACAGCGACATCGCCGCTGGCCCCGACACCAGCTCCGCCGCAGGTATTCGCGACGGTGTGTTAGGGTGTCACTCGAGGTTCACATAATACTTGACAACCCCTTGTTGCTCCCTCTCTGTATTGTACGGGAAGCCTTCTTTTCACAGACGAGAGAGCCAAACGCCCGATCGTGCATCTTCGGCTTTTTTTTTGTTCATCGTAAATAAATATGGCGATGTTGATAAAAGGAAACTAATGATCAATTAGGTTAGGTTAGCTACATTATAAATACTTTAAAACATTGTTGACGGTTGATTTGGTTAGGATAGCTACATAAAAGATACAAAAAAAAAGCATGAACTTCGGGTTTTGGCTCTCTCGTCTGTGAAAAAAAGGCTTCCCGTATTGTATATAGTCAATCTGTTGAACAACGATGTAACCGCAATCATACTAATGCTTCACTTCAAATAACTAAAACCCATACATGTCTTGCTCGATCAACCCTCAACAACACGTCATACATTATGAGTTATATTTATAAATCTTAAATTTAGATTACGAAAACACAACTTGAATCATCCTTGCATCCTTTGAATACTCGTTGCATTATTTCGCACTAGCGAACTTTCACACTCGCATTCTTACGCACCCTAGACATCCTGGAACACTTCGCCTTGTACGCTCGTATACCTGCAAACTCGTCCACGTGTTTCAAATATTTGTGCAACCCTGCGAATCTGCCCCTCCTCCGATCGACGAAGTTTCACTTGCAACGCACCCTTGTTCCCCCTGCCCCGGCGAGGGGCAAATGCGCGCATCGCTCGCCGGCTCTGGAAGAGCTCGCGGCACTTTACGGCCGACGAGGCAGCACAAATCCTTTTTGCTGAAGCGGAGGGCAACGTCTAACATTGCCAGATGGTATCTTAAAAAAAAAAAGAAGTGTTTCCACGATGCAGCGCCAGCTTGGCGCCGTAACCCGGACCCTGGAAGTGAGACGTGGGGTGCGGAGTACTTCTGAAGGGGGGAAAAAAGGGAAAGGGGGATGAAAGAGATAAGATACATCTCCTTCTTGAAAAATTCACAACCCTTGCTTCCCTTACCAACCCTCCAGCCAGGCTCAGCTGAAGAGCATTGCTGGAGGAAATAAGCTGCAGTGAACACAGAGGTGCTAGTGAGGTAGTGACTCATGGATGTATCAGCTATGTGGACTACTGTGGCACACCTAAATTTTTTAATTTTATTTCGGAGTAGAGTTTAAAAAAGGCAAGTTTTTACGAACAAATCAATTATAATACTTCCATTTATTAATCAAGTTATAAATAAGGTATCATCAACAAAAATTATGTACATGCAAAACATTTTATACTAGATAAAATGACCCGTTGTTTGTTCATTTTTAACTTTCCGGAATGCGAAGGAAAAAAAACATACTTTTGGTCTAGTCCATGAACAAGTGCAATTTTTGTTTTTTGGCATTTTCACATGGAAAATCACATAATGTTTCCGTAAAATAAAATACGTTCCGTAAAATAAAGTACGTTGTTTACAAAAAAAATATGTTCGTCAATCACTAATCAGCAATTTAAACAAAATGATGGAAGGAATTTATATTTCAAACTTAAAAACTTTAATTAAGTTATCTCTCAGAAAAGCACACTCGTTCGTGGGATACACTTTAAAGGTCAGAATAAGTCATCATTGACCAGGATTCTTTAGCCCAAATTATTAAGTAAACGCTTTTGAATTCTAATGTAATATGCATAAAATGTGGTGGTGAAATCACTCAATTTCAAGAAAGGAGATCTGTGAATCATCATCTTATGGGTCAAAATAAACCAGAATTTGGTGATATGTGGTAATAAAGCCTTATTTCAGTCACTTTTCATACGTAATGAACGCATAAAAATTTGTATTCAAATCACACATAATTTGGTGCTAACTTTGTCAGAAATATAAAATTTCATACAAAATGACATTATTCAAAATATTAACCAGAAAACTTTTATGGTGGTTTCATTAATGTTGCAAATGAAAAACCAGATCGTAACGATTTAAAAAGTATATACATTTGAAGGATGGCTACAGCAAAAAATATATCCGTCTGAAAAAGCTTTATCTACTGTTAAAGTGTCATTTGAATTTAAACTGTTTGATCAAAAAAAAAATTGGTTGTCTGTAAAGTCGGTTTACGGACGATAGTTTAACGTGACAACGTCATAACAAAACATTGATGAAATGATTGCATACTTTTAACAGTAAAATTGAATAACTTTTATTGAATTATCACTATTTTGTGTGGATACAAAGAAGGAGTGAAATGAAATCTACAATTTAATTCATAAATTTACTTTTATTTGCACTCATTAATTCAAATATGTTTACTACTTTAACGAACAGATTATTTTAACTATAACTTTTATACATGTTTGCTATTTAACTTCTTCCAATCTGTGTTATTATATTAAGGATAGAACGATAATAGGAAAAGTAGGAAACAAATGGGAGTGTTTCAAGTTTAATGTGCCTCGAAAAAGTCAAATCGATGGTTGTTCCAATCATGTCGAAGAGAGATAGATGCGGCGCAAGCGTACAATGAGCGTAACGGGACACAGCATAACGGGAAAATGTGCGTAATGGGACACTTTTTCGTGCGTGCAGCCAGCGTTAATCGATTTATTAGACGTTGTCACGTCAATATATTGAAATGATTTTGTGTCGATGAAAAACAAACCAATACAAATTTATTTTAAAAACATTTCACAATTAAATACCGCGATAAAATATCTAGCGATCAACTGTTTGCATAATAATATATTTTTTGCTTAAATTATGTTATGAGGGCAAAGGGCAAAGAGAAGTCACATTGGCAAAATAAAAATAAATTATTTACTTGTTAAGGGTGGGATGATTTAAAACGTAAGGCCCTTCCCCATATTCTATTGCGTGCTATGGGCTAGCTGTATTTTTTCTCTCTCTCTTTTTGTTCCTGCAATCTTCACCGGCAACTAGAAGTAGGACGCAGAAGAAAACAAAATAAATACAGAACGTGGTAGGGGGAAGGCTCGCACACGGGGAATGGGGGGTGTGTGTAAGGGAGAAGGAAATATGGATGAGCGAGTGGAGAGCTTGAAATCTCTCCGCGAGCCAAGGAAAGGCATCGGTTGTGAAATTAGGGCTGGGAAAGGGAGAGGCTGCAGAACCGAAAACGAGATAAAGAATACGACAAAGGAATATTTTTTTAGTGTTTTTACTTACAACAAAGCAAGAAAAATTTCGGTTCAATATTGTGTAAATTTATTCATGAATATCATTCCTTCATTTACAGGAAGGTGAAATATTGTTTTTCACTGTTATACTTAGAAGAAAATAATTCGATTTGAACTATTAGAGAAATAAAAAAAACTTATCCCCTAAATTGGCAGTTCATTCAATACTTCGACTTCTCCAGGCATTGTGGTCCATATGCTCAATGCTCTACCTTAAATATTTCTATATAATTTAATATTAAAACGTTATTTGAATCCAACTTCAAAGTCACATACTCGCACTGGCCATAAATTCGTAATATGTTTTCAACTTATTTCATCGTGAAATACCTACGGCTGAAGTTTGTCGGTTGAATTCAGACTGATCGTGTACATTAAACAATTTAATAAGTAGACTAGTAATATTGTTTGGTACTAGTCTTTTTTCATAGCTGAGTTTTGAGTAGTTTATTGTTTTGAATAATATGTAAGACCAAATATATATTTTTGACTAAATCATTTGCTCTGTGGTGGTTAATTTAATTAAATAACGGAATTTTTCAGCACTGTAATGAATCAGTTTTTTTACTCGTTGCACAGTTATCCACCGAGGCATACGACGACAGAGACCTCTCTTGTAATGGGTTCCCAAAAACTTGTTGGATGAATCGGTGCCCCTTAAATAAGAGCAGAGCCAGAGTTGACATCGAATCTCGTGTCTCCCGCTACCTGCCAGTTAACACGGCTACAGTTATAAACTAATTGATAGGAGTTAAAATAAGCTATAACATAATACTTTTTTTTGTGTAAAGTGAAACGGGAATATTATAAGCATAAATTGATTGCATCGAACATACTTAGAAAACATAATTCTGTCTTAAATGTACAATAGCTTCAGATATTAGGATAATATTAACGAAATCTATTTAATAATAGTAATTTTATTTAACAACTATTTCCATCTTTAAAATAGAACACAGACTCCCCTCGTTACAAATGAAGACGGTTCCTAGGTTTAAATATCCATATACTTATATGTTGGGAGACATGACTTTAACGCTCAGGGGTTTAAATAATTTAAACATTTTGGATTTTAAAGTAAGGGGTTAAAGTATTGTAATATTTGATTTAATTTTTTGTACATTAACAAGTGTTAATTGACATGCATTTCACTGGGAAAATCATAAGTTGAATAATACAATTTATTGTAAACGTAACATTGAAAGCACACGATAAATTCCATTGAATCATTTGTTAAAATGCTGAAATAATTCCAGATGCCGATGGGTAAGCCAGAGGCATGTTCAAAATTCAACTATGGGTAATTTGCAAATTAATGTGGCAGGGAACTGGCTGTCACAAATGGAAGAGTTTCTCCCAACTCCCTACCGATGGAAGATGGGGTCGTGGTGGTGGTTAGGGTTGAGTGAGGAAAAGGGAAGGATTGGAAAGGGGAGGGGGTGTAGGGGCAGAATTCCAGATGAGGAAATTCATAGACTGGGACGTTTTCCTGACGTTTGGAAAGTTCGCAGGTGCGTGGAAAGTTGCCGAAGCAGGAAACGAAGAAAGAAGTGACCCACATTTTTGTACCTTGGCTTATTCAAAACTCTGGAGCTCGGGAATAAAGACGCAGACGTGATCTGAATCAAAGAAAGTTCTGAAATTTTTTATCTTCTTTAAAATGTAGGCTTGAATTTAAATAAAATATAAGTCGCTTCTGGAAAATTATTAAATAGCCTACTATTAAACAAGTTTTATTTACAATGAATATTTTATTCAGAAATAACAAAACGGATCAAACTCACTGTAATAGGTTTAATTGGTAGCGCGTTCATATTTTTTTCTCATGGTGTAAGGATGAGTATTAGTGATGTAAATTGAGCGAGCCTAAATTTAATTTTGGTAATATTGACTCTATTTTGAGGCTTTGATAGTCATGGACTTGCGCAAAGTGGAAAAAGAAAAAAAAAACCATGGCATAATTTTTTTTCCTCGATTAGCTTACACATCCGGTCGCCTTCCACTTATTTAAAGGTTATGAATCTACATTAATTGCATTATTATTTTCGACAGTGGAGTTATTAAGATGATATACCGGTGGAAGCAAGGTTCATTTACAGTCGAAGCAATTTTGTAGAAAAATTAATATAGGCTTGGAAGAATTAAAACTTCGCTACATTTTAGATATTATTAAAAGAGTTTCATCAAGGACATATTCTTGACGATTATTTTGAAACCTGCCTAACTATGTTGCTGCTGACTTCGTTGTATCTTAAACGTAAATCTTAATTAATTAATTTAAACTGAAATTTTTTTATGCTATTCAAAAACAAATAAAGTACAACTATTTGATGCAAATAAAATTGGTTAGCTGATCTCTACAACAAATAATCAACCACATTTTGGATTCATGTTAAAAGTTAGTGAACTCAGTGTACGTACGTTTACGAAGATCCCTGGATAATCTGTAACGAGCCTTCGTAGTATATTGAAGGTGAAAAATTTTAACAGTGTTTTGCAAAAAGGTCAAGAAAGTGTTGACAGTTAACGCATTTTGTTTGACTTCCAGCGTCTAGTACATAAATTACATGTTCAATATCTGTGTTTTCGCAGATGATCTCTTAATAGCGGTTATTAGCCTAACTTCTAAAATATTTGTTTTAAGAAAATATTTCTTCTTGTAAAGTCTTAAACCAGTAACAAAGAAACCCAAACACGGCGAGTGAAGCCAACCTCTAAAGGTAAACGAGACTGGCTACCTTATACGAGGCATTGAGGCTCACAACCCGCTACACTGAGTTGAGGCACTTCCCCACACCCTACCAAGGGTGCGTCTCTCCAAAATTACTGCCATAGTTTGTCAAAACGGCACAAATAAATTGACCCATCACCACCCCTGACTTTAGATTCTCAGTGTGAGAGCAAAACTCAATACAACGAATCATCAAAGAAAAATTATAATCTAATTTTTTAAGTCGCAAGTAGGTGATCGCAGCTATAAATAAAAAAGGCATAAAGTTGTAAAGCATTTAATTATGCTCCCAAAATATTCGTTAAGCCAATCATTAAAATCGCTGTACAATAGCAGGGGGCTTGTATATCATACATTAGCTCATTTATGAAAAATTAATTTGCTTATAAATTACATGCGTACATGATTTCTCGCATATGATCATTTTATAAACTGACCAAAAGACATATTTTACCAAATAAACTAAATATGAATGTACTATTGCTGCGGGAACACACAGCACTAAAAAAAATTTAAATTGGGCGTAGACTTTACTCACGGATACGCCAAAGAATAAATATGTTACGAACTAAGGCTATCCTATACGTATTGAACATTAGTCCCACTAGTGGTATTTAATTATGTTTTTTTATAGTTTCTGTGCACATATACTTCGTAAGGGGGCAAACTAGGCAGATCTGGGTTTCATAAAAAAAATTTCTTGCTAACAAGCTCACTGGACGCGTCAGATTTTAACGAGTTTATCCAAGGTGCAGTTACACTGTGCGGGTACCACTTACTTGAAAGATCGCGGCGTATCTCTTCGTCTCTCGATGGGTTGGGCACATTTCATACCACAGTTAATACCAACTTTGGCATGAACGCACCACGGGAAATTTCTGACTCAGTAAAAATTTTAAATAACAAAAAAAAAAATTATAAACTAAATAAGTGGCATAATAAGAGAAAATTAATAAACATAAAACAATAACTATTAGAGAGTGACGTTACAGCAAAGAGCGGGAATCAACTACAATGTCGACCTACGCACTCAGACATCTTCGCCTTCGTGACACATGTGCGCTGAGATTTTATCTTGGCCCAGTAAACATTTAAATTGTTCAGGCAAGTTGGAAAGTACGCCAAAAATACCAGTTTTTAATTATTTGAGCATATACACGTGATTATCTTTCAATACAAATAATTCAATTCATCTATATTCCAACATTTTTTTTATGTTCTAACACTACGGCATTCAAGTTAATATCTATAGTGAAAATTGCTCTGCCAGTTTAGCGCCCCCCCCCCCCCCCCTTTTATAGTTACGTTCTTGAACGTGGAGTTTATGGGCGCACTTACAATGCAGCGGTGCCCAACAAGGTTGCATTGTTTAAAATTTTACAGTTGATGTTCTCTTCTTGCTTACCCGGCCCATTGAAACAGCGGTAAAACGAATTATGTCCACATTTAGATATTACAAAAAATACGAAAGAGTATTGGGGAATACCTGAATGTCCTGTTTTCTTGAATAAAATTACAAACACAAAGAAGAGTCTGTTGAACAAATCCGTGGCTCGTACACTGTTAAAATTTACACCTTTAATTGACGAAGAACGCTGGTTACAAATTATCCAGGAATCTTTCTAATTTTACGGCTTTCTTCTAAAATTTACTGACGCAGATTTCACTTACTTTGAAAATGAATCCAAAAAACCGTTCTTGGCATGTTAAAAAAAATAATTTAAAATAATGTAATTTCTAATAGTGTACGTTGGTGGAGCGATATAACAAAACCATATAAGCAGAAGTCACCATACGTTATATGTTCGGAACTCAGCCAGTGGAGTTCTAGAGGGTGTTTTAAGTAAACGTAATAGGCGCTAAGTTAAGAAAAAATGCTATGGATCTCCAGCAAGATGGATTTGTACGCAAATCAAGAGGAAGCTGACGTGCACAGAGATTGTACCGACGTTTTCCAACAAGACGTGCGTGAAGCCTGCGTAACTGTTTTTTCAGCATTTTTTTTTGCGATGTGGGATTTGTGTGATAGTAAAATTTTCTTAAAAATTATTGGCATCTGGTCACTCCGACTATTTTTTGTCTTGTTTCTCACAATTTTATCAAGCAACATGTACCGACCTCTAGCGCTTCACCAGTTTTGAGTTCCGAGCATATGTAGTGGGGTGACTTGCACTGGTTTAAATGCATTTTATCACGCCCTAACGTTTTTACTACGAATTTACATTAGTAAAAACTAAAATCAAATATTCTAAAAGCATTTAAAAATAAGCACACATGAGAAAAAACATAATAAAACTCATGAAATTTAGAAGAGAAACTTCACATAGGTGGTAGTTCTACGTCAGTTCGCTAACAGCAATTCAGACATCTGTGTTACAGCAAGTAACTGATAACTGTTACATGATGAATTTCGTGGTTTGAGGTTTTTTTTATGTTTTAGTGTTATGATATTATGTACAGTTACAGGTTATGCGTAAGTCACTAGTTTAAAAAAATTTTTTATAAACTTGAAAATTAAGTTTCAAGTAGCGTTAAGAAACTTCAGTATAATGTATGTAATGTGCAATTGACGTATACACACAGCCAAAAGACCAAATACTCGGCGTCACCATGGAAGTGAAATTCTAACAATCATGTCGCCACATAACCGTCGGTTGTACGACTCTTTCCCTGATCTTTAATATCACGTGAATCTTTGAGCATTTCATTATTTTTTTTGTAACGTGCGGGCGAAGTCATCAAATCAACTTACCCTACCGGTTGAAGTAGCTTGGCTTCTGGGTTGTAGCCGTGTCCTTGGCGAATAATTCACCAACTTTTCGGTCGACATGGCAGTCGCCATCATCAGGGAGCAGTTACCTACGGGAGCAGTTACCTACTGTGGGTAACTGCTCCCTGATGATGGCGACTGCAATGTCGACCGAAACGTCGGTGAATTATTCGCCAAGAACACGGCTAAAATCCAGAAGCCAAGCTACTTCAGACAATGGCCGTGAAAGCCTGCGAACATTATTACCCTATCGATAGAGACCGGAAAAATTCGCGGATTCATTTCACGATATGCTAGAATTCAAACAATTGTACCTTTATATTGCTTCTGTGATTGGCTTACAGTTTATCTGAAGGACTTTGAGCCAATGGAAAACCTTCAACCAAAAAAGTATCGAATCGCAAGCGTCCCAGTCGACAGGTGTCACGAGTCAATAGCCAATGAGCAGGTGGCATTTTGCCTGAGTATGTAGGGGGTTGTGGAGTCTATCCTAGAGGTCATCGAAAAAGCGCGAATTTTTCCGGTCTCTACCTATAGATTGTTAAAAAGTTTCACTTCAAAAATATTTGACGACACAAATTATGTTGCAAATGTGTTATGATCGAAGCTTACGCATGAAAATCAAATTTAAAAAAAAAATAGTTTAAGCGCGGAATTGGAGCGGGGAAAATAAACATTTGGCTGTGTTATCCAGTAGGTATGGTAATCTCAGCGCAGCGGAAGAGTGTCCTAGCGACCCAGCGCTGTTGCGCTCGGAGGCCGGCGCTGAGAACTTGTTCCCACTCGCCTCCAGGAATTAACCTCTGTTTACCAACGGACCCGGCCCGGCAGCGGGGTAAGCCGGATAAGCCCGCCGCAGGTATATATTTGAAGCTTTACACGTGTAGGCGTGCCTTTCCGAAAACACTGTCCCCCCCTCCCCCTCCTTTGTCCAGTCCACCGCAGTTAAGCTGCGCACCGGAGCGGAGCGGGCTCGGTTACGCCCTGCGCGCAAGTGGGCGAGAGATTAGGCTTCTGGGCCCGGGGCGGTGCTCGCTGAAACGTGTTCGCACTAAGTAACTAAATGTTTTTCCGAGTTGAACAACACAGATGTTTATTGTCGTTAGAGCGGTTAAACTGCTTCGCTTTGTTCGAGCGTGCATGTTGTCCATTGCGTTAATTTATATATATATATATAATCAGTATTTTAAATGAAAATGTTCAAATGACGTTACGTTATTAATAGATGCAAGACTTGAATTTCTTAAAAAAAAACTTTTGTAGGGCCTGTACAGCCTTCACAGGCTGAAAGGTTACTAACCGTTTTCAGTAATTACATAGCAGAACTACCGAATAAGATAATCTCACAGCTTAAAAAATGTACACATATAATGAAGTTTCACTCTTCCACGTAATTCATTAAAAAAAATTAAAAATTAAAATGATTAGAATTAATGTTTTTAAAAGTATATTTATCAATTATCAATTCATCTTAAGGAATAAAACAACTGCATTTTCTTCGTAATTCACAAGCTGGTGAGAGTTATTAACAACTGTTGTGAAACAATAGAAAAAAGGTCATACTTTATAGAAGTTTGATACGCTGTTAATAACTAGCAATATTCTCACAAATGATTCATCAGTACCTGCTATACAATAAATCCCTTTGACAATTATTATATATTTACAATTGTCATGACATCAACATATTAAATTCACAATTGGTACTCAGTTTATATATGTAAAGCCAATTATATATTATTCGTTTAATTCACGAGTTTAATCCTTTGTGTATATACATACTTGAGTGCTGCTTGAAAAATTTGTGCGTTAAAATCTGTTAAAGCATTCGGGCTTGAACGACTACACTTTCAGCATGCCTACATCAGTGGTTTCAGTTTATTTACAAGTTGTGGGCTTATTTCCTCCACTAGTAAATTTATTTTTATTTTTGGCTATATCTTGCGCCGTAGTGCGACCTCGGACAAGCCTTGGCATGTCGTTGGAAGAGGCATTCGGGCACGGAAATATTTCGAGCGGTGATAGCCCGTAAAGACTGCGATTTGCAGTTTATGGCTCAGGAGGAGATCGATAACAGCGCCAAAGAGAACCCGGCCATAGCTTCTGGTACGGCGCTGCAGACCACCAAGTCTGTAAAAATCAACAGCAGTTTTATATTAAAAAAAACATGTTTGCCACAGTTTGTGGTATATATGTAAAATAACTGTATCCCTTAATGACTGAGATCTAATTTCACTAATTTCACTAATTTAACCGGTGACCTACAAATCCGTGGATGACTCAGGCACGCAGCCAAGACTAGTTTCTATCCGTCCCATAAACTGTAAATGTTTTTTTTTTGTTTTAAATGGAACATAAATATTTATGTAAAATTACAGATACATGTAAATTTGTAAGTTTACATGAAAACAACTGCATCACTACAAAAATAGTGTTCGCAGTAATACTGGGTTCGGATTCCTACCCCCAACCATTTATGCATTGTGTTGTCCCAGTACCTACAATAGTTATATTTGTAAAATTTTCCTTGAATAGTATTTCGGTGTTAGGTCTAATTGCGTACATAATAAGCATGATACTCCCAAATAAAGTCAAAACATTTATTATTCGGTTATCTTCTCCACGTTTTCAAAAAAATAGATTGAGCGAAACATTAATTCAAATGTAAAATGTTGTGCCAAATTTCGGTAAGAAATTCTCAGTATTATCTCGAAAAACATATTTTATATTTGTAAAACAATAGCCATGTGTTGTACAAAGTAACAATATTTTTCCTTGTAGTCTCACAAAATATTTATTTACAACTGTAAAAATACAGAAAAAGTTTTTCTGTGTAAGTTTAACAAACTTTTGTCTAGTTTGACATCTCGTAAAATGTAGTTTCAGTCTTTCTTGTGCTTTGTTTTTGCTTGTTTGAGAAGTTAGCCCCCGCCTTGATTAGCTCCAAAGATTCGTCTGCGAGCTGTTTGACACTTTTCCTTCGCGACTCCAGACGTAAATAATTTCCTGCCTCGATCCTATCCTTAGATTTGCTTGTGATTTCTGGGTAAAGCCTTTTTTGTTTGACAGCGTGAAGTTATTTATTCCCGTATTTTACGCGCCTGTTTCGTATAGTGTCATTTGTTACGCGCTTTTACACTTATTGGATATCTCGTCAGTCTCTGTAATTCTTGCTGTTTTACTCGAGATCCCTTCATGTGAATGCTAGCCAGTGTAATTTTTGCATGGTTTCATTCTACGACTACGGTTATGCGGGTGGGCACCAGAAATTTTTCCATGAACGTGCGCTCGGGCTAAAGCTAAGGAGATACTAGATTATTGGAAATTTATTAAAGCAAACATTCGTTACTTCATCGTTTAAAGGAAACACAACGTATTTATTTCTGTGTGTTTTTTTTTCCAAAGGTATACACGTGGAACTTCTTCATGTTGCAGTTAGACGTTGGTTCAGGCCTGAGGGTAAAATTAATATAGTAAATTGTGATTTCGCAATAGTCATGATTGTGTTAATTTAATAAAACAATTTTTATTGCCTCAGCTTTGTGACTTTAACAGAAAAGGCTTGGATCCTGCTTACGTTCTGTGCTATCCCCAGGCCGTATGCGATTGTAGTACGCACGGAACACCGTTTGTTCTCTATACGCTTCAAACTTGGCATTTGATTTCACGGCTCCACAAACCACACGATTTTGCTTTGAACATTTGCTAGAACAATCGCGACCCTTTGTAACTGAGACTTCAACTCCAGCAGCTCACAAGAAATAATCTGTTACTATCCCCCGGTGGTAGCATACGTAGAATTTTCATTATTAACATGTGTTAAAACCGTTATATACTTGGAAATATATCATTCGGGACAGTTATCAATATATGTTTTAAATAAAATTAACAATAACAAGAATTATAAAATATAATATGGCACGTATAAAACTATTTTATGGCCATAGGCAAATCCCACGTAAAATCCTCAAGAGTGGACAACAAGGATAAACAAATACACAGAGAAAAAGTGAAAAAAAAACATAATGATGTCAAACATTTTAAATGCCTGGAGAGCAAAGAGAATTTCGTGGAAGCAATTTAGTCAGAGAGACATCACAGAACAGACGAACGCATCTGGCTGATAACGACGAGGCTTTTGCATAAAGAACAGTAAAAGCAGACAAACCACAATGTCCTCTATTCCAGATTGTAGAACTAAAAAAGAGGCGAGATTTTACACCTTTAGCCTTTGACCGTTGTGTATACTCATTCATAGTGGCACAATCCTTTGGAGTGCCATACAGGATAACCTGGCATACCTTTTGACAAAGAGGGTGTATTTTCGGAAAATCACGTAAATAAAAGAGTTTGACAAACTTGCTTCCAGATATAATTAGCTGATATTCGTATCTAAATGTTTATTTAAGCCATATCCCGTTAAAACCTGTTGGTGTAGACGCAGGAGAAAGCTTCACACGCCATGTTAATTTTTTTTGGTTAAGTTCAAGTTTTTATAAAACACTGATATCAAAAGTGAGATCTAGTATTAGCTTTGTATGTGTGACCAAGCTATGGAAAAGCCAAGAAAAAGGTTCTTGTGAGGGACCCTAAGGCAAAGAGTAAATCAATAAATTCAATTAGGAATGTTATGAATTTTTAAAGCAACCGTATAGTATTTTTCATGCATTTGACTACAAGAATTGCTAAAAGAACGCAAATGAAATGCTTATATAGTGGAACATCAGAAGAAATCTCCCAGAATATAAAAACATTAACGTAAACATTAATAGCAACCCAACACACACATATACATACTCGTACAAACATTTATAACCAAATCACCCTAGGTCATGACTGCGAGCGGTTGCGACGACCTAATTAACTTGATTAACTTTTTATAGTGCACGACCACGTCAGACGTGATTGGGCGCAAGTTATTGCTCAGCCGTGGTTCTAAGAAATTAGCACGCTATGTTCTCAACGCGTTGCATCAAGATTAGGTTGTGCAATTTCCTAGCTTACTGCATATTCAAATTAGCTAATCTAGCCAGTCTCATGAGCATTGTAAAATTGAAATATTTGCTAAGTTATAAAATGCTGAATTACAAACACTTTTTTTTTGTTTGTTTCAACAGGCCTTATGAAAAACATAAAACATTTTGAAATTAACTTGGGTAGAAACGATAAGCTTACCCTCTTTTGAATTAAAGATATAGGTCAATAGGATCTTATTTAATTTTGGTGGAAGATTTTAATAAAACATTATTGTTTTAGATATGCTGTGTTAAACCTTTCATCCTTTTCTTTGTAAAAAATATAAAAAAAACCACAATGCTGCTTACATGATTTTCAGAGAGTCCAAATAGTGAGTCTTAAAAAACGTTTCTATTACAAACAATCATTACGTCACTTCACTATGGAATGTTTCTACTTGCATATGTAATAATATGCGAGACTAGTCAGCGTCAAACCCATGCACATAATAGATAGAAAATAGTGCAGAGGGTATATATTTGCAGTTCTGAGATAAATGGTCGGTAAAAATTAAATGTGGCAATTTTGCTCATCACATATTAAATTCCAAATGTACGCCCAGTCAGCTACGTTTGCAAATAATAATTACAGTAATTTAGCACTCTGGCAAACTTGGACCAAATTTAAAGAATGCATAAAACTGAAATTTTTTCTGGGCAAAACTTATTGTAACATCACTCGCCTTAAATTAAAAATGCGGGGTAAAATATCCAGAAAAAGTCAAAATTTGACAGAAAAACTTCAGCTGCAAGGTTCATCACGAAAAAAATGAGTTGAAAACCATCTATACGACCTATGGCATGAAGTGATTTCTAGGGTTGTTAAAAGCCTTTTGTAACTGGTGATCAACAACTTTTATATTGAAAACAATAGAGAAGGTATTTAATATGAGAGACTTAACATCTGGGTAATGTTTTTTTTAAAAACAAAGTTCAGCATCCACAAGAAAACTTGTCACAGTCGTAAAAATAATTATTTACATCCACTAACATAATTAGGGTAGGCTAACAATACGTCCGAAAAAAAACTTAAATAAAAATAAAATTAGACACTCCACTTTCTTCAATAAAATCATTTTACAACAGCTACAAGTTATGCGGTGGTTGTAGAACTGTGTTCAATTAAACACTATCCATACGTTCAGTTATTCATCTTAAAACTTTCCTCCGTTGTTTGCAGTAAGGAAGCGGCTCAGCTTCAACTCTAATGGCTTACACGGGTCTTGGGGAAGCGCTTGCGACGTTTGGACGGTAAGTCGTATAAATGTGTTTAGCTGAAGTCTTCATGGCGAACCTGCAGCCAAAGTTTTCGGGTGTAATTCAGGCCCACCCTGTGTTCGTCCCGTCGAGGAAAGACTCCAGCTCGCGATTGCGTGCCGAGCGAACCGGCGCATAACGGAACACGCGCTACCGTGCCTCGTGCGCGGAAGGGCGTAGCGTGCTGGGGGCAACAGTGACGGATCACGACCGCCCACCCCGGAGTTCTCGGTGCGTGGCCGACTGCAATTTTTTTCATAAACCCTTATCTGATTGCATATCAAATGTTCTACAAGAACTGAGGAAACCACTACAATATTTTGTTTCGTATTTTAGCCCACTATTATTTTTCTAGCTTTTCGTACATTTAAAAATTTTGGGCGGATTTTGAAGGCAAGAGAATGAAACGAAACTTACAAACTATAAAGTTGGACAAACCTGTTTTACGTCTTCAGCCCCAAGCATTGTAATTTCAATGACAGGTTAGCCAAATTCGCCAGAGTTTTCACCACTTATATATTTAATAAAACTGACAGACAAAGCACAGTTTAAACCTGTGGGTCTAGAAACATTAAATTTTGATAAAAATGATTTCCTTATATAACGTAGGAGGCACTAATAAAGTATTTTTTTAAAAAATAATTTTCTAAGGGGGATAAATAGGGGATGAAAGTTTGTTTGGAACTTTGTAATTTTTTGAGTTAGAAATATAGAATTGTTTAGACTTCTGTTTATAAATAAAAGTCAATTGTATCAGCATTTTTGTTCCCATTGTGCACACGGCTTCTTTACCTAAAACCCTGGAATCTCATCTGCACTGGTTTCACGTACAAAATAATCGCTATTATAACTTAAAACAAATATTTATGTGCACATCGATATAAAATCGCTATGCATTCGTAAAATGGCAACCCATTAAATCAATCTACAGAGCAGAATATTAAATTAACATGAACAATCAAAATAACGAAAATGCTTACCTAAATTTTATTTAAATTGAGACGGCTCGGAGATAAACGAGATGTCTTAAAAACGTTTGACGAAGAAGAAAACAAACTAATTAACATTATGACCTTTAAAATCATCATCATACACCACAACAGCCTGTTTGGATATGTTAATAATGCTGCTTTATGGAAACTATCTAAGGTTTTTCTGGGAACCGACCGCAGAATCTCTGTAAAAACAAACGAGTTTCAGCGATGACAGCGGCGGGGGGAACGGAAAACAAAATATTTTGCAAGAATATCACCATTGCTTTAATACAAACGTGAAGTTTATTGAATTCATGAATGAAAACTAAACATTGTAAGGGAACTCTATAGACACACGGCATTTTAAAATTTCAGAATATTACTTAACTTAACTATATTTAAAAAGTTGCTTACCGATAGGTCATTACAAAATATATTCGCATTTAATATTGGTAATAATGATTCAAGATGCTATTTTGGATATACGCCAGTAACGGCGTACGTCCAGAATAACATCTTGAATCAGTCTTCCCCATTGCAAGATATTTCGAAGATAGTATTGGTAATATGATTGAATGCGGTACTTAAACATGTTTTAAGTTTATTTCATAACATGTAAATAGTTTTATACTATAAAAATAATATTTAATCATCCCCTAATAATCTAAATCTAAATATATAATATGCTTTGTTAGTACGTAAATACACAGTTTTCTCAATCACCACCAACCCCAATCAACTTACCGTTGGGGTGGTAAATACCCCTTGGCCACCAGGTGGTAGTAAGGGAGTTTGGTCGCGGTGGGTGGTTGTGGGTGGCGAAAATGTTATAACATATATTTCTGTCATTTTCTAACGCATGATGACTTCTGAAAAGATCTCAAAATTTCTTGAATGGTCTAGAAAGCTTCAATATGTGTAAAACGGTTATTATTGATCTGTAATGTTCTAGAAAGTTCTAGAAATATCTGGAACGATCAAGAAAATTCTAGAATGAGTGCAAACTATTAGAATCGATATAGAATGTTTGAGAAAGTTCTACAAATTTCTGGCTTCATCTAGAAAGTTCCACATAATGTCCAAAACTGTTATTATCGAGTTAGAATGATCGAGAAAGTTCTAGTAATTTTCCGAATGATCTGGAAAGTTCCAAAATGAATGCAATTGATTATGATCGATTTAGAATGTTCGAGAAAGTTCTAGAAAATTCTAAAATGAGTGCAATTTATTATAAGCGATTTCAAATGTTCGAGAAAGTTCTAGAAATCTCTAGAATGATCTAGATAATTCTAAAATGAGTGCGATTTATTATAAACAATTATACGTCGAATGCTCACGAGTAGGAGCACCTCGAAATTTGTTTATTTACAGTCCGAACAACAAAACTATAAATGTAGTGTACAAGCAAGTGTTGTAAAAATAAATTCAAAACAAAAAATAATACTAAAATAATAAATATAAATGTATAATATATGTCAATATATAATGCAACATGTAATATGTAGGGCCTATATGAATAATAGGCCTATAATATGTAAATATGTAAATAAAACATGAATTTTTCATTTACTAAACTTTTTATTAAAATTATTTTAATTCGTTAATTAGTTTACTCTATTAGATATACTCTATATACACAGCATGTTTAATGGCCGAATAAGTCTCTCAATATCGAAAATATAAATCTATAATATCGATGTAAAAAAAATGTATCCTTATATATTATATACAATTAAAAATGCGATGTATCTTAACCCGAGCAACGCCGGGTTTCGCTGCTAGTATATATAATAAATATTAACAACCTGAATATTTAGAATAGTGATTAACACTTACATTACACAAACGTGTACGAACATCTATGACAACTAAGTGCTGATAAACTGCCAAATTATGTTTTATTATAACGTGAATATTATTTCCAAACTTTTAAATAATATTATACTGAAGATGTTAATTTCAAAAACCCCTGACGAGTCTATAAAAATCGGAAACCATGTATCTCTTGACTCTGTGGATTCGTTTCGAGAAAGGTTTTGGCTCACATTTCTCCGTGCACTCAGCTACATACATTGGTGTGTGAATATATGTTTAGGAATAAAACCAAATTTGCCACATAACATGGCAAGATTTTTTTCCCTGCTACGATTCCGCCTGGTGGATGAAAGCGAACAGCTCCTTTATGTCCGCGGAGCGGAGTGCATAACTTAAAGAGTAGTTCTGTTATTTCGCGTGGTCATAAAAGCTGGTCCCTTTTCAGCTTTTTTTAAAACTCGTGACCCAATAGCAACGTTATGTCCTGCAAGAAGAGAAAACTATTTATACTTATATTCTCTACCGTTGTTCAGTTTTCGTTGAAAAACTGTCAGCTTGTGATGGTCTCAATACATACTTTTTGGAATTGCTCTTTTAGCCTTATTTTACTTTTACGGATAATATTAGTATATTCACTGTAAACAACAGAGCTTAAAAAAAAAGAACTCTGCGAAGTGAGGCGACAAGAAAATGATCATAAATTAAAGACACTCAAAGATTCTTTCACCGTTCTTTGCTAATACATTTCACGTAGCAACTTGAATACATTTTGTTAAGCAGGTCAAGAAAGTGTTTCTTATCACTTACATGAAAGTAAAAAGTTAACTAGTATTATTATTTGGCGTGGTTGTGTAACTATAGGCGTATTAAAAAAATAGAGAATAATAAAATCTTCTGATGGCTGAAGTGCATACTCTACCCAAGATCGCTGCGGGGATAGAATTAGTTATAGTACTAGAGTTAATAAGAGTAGAAGAGTTCTAAAAACAAGATTGATCTTCAACTTGACCAATAATACATCAGTATCTTTACTAATATAATAAAACTGAAGAGTTTGTTTGATTGAACGCGCTAAACTCTGGAACTACCAGAGATATTTGAACAGTTCTTATTGAATTTGATAGCTCAATTCTTGAAGAAGATTATAGGCTATTTAGAATCACGCTAGGACCCCTACGAGCCAAACAAAAAGAAAAAGTCAGAGCGAATGCTAAGCAAAAACGACGTAATAGCGTGAGCGGGTGATACAATGCGGTGGGAGGTGGAAAACAATATGTATTGGTAGTTACATAGAGATATTAGTATAAATCATTTTCCAATTATTTTATTACGTAACCTTAGGTCACCAAAATTATGTAACATAACGATACTTCAAGTGAAATTTTTTTTAGAAACAATGTTAAAGTAGCTATAAGTTTGACTGGGCCAGCAGTTGGGCAAACGGTAGGTACTAATACCTCGAATTCCTATGATACCCACATATTTACCATTTAGTTTTAAAAGGTCACCATTTCCTGTGAAGGTATCGTTTTCAGTCAGGGGCAAAAATTTTTTTGTTGGAATATGTTGCCTTATCTAGATCAGGTTGAGGAGAAAACCAGTATACACTAATATACAAAATAATTGATAAATAACCAGATTTATTAAAAAAAAAATAATATGTGTAAGATATTCGCGTTAACATAGTATGTAAAAATTTTATATAAAAATAATAATAAATGGAAATGAATTTCATAAAAGAAAAGTGTTTTAAAAAGTAACTTAGATAAAAAACTGTTTTATAAATAAATTAATAAAGAAAAAAAAAACCAGCAAAGCGATTACTTGTAGCTCTCCTTCATACAAGTAAGGGAACACAGCCTTTCACGTTACTGCATGACATCTGGTTGGTCGTATTGTAAGATTTATCTTCTGATGGTCTTAGCTTGTGAGAGTTCCATTCACAAAGAACGACTTTTTCAGACGTATATTTAAAAAAAAAGAAAAAATACAAAAAAAAATCGTTGGTTAAGCTAGATAGAAGGTTTTAAAATTCGATATTCAACTGTCTATCTTGTTTTCTGCTTGTTATCTTTATTGATTTTAAAGCTATTAGGTAATCTTAAGTAAATATATGCTGAGAAAATTTCAGGCGAAAGATTATATGCAAGAGCGATACAATTATAAGTTTACAGAAAAAGCCCTTAAATTATAGTAATTTTCAAAAAAAAGGAAATAGCTAAAACAGCTCGTGAGAACGAGCGGACAGAGAATAAGCGATGCATTCACTCAGAAATCTCGCACATTTCAAAATTTCAGGGAAGAATAGTTCTGGGTGTTTTCACACCAAATCAATGTGAAACATTGCAAAGGTGGTTACTATAAAGATATGAAAATATGTAATAGTATGAGGTATATCACCATTTATTGAAACTTGGAAAAACAAATATTTTGTGTGAACGTTTTATGATGCTCAAGTAATATTGGTAAAAGTTTAGTTAAGTGGATAATTTTGAGGGGTTCTTAGGCCTCAAGCGAATAGCATAGTTGCTGTAAAAATTATGAAATATGACTTTTTTTGCTGGGTCGAATATAAATCCTGAATTATTATTTTTGGAGTAGGTTTGTCCCTATAAGTATACTCCACCACTAGTGTGTTTGGTGACTTAAGAGCATATGTCCCATTACAAGTCATCATTATTTTATTTTTACGTTCCACGCGGTTAGAATGTCGACGTTTTGAATGGCTGAACGTTTAAAAAATGGGAAAAAAAAAATTATATCGTATATTTTTGCACAATTAGTATAGTTTCATTTTTAAAATTTTTGTGCAGTAGCCTATGCATATGGATAAAGAAATCGAATAAAAAAATTGGGTCTTTTTAGGGTCAAATTCAATATTACTGACTGCTTTGTTATCTGGTTTAAGTCTTCCAAACATATTTAATTTTACACGGTCTTTTAAAATTATCAGAATGTTTATGATCAAAAAAGGTTAGACAATTTGAAATACAATTTTCTGAAAGAATTTTAAACCAAGCCAAGCTGTAGCCTCCGGAATTTTCCTTTAAACTCAAAAAAATTAATTTATTTTTATTTGGTTTTATTTAGCCATAATGTAAAAAAATGTTAGAATTTCAACCTTGACACATAGTTATGCAAAAAGTATGCACTATATATATATTTTCATTCGGTTGAAGTTCGGCCACTCAAGGTTAACCATTTTAAACGTAACAAATAAAAAGTGACTTGGAACGGGACTTACACCCTTGACTACTGTGGATTTCTTCAGTTGGAAGCCTGGTGTTAGGTCCTTCGGGCCCGGCAGCAAACCAGCACCGACTCACAAGAAGACTCGTGTTAACCCTGTCCTCCCCTTCACTCTTTCATCGCTGACAAGGCCACTTTGTGCTCCGAGGACTCCGGCAGAACAAAGGCGACAAAAATAACAAGAGATCAATGGAAATAAGAGCGAAGACTAAAAAAAAAATATTAGACATACAAGTCTGTGCCTACCCTAACCCGGGCTGCTGGAGAAAACATGCAATTTTTTTAAGACAGTACATTTTAATTTATAAAAACTTATCAATTTGAACATAAATTTTAATACCAAAAATTAATTTGCTAACACCTTTTATAATTGACTTAACTACGTGACGTACACACAATCATTCACAGATGACACAAATTTACTTATACATGAGAAACTTTAGAAGAATTTCTAACTTTACAATGTCGAAACTTTATGTACTTATAGTCTGTATGTTTAAATGACTGATTACGATTACAACATACAGAAAATATTTTGAAAAAAATAAATATTTTTTCTAAATTCATTTTAAAACGGTCTGTGGCTGTCAGTCTTAAGCAAAGGGAGCTTTTACTGTTATATCAATAAAATTTTCTTAAATATCTAGCATAAATATTACAATTTTAAATATGGTTGATATAACAACAATTGTAAGGCTAGGGAGTGGGGTGTTAGATGGCGAAATAAGTCCATAATTCAAAATGGTGGATAAAAATGGCCGCTGGGGTCAAGGTCAAAGGTCAAGGTCATCCAAGATGTCCGCTGTAACGTCACAATCCAAGATGGCGGTCGGCACCTTGGCACCTTAGCCTTTAAGCCTGCCGTCGGACTGGCCAATATAATTATACTACTAAGGTTTTCGACACTCAGTGATTGGTACACACGAAACTTAATGCAAGAAAAACTGTCTGTCAATGTTTACATACATAAACATTTATATTTATATACATATTGCAAAGTGGTAAACTACGAAATAATTTAAAATTACTTGTTTGTAAGCAAAATAATTTTATTCAATAATTTATGAGATATTGTATATACCAAACACGAGTATCCAACAATCTTTCTTGGGAACAATAAAGAGAAAAGTAGAAACAAAAATATTTGTATACAGCAAAAAAGCTAAGACTACGATGTTTTGTGTAGGGACGTCAGACCAATTAACATGTAGTTTTAAGACTGACGGAAGGAAACCTTGATAGAAAATCACAAACCGAGCGAATAATTATTCAGAAATAAAACTTGGAGCTACGTTTGTTGCTTGCCTGTTAGGAATGTAGGTCATGTAGTTATAGCACATAAACAGTGGAGCGAAATAATGAAATACAATAATTGTTCAAGATTTCAGTGACAGTACCTGAAGTCAAGCGCTAAGAAGTTCTTACAAAATGTATTCCTTGTTCTACCAAGGACCGTATCCAGTGCGCTGCCTTAAGATTACCTCGGGATTTTGCTGCTCTGCACGCAATCACATTTACAACTTACGCTTCGTTGAATACAGGCACTATCGATTTTTCAGCCCTTTCATTCCACTAACTACGTTAAAAGAGTTATCTTCACAAGCTTTGAATCATGATGAACATGCACTCACTCAAGATCTGAATAACGATTTCGCGAAGCCATGTACGCAAAGAGAAACAGTTTGGCCAAATTTAATATGGTTTACACATATTTTAGAGAAAGAAAATTATAAAATGTCTGTCAGTTCTCAATTTTTAATGGGAATTAAAAAAATTATTTATATATATACACACACACATCTTGTATCACAAATTAAATTGCAAACGTAAACCATATTTTCGGAATCAAGAGAGCAATGCCTACTTAACAACCAAATGCTGTTAGAATAAAACTGTTGTTTTCACTCCATTTTACAAGAGCTTGCAAATTTGAAGACTGAAGAGCCGCTTTTTCATGAAGCCTGATGACATACCTGTAGCTGGCGTCCATTTTCAGGAAGATAGTAGCTGGCCTGTCCAGTTAAAGATGTGTATCCACATGTTATGAAATTATTGGCTTGACAGTAGGAAAATATAAAGGGAGGAGTGCGCATCGTTAAGTCGAGAAGATGTAAATGTAAAATTAAAAGAACTGTGTCACGAATGCATTTGAGAACTATGCGAGTTGTTCGTAGAAGAGTTAGAAAAGAAGAAGTGGTGGACAAAGGAATGGATATTAAGAAGAGACAGACTTGGCACGACATCACAATTAATTAGAGAGTTGCGAGTTGAGGACCCCAGATAATATACAGCGTGCTTACAAATGTCACCCTAAGGTTTCAAGCTAAAGTTGGCGATATTGTGGGGATCTCTCAAAGCCCTGTCACACTATCTAACTTTCGCTTCCAACACCGTCCACTATGTTGTGTCAGAGTTGGACAATTATGACGTCACCGAAAACGTCACTAGCGCAGCCATGTTTGTTTGATATGTTCAGTGACTTGATATTCCATGAAATATTTTGCATATAGGAGGGATTCTAAAATATGTTGTATGTTAGATGGAATCAGCCAATTTAAATCGTGCCTAAAGAAAAAAAAATCTTTAAAATGGCGAAAAACACATGTTCCATTAAAGAGGTTACAGAAGTGATATAACTAAAATAATTATAACATGAATGTGGGAAATAATTTTGTGTAGAAAGGTAATGTATCTATACATTAAAAAAAATAACTGAACATTTTTTTATTACTGACGAGTATTATTACGAGTTTTATTTATATATGTTTTAAATATTTAAAATTGTACAAATGCGTAGCATGACATGATAAAAAAAATTTCATCCCGCACTGTGATGAATAATTTGATTATAAATTAGATTAAAATTGAAAAGTTTGTGATAGCTCATACCAAAATTAAATTTTGAATGTGTGACATGCTTTAAAACATTATTTGAAGTTATATGTCTAAATTTATCTGACAGAGAAAATTTAAAGCCATTTTCCAGCCAATACTACTTCAACTCTATTTTCAAATATAATTGGAGTAAAAATTTGATAGCGTGACAATGCCTTAAGCAGAAAGACGTCTTCGAGGAAAGTTTCATGACGAATTGGTATCCTGAACTTTTCCGTGTGACCCACGTTCGTGAATCGGAGCCCAGTATTTATTAACTCGATGATTTGGACCACACGCTTATTCGATGTGGCTTCTATGCAAAAGAGAATAATCCTACTGTATATATTTACATGTATTTGGTGGAAAAAACTATTCAAACTAAGAGAAGGACGATCTCATCTCATTTTAAGGGTCAAAACTGGCTTATAATTAGAGTACAGTAGATTTTTAATTAATAATTTTTTCAAAGAGTTTGGTTTTTATTTCGTTTTATTTCATGTAAAATTAATCCTAGGACCTTGGGTTTTGAATTGCAAGAAGCAATAATCATTAGGTGACGGCATATTTAATGAAATAAATTATTAATAGGTATATTTTAAACGAAAATACCAGCACATTACCAAGATACAAACCAAGAGCTGGAATCGCTCGGATCAATCAGTATGAAAATAGGTATGGTTAAAAAAAAATAGAATTTTTCCTAATATTTCTTTGATAATAACGATTTTTTAAGCGAGCGACTAATATGGCCTACGATAGCTGATGATCAAGTGACTGATATTAGTACGGGTAAGAAAGACACCAATTTAGCGGTAGCGGATGGCAAGAGTATTCAATATGGCTGCTGTAACGTCACTCTGGTTACCTTGGTAGTAAAAGTAGTGGGGTTCATTCTACCTGTAAACACCATGGAAGAAGGATTATTAAAAATTTCTCTCTTCGGGTTGTATCCAAAGACTCTGAACTTGATGACAATGCTTTTGTACTAATTTTTATTTATTTTTTATAATTTTTATAATTTTTATAATTTTGAAATTTATTCCTTGATTTTTGAGTTGTAACATCTTAGCTCTCGGTATACGGCTTTTGGTAGGAGTAATTTCGTGGATGGAACGGAAGTTACTTGGAACGTAAATGTGTAACCACAGTGTTGGCATGTATGGCAGACGGCACAAACCGAAGTTCACAAAAACGAAGGGAAACATTATAGTATTAGTATCTTAATGGATTTTTAACGAAATGGGCAATATTTGAATAAGATTTATTCTCGGAAATTCAGGTCCAAAGCCGAGGTTTAGTATTTTTCAAGCTTTTTTTCGCTTTTACTGGAGCCGTTTCATTACACAGTTTAGCTTTTCGCTCTGCAAATTGAAATATTCAATAGTCGGCGTAATTGCTTCGGCGGCGAATCCTAGTGTAGTGTGCAGAAACTTCTTGTGATTCACGTCAAGAAATGTAGTTGAAAACAAAATTTTCGTATATATATATATATATATCACGCTCGGCATAATCTTTAAGAATTCTACGTTAAATTTCGTGTCCGAGTTTCGTATCATAAGTGTTTTTGCAACATGAGAACACATGAGTTGGCTCGTTACCGAGGTTAGATGTTACACATTTCTGGCGAGTATTGAAAAATTATCTCACATTTTTTTTAGCAAATTATATTGAAAACATTACTTTATATAGCAGCTTATGTGAAAGGGCACTAAAGCTTGTAAGAAAATTGAAAAAACTTCGTTGATGCAGGAGCATGCAGACGCACTACCTCTTTATTCGCAGCGTGATGTGACGCCTTTAAACGCTTTACCACCATCACAATGTCCTCGAGGTGGAAAAAGGTTGTGTGTGCAAAGATAAATTAATAGAACGTTTCTGGCACTCATAAAAGTTTTACAATTACAAATCATGCAGATGATACATATTACGAAGCCATGACTGTTTATTTAACCAAAGTAATACTTCTAGTTGATCAAAATTCTCAAATACAGTCCGACCATCATCTCAGGAAATATGAATTAGGAGCTTACCATTAAACATATTTTATGCTTACATTTCAGTATTCCTTCATTTAACTCTTTAGAGGACTCTGCATTGACACACATATGCCACTCACGCACAAATATTTGAACATTTATCGTAGATTTATTAAACTAGAAGGTTGTAATGAATATAACAAACACTTTAATCTGTGCTATTAAGAGATAATTTTAGCAGCAAGAAATTAAGTGATCACAAAATAAAAATATAATACAATTCTAAAGGCGTAACTACAAAAAAAAACAAATCTGCCACAAACATTTTCGGGAATACAAAAGATATATTTTATACATAAAATAAATAAAAAACCAACGGTTTTATAATACAATTATAAACCACAAATATATAAACTTTTTAAACAAAATGAAACCACAAATTATCAAAAGGGCATAAATACAAAATTCAAAACGTCATCAAAAGTTTCCCAGTGACTGAAACTTAAATTTCCAATAAGGAAAAATTTTCACTGTTTTTATGACATAAAAATTTTCAGTAATTATAAGCATAGTTATTCATAAGGCCCCTTAAGTCACCCATGAATAAAACAAACACTTTAATTTAATAACTAAGGCGTGTTTCACTTGTAACTTTATTAAAAATATAACTTTAATGTTAAACTTCCAATGTCTATTTTATACACATCTCTATGGAGTAGGCTAATATTTGTACTTGATAATATAATTATTGTCTCCAAGGAATACATATTTATTAGGAGTTACAGAGTCAGTGAGTCTGTGATGAATTAACTATATATAATTTATATAAAACCTTGAATAAAATTAATAACAAAATAAAGTTAAATAATAGAGATAAATTTTAATTATTAATAAAAATATAAGCACACAGAATTTAAATAATAAATTAATAATTTAAAATTTTTAATGCAAATAACCTCAGTTATATAAATACACTTGAAAAAATTTACAAACACAATTTCTATCACTAATATTCACAATATAAAATGTTTTTAATAATATGGACCAGTATGAAATATCATTCACTGAAATTAGTATAAGATTTTAAAACCCCATATATATTTTTTTGACGTGACAACGTCTAATAAATCGTTGAACGCCGGCTGCACGCACGAAAAAGTGTCCCGTAACGCACATTGTCCCACTACGGATGTCCCACTACGGATGTATCCTGTTATGCTCATTGTACGCATGCGTGGCATCTCTCTTCCACTAGGTTGGAGCAACCATCGATTTGACTTTTCAATCATATTTTCCTAGTTTGAATTATTAATATTATGTAATTTAACGATCGTCCACCGATTTTCAGCACAATCGGTACGGTTATTTTAAAGTAATATTGAATATTCAAATACGTTTTTAACGAACAATGGTGTTTTACAGTTACACATAATAATTCAAATTACACCCGGGATCTTTTGCACAAGGTTTTAAAAAATATTGTAACATTATAAATAAGTTTTGTGTATTTGGGATGCGTATTTGTTATAAAATCGTGTTATAAAAACGGGCGGACTACATACGTTTTTAAAACTTCCACAACACAAAACAAAATTTTTATAAATATATATATAACATCTGAAACAATTGTTACCAATATGGCCTCGTGGCCATGCGGTTAGCATCGCTGACTACCAATTCAACGGTTAACGGATCGAATCCCGGCCGCTGTGATACCTTCATTTTTGTACTTGTAAAAATAAATACGGCGCGCGCGACAGTACAAAAGTAATAATTACATATATTTGAATTAATGAATGCAAATAAAAGTAAATTTATCAATTAAATTGTAGATTTCATTTCACGCCTTCTTTGTATTCATACAAAATAGTGATAATTCAATAAAAATGATTGAATTTTATTCATAAAAGTATGCATAGGTAGATTTTATCATACCAAAGATAGAACAATTAACAAAAATTCTTCCTCAAATAATGTGATATTTTTTAATGCCTAAATGGTTTGGTTGCAAAAACCTATTACGGCACCTATTACGGCTCAGTCTCAGGCCGAATATGATATTTCATTTTCTTCTGGATCAATCATTTCATCAATGTTTTGTTATGACGTTGTCACGTTAAATATCGTCCGTAAACCGACTTTACAGACAACCAAATTTTTGGTTGAAGGTTTTTCATTGGCTCTAAGTCCTCCAGATAAACTGTGAGTCAATCACAAAAGCAATATAAAGATACAGTTGTTTGGATTATAGCTTATCATGAAATGAACCCGCGAATTTTTCCTGTCTCTAGTCATCTATTCGTTTGCTGCTGTATTGCGAAATGACTCATATGAGTTGTACATAATCAGGTTCTGCCTTCTTTGAGCTCTTTACATGAAATGTGTGTCAATCGCGGCAGCGATGCAAAGACCTTGTGGTGTGAATGTTAGCCTGTCGCGAAATGATTCCATCATCGGCAACGGAAAGGCCACATGTGTTAAGAGTCCAGCCTGCTTCACCGGCCTCCAGGTAGGAGTATGCATATTTCGCGAAAAGATTACGATACTAGATGAAAGTTAAAACACCGTAGCATCTTACATGATTCGCGATTGGTAGAGACCGGAAAAATTCGCGGGTTCAATGACCTCCAGGATAGACTCCACTATCCTCTACACACTCGGGCAAATGCCAACTGTTCATTGGCTGTTGACTTGTGAGTCGTCTCGACTGAGCGGCCTGTGATTCGACAATTCTATGAGCGAGGGTCTCAAATTGGCCCTCATTACTCCAGATTAACAGTGAACCAATGGAAGAAGCAGCACTAAGGTATAATTATTTGAATTGTAGCATTTCACGAAATGAATCCGCGAATTTTTCAAGTCTCTAGCGATTGGGTGTGTTTATTTCAGGTACAAGTTCATTGTAAAAACACCAATCACAGTAATTCAGCGCGGTAACAAAAGTATACTGAGTGGCTCGGTCAAATATGGGAACGAATTCTCTCGCAGACGGCCGCCAATCACAAGGAAGAAACCGCTGCTGCGGGTATACCTTGTTAGTCAGATTTGTTTCGCGAAAAGTGCCTGCCCCTATCTCCAGGTCACTATGAAGCCTAAAGCGCGATAGGCTAGAATCTAAAAACGTTTTCATATTTGCTGTTTCAGTTATTGGGCCACAGTTTATCTGAAGGACTCTGGGCAAATGAAAAACCTTCAACAAATGAAGTATCGAATAAAAGAGCATCCCAGTCAACATGTGTCACGAGTCAGTAGCCACTGAGCAGATGTAATTTGTCCCTCGCGTATATAGGATCATGGAGTCTATCGTATAGGTAATTTAAAATCCCGAATTTTTCCGATCTCTACCACCGAGTTCGCAATGAAAAAAACATTTTCTGTTCATATACTATATATGCTGTATGTATATGCATAAGTAGGGGCAGGCATTTTTCGCGAATAGATCTGAACGCCTATTAGACTGCAACAAGGTATACCCGCACCAGCGGTATCTTCCTTGTGATTGGCGGTCGTCTGTGAGAGAGGTTGTTGTCTTATTTGACCTGGCCACTGAGAACGCATTTGCTTCCGCACTCAACTTCTGTTATTGGTGTTGTAACAATCGACGTGGAACTGCAAGAAACTCACCCAACCACGAAACTCAGATGATGCTACAGTGTTTTAACTTTCAGCTAGTCGCGGAATCTTTTCGCGAAATATGCATGCCCCTATGGATAAGTTTACAATTTATAACGTTTCCGTTTAAGATAAATATTTTGAAACACAGTGGTTGTTCTATGGAGCACCTCCCATGTGCCGTGTCGAGTGTGGAAGTATCAGCCCTCCTTCGAGACACGTCAGGCCTCACCGCCGCGAGGCATGCTGGACGCGTGGCGGCTCGGAGCGCCTGATTGGCCACCTGGCGCAGCTGTCTCCTGATGGCCAATCACAGCGCACGTGCTGCAGCACCGTCTATACTCGCTGCACACTGTAGCGGCAACCAACAAGACCTTACGTCACACGTTAAATACCCTTTCTTTAGCTTCGAAAACCACTAACAAATTTTTTGAAGAAAAAAAAAAACAGAGGTTGTCTGTAAAGTCGGTTTACGAACGATAATTTTAAGTGATAACGTCATAAGAAAACATTGATGAAAAATTGCATACTTTATTTTCAAATATTATTTACAGTTTTTAACGAACAATGGTGTTTTACAGTTACACATAATAATTCAAATTACACCCGGGATCTTTTGCACAATGTTTAAAAAAAAATTATTTTAACACATTATAAATACGTTTGGTGTATTTGGGATGCGTATTTGTTATAAAATCGTGTTTTAAAAACGAAATAATATTATTCCCCTACCATGCTGTCATCTACGGTGACGGACGCGAACCGAATGAATCGCGATATTTATCCGCTATTGCGGGAACCAGGCACTCCTTAAAACATATTTTACTTTGTTTATCGCAAGGGGCGTTATTATTAATGAATTATAAATAAAATTTCGTGGCTGGGGCTACAATTGCATATCATTTTGAGCACTGGAAGACATAAAAACAAAAATATTCTCGACGGATTTTAATCTCTAGTTTTCATTGCTTATTACAAAAATAATTTTGGCAATAAAGGTAAATTATTTTTGCATTTTAAAAATCTGATAATAGTATAATTTCAAGTATTTATTCTTTTATTATTTAAAAAAAGTAGCATCTGTCGGCGAGTGCAGTAATAAAAGGTTATGTTAGATATTTGATTAAGTTTATTTATATGAAAACTTGTTTATAATTATTTTTAAACTTTATAACTAAATGCCAGTTTTTAAAATTAATTACAAGTCATCTAGACGTGAACTGTTTCGTCGACTGTTTATAAAGTCCAGTGAAAAGTTAATGTGGTTTTCATTGCTTATTACAACAACAATTTTGGCAATAAAGGGTAATTATACTTGCATTTTGAAAATCTGATTACTAGTATAATTTCAGGTATTTATTCTTTAATTATTAAAATAAATATGATTCAATTTTATTCATAAAATTATGCAATCATTTCATCTATGTTTTTTTATGACGTCATGTTAAACTATCGTCCGTAAACCGACTTTACAGACAATCAATTTTTTATTTGTATGTAGGTTTTTTATCTTATCAATTATTGGTTGCATGCTGCGCGCACATTATATAAATTCACTGTCATTTTTTCATAACGTTTCTAAAGAAGTATAACATAACTTCACTTATGTATAATTTGTATGTAGCCTGTTTTCATCCTATCAATATTTTTTACATACTACGCGTGCATCAATAAAATTCATTCTCATAATTTTTCTATCACACGCCCAAAGAAGCGTAACTTCAAAAAAAACATTTCATTTCATTTGAATTTAATACTTATTTCCCTACTTAAAAATTAGTTGGCGCCTAAGACACCCGTTGAAAAATGACGAACAACACAATTTAATATTCACGAAATACTTATTAAAAATTAAATTTATTTTTATATATTTTAATATATTGCAAGCGCATTAATTGTCTCTGGTGATTCAATAAAATTACTTTCTGTTTATTGATTCTATATACACTTTCACTTCACTCGCAACTCTTGATCGTGACAAAGCCACATAAAGTTGGTCGTGTGAAGATATATTGAACAATTAAATATGTAGTTCATATTTCATTTCATGTAAAGGTGAAACGAACAAAATAGGAAGGACCATTAATCTACCTTATGACATTAATCATTCAAACACGGAACGATATACGGGAAGATAATGGGCATACATATAAAAAATAATGGTCATGTGTATGGAAAGATATTCATTCACACACAGAATTAAAAAAACAACAACTAACACACAGAATCATACATTTAAGATACTTAACTCACCGATGATGTGCGGCAAAATGGCTTATCCAACACCAAGATGCAGTCAAAATATTTTTGCGCCACGGACTTGCCAACAATGCTAGGAGATACATGTTAGCAAAGAGCAATAAAAATTATATAGCCTACTGCATTAGGCGATCATTAAGTCAGTGATGACTTAACTATGTATAGGATAGTCCACTACATCCTGTACAAACTTACTTTTGTTCATTTAAAATTGCTCGAGAAGTGCGTCGGTAAATGGTCGTAATGTTGCATTATTTCCAGGTATTGCAGGTATTAGCGCGCACATATTCGCTCACGCAACTGACTACTTCGCAAAGTTGATATTTGACATATTTTTAAAATCTGGGGTTTTTTTTCACGACACTCGACTCTTCGTACTTACTAATAAAAAAAAAAACTTTTACAAATAATTTCTTTGGAAACCAGTTGCCAATAAATTGTTTGTAACGATAAAAGAAAGATATTGTAACTTTGTACAAAATATGACTATAGTTATTTTTTGCTTATATGAAATGAATTTTTCGAGATGATACTTTGAAGTTCTTACGAAAATTTGGGGGAAAATTTTATATTTTAAATGGATATTCTAATCAAGCATAATTTTCCTAAAACATGGAAATAGATAATAGAATATTTAATAATTGGACTTTTACTTAGTGTCAATATATGATTGTTAATGTGCGCAGTTAACGCTGGGAAGTTATCCAGGGAACTGTTTGCAGAATGAACTTGGAGTACTGGAGGTACTCGCCCGGGCAAGAATCAGATCCCAGTGTGTTCACGTCGTGAAACATTTGAATATATATACTGTATAGAAGTCGCGAGTGGATAGGATTTTCTCTACGTTTTTCAGAAGCGTATGATGAGCAGCTTGGGAACTTCACCGCTGCAGTGCGCTGCCGTAACGCCCTGTATCGTCTTGGTTGTTATTTACACGTTAGAGCGCCGCACTGTCGCCCGCTGTCATTCCCCGCACCCCTCATCCATCATTCACTGCAGCTCAAGGTCGTTCAACGGGAGGGGGAAGGGGTGTTTGAAGAGTTCGACACTTGTCCGCTAGGGACCACCACAAGTCGATGCCCTAGAGACGGTGGCGATTGCGGCGGTGAATTAACCAACTACCTCAAAACCGTATTAGAAATTTTAACCTGGGCTGGCAACTTCTATACAGTATATATATTCAAAGATGAAACCCAGGCTGTGAAGATGGCGGGGGAGGGGTCGTCACTTGTCGGCGCGGACCTGTGGTTTGCAACGTGAAGGGTGGGTGGGGGATGGGTGTCGCAGGGGCCGTGTTTGGATGACCGTGTCGGGTCGCAGGAGTGGAGGGGCGGAGGAGTGGTGGCGGCGGTCTGCCCACCCGAGTGTCGAGTGTCACCGAGATACCAGGCTCGCGGGGACCTGGCTTTTGTCGCGGGGTGCCCTCTCTCGCTCCGATGACAAGCCGTCCACTTGGCCTCCAGAGGCCGCCGGCCTTTGTCTCTCCACACTCCGCCGGTGCTCGCTGGTCCCGCTCGTATCCGCGGCGGGCGAACACCGGCTTCACACACACACACGACGGACGCCGCGTCATCCATCGGTAGATACCTGCAAAATATCCGCAGGATTCGTTTCGCTTTAAGCTGGGATCCAAATACCTGTACCTTCCTATTATTTCTGTGATTGGCTCACAGTTTATGTTGAGGACTTAAGAGCCAGTGAAAAAAAAAACCTTCCAACCGAAGAAGTATCGAATCGGAAGCATTCTCGTTGACGGGTCTCGGAATTAATTAGCCGACGGGCACGTGGCATTTGCCCGAATATGTAGGGAATCGCGGAGTCTATCCTATAGGTCATTGAACTCGCGAATATTGCCAGTCCCTATCCATCAGGTAGGTAAATCACGTTACACTTTCCCATTTGAATTGAGTTAAAAGAGACCATCTGTGGGGCCGGCCGTGCAAGTCTAGGCCACGACGTCTTCTGAACGTGGCGAAACCTTGACGCTCGGAGGATAGACATAACTGCGACGATCAGGAGCGGGGCGCTCGACGGCCAACAGAAAGAAAAGAGTGGGACGATTGCATGTTTTCATACGTGCAAAGTTGTATACTTGCGCACACACATGCTCGCTCGCACACCTGCACACAGTTTTTTATTGATGTATATAAAATCTTATCTCTCGGTATACGGTATTTACTTTGGAGTGATTTTGTGGAAATGTAACGGAAGTTGACGATCGGAAATGAGTAAACAAGATGGCTGATCCACGCGTAGCAACATGCACCCGTATATAGTCCCTTTAGTGAATATTGGTGTGCCAAATGTAACTTTGTGATAGTGATTCTACCCTGGAATATATTTGGTAACCTAAAATAGTCATAGTAAATAGTATTTTCACATTTTAAAATACGTTAGAAAACTGGCCATACAATGATTATAATACATGTTCTCCATGAAAAACCCTATTAGGCCCGGTAGCAGACCAGTAGAACGGGCGCTTGAACTCAAGAGACGTGATTCAAATCACGTCAATGGAAAAATCTTTGTTTTACTTTTTTTAAAATTATTTTTACATAATAATGTTGTTGAATCAGCACAATAAGGTTAAAATTTATTGGTGGAAATTATTTACACACTGATTTAAGTCATTTAGCCAAAAACAAATACACAAACATATACTTATCGTTACAGTATGTGTTAAAAAATGTTTCAGGTTAATAGTTTAGTAATACAAAAGACGTATAACTCCTAGCTTGTGCTGGAACATTATAGTATTAAATATGTCGTTAATTTTAACAAAAATTTACCTTATATTAATAAAATTCCTTATCAAAATCAGGTGCAACCCGGGGTTTCAAGTTTTTTTCTTTGCTTTTATCGTAGCTAGTTTTAATAGTTTAAAATTCCCGGTTGTTTCTTGCTGCTATCTGCGCGTAATGGTAGCAAGCAACGTTTACGTTTCAGGCAGCGAATTCCAGAAATAAGCAAGAAAACCCAATTTTTCATATCGTTACTAAGATTTATTTTAAAAATACTAGATATAATTATTAATTATATTTATATTTAAATTATTATCGAGCAATTTAAAGTCTGTGTTGGTACTTGGGATAAAAAAGTTAAAAAAAGTATATAAGTAATTTTAAGGGTGTTGTTCTTTTATTTGTTTTTCTAAATTTGCTCGGATAATGCCAGATAAAAGTCAAATTGTATTTAAAATCCCAATTAAAACGTAGAATGAAATAAATATTAAAATAATTTTTCCTGTTTTAAGAATGTACAAAGTGAAGTAGTTCAAATTAAAAAAAAAAATAAATTCATAAAAATGGGCCCGAGATAAAGTGGGCAAAATGTGAACCTGCACATTTTAATTAACAACAAACTGCTGAAGAAATAAATGTTGGCAAGAAAATGTATCTTACAGTGTATGCCAGTATAATCTATGATATCCCAGCTTTTTATATTTTCAATATGTTAGGTGGTAAAAGTAAAGTATAGTGTATTCAAAAACAAATAATTAGTGTCTCTATATTAATAACCTTTTTTGTGAAATTAGATAAAGCAAGTGTGTGAAATACTATTTGTAAGTCTCACTAATAATAAATCACATTTAATGAGTTGACTATGATCTTGTGAAACTTAAAAAAAAAACTGAATAATTAAATAATATGGTCTAGTTTCATAGAAAGTACTTATATAGACATTAAAAAAACTGGCACACATTATATTATAAACATACATAAAATAGTATTCACATCATAAATGCCATTAAATTAAATGGAACTGAGATCCACACTTTCTAACTAACAAATGTTATAATATTGGAATTAGGTTGAAAACGGTACTAATTGAAGGTATACGGATATATTTACAATTATTTTTTTTAATTTTATTAAAATAAAGTTTCTTAAGATCAAAAATGTTTAAAAAAAATTATTGAATAAGTTTATAGAGTATAGGGATTCTCAAAAATACATTACCTCTGGTCTCAAACTGCTGGTAAAATTTAATCCTCCCGAAAAAAAATTAACTTAAAAATTAATCACTCTTGTTTGGTTTATTTAATAAAATACAGTTTTAACTATTCGTTAAAATAATCAGCTCATCAATACATGTGCTGCTAGTGGAACTATAGTTTCGGCGTTGCGTCGCTGAGACTTGCAGCAGGCTCACCCAATATGGCATATGGTGGGGGAGTATATAAATTGCACACTTGAAAAAAAAATCCAGGCTAAGGGACCTGAATAAACTGCCGTTTTCAATCATCCCTTTAAAAATTATGCAAACTTCCCTTTATAGTCAATGACTCGGATGTAGTGTAAAGCCTGAATTAAAATTTAAAAAATACCTAAACATAAAATATGTTGTGCCCGTGATGACGGTAGAGTAACCAGCATACCACTCTTAAAAATACTTACAGTTTTCAGTTAAATTTTGTTCAAAAAATAACTTTCTGAAAAATCAGTAATATTATACAACCAACCAAATTTCATTTATGGAGTCTATTGAGGTCACTAAACTTCAAGAAAATTCATCATATGTAAGCTTTTAATTACTAAGAAGATATTCAATGTATTTACATGAAACAAAATAATTAAATTTATTCTTCTGTACGTACGTTTGCGTACAACAGGCGCGCGACAGCTTTTTTTTGTCCGTTTTATAAACAGTACTTTATTTGGTAATTACAAAGGTTTGGGGGACTCATCAAATCCATGCTAGGGCAAGACTGACCTGGAAACAGTATCTCCACGAAAGTTCCCCAGTGAACTCATGTGTGGGACTTGCATAGCTCGACTGAAGCGGTGGAACTACAGATCCTCACAAGATGCATGGGAGGGAGCTGAAGAGAGCAAGAACCAGCTTTAGAAGCGCAGCACGTTTGCGTCCGGACCACACAGGCTGCTCAATATTGCAAACAGGCGTTTCTCCACCACACCCAGGCCAGACACCCGACAAACTAGCGAAGGTTTACCAATAATTGATCACAGAAGAATATTGTGGCGCGGAGTACGGCACATTAATGATTCAGTCGGTTGCACATCTGTTCGGTTTTAGGGAGATTGCATTAGGTTTTGCCAGGGGCGGGAAGGCAGTTACTAGCTGCGAATTGCGGTAATATTACTTTAAATGTTTACAAGTTTGTTAAAATTATTACTTAATGTAATCTCAAGTAAAGGCCAGGCACGAACATTGTTGGAGGAAAATATCATTGCTCTGGTACAAAGAGAGAGTATGTGTTTCTGTGTGATTTGGTTTGTAAGAAAAAAAAATCAGACTCTACCGGAACGATAAAAAAAAAAAAATGTTTCAATGTTTATATGTTAAGTCACATTAATCCAGGCGGAAAAAAAGTTTGTATTAGTTAAAAAAAACTACGGGTGGGTATGATATAGCAAATATTCATAATTAAAAGCAAAGAAAAATGTAAAAACTGACAGTAATCTTGTCTTAACCTGCTTGAACCGTTACATATATTTCAAAACAACCATGTAGCGCCGGTAATGTTACGTGAGGTGGCATGTAGTGTACACATGCGTTCGAAGTAAGTTATTGAGTAAACATCCCAAGTAAATGTAATTATCAAAACTTAATCCAGTGTTTCTGTATCATATCGTCTTAGGGCCGGTTGCACCAATAACTGTTCGGATCCGAGATCGTAAGATCTTTGTTTCAGTGTGATCTCAAGTCGAATCTAAGATCCAGTGTATATGTGTTGCACCAAAGTGAACTTACGAGTTCAGACATTCGATCTCACGATCTAAGTTTAGGTTGGTAAAGATCGATTGTAAAATGAAAGCAAGTTTTCTATTGGCTACTGAATTCCGTCTAGTCACAGAGAATTTTCTTTAGCATGTTTGAAGTTCTTGCTGTAAATGTTGGCATCGTGATATACTGATATTTACATACAAGCCTATTTGTTTACTGATTACAAACTTGTGGCAGGTTGCGAGTTGACTGTAGAGGTGTAAAAGTAACGAAAAAAAGCGTACCCGTATGTATTCGTTACTATAACAATTAGTACTCGTTACTATCGTATCGTTACGTTACTCTTTACTTCTGATACCGCATAACAAGCTATGTTATGTTGCAGCAACGAATCGAGTCGTATTGCGTACGCGTACAGTATGACGTCGCGTAAATAATAATAAATAGAATATAAACAATTAACAATATTTGATAATTAACAGTTTTTGTTAACCAAGAAACAATTAAATCTGATTAGAGCGGTTTTATTATATTATCTCTTTTAAGATAAAAAAAAACCCGTGAAAATATGCGATAATAAAAAAAACAAAAACATACATATTTCTAATTTGTAAAAAATACTTTCTTATAAATAGTAAAAAACTTGGACCACGAATTCCCAAATTATACTTTACTTAATAAACAAACATCGTTCTTTGTAACGTAAATTCGTCGAATATGCGCGCGCATGCGTAAAACATACGAAAAATGCGAGTAACGAGATGCCGCCGTGTGTAAGGTTTCGTTACGTACTTGTTACTAGATGGCGCACCCGTTACTCAGTACCGAATACATACGGTTTGCTACAGCTCTAGTTGACTGGGTTACACGCGAGTACACATGACGATGGAAAAGAAAATTTCAGTATCTAAAAAAAGTTTTTTTCTCTGAAAAAGAAAAAAATCATCCTTATCGATTTGGTGCAAGAAAGACAGGATATTTTAGAGTATAAGGAAACTGATGGCGTGTTTTGTAAGCAGAAGGAAGAAGCTTGGCAAGAATTGGCATTATATTTTAAATAACATTATGATGACAATTACCGTACTTCGGGCATACCTAAAAACATATCGGCCTAAATTTCCTGTAAACTATTGTAACCCATCAAAATATCAATTGTAAACAAACCAGTATCTATGCAAACACGACTACAAAACACAACAAACCAACGAAAAATACACAAGATCTCGGATCCAACTGCTCTGAACCATCAATTTCGGTGGTTCAAACAGAGGTTCACCTCAATCCTCTGTTAGAAGGTGAACTCGAATGGTGCAATCCGTTTGTGTGACTATCCTGGTTCATTACCTCGTATGATCTCGGATCGACCAGCGATCTTCAATGGTGCAACCGGCCCTTAGTGCTTGTTAAACAAATTTAAATTTGGACGAATACCAAAAATTATTTGGTACAGGAAAATATTTAATTAAGATGTAAGATTTGAATATCGATTCTTGAAATATAAAAATTGCTGATAAAAATCTTTATCCTCCCATGCAAAGCCTCTCAACACAGCTAGTCTCTTGGATAGTATGAGTTCTAGGATCCGTGCTTACCCCCTATAAAGCTAATTTTGCGTATTCCATTCCAAAACGACTAGCATTAAAAAGGACGAAATCGATATTCACGTGGTTCTTGGCCAACTATAAATTTGAAAGTTTCCTTTACATTTCAAGCCGTCTGATTTAGATAGCTACTTTTTCCCTTTAACTTTCGTGGAAAAGTCAGCTTTGAGAGCAGAAAAGGAGAAGGAAAACTATTCTTTTCAATTTCATGTATCAAGTAAAGACGTATTCCTCCAATCCGAGTGGAGAAATAACCATGCGGGGGAATTTGTTGACAGACTTAACTCTGAAGAGACAGCCCAACGTACTAACATTTAGTGTTTGTTGAGTGCAATTCTCTTATAAAAGCCTGGAGAACATGTCGGATAGTTACATTATTAATTTTTTTCTATCTGGAACAAATATTTTTTTACAACATGATTGGAATGATTAGAATGATTGGGCTGGACAGAAGACAGGCTGCAGGCTGTGGAGCTGGGAGCCGGTGTCCATCTGGGACTGTGACGTCACGACCACCATATTGAATTACAGTTACCTTTGACCTTGACTTTTGACCTTCATCCCGGCCGCCAACTTGTATTCCGCCATTTTGAGTTATCACATCACATTCGCCATCTTTGATACTGATGTCATGTCCTCCAAAATTGAAAATTCATAATCATCAAACAAAAATAAAAAAAACTTATTTAAATTTTAATAAGAAACACACTTACATAATTAAATATGGAATCCTCGGTTCAAACTCTGTGAGGTCATTCGATTAAACATGGCGACGGTTCCTTCCCGCATGGTGAATGCTGACAGAATAAATTTCTTATTAAAATTTAAATAAGTTTATTTTTATTTTTGTTTGATGATTATGAATTTTCAATTTTGGAGGACATGACATCAGTATCAAAGATGGCGAATATATGTGTATAAGTATATATATATATATATATATATATATATAAAATGCCAACCAGTGTGACATCATGGCATCCACCTTGGATACGCTATTTTGTTTTCGCCTGCTAGAGTGTGATATTGCCATTTTTGTTTATTTTTTACTCGATAGAGTGCAATGGTGCCATTCACCAGATCGTCAGTTATCGTAGCATTCGCCATGGTCACAGCCTGCAGCCTGTCCTCGAACCAGCCAAACCCCACTACTAACATGTTCTGAACGCAACATTCACCTTTCTGGTTTTAACCTCTGACACACCTCATCCGTTGGGTAAACAGAACTATGATTAATGAATACTGAAACATATTTTTCAAGACACTTATTAAAAGTTAATATTTATACTGAAGAAGGTACTATTTATTGTGCACTCAGTTTTTTTTAACAGTGAACTTAACTGGAAGGCGTAGCGAATTGAATAAACATATAAACATCCCTGCTACCACTGATTACATCGTGAAATTGGATGTAAGATAAAGTTCTTATTTAATCCGATGTAATTACACAACACATGCAATACACCATTTAACATTTTTCTAGCTTAATTTTCACGTATAATAGGTACAAGTTAGTCAATCTTCGTTAAGTTGAATAAAAACAATTTTTTCATGTCAAACGTTCGTTTCTTGAAATTTTTGCATGAACTTTATTTTAATTATGTTAGTGACAAGTTAGCACAAGTTTTCCAAAAACTTATGCATTACAGAAAAATTTATATTTTTACCAAATATTAATAAAATTTCCTATAAACGGTTATCACACCTATTTTTAACGACCATTTAGTTTCTATTTTCTATCAAGTGCTGATTTTCAAAGTACGGCAGATGTCAAAAAAATATTTTTCCTAGAATCACAAACAAATTCTTAATGGTTTTAGGTAGATAGGAGCTTGGTGAACGGTATGCGGCAGTAAAGTATTCTAAAATAATTTTAAATATGTAAATATGGGATTATTCCAAAATTTCACTTTAAGTTTTATTATCATTAGTATATTCAATATTTTAGGTCTCAAATATATAAGAATTATATAATTAATAAGAGAGGAAAATTATAACTAAATAAATAAATTTAAGTAAATTTCTAGCCTATTATTAATTATATGGTTTGCGGTAATTAACTGTTTTGTATATTATGTAATCATAGCATTCACATAACGTTTAAGATTTTTAAAAACGAAATGTTTAATTTTTCTGCTTAATTTTTTGAGAACGTTTATTAGCTTAATTTATAAAATATTATTTTCACTGTACCTATCGTTTCCTTACAAGCTGTTGCCATGAGACGTTTTTGCGGTTAGTTTGATGCTTGATGTACCGGAATGAGAAAAAAAGAAAAAAAAAAAGAAATTGCATGGATCAAAGTATTTGCTCCAAAAGGACTCGTGGGACGAATTTTTTAATGGAGTTTAACGCAAGGTAAAGTATTCATGGCGAAGAATATGATTTCGATATAAACCGAGTGCTAACATTGTGGCAATCTCACTGCGCAAACTGCGAAGATGATTGTCGGGAAAAAAAACTGTTAAGTATATGACTAGACTGTGAGACCGTTACTTTTTTTTTTACTCCCCAACTAATCCTATACCCCCCAAAATCAATTCCAGTCGGTATGTTCTTCTTTCATATTTCTCGATCCATTCACGGATTCCTTAATCTCGAGTTGAGTTCAAAAATTTATTATCACCTGTTTAGAAAAGAAATTACGTTAATGTTTTTTTTTGCATTAAAATGGCACCAACAGAAGAAAATTAAAAACATTTTAACCTATCAATTAAAAATTTAAATAATTTGGTTTGAGTTTTTTTTTTATTCGCTTTAGTTGCTGTTGTAAAACATGTGCATATGCGAGGGTTACGCAAATTAGCATCCACCATTTGGTAATTATTATCCTGTTATAATGAACAGAGGTATGTTACTTAAAAGATTTTACGATATGTACAACAACCATGATCACACTTGTCAAGTTAAATAACATTAAAGAAATCACATTGTAAATAATAAAATTAAAAAAAATATTTTACACATTTTGTCTTATTTTCATTTTTACCTACTTATGGTCCAAACACTTGAACTTTTTTGAATTGGATGCAACCCTCTGCATTCCAAAAAAAAAAATGTTCATGGTATCATCTGAAAATTATTTGCACAATGAGAAATAGAAGAAAAAAATATTATCATAAAAATATTATATCAAAGGCGAACTCAGATGCCGCACAGAGAAGTTTTAAGCTAAAAAATTAAGTAAAAATAATAAATAACATAATTACTTTTTGTTTACATGCTAAATTGAGAACATAGGCCTCTCTAGTGTTATTTTACGCTATATATATATATAGGCCTATATATATATATTGTTACGAACGTGAGCAAGGCCGCGACACGTGCAGATGCAGAGCTGGCTGACATCATACGGCCGCGCAACATGAGATGCGCCGCGCGCGCCTGGAAGATTACAAGGATTGTCGCTTTACTCCCTCCGATCCCCCACTCCCCACGCGGCGCCCTGCCTTTGACCCGTAACTGACACCTGACAGCTGCGGAGTTACGCGTGCCGCCGACACGTGTTTCGAGAGATTTCTGCCGTCGGGTCGGCGCGGAATGACGCGACTGGTCCCGGCCGCGCTCGTGATTTCTGGGAAGTGCCTGGGCTGATATATAAGCCGAGGACGAGAGTCAGAGTTCAGCCGGGAGTTTTCCCGCGGCGGATTTTCCGGGGAGATAGTACCGCGGGTGCGGCGGAGTGTGGCGACTTGTCCTGCGGCGGAGACCCACGAGAGGTGCTGCGGCGAGAGTTGCGCCAGAGGTGCGGCCCAGCGAGGCGTGTGGTGTGTGAAAACCGAGTGACTGGGGAAGCAACAGTTTTAAGTGCAATTGATTATTTTCCATTTTAGAAGATTAATTATAAGTGACATAAGTAGTAGCCATCAATAAAACTGTGTAGGGTAATTATAACTTTAATTGGACTATCCTTTACGAACCTCTGGTAAATCGCTACAATATATATCTGCAGGGTCTGACCAAAATAAAAACACACCTGCAAAAGTGAAAATTTAATAATATTTATGTAAGTAATTTGAATAAAACATTATAAGGCTTAAGAAAACATGAAATATTTATTTCAATATTTTATGTTTCAAAAAATAACATAAATATATACAAATATTTTGTTAAGAAAACAAATATTCACAGGAGTGCAAAAATATACATTTCATTGAATATTTAATGATAATTATTTTTATTACATTATATTCAAATATTTGAAAAACGTTCGTACTGAACTATTCACTTGTAAGTGCATTTATCTCCTAACACGAGTGTAGTTGGATTCGAAATAGTGGAATTCTGTTTTGAAAATAAATGACTTAATAAAATAAAAAAATACGATTTAAAGGCAGCTGGTTTGAATCGACAGACTCATTTTATCATTAAAATACTCAGACAAATTTCACGATATTTTAAACCCATTAAAATTTAATATAATTTTATTTCAAGCTCGCACAAAAAGGAATCGTATCTTAGTAGCTGTTTACTAAATGTGTTCCAAAGTTGAAAATTAAAAGGGAATTTCCACCTGAACAAACCATAAACACATCAGTACATAAAATATAAGCATTATTTTCTATATAAAAACACATATACTTGGAGTTTCACTATTATTTTTTCACAGGATTCTATTTTCTTACTTAATGTAAATCCTTATCATTAGTTCAGCAAGACCAACGTTAGTTATGTTAATAAAAAATGTTTGTGATGACCATACTTTGTTCTATTGCACGAAATTAGAAACACATGAAAAACTTATGGGGTATAGCTAGGGACCGGAAAAATTCGCTGATTCAACGACCTACAGGATGGACTCCAAGATCCTCTATGCACTCGGGCAAATTACATCTTCTCATTGGTTACTGACTCGTGACAACTATTAACTAGAATGCTTTTGATTCGATACTTCTTTCGTTGAGGATTATTCATTGGCGCAGAGTCCTTCAGAAAACTTGTGGTCCAATCACTGAAGCAGCAAAGGGTTAAATACATTTGGATTCTAGCCAATCGCGAAATGAAACCGCGAATTTTTCCGGTCTCTAGGTATAGCTGGAAGTATGACGTTTTCGCGCAGCTTCTTGAGTGAAAATCGTAAATGGCGGTGCCATTGGCGAAGTCTGATGTGTCGGAGCTGATGGTGCAGATGCGGATAAAGACATTTGATTGGTTCACGTGACCTATGATACCAGCTGCTGGTGGTACAGTTCCGTGGTACAGTACCGGTGCTGGCAAACTTAAAACCTTTGAAATCAGACAGGTCAGACAGCTCACTCTGCGTCTGACGTTATGAACAATGTTCTCCAAAGAGGAGCATGATAAAGAGTATTAATTTTTAGTTTTTTTTTAACCTTTTCGTCTTGGACAACAATTAGTTTTATTAGTTTTCTGTGAAGTAGTTTTTTTTTAAACGGAAGATGAAGTACCCGAAGATGAATATAAATGGTAAATTGTGTGTGGGCATCAAACTAACACGGCTTATCTCCAGAGTATTAACTCTGTTTTGAAGTCAGTTAACTGTTAGTTACTTAATCAATTTTATAAACTCTTTAACTAAATTGGCAATGGTTAGTGTTCCACTATCATGCCTTTACTATGCCCTGATAAGATCCCAATTATATTAGAACTCAATCACAAAAACATAATACAAGTGTTTAGAAAGAATACATATTAAAGTCTTCAAAAACATTATTTGAAAGATTTCCTATGAACGATAAACAATTGATCCATCACGATATGTTACACTGATAGAAGTAAGACGTCCAGTCTTCGGTGCATTCTTTCGTGCATAGAGTTATTTTATCAATCTATGATCGCATTGAGGTAAGAAAGCATACATCCCAGAAAGTTTCAGCCTACTGCCATAGATTTACCGAGATACAGCACGTTGTTCTCATAATTCATTAATACGAAGTGTTATGCTACGAACAATTGAAGTAATTCTTTGATGCCTTATAAACCCCATATACACTTAATTATAAATATTTATTACTTTAGTGTATTTACTATTGTATAATTGGCCAAAATAATGTAACGAATGATTTAATTTTTACAACTTTTAAAATTTATAATCTTTATTTACATTAACAACAATAATAAATGATGGTTGCCCGACATTTTTTCAATTTAATATTTTGAGCTTGTTCCTATATTTATCATATTATTGTTGTTACACGCCAATTCCCTGTTTGTTGTATATAATTTAGTATTATTTATATATATATATACACATATACATATATATAGTTTAGTGCCAGCCGGTTTTTGAAGTATCTGTTGGCTTACACTAAAAATTAATGAATAAATATTGTAAGGCATCCTTGAAAAAATTAAATGAGACAATATGTTCTTCAACAAAGGAATACCAGAATTTCAAAAAAAAAAAAAAAAAAAAAAAAAAAAAAACTTTTCGTTCGTTCTGATTTTCGCTTCCCACGATTTCCCCGCAAGCAAACTTAAGCCACGGCCGATAACTTCTCTTGCATCCCTGGTCGGTCATTACTTGCCACCACCTTAACCAATGACTTCTGTGTCGGGAGACCACGTCAGGCTCGAGTGATTGGAATAAAATAAATCGACCCTCACTCGAGGATGCTCGATCCGCCGCCCCGAATGTCGCGGGGGTCGGACTCTTAAGCGTCGGGCATCGGCAGCCGCGGGCTATCTCCGGCGAGACCTCTCTTCTCCCCCTCCACCCGAAGTGAGCGGAGCTCGCATACTTGAGCGAAGAATAGAATCTTTGGCAAGGCCCCTCCCCTACTTTCCCCCTTCGAGACAGGAGGATCCCGAGGCGGCGAGAGTCATGGGAGCCCGCCCTCACTTCGCCTCTCTTCCCGCCGATCCGCATGCCAGTCGCTTTCCCTCTCTCCCCTCGCTCTTGTTCTGACGAGGCGAACTTCTTGTTGATCTGGGACCGCAAAGTCCTGAAAGCGAGGACTTCCCAGCCGCTCACCCCCCTTTCCTTCCCCCCCACCCTGTTCCTCTTTCAGCAGGGGGGCTGCTTGTTTGACTGGAGGAGGGTCAATACCAGGGAGTCTTCTGCCCCCCACCCCCCTCACCAACACCCTCCCCTCCTCACTCACTCTTTACCAGCTAACCCGGCACGGAGAAGTCGTCTTTCTCGCCATCAGGAATTTATAACTCGGCGAACAACTTTTCGCTCGACTCGGGAAAGAAACACGGTTTAAGGGAGTTCCTGCGTGGCGGCCGAGAGTAAAAAAAAAAATAAGCAAAAGTGAGGAGGGTTGGGGGAGGGGGAGGAAGAAAGAGGATTTGAAAAGTGGTAACGCGCGCTAGGCCCTAAGCGGCATCCGAGATCTGTATGCGGATAAATCAGTGCCGCCCAGAGCCACCATCTGCCAAGGAACGTCTGCGATGCATTCGCAGTTTTGCAATGGAAACGCTGTTTGTCTACATGATTTCAGTGGAACGAAATGCTTGCAGATAATATGCAATTAAAGTAAGAAATAAAACTAAAAATGTATCCAAGGGTGAAAGCACATAAAAAAAAAATAGCTCACCTTAATTTAAGAAACTCTTCCGCATCCACCAAGGTCTTGAACAAGCACAATACAATAATTCCACATCATGAAACAAAACATCAAACATTAATTTATGGTTGGAGCCTAATTACACCGTGTTCGTACCACATCTTAGAAAATTATATTATATTTATCTATAATAATTATGAAATAATCCAAACCGTTGAGTACAACGTAGATTAATATACAAAAAATATTCTTATCTTGCTTCTCTTTAGAGAAACGAAGAACCATAATTATTATTTATGTTTACGTCCATTTTTGTTTAGTCACTAGGTGGAAGGAAAAAACAAAGATATGAAATTTTTTCATAAATAGAACATTTAATAAACTGATAATTTAAAATTGGAGCAGCTACATATTTACAACAGTTTTACGTAACCAATGCATTAACATGAGTAAATACGAGCATGCAATTTTTCACCGTAATAAGTGTGATACTGTGGTTCTCAGTAAATAAATAAAAATCATTTACAGACATTTAAGAATCAATTACTTTTTATAGTAATACGAGAATAATATTGTAAAAAAATATGACATAGGTTTTAGGTTCAATTAATAATTCTATCCATTTAACAAATGGTACAGATTGAAACCTCACAGTTCTACTTAGATGCTGGTTTCTCCTGCCAATTGAAATTTTCACCAAACCTTTACAAATGCGGAAAAAAAGAGACACTGTAAAGAGTTATATCTATGCATATATATGACTCGCATCAAGTACAGAAAAAAATTTGCAAGCTGTTGCACGTAGAGAATCAAGAAGGGCATAACGTCTCGTGAGGGTTGATGGGACGAGATCAGAAAATCGACGGAGCGCTGGGTAGAGAAGGGCGAGGAAGAAGAAAACAGTGGAACCTCGAAGGGCGAGGAAGAAGGAAACAGTGGAACCTCGAAGGGCGAGGAAGAAGGAAACAGTGGAACCTCGAAGGGCGAGGAAGAAGGAAACAGTGGAACCTCGAAGGGCGAGGAAGAAGGAAACAGTGGAACCTCGAAGGGCGAGGAAGAAGGAAACAGTGGAACCTCGAAGGGCGAGGAAGAAGGAAACAATGGAACCTCGAAGGGCGAGGAAGAAGGAAACAGTGGAACCTCGAATAAACCCCGTACGGCTCACGGCCACATCCTACACCTGTCCCACTCGCAAACAGAAATATTCCGGTACCTACCTCACAGGACTGCCTTGCTGGAAAGCCAGTGATCCGACCACTCAAACACGCTAGTTCTCCGAAGACGCGTAGAGTTAAAATAAAGTACAAATTGGGTGGCAGACAGAAGATCGAAAGTCATTTGTCCGAAAAGCAGGGAAATGTTTATAGGTGAAGAGACTATCGGTCCAATTACTGTCGGTTATTTGACATTAGGGTAGAATGGCATTCTGCAGAGCGAATTACCTGTCAATTAAATGACTTTCGGCAAAACAACTTTAGTTCTTATAGTTGTAAATCAAATGACTTTCGGCAAAACGACTTTAGGTTCTCTGCCTGTCGGTTAAATGACTTCCGATAAAACGACTTTAGGTCTTCTACTTGTCAATTAATTTACTTTCGGCAAAACAACTTTAGGTCTTCTACTTGTAAATTGAATGACTTTTGGCAAAAGACTTTAGGTTCTCTGCCTGTCGGTTAAATGACTTCCGATAAAACTACTTTAGGTCAATTAATTTAATTTCGGCAAAACTACTTTAGGTCTTCTAATTGTAAATTGAATTACTTTTGGCAAAATACTTTAGATTTTCTGCCTGTCGGTTAAGTGACTTCAAATAAAACGACATTAGGTCTTCTACTTGTCAATTAAATGATGACTTTCGGCAAAACGACTGTAGGTGTGCCGCGTGCCACCGATATCGGTCCGAGGGAGGCGGAGTTCTGATCCAGGTCTCAGTGTCTCACGTCGAGGCTAGTCGCGGAGGTTCTTCAACGCCTCGCGAAACCGTGTCCGCCCCTCCATCTTCTCGCCCTGAAGGAGAGAGAGTTCCGGCGAATAAGAGGAGGAGGGTTGCAGAGGGTCTAAAGAAGAAAAAAAATACTCGCGAGCAGTCGTGGTCATACGTTCGGTTGCCGGGGCGATGCGCAGCGGCTGACGAATAGCCGCGATTTGACACAGACACACACACACACAGACACACACGCCAGCCTCGGTCCATATGCTGGCTAGATGGCTGGGATCGGGCTCCACAGTACATCTCCCTGCGTCCCTCCCATGGTCAACGAGAGAGAGAGAGAGAGAGTAAAAGAGATAACCATGCCCGCCACTCTCACATGCGTGATAAGCAGATTAACTGGGTCTGGAAACAACGGTGTTTGTCAACCGCCCCGCCCAGGCTAACGCTTGCCCCCCCCCCCCACCCCACGGGTCCTCCATCACCAGACCAACCCTGTTCATCCACCACGGAACAACGCTAGGAGCTCCCAGCATCCCGGCGCTGAATGGTCGCGAGCGCGGCGCTGTTCATTATTATTTGCCCCGCTCCTTGTTTGGGTAATTGATTTCGCACAGTAAATGATTGGCTGCCAACCGACTGATTATGCCGCCCCTCCCCAACACTCCCCCTCCCCCACCCCTGCTCACGAGCCGTCGCACAATCCGAGGACGCTCAAGGGGGAAGGGTAATCACCTCTCTTCCGGGATCCGCTTGCGTCCGGCTTCCGCCCGACGACGCAATTAGCCCCGTGCGAAACATTTATTAATACGCGCTTGATTGCCGCGGCGAACAAAGACCACGCCCCCTCCCCCTAATAGTCGAGGCCGGTTAGCGCGAGGCTAAGAACACACAACCCCCGGAACCTTTTGCGGAACTCTACATCAGTCTCGCTCCTTATTTCTTAGTTTGCACTACACTTGAACTACCCGGCTTTTAAAAATTACAAATATTATCGTTTACAAAATTTTCCTATATAAAAATTTTAATATATATTTTTTTTAACTGTATTATATGATTTTTTTTCTAAGACCATAAAATACTGTCCATTGACAGTACTGTAATTTTTTTTTATCACGAACAGAATAAAATATCATTGTTCAAAACCAAATATTACTTCACAGAACCAACTACTTGTAGCACTCAGTCACCGATCAATGACAACTTATTCCATTAAATTATGTGCTGAGCTAAAACGGAGCTAAAAAATTTTAATTTATAAATTTATATTTTTTTTTGTCAAAAGCTGCTGAAAAAAAGATAGCGTTATTCAGTCACGTCTCCTTAGGAAGCTATTGCTCTTGATGAAATTCAAAAAGGAAACGTATTTTAAAAATTCTGAATCCTAATGGTACTATAGAAGATACAGTGTTTAAAAACATTTCAAAAATTATATTTACATTGTAAAGTTGCGTAAAAACCTTTTATGCGGTATGGCATATATTTGGCGAAAGATCACACAAAAACAAGATCTGTGTTAATGGCAGAAATAGTGAATTGGAAAGAAAGAGTAAATGCCCATTATAATACATACTGCAATCGAGCGATGAGACACGTTGTAGCTGTGGTTCTTGTCGTTGACGATGCGGATATCAATTTCGTCTCAGAGCTTTTCCATGCACTCAGCAAACGTATAAATTCACATATCTCTGGCAGCTGAAAATGGTGTAGTATCTATGGCGGTAAGATGTTATGGACTTGGTGTGTTCTTAATCTTGGCGATGCTGATAATTGAAGTTAAACTGAGAAGGAACCCCTTACTCATTTTCCCCATCTGAATAGTAAAACCTTTATTTTGTAAATAATTAAGTTTTACGATAAATCCTTGCTGATGTGATTTCACATCTTTTTACCAATAGTAATTTAATGTTGCCATTTTTTAAGTTTCTCTAAATAAAGTTATTTTTAAACAATTAAAAAAACTTCTTGCGTTAGCCTTTATACATCTCCGGTTTGTTTTTCTAACCAGCGTTAACCAGAGTGACTTAAACAGATATAGACTCCATAGTTGTATCTGCAAATAGTCTATAATAACTTTATGCCTTTAATAAGGATAATATAGTGTACAATTTCGAACAACATTGCGTTCTCTAAATATTTTTCTTAAAAATTTATAAAAAATTTTCACCTAACAAAATAAAAGATTTACATTAAGTTTTTCACCTTCCTATCATAAGAAAAAAGGGTAAAATTTAATATTTAATATGAGTTATTTATCCTTTATAACAAGTATAGATGGAATATATTTTAGGCCTATCAGGGCTTCTCTTTAACTTAATACTACAGTCCAATTTATTTTGATTATTAATAGTATTAACTAGCGTGATATGGTTAAAGCTAATCAAATGACACGGAGAGAGAAATTCAATACGGAAAGATATAATTTCTAAGGCACTATAAAATAATAATTTTTAATATAAGTTTTCTTGCTAATAAGTAGGGGCATGTATTTTTGCGGAATAAAAGCTGATTGGTCATTTTGACTGCATGCAATAATTCATGCCGGCGCTAGCAATTGTTTCCTTGTTATTGGCGACCGTTGCAAGAGAAGTTATTGCCCTATCTGACGTAAAAACTAAACTGTAGCGTTGCTTTAATTACACTTGCCCGATAGTGTGGAGTGGGACGCTCAATGATTCCCCTCCTTCTCTCCACTAAGGAACTGTCCAATTCTCAGCGCTGCACTAACATTTCGCTCTGATGATTCGTCGTTGTGGCTTTCCCTACCGGCATACCCCTTCGAAAACATGAAAGTAGTTGGAAAAATGTTAAGTCCACAGTTTAGCTTTACTATGCCACGATTTACAAGTTTCAAAAGCAAAGACGAATATTAGTTTTTTTTTAATAATGGAGTGTAGGTAAAGAAAAAAACAATCAATTGTGACGATTAATTTTTTTCTGTAGCTGTAAACACTTTTGTGTTTCGTTTGAACAACTATAAATGCCACACTATATAAACACTTAAAAATCTTTTTATCACAGTCACCGTATAGACGGCTATTTTACTTATAAAGAGAAACATGATTCAGTTAACTGCTGTGTCATTTCTGTATGATTTCTTATGTCTTGATTTTATTGAAACGACGAAATAAAACTAACGAAATATTAAACTACGGCTTAGTAATGGCTCTGACGTTGTAATTCAGGACGCGTTTTCTTCCTCACTGGATGGCTGTGATTGGTTGGCGTGCTGACAGTAGGCTAGACGTTTACCTGGAAATCTTTTCGCGAAAAATTGCATTACCCTACTAATAAGTCACCAAAGGTAATAAAACTAAACTGAGCGTTGCCTCAGAGATGACTTGAAAGCTATCACAAATAAAAAAGTCACAATGTTTTGTTTGGTATTTATACTCCGATAAGCTTGTCAACATGACTCTTTTATAAGCCATCCCCAATAAACTCCAGAACAAGCGATCAATTGAAAAGAGGAGACACAGGTAAGTAAAAAGAGAGAGAAAAATCACTGTTGTATTGTTTGTTTTTCACTTCGCGAGGAAAACCTGTAGTAGAAACAGCAGCAGACAGCTCATAAAAAATGAGTAAAATGTGTTTGCTTATTTCTAGAACGGAACAAAAACCTTTGTTAGAACTTTACTTTTTTTTAACTGCTCTGGGAAACCGCTAAAATATGTAAGCATATAAAATATTATAAAAAATAATAATTATATCATGAAATCACCAAATAATTTGGCAAGGTTTTTTTTATTTCAATATTGGCTTAAGCAACACTGCAAAAAAGCACTATGTACTTTCATTACAGCTTCAGAGCCATTACTTAAGTCTTAGTTTAATATTTCAGTAGTTTTAGTTCGTGGTTTCATTAAAATCAAGAAATAAGTAGTCATACAGAAATGGAACAGCAGTTAACCGAAACATGTTTGTCTTTATAAGTAAAATAGCCGTTACTACGGTGACAGTGATAAAAAGATTTTAAAGTGTTTATATAGTGGGGTATTTATAATTGTTCAAACGAAACACAAAAGTGTTTACAGCTACAGAAAAAAAAAATATTTTTGCTTTACATAGAATTCATATTTAAAAAATTCCCTTATATATCGACTTTATATTTGAAACTTATAAATGGTGGCATACTAAAGCTAAACTGTAGACTTAAAATTTTTACAACTACTTTGGTTAATTTTGAAGTAGTAGGCCGGTAGGTTAAGTCACAGTGATGAATCATCAGAAAGAAATATAAAGTGCAGCGCCAAAGATTGGTCGGTTCTTTGGTGTAGAGAAGAATGGGAATCATTGAGCGCCCCACTCCGCACTATCGGGCAAATGTAATTAAAGCAACGCTATAGGGATTTCTTTTTTACGTTACGCTGCTGACTATCTGCGAGATGAATTTGCCTTAAACGTTCGCTTCGCACGCGCAGATAACATCGGGACCTGAGAGACGAAACGAAATTTACAGACAATGGAAAAATTCCGTTTGTCAATGACCTCTAGGACAGATTACAAAATCCTGTACATACTCAATCAAATACCACATGCTCATTGGCTACTGACTTATGAGATCTGTTAACTGGGTTGCTTGTGATTCGATAATTCTTTCGCAGTTTGTTTTTAATTGGCTCAGAATCATTCTAGTAAATTATGGTCATATCACAGGAGCAGCATGGAGGTGAACGAGATTGGATTCTAGCGTGTTGTGAAATTAATCCGCGAATTTTCCCGTTCCTTATAGTACATATGTCTCATGCCTAGATTACAGTGCAGAGTAAAAGAGTACCACTATTGCCAGATTGGTAATACCTGGCTTCTAAAAATAAAATTAATATTTTGTTTATGTTCGATAATTATAATAAGTTTTAATCATTTATTTTTTAAATTTTACTATTTGTTGATTTTTCTTATACCATAAAATAGTGTCATTTTACTGTATTATTGCATTTGTATACATTCTAAAAGATAAAAAATTGTTTCTAAACACAAATAATTATTATTTCACAGAAGAAAATATTTGTAGCAGTCTGTCACTAGTCATAAGAAGTATTTGTATTTATTATTTACAGGGTCTAAAAGAGCCAAAATGTTTCATATTAAATAGAATAAAAAAAATTGATGGCTAAAACTGACGAAACAAAGATCGAATCATTTAGTTAAATTATATAAAAAGTAAAATTGAATATCATTTGATGATATTTATTAAAAAGGTAAAAACATATGTATTTTCGAAATTCTCATTTAAAAGTTTCCTCTCAAAAACAAATTTAATTTTTTACATGTTTAAAAGTTTTAATTGCACTATAAATTCGTGTTCATAATTATTGGGCTCTTTGTGTACATCTGGAAAGAAAGCACATTGAAACAAGGACAGCGCTAGTAGCAGACACGTGCATTGTAAAGAGAGAGCAAATGCCCACTAAAAACCAAACCACAGTCAAGAGTACGAGCCACGCTATAGTAATTTCTATTCCGTCTCGCGCAATTCCCGGCGACACGGGATGGTGGGGGGGGGGGGGGGGGGGGCCCTTAGCTGCCAGGGACTTGACGGCGATGACGATGTTCGCTCTACGGACCCCCTCCCCCCTAAAAGGAACATTTCGAGGGTAATGTTAAAAAAAAAGAAGATTTACGGGACGAGAACGTCGGAAAACAGGCGATCAGCCGGAAATGGCGAATAAAGACTGCGATTTATGATCTGCGCGTAAAATTCCAGAGCACGAAGGAAAAGGGGGAAGGAAGTATATAGGGTATAAAAAAATGGCGCGGTGATTTGGACGCGGTGTTTGGGGTCGATGCCTGCACTGATTTCTCTTCCGCGTGAAATGCAGCGGTACGTGCGAACCATACTGTGTGTCATTCGAATGATTCTTGAAAAGGGGAAGGATCGTTTAGACATACGTCATTGATAGTTCATTCTGTATGTCATAAACTAAACCTGAAGAATACACAAAGAATGGACGGTCAGTTCGTGCCTGATGATAAGAATAGATCGCAGTTCCCGAAACGTCGCAACTGTTTTGGTATTCGGAAGCATTCATGTTTTCTTCTGTGCTATCGTCTTTTGTTTCCAGAACATCTCTTTAACTTCGATGCTGGGCTCACGCGTGCATCACTGTATTGTCGTTGTGTCATCCAGATTATCTGCTGACTAGAATCGTTGGGCAACTCTGTCTCTCACTGTGTTGTCTAAGGTTGTTTGTTGTATGTTTGTATTCCTGTACATGTTTGCAAGTGTCTCTTAGTTCTCAGCCGAATGTGTCCTCCGATGCAGTTATATTGTTTTGACTTATTACTTCCACTTCATTATCTGTGCTGTACAGGTTGAGCACTAATGATCAGTATACATTTAAAAATCTGAAAAACTAAAATGTGTAGACAATTTATCTGAAACTTCTTTCAGCAAATAGAAAATACCTGAAAGATTTTTTTGCAAATGTTTCAGATTCGTTTGTTGCAGGTTGCCTCTGCTGTAATGGCGCCTACAAGACAGCAGAAGAGTCGATGCGTGATTCAGTTAGTGAAAAGGGAGTCAGTAACTGTTTTGCAACGTGAACTTTGCAGACATTTTAACGCGAAACCACAAAGCCTGGTACATGACGTTTAAAGAGGAAGGGCGTATTTGCAAAGGCAAGACTCTGTGCCCGAGCAAGATGTGGACCGCGTTCGAACATCGTTTCTGCGTGGCTCACTGAAAACAACTAAGAGCGAGCAAGTCGTGAACTTCAGAAGTCAGAAACAACGGTATATCGAAAATCTTGAGCAAACGTTTGCGCATGAAACCGTACAGACTACAGTTTGTCTCGGCACAAAAAAAAAAGATTACGGTTCGCGTTACAAATTCTGCTTTGAGGTGCTAGCGAGGATCGACAATGACAACAAAAAACCCACGAGGTTAATTTTCAGTGACAAAACCACATTCCACACGAATGGCAAAGTGAATAGCCACAATGTGCTTTTTTTTTTGGGGGGGGGGGGGGGGGAGGATAATCATCTCACCATCGACCATGAGAAAGATTCCCCCAAAGTGAACGTGTTCTGTGCCATTTCATCGAAAAAAAACTGTCACAGGTTTTTTTTCTACCTCGACATGCTTACCTCATGGCTTCTGCCCCAATATTGGGAGAAGATTCGAACGACTTCAGCTCCCAACAAGATGGGGCACTGCCTCTCTTCCACCCGGCTGTAAGGGAACACCCAAACACACATCTCCCAGGGAGATGGCTTGGCCGTGCAGGCGTGGGGCAGATGGCCACACTGCGATCACCAGAATTAATCCCATGCGATGTCTCTCTGCGAGGTTACGTCACAGACCAAAGTGTTCGTGCCAGCTCCGCCGCTATCTTTGCCGGGTCTGAGACAGCCAATCACACTGGCTGTTGAGTCCATCACCGCCGATGCGTTGAACGAAGTGTGGGACGAGTTTGAATACCGCATCGATGTTTGCCGCGTAACTCGAGGAGCGCATATTTAGTCACTGTAACTTGTTGAAAAAAAAACAACCTTTGAGTGATTATATATTAATTGAAAAAATAGTTTAGTTTTTATGATTTAAAAGAAAATGTACTGATCATTTGTGCTCATCCTATACATATACACATTTAACATTTAGCATTGGCTGATTTTTTTTTATTGTTTAAGAATATTTTGGTCACTGAAAATTCTATTCAACAGGATTTTATTTTTAATTTGTAGACATTTCGAAATAATTAGTTTTAAATAATTGCTTTAATTAATAATTTATGTTTGAATAAAGGTTCATAAAATGTTCTATTAAGCATGAATATATACAGGTAACGAGAAATATTGATTGCGCTTTTACTTAAAAAAAAAAGAAGAACACCACGTAACTTTGAACGAATATATTATTTGTCCCAATAACTTATATTTAATTTGGCAAATAGTTAAAAATATTAGTTTAGTTGCCACACTGTCTAAGAAAGTGGAAAATTTCTTCACTTAAACCTAAGCCAATTCGACTTTAATATTTAGCGAAAGGGCACGCTAAGATACGGAATGAAATACTGAACAGAAATACCGGAAGTGTTCACTAGCACTGCGAACAGAATTTAAATTTTTGGATAGTTGGTAATACTCCATCTCCTTTCGGGTTGTTTGCCACGTGTGTCAGGTAAATAAGCGGCCAGACGAGATGGCCGATAACTTGGGAAGTTAATGAATTTGGGTGTTAACTTGGCTTTTAATGTTGGAAAAAAAAATAATTTTCCTTTCGTATTCTCATTTGAATGGATAAACTTTTAAAATTGAGATGAAAACCAATATTCATAATTTATGTATAATTTTTGCATTTCCCCCAATTTAACTGTTTAAAAGGTTGAAAAAACTGCAAATCATTTCAAGCCATGCTTAGTCAAAAACCTCACCAGCAATATTTGAAATGGTTGGTAACATTTAAAATAGCGATTTACATTCTTTATTAATTTTCTTACAGGTTAGATTGTCAGTACTCATTACAGAACTACATATACAAGTCTTAATATATTTAAAGTTAGAAAATGGTGTAACGTAAGCCGCAGGGGTTCCCAAAATGCTTCATTTCACGGCGCACTAGTTTAAATGTGTGTACAGTTACAAATAATTTTTTTAAAAATATTTTTGATGACACTAGGCACATAAATAAAAAAAGAACCATAATCTGAGGCTCATATAGATGTGTGTATATATATATTTATATACACACTAGAATTGACACAAAGAATATTATTATTACAGAAAAATAGGGGGAAAAAATCAGTGTCAAGTTAATCAATGTGGTTGTCGCCACAGATTGGAAAGTTTGGAATTAGGCCTGACACTACCACTCTCATTTCTTGCTCCACATTGATCTTTGAGCGATATTTGCTCTTTGTAACTGCTACATGTGAAAATCCGGTTCCGCATAAATAAAATGTTGTAAAGGGAATGATAATATTTATAGCTTTTCAACTTAGAGTTGGATATAAATATTTTTGACCGTTATACAAAACTCCACTAAATCGGAACAATCAAATTTTGTTTTAAGGCTGTTGTCGCAAGAGAATTCAATGAGAGACTCTTTTTCATGCGAAATGAATTTTGGAGGTTTTGAATTTATTATTTATTGAAAATATAAGTATGTTTAGTTTCCGGAGAAGATATAATATGTATTTTTGTGATTATTTACCTTCACAGCAAGCTATAAACGAAGAGAATTTTTTTTTGGAACTAACTCATGACGCTTTTTGAATAACAAGTACCATTTTCTCCCCATAAAGTTCCTAGGTATAGAATTCGAAAGTCATTTACAAATTTCTAAGATCTAAAAAATAAGACAAAATTGTTGAAAAAAATGTACACATCAGTTACTCATGCATATACAGGTTATAAAACTCAATAAATCGTATTAATTATTATATATCTATAAAAATTAGTTCATTATAACAGGAAACCAGTTATGCGTTCCTTTCATAGCATTTCGCCAGAAAAAAAGATAATATTAAATAATATTTTATTTAATATCCTTCCTTCCTAGGTGAATGCTTTCCTTCTGTTTGTTATCGCCAAGCATTGTCACAAATGTTGAAAGAGCATGAAAAAAAAATCTTCGGGATTTGTTTCTTCTTGTTTGTATGCCACTTAATTAACGATACACCCTCGAGTTTGACTTTAGATCAAATGTCATTGTTACGCGAAGCCACAATAATATATTAATTAACGGAATGGGGGTATCATTTCTCAACGTGCAATGAGATGAAACCCTTCTATGAAGCATTGCCAAAATGAAGTTGGGGGAGGATGGAGGGGGGAGAAACACGAGAAACCAAATGACGATCGATTGCACATATTGTAAATCATAGTCTCGACTCACCGGTAATCAAGCTTTGTAACTCGTGCGGCTATAGAAGTTCTTCATACTGGAAGTTCTTGAAATGAGCGGAGCTAATTTAATTGAAATATAAGAGAGGAAAAGGAGTGGTGGTCAGCGTGACTTCTTTTAATGTAACGAATGAATTGAATGCACTCTCACGAAATCAAAAATTAACACTGCAAACAGAAGCAAGCACTTAATGTGCTGTCCAAATAAGACATTAAATCATTTCATGGAATAAAAAAGTATGGAACTCCTAGTTGATGTATACATGACACACATTTGTTTGGTATATGCATTAAAAAATTTCAAATTTGTATAACATTAATTTTTTTGGATTTATTAAATTTTCAATTCTGTAATTGAATTCGTGCAAATGAAGAAAAATATTTAACTTCAGATGACAAGAAAATAGAATCTGGTGTACGATATTGTTTGCGAGGGTGATGTCAAATTTGTATTCAGTAAAAGCCATTAGATCATTTTTGGCATCATATTTAGTGTTACATAATTTTTTACAGAAAAGTTTGGGCTATATTCAACCTACGTTATAAAATTAATTGAGTTTTATTTCCAATTAATATTTAGCCATTGCCCTAGCCTCGAAAGTATAATTTCCAGTGGTATATGGTTTGTAAATGTACGAGTGAAAACGTAGTTGTGGTCCACGAATAACCGGAGGCATGATTGGGTCTCGCGCGAGACTTGGAAATCGCCTCCGTTACCAGCGCGCGACCTGTCAGCCTGTGACTGTACGCTGGCGCTCCAAGCGAGATGTCTTGAAACTACTACCAGCTCTCGCGTGGGCAGCCAGTCTCCCGGGAAAAAATTCCACTTTCGCGCGCATTTTGTGAAGTGTGAGTCGTACGAAGTGGTTTTGTAGGCAGAGTGGATCTGAAACTGTAAAACATGTCCAACAGAAAAAGGCAGCCGAGAAGCATTTTGAAGAAAAGTAAGAAATCTAAAATCATGCGGCAGTTGTGGAAGAAGAAAAAAGCCAAGGCCGAAACCGGAACATGTTTTACAAATTCGAGTTAAGTCATACGCTCGTTTTGAGGTGTATATTTATTCATACATTATTCAGGGTTTCAGTATGCTAATGAATTTTGAAAAAAAAAAAGTTTGCTCAGCCAATAGCCTAATTTTCTTTTGCAACTGTGATTCAGGTGTATCGTACTTGTAAGTTTATAAATTATATAAAAAAAGAGAAACTGGAAATGTTTATGCTATATTTCGTAATTTTCTGTATGCAATAAGAAAAATAAATTATTCGAAATTTAAAAAAATTATATTTTAAGAAAGATGTAAAGAAACTTGAAAATATTCCGAATACGAGCTTGTAACTACCGAAATTGTAGAAAAATTATCTTTAAGTTATAACACAATCTCACTATCTAATTACTCTTAATAAATAATTAATTTATTCATTGAGTAAACTGCAGTTATATCTTTTTTTACCTCATTATGACAGTACTAACAAATCGCGTTATAATCTCTGCTAACTTTTTCGGGTCAAGGTTACGTAACAAAAAACTGGACAAAAAGTTACTCGTATGAGGTATCCAGTTACCATGTTTCCATTTCGTTTTCTAAACGATTTCGAAACACTTTTCGAATTGAATACGCTCATGTATACAGTACCTATTTAAATCGAACAGTCAAAGTCGGGCATCCCAAAAATGAGTCAATACCAGCTCGACTAGGGTGTTAAATTTACCTAACTCATATGGTTATCGTATTGAAATCCTTTTGAAACTAAACGCGTGCATTTTTTTGCGTAAAAGATTTACCTTTAGCCATTAAAAATAATTTAAAAATAGATACTTATTGAATATTATTGAAGTTTCACGTCATTTTCTGTCGTAGATAACAAAATACAACCGTGACAAACAGAAGAATTAGTACACTGGACGACAGTATTGAAACGTTATCAGATCAGATCGAAATTTCATATGTGAATGGGTATCGTACTTAGACGAACGTGAATAAACTATTTTTAATGCATGTAAATTTAGTAATTAAGCGCTAGTTTCGAGTTTAATAAACTGACATTTTACTAAAAATGGTCTAAACATGATTTTGAAAAAAAAAATACAAAATTGCACAGTTTTCGTTACACAAGCAGATACAATTTAGAAAAATCCAGGCTTCAGGTTGCAAATCTAGAAGATAATGAGTTTGCAGCTGCAGCTAAGGTGATACTGAAATTTCGCGACCCATTACAAGGCACATGTGCAACAGTTGAAAGAATTAATCTTGCTGCTCCATTTAATGCCAATGTATTTTTCATGTCAGTGTAGAAATAATGTATGTAAACGCAATACAAGATACCCTATCTATGTTATAGAATAATCTGTCCAACACAAAGTACTATTATGTGTACTTCTATTTTTAGTTTTTGGTGAAGGATAAAAATTTTAATCACTCCACTGTACTACAGTCATGTGTGGTTGAAATTGCACAACTGCCTAGCCATTCGTTTGAATTTTTCGTCCATCATTCAAGTCAAATTTCCCTTGGCCAACGACTCAGTCTCATAATATAGCTGTGGGTTGGCTTGTAACGCGTAATGGCCTAGGTCTCCGCGGCGTGAATGACCTGCATATCAGCTGACGCCGGGTAGGGGCTGGGCGGACCGCCTTTCAAGGTCACCGTGGCAAGAATTACTAACCCCTCCCGTTGCAAAAGTTTCGTGCGGGAGAAATATTCACACCAAAATGCGCTCTGCTCGTCTCATGACAACGAAAAAAGGAGTTTTGGGGAGGAGGGGAGGGCGCGGCGGCTTTGTCTTGAATTGTTGCGTTACACTACTGAGTATAAATACAGGAATCTTTAGAACTGTTTAGCTTGAAACGAAATTATCCTGAAACTATAAAATAAAAGTAAATACTGCATATTTTCTTGGCATCGTTTGATGTTTCGTTACTTATTATGGTGCGCGTTGTTTGCTAATGAATCGGATTGCCCCCCTCCCCCCCCCCCCCCCTTTATCCTTTTGTAATAAAATAATTATGGTGAACAAAAAATAATAAAAAGGCCGCGTTGGCTGGCGCTAGAACGCAGGTTTACCATCTATGCAATCCAGGTTAGATTCCCGTCGCGGCTTGGTCACACGGATTTCCGCATGTAGCAATCGCTATTGGTCGGCGGGGTTTCTCGGAGATATGCCTGTTCCCTGTCCCTGCGTTACGGCGCTCGCACCCTGTGCACCTCGACCTATCTCGGGCATTATTCACGATTGGCTGGAAGCTGCAGGTCTTTTCCTCGCGTGGGTCGGCCCGCCTCACTAACGTGCCAACCTCCATTCACTGCATCCTTAGACTCCGCATCAGGCTGTAACTACAACACGATTTTCAAATTTAAACCGAAGTATTTGGTAAAGTGTAATAAAGACATCATTTTCATTAAAACATTTTATTTTTGCTGACTCTTGCAGTAGTTTGTATTGTAGTAATTACTGCGAAATCGTTGTTACTGTTTATACCCAGCAATTAGATTATTTTTTTTAAATATTTGTGTTATTCTATTAACTGCATTCCTTTACACAGAATAGTTTTCTGATTTTGTTTTTTTAAGGTTAAATTGCAGCATATAATGTACTTGTACGTAAGTGTGTATCATCAACTGCGTAACTTCATTGGTTTTGTGTCCTCCCAAAGAAAAAGCCTTTATATGCCTCTGTAAATGATGCTGCTGTTTGGGGAGCTGTGACCATTGGAATTGGCTACAGTCAACTCGAAGAGATATTTTCCGTTATGAACACTCCCGTTATGACATGAGACATTTTGAAAACACGAAACTTCAATTGAACAGGTGTTACAATTATTATCAATGATGATTACGTTTCTTTGCCTAGTGCATTGCGCACGTACTTTGCGTTTCCATGAAAGAAATAATACCAGGTTACATTCCATTGCATTATATTGTAGAACAAATATCACCAAACTACTAAGTGTAATAGCCTCAGCATTAATAAATAACGACACACTTATTAACACGAATATTATGAACGTTAAGAATAAGCATTACTTATATGAACTTAAATAAATGTAGTTAGCCAACAACAGCATTATATTTTCCTTCAACACTGAAATCATTTTTACTTTGATATTAATGACTTTCAGGCCTGGGAAAAATATCTGACAGCAAAAATGAACGCAGCAGGCGTTCAAAAAAAATTGCTGAAGAAAACGGCCAAGATTTATCTTGCCAGTTATCCCAAAATAAGCAGGAAAAATATCAGTACCTCACTTTGCAAGTATGATCACTGGTTTTCCGTGTGCAGCACAACTATCACAGAGGGGAAATGTTGAATTGTCTGGTGCATTTGTTTTTTATTTACAATATATTTTCTTACTTAAAATATTTGTCAATGTGCCACTCTATATTAGTGTTGTAGTGACAACTACAAAGTACTTTTAATATTTTCAAAACGGCGCTGACGAGCGGCGAGATGCAAATGATGCGTCACCGCTCAGACTCACAGCGTTCACCGCGTCTCTCAAACACCAAACATCTCAAGTGGTATTTGTCCAGAAACCCGGATTGCCGTGGAGAGATGTCGGCGTGCTATGTGTAACTGACTGACACATCAATGATATCTCTAACTACCTTATTACATTAAATATGTAATGTATTTTCGTGTTAGCTTGTGCGCCATCCTCTAAAAATAGTTATTGCATAAATCGGGTAACGTTAATAAAACATGATTTTAAAAAAAATGTCATTACATGTATTAGCGTCACCCTGCTCACCTAGGCTAAATGCGATGACACCTCTGTAATATTGAATGTAGACAAAAAGCAAATAAAGAATTTATGCCTATAACTATAAAAGTTATATAAGCTTACATATTGCACAGGCCGTATGCGTGTGGATGAAGCATCATTAAAAAGAATCTAGGAAGTATGTGCGAGATGGCAGGTGTGGAGCAGGAACACGTGTGAAGCCGCGCACTGCTGGCCAGCGAGCCAGGCGTCGGGCCACGACACGAAAAGGCGACCAGCGATCAGTGGGCTCTGAGCTCCGAGTTGTTGTCTGTCACATCCTCCCCCACCCCTTGGCCAAAGGGCGTTCCCACAAGCCAGTGCGACTACCTGCTCCCAGCCTACAAGCAGTTAGCTTTCCCTCCGCTAGGAGTGATACTGTCCATTTTCATACGCGCGTCGTCTTTCCATTGTTCGGGAGCGGAGCGACACACCCTCCCCCTTTGGAGGCTGTCTCGCCACTGAATGCCCAGCGGCGCGACCCTGAGTCTTATACAGCGCTGTCAGGGTGTTCGGCCATCAGTTTTCATGCTATTGTGAGTGATGTATCAGTTTGAAGTCATTCTGAAGTAGGGACGATTTTTGGACCTCTTGAACAGCCTTAATTATAATGGCATTAAGCAGTCAGAAAATCTTAGATGACGTTTAGGTAAAAAAAAACTTTTGGGAAAACAACTTTAGGCCCAGTGAATATTAGTCAAGCGACTTTGGTTCTGCTCTCTGTCTTTTAAATTACTTCGGAATAAAATACTTAAGTTCTACTGCCTGTTGGTCAAATGTATTTAGTTCTACTTATGCCAAAACGCATTTAGGTCTGCTGCCTGTCGGTAAAATGGCTTCAGTTCTACTACCCGTTGGAAAAAAATTATTTTTTTTTCTACTGAATATTTGCAAAGCGACTCCATTTATACTGTTGGTTAAATGACTTTAGGAGAAAAAGGACTTTCTGACTCCCTGCCGATCAAACGACTCCAGTTCTACTGCCTGTCGGTGAAACCACTTTAGTTCTACGGCTTTGCCATCGCACACGAAACTGCGCGAGTTATTCGTGGCCATAGCCACCCATTGTTTCACGCTCGTGCAAGCGAGGGTCGTGGGTTCGATCTCAGCAAAACCCAGCACGGCTGGAAGCCACGGGCATCACGACGGGGGTTCGCTTCAACCTTGGGTTCCCCGTCGCCTTGAGAACACGGCAGTTGGCGCGAGTGTTCAGGTGGTAGACACACGTGCTTCATCGAATCCATTTTGCAATGCTCGCAAGACATGAAAACCAAGAAGTGGTTTAAAACTGACCTATTTTGAGGGACAGTGAATCACGAAATTTGTCGTAACGAAATTTGCAACGATTGCGGCCGAGATCAAGGTTGTGATCTCAGCGGCTTAGGGCGGCTTTCTTTAAGGAGTCTTAAGTCGCCTTTAAGAATTTTAAAGCCTTTGACATGTTTAGAAATAAAATAGAAATTTTACCTCTAAACGGGAAATTTTCCGTCAGAATAGGGTAATTTTGAGTAATTTTGAGTATTTTTTGAGGAATTTTGAAGATATTTGATACTAAAATGGCCGCCGTGACGTCAAAAATTATAGATGGCGGAAAACATCTCACTCTGAACTCTGTGCCAGCTCCAGCCAATATATAGGTACTACTATTCCCCCCCTTTTTTAAAATCAGCTGAAAACAGTAATTTCCCCCTTTATTTAAACGCAAAAATAGCTCAATTTAATCCAGAAATACAAAGGTTCAGTTTAAGGGTGCAATAAAAAGGGAAGGGCGTGTTTTTATTTAACCTAGAATATGACCCAACTCTTATGAGAAATTATTTATTGATAGTTATTTTACCCGCACTTATATATATCTTATTAAAAAAGGTTAAAACGTTTCCCCTTAATCATCGGCTATCTGCATTACCGGACACTACTATCTAAGACCCCGAATTCTCTTGTTTGCAGGCGCAATGACGTAAGGCTGAGATTTTATCGATTATTACGGAATTACGCTCCAGATCTATCCCACAGGAGCCATGCATTTTTCAGGCAGAAAAAGTAGCCTATGTCACTCTTCAACCCATAAACTATCTCTATCACGAAATCATGTCGATCCGTTGCTCCGTTACTGCGTTAAAGAAGGACAAACCAACAAACCAACAAACTACACTTTCACTTTTATAATATTCGTAAGGAAAGTAAGGATGCGCCAATTTTCGTATGAAAAACTCAGTATTATCTTGAAAAACGGAATTACATTTATGCATAAAGAACGATAGTCGTGTGTTGTACAAAGTTACAACATATTTCTTGTAGTATTACAAACTACTTATTGTCAACTGGTTTACAACAGAATCTTTTGTAAAAGTACAGAATATTTTTTCCTGTTTACGGAAATCACTGACCATCCATCGAAATAATCTGCAATCATTTAAGGGTGAAATGCATTTTTCTAATGAAAATACGTCACACCATACGCATTAAAAATGCAACACAAAGAAACGGACTGCCAGTAACCTACATGTGGATCGGTTTCGAAACGCGAAGTTTATGTTACGACGACGTGCGCGCATAAAACTGAAGGCAAACAGGTGGACTTACGTGCGAGGGGAGATGCGTGCGCAAACTTGCGCAAGAGGTCCTGCGAATGGTTCTAAAGACGTAAAGCGAGCTGGAAAACAAAAGAAAAAAAGAGCCAGGGAAACAACGCTCCGCGCGCGAGAAAAGTGAGAATAACGACGGAGTTACGCCGGTCGAGAAAAGTAGTTTGTAATGCGGAGTTTTTATGGTCCGGCCGTAACTTTGAGATAATACTAAAAGATGCAAATCGTTTATCGATAGCTCGTAAATTTCCGGGTAACGTATCATTTGTGAAAGAAACGTGTGTTCAAACTGCGTACCGAGTGTGACTTACAGCGACTGCTGAGGGAACAATTTTTTTTTCTCCGCAAGAATATTTGTTTGTTGATCTCCAGAAACACGAGGTAGCGTGATATCAGAATTTATGCAGAATGCAGAACAAACAGGTTACTCAGAAACAGAATTCTTGAAAAGACTTGAATAACAACCCAGTGGCATAAATATTTTGCTTATTTCCGTGATAACTTGTTGGAATTATATATTTCGATACATTTCCAGAAATTTTATTTCTTGTAGTAACATAGTAAATTGTTTGCTTTCACAGTATCGTTTGCTTTCTCAATGGATCTGTCGTTTCCTGTGATATTCGTTGTGGTTATTTTTATACATTTGGAGCAACCCGAATCCTTAGATATACTTACAAGTGTTATGGGTATATTTTTATAATAGTTAATGTTCGTTTATTAATTTCATTAGTTGTCATGCTTTTAGTCTCGTTGACATGAGGTAGTTAGAGAAGGAAATAGAACACTTATAAAGTATATTTATGAATAAAACGGTTGTTTTCCATAATAAAGGACTAACTCGGCATATGGCTGACTTGATTACAAAAAAACCACGGAAAGCGGACATCAGTAGCCAGATCAGGACTCAAACCAAAGTTCCTTCATATTGAGTGTCCCCTGACTTCCCACTGGGCCTGTTTCTCATGTGTGTATTATTATTACATACGTACCATTGTTGCATGTGCAGAGTTACGTAGTTAAGTTCTGTTATGATGTATGTTTTGATTTCCTCATTTTATGTTTGTTAAAAGTTCAATAATACACTCTGAGAGTTATAAAGTACTGTAGTGTAGTATCAGCCATATCACCAGTAGGTTCTTGCAACACTTCAATACTACACACGTATTTGTGGTACTATACTAACACGCAACATACATTCATTACTCCACATCCTAAATGAAAAAAATTCGCATGGCGTTATGTCAGGTGAACGTGGAGGCCAGCAAAAAAAAAAAAAACTCTGTCGTCTCGACCATTACGACCAATCCAATGGTCAAGGTAAACGACATTCAACCACTCTCGTACAAAGAGATTCTTATGGGGAGGGGCTCCATTCTGTTGCTAATTAAGGTTTACAGTTCCACTCTCTAATAATTATGCTCAGGAGTTGCCGTTTTGCGTAGGTGCCGCTGCAAGTGAGAAAACTACAAAGCAGTACTCGCGCATGCACTTATCTAAATTGTATTGTTTACTCTTTAATTATGATCTTGAACGAACACTCTACAACGCTTACAGTTCATAATATTAACATTTACAACTGAACCATTCGTTTATTGGCATACTGTATTTGTATATAACACCACGTGAAAAGTACTGTAACAATTACTCTTTATACACAAAAATTTCTCACGTGAGCAGAGAAAAAAATTTGTGGATTTAGAGAAATAATAGTCTAGATCTATAGCCCTCAAAAAATATTGCTTTAAGGTCGAAAATAAGTTGGGCTGGAGGTACAAGCACACGTAACTGTTATATACTATGGTTTAGAAATTGAGTTTCCGGTAGTGAAGGTAGTGGATTTTGTCCATTCCTATTTTCTATGTAAACCTATTAAATAATTTTACTGTTATCCTTTCTGTACTTATTTTTCTGCGTGTATAAAACCGAGGATATGAATACGGTAAATATATGTTGTCGCAAAGTATGACAGAAAGGTAGTCGTATGAACGCAGACAATAGAAAAATAATATCTAGAGGGAATCAATTGGAAATCCCAACGAAGCGAGATTATAAAAAATACAACAATTCTGAACAGCATAAAGAATATATTTTTTAAAAAGACTCAGCTGCAGAAACAGAGAGACTACAAAAATTATAAGCAAAAAAAAAAGAGCTAACATTATATTTAGTGTTTGGTTGAAGAAGATATCTTTCTTTGACTTGCAAAAGATAATAGATGCAAAAAAAAAAACGATCAGCAGCCAGTAATACAGTTCCACATTCAGCAACGCAAGATTTCAAGCGTCAGAATTGAAGAAACACCCAAACGCTAGGTAACTGAACTTATGAAATACTAGCTGCAGTACCCGGCTTTGCCCGGACTGAACACCGGGTGGTATATTGTCCGCGGGTTACAGCACAATGGATAGCGATATGTCCAGTGTGGTGGACATTAAGAAATTACACATAATTACTGTTTGTGTATCTGTGAACTATGGTTATCTGTTTACCCATGGCGATCGGTTAAAAGGTTTAGAAGTTGATGCGCTACAGCGCCATCTAGCGGCGAGTTACAAAAAAAATGATTAGCATATAAACCTTCTCCGTGATAAAAACACTTCGATGTGCCAACTTTCATGGCGATCGGTCAAACGGTGTAAGAGTTTATCGACGTCATCCATGCCAACATCCAATTATATATATTCTTATATTTCGAAATTTTAGGGCTTTCACTTTTGCGGAAAGTGGATGTTCAGGACCTCGAATGGTTTGGAACACTCCATCTCGAAAGAATAGATATTTGAAATTCCTGAAATTGTCGAAATTTTGGGGCTCTGTTCCCAGAGGGGGGCGGGGGGTTCGAGGACCCTGAATGTCTCGAAAACACTTAAAATCGAAAGAGATAGATTTTTCAAATTTTTTAAACTTTCGAAATTTTGGGGCTTTAAGCACCTGGGGGGGGGGGGGGGGGGAGGTGATGATGAGGACCCCGAATGGCTCGGAAACACTCCAAATCGAAAGAGATATAAAGGAATATAAGAATGTAGGCATTTACTGTACTCCTATCTACCATAATAACAATATTGACAAATAGAAAGCTTATTACCTACCTATTAATAATTATCTAAATAAATTAATAAATAACTCTATGTTTAAGAATTTACGTACAACATAATATTAAACTTCAAACTATACACACCAAAAAATAACTAAGGATGTTTGTGAAACTATATTTATTTGTCATAATGTTTAAAACATTTGTAGGATTTGTTTATATGTAAAACTGTGGTGGCAATATTCCGCTTATCCAAAGGAGTATAGAAATTAATAGAGACATCACTCCCTGTACACACCACAAATCTTTGAATTAAGTATAAAAAAAACAGTCCAAAATGAAACAAAAAGTATAAATAACAACTAATTTGACAAAAAAAATTATACAACTGGAATGACAATGTTAACATCCGCCTGAAATTTAATAGAAGTAGTTAGGTAAGAATATATATATATATATAAGAAATTAAATGAAATTAAAACATACATAAATAAAATTATCTCACACTCAACCAAACATAATGTTTAATATGAAATAAAGGAAGATGTCAATTACACGTAACTATTCTAATTAATAAAAAAAAATCAACTTTCCTGAAATAGTAAAATTCAAATTTTTCAACAATATATTGCATAATTGATAAATATTTCTGGTCTTCGGTCTCAGCAGCCCTAAGACTCTTGACGCTCAGCAGATAAATTATAAACACTAAACCAAATTCCTTGCAAATAAGTAGGTACTGTAAAAAAATAACAATATTGACAAATAGAAAATATTAGTAGGCCCTACCAACCTATGAATACATTTCGAAGAAATATATAAGTTTAAGAATTTATGTACCTACATAATATTAAACTTGAAACTATCCACACAATAAAAACCTAAGAATGTTAGTGAAACTATTTTTTTTATTTGTCATAATACTTAAAATACGTATGATTCCAAAATGAAAGAAAGTATAAATAATGACCAATTTGACAAAAAAAATTGTACAACTCGAATGACATTGAAAATATACACTTGAAATTTAAAAGAATTATGAGTGCCCTAGGTAGGGTGAAAATATATAAGAAGAAATTAAATTTAAAAAATGGGTGCGTGTACTTAGGTACGCGCATGAGAAGTTATACTTCTTTGGCATCATTAAAAAATAGTTTTTAATTGCATGCAAAAATATTGCGTGGAGTCCCTCCGCGCGGAAGAAGTGAAACTTCGTAATGTGGAAATGAAAATATGAAGGGGTAGAAATTGATTTTTAGAGAAATCATATTATAACAAATCATACTAAAAAAATAAAGGAAATAAATTTGTAACGATTCATAGATTGATCTTCAGAGAGAGAGAGAGACCTATTGAATGTCTATAAAACTAACTTTCTTATGAGAGCAGATTTTCATGAAATAAATCATGAAAACATTCAACGATAAAAGCTGTTTATTTATATAATAAAGCGGACGGGTTCGCCCCAAGGAGAAAATTGACGCGGCGAGACCTCGTGGACATAGAGAAATGACACACACTCACTATTTATGTGTATGAAACATGATTTTTTTCTGCAATTTAAAAAACGGTATTGAAAATTGAAACAAATATGGCGACACTACAAACTGTCAAGATCTTTATTTTTTCTTACTCTCTACTTATTTCCTTACAATAGTAAAACGTAACGTAATGGCTTGAAAGCTATTGCTCGGCAGACATAGAGGAATGACACTAACAGTTTGTGTATATATGACAGACATTACATAAAATTAAGATATATATATTTTTAACACGTTTAAAATTTATTTTTTTAGACAAAAGATAGCCTATGTCTATCCCCAGGATATAATCTATCTCCTTGCCAAATTTCATTACGATCTGTTCAGCCGTTCAGCCGGGAAAAGGTAACAAACAAACAGACAGACAGACAGAGTTACTTTCGCATTTATAATATAAGTAAGGATAAGGATAGCATATCACAAAGCAACAAATAATTTTACTCATCCAAATTGCATATGAGATATCTGTCCCACCAAATGATTTCTGGGAAAAAAAAAATTTTAGCAATGTTTTTGAATAAGAAATTCTTTACAGAAGGTCGGATAAGTCGATTCGATGACGTCATCATATCGTAACGAAAGTGTAACGCTTAGAAGGCAACGGATTGTGGACCGATCAGGTGGGGAGAGCTTGATTGTGGTCAAGGGGAGGAGGGCCAGGAGCGGGGCGATCGATGGCAAGCTTGCATGTTGGCTTACTTTGCATGTTTCACAATAATTGTGTTCTCTCATATTTTCTCACTCGCATGCATCCTCATTCGCAAACTTGAACACCTTATTGTACATTCTTATACCTATTTAAGTGAATTTTCACTTCAAGCGAGCGTGACAACCACGCACCTACGTGTTTTTGAAGTGAAACTTCTTTGTTGAGGGGGAAACAAATTTAGAGCGTTACGAAAATTCCGATCGCATGAAGGGAATAGTGATATACTTGTTGGGGGAACCGGTAGAGGAGGAGAGTGCGTCAGCGGCTACGCCACTAACGCATGCATTAGCGATCAAATGGGAAGACGACAAGGGTGGGGTGGGGGGATAGGTACGTAGCCTAGGATGCTATATGCTAGTAGTAACGCCTGGGAAGGGGGAGATGGCAGGGGAGAGGTAGAAACGACGCAGCAGTGATGCTTCGGAATTCTCGTAACGCTGCTTGTTTTTGTCTGCTCCATTAGAGATCATACCGGCATCATTACTATTCTCTATTAGTATCATTTGTGCAATAAAACAATATTTATCTCCATACATAACAAATTAAGCAGTATGTTTCAGTTCTGTCGTGCGTGAACTTCACGCACACACGGCTGTGTCATAGTTTTTATGCATTAAAAAATGTACGCTGGTTTTTACGTCTGTCTGACTTTCGATGTAATCAATTCACTTTAAGGAAAAAAAAAAAAACAGCGAAGTTGCCTCTAGCATGAAAGATCCTGGAAAAGCGCTTCTCATTTCATTATTCATTTCGCTTTCAGCCAATCAACACCGCGACACGAACGAAACAGCTTCCTCAGTACCCCTGAGGCAAGCGATGATAAATTACGTCCGGCGAAGCTTCTTCCTCCTCTGAAAGCTGGAGAACCTCACTCACATGCCGTTCGTTTCAGTCTATCCATCAGTGCCACTCGGAGCATACTTAAAGCAAATGTAGACTTCAAGGGCTCCGGCTACCCGGGCACACATACAGTGTGCAGAGCTTCAGGAAAAACAACGTGATTTCAAAACTACTCAAGATATCAGAGTGGAATCTTCTTACGGGAAGCATTTAACTGTTCGCTGAGGGCCGAAAAACTAATTTCGATTTCGGATTAAGTTTTTAAACTGTATTTTTAGAAGAGTTAAAATTGCTAACACGCATGATTTTAGAGTAATTTTTAGCCGTAAAACAACCAGTACATATTTTTTAAAGCACTTAAAGGTACTCGCATTACCCCTTTATCATCATTTCTCCACCATATAATGTTACGGTCACCGTTCAAATTTCGCAGTTATCCTGTGACGACGGGAAGACTGCACGCCGGTCCACTGCCTTGCGCTTAGAGGCGATACCGTGCTAGAAATACCAACAAGCGTCGCGCTTATCGTCCCGCCTAACTAACACACATACACCTCTGACAATGCGGGTCCCATTCTTGGCAACTGGTTTATAAAGCAACATTTTTTTTTAAAAATGTAGAATTTTTTTTCCCTGTGTATCAGGATCGTTAGAGGGAATGTGAAGTGACGGGAAGCTAACGGAGCATGTAATGACGTGGACACCCCGAGGCAACCCACGGACCCGAGGCAACCCACGGACCCGAGGCAACCCACGGACCCGAGGCAACCCACGAACCCGAGGCAACCCACGGACCCGAGGCAACCCACGGACCCGAGGCAACCCACGGACCCGAGGCAACCCACGGACCCGAGGCAACCCACGGACCCGAGGCAACCCACGGACCCGAGGCAACCCACGGACCCGAGGCAACCCACGGACCCGAGGCAACCCACGGACCCGAGGCAACCCACGGACCCGAGGCAACCCACGGACCCGAGGCAACCCACGGACCCGAGGCAAACCACGGACCCGAGGAAACCCACGGACCCGAGGCAACCCACGGACCCGAGGCAACCCACGGACCCGAGGCAACCCACGGACCCGAGGCAACCCACGGACCCGAGGCAACCCACGGACCCGAGGCAACCCACGGACCCGAGGCAACCCACGGACCCGAGGCAACCCACGGACCCGAGGCAACCCACGGACCCGAGGCAACCCACGGACCCGAGGCAACCCACGGACCCTAGGCAACCCAGGGACCCGAGGCAACCCACGGACCCGAGGCAACCCACGGACCCAAGGCAACCCACGGACCCAAGGCAACCCACGGACCCGAGGCAACCCACGGACCCGAGGCAACCCACGGACCCGAGGCAACCCACGAACCCGAGGCAACCCACGGACCCGAGGCAACCCACGAACCCGAGGCAACCCACGGACCCGAGGCAACCCACGGACCCAAGGCAACCCACGAACCCGAGGCAACCCACGGACCCGAGGCAACCCACGGACCCGAGGCAACCCACGGACCCAAGGCAACCCACGGACCCGAGGCAACCCACGGACCCGAGGCAACCCACGGACCCGAGGCAACCCACGAACCCGAGGCAACCCACGGACCCGAGGCAACCCACGGACCCGAGGCAACCCACGAACCCGAGGCAACCCACGGACCCGAGGCAACCCACGGACCCGAGGCAACCCACGGACCCAAGGCAACCCACGGACCCAAGGCAACTTCCGCCATGCCACGTGATCTGACCACTTGACGATCATGCCCCGTCGCTCACGCATCTGACAGAATGCAAAAGTGCAGGAAGTAGCGCATCCAAATAGTTTTTATTTCTGTATCAATTGATTTATAAGTTGTTTACTGGCACTTGAAGGTACGTTATATTTGCATCAAATTACATAAATATATTCACTATACAAGAGGTACGTGGAAGAAAGGATTTTAAACTATTGGAATTTTTTTTCCTGAATATTGTAAGAAATAATTTTTTTTTTTTAAATTTATGACAAAATGTAATTAACGTGTCACATTTCACATACAATCGAAAACAATACAAAATTGAAGATATTGGCCTAAAACAAAAATGAAAAGATATAATTTTATCATTTTCATTTTCATTATTTTGCTTTATCGTACTATGGAATCATTAAAAGTAAACTTTGCTTCGAAAACCAAATAGTTTGAAAATAATTTATAAAATGGGCTGCTGTAACACAGGGTTCAGGGTGAGGTGCGAGGTGCCGACTGACCTCTGACGTCACGTCCATCTCTGACGTCACGGCGGCCATCTTGAATTACCTTGACCTTGAACTTTGACCTTAACCTTCAAAATTATCCAAAATTTACCCAAAAATCACCAAAACGAGCTAAAATTTCCATTTTTTGGAAACAAATTCCTCCAAAAATTCTAAAAAACTTCCACAATTCGGAAATTAGGATTTATAAAACCTCAAAATACTTTTTGCCTTAGAAAGAACACAATGTCCTAAAAACGGCTTAAGAATCCATGTCCGATAAGCCATTTCTAGGAATAAGGATACCATGACCGCCATTTCTAGGAATAAGGATACCATGACCGCCATTTTGAATGATGACGTCACCGTTGCAATTTCCGTTACGGCCGCCATCTTGAAAATCCGTGATTTTTATGTTAGAAAAACGGGAAAAATTTTAAAATTTATAAAAAAAATCTAATTTAATAATTCAAATTTAAAAAAAAAATAAAAAAAATAAATGTACACTTACGCCATGGAGCTTCAGTCCTCGGTTAGAACCCGACGAGGTCAAAAATAAAAACAATGACGACCGATCTTTCCTCCACGGAAGCCGCCGGCAGACTGACCTCCCACCATTTATGTCAAGATATATATCATCTAGTATGACGTCATGTCCGCCATCTTGAAAATCCGTTATTCTTATGTTAGAAAACCAAGAAATTTATTAAAAATTTATAAAAAATATATAAATTAAAATTTAATAAAATATTAATTAAAAACCTCCATTGCACATATCGTTACGGTTACCATCTTGAAAATCCGTAATTTCAATGCTAGAAATTCGGGCAAAGTTCCAAAAATGATTTTAAAAAATTGCCTACTTCAAATGTTTAGTTATTTAAACGATTTCGGTCCTCGGTGCGATTTCCGGCGAGAGTAAACCAGTAATTAATTAATGTATTTAAAAAATTCTCAATAAAAAGAAATAAAAACGTCTTAAGGCACACCCGACATTTTGAATTATGTCACCATAGTATCATTATCGTTACGGACGACATCTTGAAAATCTTTATTTATTTTTCGATTTTAATTAAAAATAGTTCAAAATTCATCAAAAATTAATTTATTAGAATACGGATTGTTTAGATCCATTCCCGTCCTTGGTTCGAAACTGGTAAGAGCAAAAAATAAAAAAAACGACAGATCTTACCTCCACGGAAACCACCTACAAGTGATGATTTGGTAGCAGAAATTCAATTAATTAAATTTAACTCTGTATAAAATGACATGAATCTTTAAGTAAAAAATCCTTCATACATAGATCGGTTTCTCAGAAGCAACCAGGAGCACACGGAGAAAACCACCAAAATATTGACAAGAATAATCGGGAGCACACGGAGAAAACCATCAAAATGTTGACAAGAATAATCGAGAGCACACGGAGAAAACCGACACACACATTTCTTTGATATCAAAAAATCACAATTTTTTTAAATAAAAATAAAAAATAATGATAAAAAATAAAAACAACAAAATTTAAAACATTACAAATAAATTCTGGCTTGTGCTAGAACTCTAACCTTGTTCTACAAATGAGAAGTTCACAAGCTGACAGAAGTTGTTTATTTTTAAAATAAAAAAATATTCATGGATTCGTTGAAAAACAGTTTTTTCTCAGTGAAAGTCGATGAAAATTTTTTAAACAAAATCAGCAGCAGCATCATGTTACTGAAGCGTTCAAGTGCCGAGAAAAAAAGTCTTTAGAGCAAAGAGAAAGTGTACGACAGAAACTGAGTGTAGAGATAAAGCAAGGGAAGGTAGAGACAGATAGAGGGACAGGGTGCGTAGTAGGTGAAAGTTTTAATTGATATAAATTCTTCAAACAATGAATAATCTTGTCTGTACTTATCAACCGTTTCATGTCGCAATCTTGCAATCATTACAAAAGTACAAATTTCACTTGAACACGCATGAATAAATAAATAGATCTTTTACTGAAATATGCATGTTTTTGCTAAAAATTGTTGAAAAAAATAAGGTGAATTAAGGAATCTTTTTTGGCATATTAGTGCGTATTTCAATCTCAAAATCTCGAGATAAACTAAATATTAGTATTCATTTACAAGGTTTTACGTAGTTGCATATTCTTTTTCTAAAAGTTTCTAAAATTTATGACATCAAGATTCCATGAATCTTTTCAATTACTATAAAAATACATAAACAATATATCTTGTAAAATATCAAATGCAGAAAGAAAAACTAAGTGCAATATTTTTAGCTTGCATATTTTCAATTCAGGTTATCACAAGGAGGGACAATACCATGCGCAATTCGTAAATTGCCATTGTTCGTGTAGAAACTTACTTTGTGCTTCTGAAATTGTTCTGAGATAGAGACACACTGGCCCCCGAAAATGCTTTATACATCATTTTACCGAAACAGTCTGCTTCACTTTAGACTCATTGATATTCTACCCACTTTCCTAAATATAGCTAAATACCAATTTTAAAACACCACAACACGACTTTATTTCATTTTTTTGTATGTAAAAAACTAACATTTTTTGCTATCCAAATTCTCTTTTTTTAAGAGACTAACACAAATAAACAATTCAAAATAATTTATGCGATTCTCCTGGTCTTTTAACTATTCTGCAATACAGATGTGTAATTTTATGAAGTACTTGAGGCGTTTGCCGTTGCAGAATGTTTCTTCGTATAACTTCTGAAAAAAGCTAATCGAAACTTATTTTTGGGATTATGTGTTCTTATGTTGAATGCGGGGTTTTGTTCGTTATGAATCAAATCATAGCACGAAAAAAATTTACATTAATTTTACTAAATTCCATTTGTCAATGGCCATTTTAATTTTCTGCATAATGTTTTCATTTATTGTTTCTCTTCGCAAAATAAAAAGTATTTAATCAAAATATTAATTAATTAAATAAAAAATTTCATAAGACATTGTTTTACAGATGTGAATATTTTTTAAATACAATAATGCTGATCTTGTTATTTCATTTTAGTAAACGTACATTTAAGTTAAATAATTTTAATTAATTTAAATTATTTTGTGTTATTTTTACATTTGAATAATGAATTAAACAACAGTTATTTGAACGCTCAGAACTTTTATTTAATTTAAAACCATGTCAACTTTTAGCGAAATTGTTAACTTTTTAACCGAATATTATACTTTTACACAAAATATGTTGTCCAGCGGGAATTTGATCATACGTGATTAATGTAAATCATTCCATAAGTAATTTATTTAGTATAGTGAATGAATGTTTCATTTCATACCTTCAATTTATTAAAAGTTAGGCGTGTGTAACTTTAATGTACAGTTTGTAAAACTCCATCCTACTTTAGTTCTTTGGAGTTAGGGCTTGAACCTCGAATTTGACGCGCATGTGAAAGACTTATTTTTTAATGTAATCTGATGATTAAATTATTTATCTAGATACATTTTATACCAACCAATCAACATTAAAGCGGTTAAATCGCTCAAATAAATGTAAACAGAAAGCTGCAATAAAAATAATCATTTGCTTGCCATCATATGGAGATGTGGATAAAGCAGTATTTAAGAATTAAAAGTGTTAAAAATAATAGTTTTATGTCACAATACTTATGCGCAGATGTTTAGAGCTCTTGCTACTAGAGCAGGGGTTCCAACACTACATACGTAAGAAATACTTAAGTGAATTTACAAGCGACTCGGTCTCACACAAAATGTTGATATTGACTCACAGTTTATGGAGAGGACTCTAATGAGAAACTCTAAACCAAGGAAGTACCGAAAAACAGACTATACCAGTGAGACGCCCAACTAGCCGTCAGCCAGTATATTAAAAACCCGAGTATACAAAGGAATTTCCCGTCTTTCCTAGATACTATTGAATCCTCGGATTTTTACAGTCCCTAGCGATCACGGCCACCTAGAGACCTTGCGAAAATAAGGTGGTATGATTGTACATTACTCTTTTTTTCGAACTTTGTTTCATAATGCTTAATTTTTACTGCGTGATAAGAAATAACACATGATAAAGATATTTATTATAAAAATATCTTGCGTTAGTTCACTATAACTGTCATTATACTACTTCGTAACTAGGTAGACTGACCATCAACTGCATAAAAAGTCTGTTGCGCAAAGCCGATTCACCAGCAAACCATAACCAGCAAACGTAAATAGTATTTTTACAGTCAGAAAGGAAAATAGAAAATTACCAGTATTTTTCCCCGTCTCCACTTTTCATGGGATCTCGAAATTTTCTTAGAATAAATCCGGAAATACTCTCGAATCCGATCAAAGACAAAAATTCCTGCTGTGGTAGTTTGTGGAGCATCAGGAGTTTTGCGCTCGGGTTTGTCTAGAAGGGAATTTTGTTGTTCAGCTGTCAAGAGAACTGCCTGACGAGGGCAGCAACATGTTTTCGGAGAACGAGCAACTGGAAAATTGCATTTTTTTTTTGTTAACGATTTTACCGGACTTCGAGCTGCCATGTGGTGAATTGTGGTTTAGTGCGTGTAACAACTGCAAGAGTTGCGCTGCACGAGGAGATGGCTTGTTGCAGCGTCGATTTTCTGCTCGTTCAAACAGTGTTAATGTTTGGTGAGACAAGACAATTTTTTAGTTTGCGAATACTGCAGAATTATAAGACGGTTGTGTGCTGCACGCTACGTGGTCGGGGCTTGCTATTTTGCTTGCGGATTCGGCATGTCTTCCTTGAAGCACCCGGTGGGGGGAGGGGGAAAGGGGGAGGGGGAAGGGAAGAGGAAGGGGGAGTGGGAGGGGGAGGGGGAGGGGAAAGGGGGTTGTTACTGGCAATACATTCGTGCTAAACCTGCTGCTGTACCGACTTAGCAAGGACCGGGACATAGCCCTGACCGTGGCTTCCTCGGGAATTGCTGCGACGATGCTCAAAGGTGGACGGACTGCACATTATACTATCTGATTCGCCACTAAAATCTCGCGAGCGAAGAAGACCCTGCACGCAAACATCAGCAAGAGCAGTAGCAACTGCGGCGCTCTCTTCCACCAGTGCGAGCTAACATGTGTGGGACGAGTGCACTGCGTCGCCGCACGAGTGCGCGTCAGAGGCGCGGAACCGCAGCCTGCAAGACACCCGCGGCAACCAGGCTCTGATGGGAGGTGTTGCAGTTCTGCTCGCTGGTGATTCCAGGCAGACACTGCCCGTCATCGCGAGGGGTGCACAGCGACGGATGAGATGAATGCGTGTCTGAGGCAGAAAAGCTCCACCTTACTTGCAACATGCGTGTCCATAATTTTCAATCATTTCGAATCAGCTTCCTATGCGTCTAAGCTGCGGAAAATCGGAGAGGGTCTACTATAAACAGACATAAATGGTAAAATTGAATTTAACAATGGTTTTTGCCATTCAGTGACGACATAGGATGAAATTATTTCACGCGTTTTTCCGAACTTACAAAACAATATTAGCAACGAAGAATGGTTATGCGAGAGGGCAATGCTATCGCCAAAAAAAAAAATGAGTCCGTCAAATAACAATATCAAAAATATACTGGAATGGATAGACGGCGAAACAGAAATATTCACATCAATAGACAGGGTGATGAGCAGTGACGACAGTATAACCTACCGTATAGAATTTCTTAACACCTTGTTATTAACGGGTGAGCCTATTAATAAACTGGAGCTGAAGGTTGACGACGCAGTTCTGTTGATGCGTGATCTTGATGCACCGAGATTGTGCAGTGCCACCAGGCTACATGTCACAGAGCTGGGGAGGAACATGATAAAGGCTTCTCTTACCGGAGCAGCTAAAGGAGAGAGCGTATTGATTCCCCAAATCCCTATAATTCCAAGCAATTTGTGATTTCAATTTGAGAAGCTGCAATTTCTCCTTAAGTTAGCATTTACAATGACCACTAATAAAGTCCCAGGGCCAAACGCTGAAAAAAGCAGAAAATCATTTGGGCACTCCTTGCTTCTCACATGGTCAGCTTTACGTCGGTTTCTCAAGAGTATCGAGTGCCCAAAACTTACACGTACCGGCGGAAAATAACAAATCATACAATGGCGTCTACAGAAGTGTATGAACTTCAAATATGTGCATCAAATAATAATAATAAAAATATATGAAACGATATGACGGGTGAAATTTTTATCAATTTTTTTAAAAATATTTCTCTGGATCCAATTCTGAAGTCCACGCAGACGAAGTCGCGTGCAGATGCTAGTAATTATATAAACAAAATTATACTTTTATTTTTTGTAGCCACGTAAGTTGCCAGGAAGGAATTCGGAGGGAAATGCTTCAGGCTGCTCACAGACACCGCTCCTAGGGAAGGGGGGGGGTGGGGGGCGCCCGCCCACACTAATGCTACCTGCGGCCGCGCTGACATCCATAATGCAGCCGGCGCCAGGAGTCAGCAATTTATGAACCAATTTGTGCCCGCGAGCGGACCCCCTGTGCCTACCGGCAAGAACGGTGGGGGAGGGGGTTTGGAGAGGGGAAGGGGCAGAAAGCGGGCGGTGAGGGGCCAATGGGAACACTTCGAAACTAATTTACTGCCGTCTGCAGGGACACGCGCCTCCGCGCCCGCTTGTCGACTAGCAAATAGTTCGCGCGGAGTGCTTTGTGCAGCGGCCTAGCAACTCCCCCCCCCCTTTTCCAAGATACACACACACACACACGTTTTACGGCACGACGGTCATAAAGTATGACCGCAGGGCTTATTCGAGGTTTTTATTGATTCGCAATGATGTACCTCCGCTTGTGTTTGGAACTGCCTCGTAGGTCAGTTTCAATTTAATATTTATGTTACGTTCACCGTTTATGCCATAACGTAGACTTAATGGCAATTAATATATATTTTTTTAAACGGAAATCTACTGGAATAAATACTTTTACATCTTAATGTAATTCATTTAAGCCTTAAAATTACTCACAGAACCCTGTTATTCTCATAATATTAATAAAATTAAATTATACCTTCTTAAATTTGCAGTTATATAAGCTTAACATTTCTTTAATGTTTAAGGAATTATTATAAGACTCGTTTATTTACAAATTATATGAAAATTAACTTGTACAACTAATTTTTCTGGAACAATAATTAATTCCTTAATTTGAAAAATAGGACAATTTTTTACATCCACCAGCAACGTTTATATTATTGTAAATGGTACAGAAATAATTAGGTATAATAGTTTACGTGTGCTTTTTGTATTCAAAAATACCTTTCTTTCATTTAGGATTATTTTTAAATATTCTATAACTTTCATGAATATTTACTTCAACTATACAATGCATGACTGACACATATCAAGACTTTTTTTGTTTGCATTTATTTTGAAAGTATTTTTGTCAAAGTATTTATTTTAGAAATAGATTTTTTTTTTTGGTAGATAGTAATTTATTTGTGCTGTTCTGCATTTCTTTGGTTTTCAAACATTTTAATAAAGGTTGTGTTTTTTTTAACACTGGTGGTATTTGCTGTTTCAAAAATGATTTTTTTGACAAATGAAATTATTATAGTCGACTTTTAAACCTCCTGCTTCCATTATAAATTTCTAATAAGAGAGCTATTTACGGGTTTAACTTTAAATCAAATTGCAATCAAAACTCCGTGCTTTTCCAAGGGTTTGGGCTCAGAACTTCTGGTACTAAAGCTGATACCTACACGATTAACCCGAATTTTAACTAACGAAAGATACTAAGGGATTATTTTTATTATTTAAAAATTTATTTTAATTTGTGGTTTACAAAGGCGGTCTATTATACCAAAAATTAACGTAAACAATTTACCTTAAAATGGCTCAAGCATACGTGTTTCAACAGGAATTCAATCCTTTAATCCATGTCGAAAGTGGGCTGACGTAGGATTATGAAACATTATTATTTGTATATTCCAAAAAGTGAAATATACTAAAATAGATTATTAAAACATAAAATATCATTCATTTGGCAGAATGACTTTTAAAAAAATGTAGCGAAGATTCTTATGATTGAGAAGAAATAATATTGTTTCTTAATGTAGGTAAAACAAATGTGACCATGTATAAGCTTTCAATAATTATAATTTTTTTGATGAAATATATTCGTAAATGTAAACTATAATATGCAATTCATTCATAACAATTAAAACCTACAACACTGTATTAGTCCCAAAACACAGTCAAAACTTAGAATAGTAAAAAACAAGCACATTTACCCAAAGTGTCCTTTTTTTAGACACGACGAAGTAAAAACCGTGTAATGCCCCAGCACAAGTAATAATCAATTGTTCTCAATTCATATCACTCTTACTAATTAGTAGAAGAAAAGATTAAAATCCATCGTATTTGCATCGCATAAAATATTGATATTTCAAAATGGTGTCATTATCGTCTGCAAATTAAAATAAATATGAATGTAAAAACGTGATACATATCTATTCAAGAAATTTTCAGCCTGAATTTTGACAAAACATGCAATGGAAATTTGGTAATATATAGTTACAGTCAAGAATTTCACAGTCATCTTGCACACACCGCAAACAGAGATAGCAATGTCTCGTATCTTCAACTGTGCCAGCCCAAGATTCCTGGTATTGTAACCTAAGAAAGAATTTTTTTTCCAGAAGATATTTTGAGTGTTTTATCAGGTGTCACATATATTTTCTTCCTTGTTCCTTTAACTTCAAAATTTTGTCACTTTTTGGTATATTCTTCGGCAGTAACAATATTTACAAAAAACCTTTTTTTTATAATTGTTTCAAAGTTATAGCATATAAAAATTTGAAATATAGCCACTTAAAAAGATACAACAATTATCTCGGCTATTATTTTCTTTGTGAAAGGTCGAGAAAAAGCTTAAATAAATCAATGCGCACATTATTAATGTTATTCAAACACAACAACAGGTTTTCTATGTGTGTTCTGTACAGCTTCATCATTATTTCTCATAGATAATTACTATGGTTTTAGCTTGGGAATGAATGGCATAAATTTAAAAAAAGAATTCGCCATAAAGTTTGAAAATTTGAAAACCACCAACAAATAAACGATTTCCTTTGTGAAATGTTGATACCAAATTAAAACAGTACAATTTTCTTTTGAATTTATTATTATTTTATCCAACCTGATTAAAAAAAATAATATTTTAACTTGAAAAGTTTCCATCGTTATGTAAAAAAAAATTAAATATTAGCAGCGGGGATGGTCGTTTGAGGTGTCGGAGCTGTTGCCGGCTCTAGTATCAGAGACATGATCAAACAGGTTCACGGAATGGGTGTAAGGTTGCGAATATTTAGCCTCTCCGCACCAAGTGGCAATCCTCTGCCTCCACGTGGGCACCGCTGTTGGGGGCGAATAGTGGTGTTCATGTTGGGATGGGTAGCCTCAACCTCTGGTCATAGCATCGCCTTAACTGAAGAGGACAATGCCGGGCGTAACCCTGCCTCAGTTGCCTCCTCAATGGCATGTATGGGACCAGAAATGGTGGATTGGCTGAATCTGCGGGCAACAGCAGATGCGTTTGAAACTTTGGGGGGGGGGGGGGGTTGTTTGACTGCCGAGCCTCGTTGTCTCGGCCCCAAAGGGCCCCATAGTGAATGTATCAGGCCTATGGTAATGGACGGACCGAGAAAGGCGCCGGCGTGTTAGGGTGCACCCGGGCTTAACAAAGAGCTGTAAAATGCTCGACTAGGTATAATACGTTCCCCTAGTTCATTGGCCCGGGGGGGGGGTACAGATAAAAACCCCGAGGCCCTCCAGTCCACGCACGACTGGAGTGTCATGTCTAGCCAGGGCTTCCTGCGGTCGTCACCGGATGAGTCCAGTCGGGCCGAGGTACGGCAGGTCGGAGGGTAGTCCGAGGAGACGAGGACATCCAGTGGAGTGATTCTGAAGAGTGGCGGTCGGCCAGCCTGTTGGTGAACGGTCTCATTCTTAATATACGCCAAGTTGGTAGTAGTACGGGAAGAATACATTAAAGTGTGAATGGTGTCCCGCTAAGGTTTCCTCTAGGCCCAGGATTCTGATTGGGTAAGACTCGCACTTGTTAGTGGTGCTCCGATCGCCTGTAGCAGACCCCAAGGGTTCTCTATTTTCTAGACCGATGCGGAGTCGACGTGGTGAGCGACGACACAGCTCCGGTACTAGCCTGGTCAGCTAGGAGAGGTTTGTATAGAACCTCCACCGGACCACGGGTTCACTGGGTGATAGAGGAGTCCCAGTGTGATGTGGGAGATCGGGGTAGGCGCCAGCAATGCTGATAACGTCTAAGAGCTTAGGACGCAGCCAACTGTCTGGTTAGCTTAGTGAGGCTGGGGGTGACGGTGGTGTCAATGCTGGGATGAGTAGCCTCAGCCTCTGGACATAGCTGGATCTCTAACACATCTCCTGTTACGAGTATACGGCGTATTCCGTATACACGCCTATGGGGTCCCGAGACGGCAGGGGCTTATGCCTAAGAGAGCCGAGTTAACAAAGAAAAACTAGATGTAAAACCCTATGGAAACTGGAACTGTCATGTAAAAGTACAAATTTAGAAATGTATGTAATATTACTTGAACTTTTTACCTTTTTTGTTCCATTCACAAAAAAAATTAAACTTTTTTCCCGATAAAATCCACGAATTCACAAGATGGACGAATTCACGAGATTCATTGCACTGTCTGGACTGACATATCGCTGAAGCAATACACAGTAAGCCAAATAAAGTCTGGAAAAAAGTTGATAGTACAGTTTGTCACACAACTCTACCAGGCAGCTTTGGAGATTCATGAGGATTCCATTTTAGATTTATTTATATTTTTCCACGAACTTATGACATTGGCTTCCTTAAATGTATTTTTTTGGCACTTTTAACACAACTGAAAGTGATGATTACATGTTTTAATATTTGTTTTACAAGACAAGCTTACTAACACTAGGACGCTATATCAAGTTCATCTTCATAACGTAAAAATGCTAGGTTTTAAATAAGAGATATTTAAGATGTATGATGATATTATAAGTGGAAATCGAAGACGATGTCGTGTTTAACGTAAAACAATTATACTTTCCACCTCAAAATGAGAAAGAGAGAAAGCTTGTAAATCCCGCTACTTGAAACTTATTTTAAATGTGACAGTTCATACCAACATTACAAGTGGTATCCGCCTCCCAAAAGAAACTTGGATATCAACACATGGGGTTTTTTCCGAACAATGAAAGTTTACAAGAAGTTGTTTATAGTCACCGTTGACAGAACAATGGTGGTAGAAGGATACTTTCGGGAACTGTCAAATTCGAGCCAAGTCACACGACGCGGATAAATAAAAAGTGGACATATGTATTCTGCTCCGGGCGTCGCACGCGATGGCCGTCCATGAAAATGCCTGTTGCGTGTGTGTCCAGCTTTAGAAAAAAAAAACTCGTGGACTCTCGCTGGTGAAGGACGAAAGGTTTTCGCGTCAGGCAGAAAGGGTTTCGGCAGGCGAGAGAGCCAATACTCTCGCGCGACCTGGAAAAAAAAAGGGGTGGAGGAGGGGGTGTTTTTATTGGCGTACGCGGCCGAATTGCCGAATGGGTTCACATTCGCGGCGATAAAAAAAAAAAGACTGCGTGTCCGTCCTGTCTCTCCCCCCCCCCCCTCCCTTTTCCACACGCTCGCGGCTTCGTACCAGCAATTAATACACGGAAACAGATAATTAAATCAGATTTTATGACCGACCTTTTTTTTTCCCCACCGACGGTTACCCTTTCACATTCTACCCCTTCCACACCCCCCTTCACGCTCGCTCACACCCCTTTTAGTCATTTCGGGCACAGCCTCGCGAGCACGCGCATCGTGGTTGGGGGGGGGGGGGGGAGAGGGGGGAACGTGATTTCGCGTCGAAGTGACCAGGCGACCGGACGAGAAGAAAAAAAAAAAATTCCACGTCTCTGAATATTGCCTCGGACGCAGATTCGCTACTCGCTGTAGGATAGAACATTCATCCATTCCCATTTCAGTTTTTTTTTTTTTTTGTTATTTTCGTCCCGTTACCACGGGATTCGAATATGAGAGGCGGCTTGGATTTCTACCTTGCACCAATCAGGAGTCCAGAACCGTTCTGAAATGCTCCGCCCACTGTCTGACGATCAAGGCAATCAGCAGTTTGTAGAATTTTTTTTTGTGATAAAAGTACAAAGTGAGGAATACCTTCCGAATTTTAATGACTGATAGGAGCTATTGGTGGACGAATTAAATCACCACGAATCGTTCTCGCAACAGCTCCAAACACCACTAAGAAGGAGGTTTTCTAGAGGCTGTAGGTACGTAAGTGTCCTACTATGGTAATTGTTGAGCAACATTGCGAAATATGATTATGTTGCCTTCGCTATGGTGCAATGTTTGTATCGGTTTACACTTCAAAGTTTAAACGCTAAAGCTAGAATAGGTTTATTCGAAGTGTATACATTTTTTAGCAAGAAGAAAAATTGCAGTGCCCTTAAGTATTCTTAAATTACTCAAAATTGATATTTGTTATGTTATTTTGCGGAAGACCTTTTTATTGCTGGATGAGTCTAAATTCCACTTTGTGTGCATATTATTTGTGAGGAAAGAGGTTGACAGTAGTCTGTTAGAATTATGGTTGTTAATGCTTGGAACTAAACTAAAATATATTCAAAATGATTAAATGTGGAACACCAACTGGCTGAATAAATTTTAATTTAACAAATTTCTACACATACGACGAAAATTTTCACTGTCATCAAATAATTTCTTTGAAATAATAAGGGTTAACAACATGCCAGAAAATTGTTTGGAAGATAAATAGATATTAATTGTATAACAACGAAAAATTTTACTGTAGTTGCAGAACATCGTTTGACTAAACATTATCCAGACGATTAGTGTCCCATCTTTAATATCATTTAAATATAACTTGCAATAAAAAATGTTAAATTCAAATTTCTAAGGCTCATACGAGGCTTAAAGAGCGCTTTCAATAATAAATAATATTATCGTTTTCAACTATTCTTTTCCTTTGTGAAACTGTAACCTAATTCTAACTCTAATACATATTGATAGTGGTATTTTTTTTAGCTAAATGATTTGGAGACTAGCTGAGGGTAAAAACACTGTAGTATTATCTGTGCTTCGTGATGTGTTGAGTTTATTTTAAGGGGCATGTTTTCTGTCAGCCCACCAGTCACAGTAATTTAACACAGAAGCAAACGCGTCCTGAATGGCCCGGTCTTTTGCAGACGGCAGCCAATCACAATGAAGAAACTGCTGGTGCGGGCATACCACATTGCTGTCCAATGGGCGTTCAAATTTTATTCGCGAAATATGACTGCCCTTGCATACAGCTATTATACAGGTTGTCAATAAATGAATGTTCCTGTTTCAAATGTATATTATAATAGTTTAATTTAGACTATTAATAAAAATACATGAAAAAAATAAAACATTTATTACAAATGTTCAATAGGTATACCTTTAGTTAAACGGCACACATCAAACATAAAGTCCAATTCTTCCCACACTTTGGCTAAAATGTCCGGAGTAATAGAAGCATTAGCCTCTTCAATTCTGTGTCTCGACTCTGGCAAATCATTAGGTAGCGGCGGAACGTAGATACGATCTTTTATCAAGCCCCAAAGGAAAAAAAGTTACATTATGTCGCGTGAACGTTGGAGGCCAACAAAAAAAGAGCTCAGTCATTTCTCGACCATTACGACCAATCCAAGAGTTCGAAGTTCAACCACTCTCGTAAAAAGAGATTACAATGGGGAGGGACTCCTTCCTGTTGCCAAATTACAGATTACAAATTTGCAAAATACAAAAAGGCTTTAAGCTCAGGAGTCACCATTTTGCGTAGGCGGCGCTGCAAGAGAGAAAACAACAAAGCAGTACTCACGCATGCGCTTATATAAAGCGGTTTGAGTTACTCTTCAATTGTGACCTTGAACCAAATCTCTACAACGCTTACAGTTGATAATGTCAAAATTTACACCTGGGGCATTCTTTTATGGACATAACTGTATTTTGTGATCAATCCTCTGTAGTGTACACTACAACGTGTTTGTTGAGTGGGGTTTTGATGAGCGGGGTATCAGCGCGGACGAGGGTTTACTCATCAAACACGTGGCGACGTCGAGGAGGTAGACGTGGCGTAGTTGGGGTGAACCAGACGACATGATCCTGCGATGGTTCGCCATTTGCTTCCGCCTTGTGGAAGTGTCGGGACAACACAACACCCGGTTCAGAACTACGAGTGAAACATCCTTGATCCGGCTGGGGGATCGAACCCACGTCATTTGACTCACCAGCCAGAAGATCTAGCCAGCGAGTTTAACAGATCGGATTTCGTTTGTTATTTTCCTGAAGGGGAAAAAAAAAATTGCGACGAATGCAAATTAATTCTAAAATGACCAAAAATGATTTTATTGGTAATAAATTATATTTAAAAAGTAACAAATAAAGTTAATGGTCCAAACAAGTAAGCATAAATTTTACTTTTAATAATATTTGGCAGAGTTCAACAAACTGTTCAACAAACTGATGTTCAACAAACTGTTACTCCAATAGGTACATTCACAGTAATCTAGCGGAAAACATCAGATGGATATTAATAGTGATTAATTTAAAAACGTTTTCGGTTAGAGAAACTATAACTCCTAGGTGCTATTTCAGTTGGGAAATAAAAATTATTTTTTGACATGACGTAGTTATTTTCGGACGGATAACAGAAGTTGTGTAGAGCAGCATCTGTGTCGTTGACCCATTCGCCGGATGAGGCCTAAATAAAGTCATGTAAGTACATAAAGATAGTAAAATAAAATTCCAAACCTTACTGACACGTAACGGAATAAAACACTTTGATATAAAAACGGATACGAGCTTATCCTTGCATGGCTCTCCCTGCGATTTTATAATATAAACTTGACGTCACAAATTACAAGAAATTTGGAGAGCAGCTTTAGAACAGAAATTGCCAGCTAGCTACTAATAAAAACTGTAATAGAACCAACTTTTAATTTCTTTTAATTATTTAATTATTTCACGAAACAAGGTACTCGCTGTTTGCTTTCACGAGGTCTGCCTCTTTTTCATAGTCTCCCAATTAGCCGCGGAGTCTCCAGTCGGACTTGCTCCAGTCGGACTTGCTCCAGTCGGACTTGCTCCAGTCGGAGTTGCGGCAGTCGGAGTTGCGGCAGTCGGAGTTGCGGCAGTCGGACTTGCTCCAGTCGGACTTGCTCCAGTCGGACTTGCTCCAGTCGGAGTTGCGGCAGTCGGAGTTGCGGCAGTCGGACTTGCGGCAGTCGGACTTGCGGCAGTCGGACTTGCGGCAGTCGGACTTGCGGCAGTCGGACTTGCGGCAGTCGGACTTGCGGCAGTCGGAGTTGCGGCAGTCGGACTTGCGGCAGTCGGACTTGCGGCAGTCGGACTTGCTCCAGTCGGACTTGCTCCAGTCGGAGTTGCGGCAGTCGGAGTTGCGGCAGTCGGAGTTGCTCCAGTCGGAGTTGCTCCAGTCAGACTTGCGGCAGCCGGACTTGCTCCAGTCGGACTTGCTCCAGTCGGACTTGCTCCAGTCGGACTTGCTCCAGTCGGACTTGCTCCAGTCGGACTTGCTCCAGTCGGACTTGCTCCAGTCGGACTTGCTCCAGTCGGACTTGCTCCAGTCGGACTTGCGGCAGTCGGACTTGCGGCAGTCGGACTTGCGGCAGTCGGACTTGCGGCAGTCGGACTTGCGGCAGTCGGACTTGCGGCAGTCGGACTTGCGGCAGTCGGACTTGCGGCAGTCGGACTTGCGGCAGTCGGACTTGCGGCAGTCGGACTTGCGGCAGTCGGACTTGCGGCAGTCGGACTTGCGGCAGTCGGAGTTGCTCCAGTCGGACTTGCGGCAGTCGGACTTGCTCCAGTCGGACTTGCTCCAGTCGGACTTGCGCGAGTTCCAAGGGAAACTAGTGGCCGGCTCGTGGTCACACCCACTTACTTCAAGCAAGCATGTTCTCTAGGTTTATTCTCGACATCGGTGCTGGTATTATCATCAGAGGCCTGGATAAATTCGAAATTAAATCACCAGATGGCTTTGTTTAGTACACAGAAATTGCAGTACATCTAATAAAATTTCGATATATATTTTTATTTATTATCATACGACTTGCAGTTAAACGTAATTTGTTGTTCATTTTAATGTGAATTTTAACAAATGTTACAATATTTTATGCTATTATGTTAAATCATACCAATAAAAAAATTGTTTTTATATAATAAAGAAAATTCACAGAAAATGGATATTTTTGCCTCCCTTGATTTGTGTCCCATTTTTTAAAATCCGTGATCCGGTCACCCCAGAGCCCGCAGGGAAGATAAACCGCCGAGCAACCGAGGCCGCGTCCGTGTCACGGAGCTGACCAGACCGGCGCGGATGACGGACGCTCTCGGACGCTACCCGCGGCGCTAACGGACCTGGCGCATGCGAGCACACGGCTTCCAGGTCTAGTCGCCAGGGCGTGGTCGCTGTCGAGTGTCCGCTTTCCGTGCCCAGCGGCACTTCGACCTCCGCTGAGTCGCGAGCGCAGTCTGCGCCTTCTGGCACAGCGCGCAGTTTCAATTACATACAGTATGCACCCTGAGTACAAGACTATCGTAACTAAAAAAAGTTCAGTTTTTGAGATATTTTTACCATAAGCAGGAAAATATCATTATCTAGGCACTGCAAGACTATCGCAATATTATATTTACTTTACGGGACTTATGGCAAATAATGTAGTGTTGAACTCTGGAAAACATTATAGGATTAGAATATGTGCAAGACTATGGCATCTGAGTTGTGATAGTATTGCACTGATTTTTGAGTTACGATAGTCTTGTACTCAGGGTGCGAATGTATACACACACATACGGGATGTCCCATGAATAAACGTCAAGCCTAGTTCAGTTGGCGGTCCAGTAAGTTACTGTTCCAAAAACAAAAATTTCAAAAAGGTGTCTTTTTTAAATTTCGTTGTAGGCATTATTATTTTCAAAAGTTTTTTAAATCCTCACCCTGCACCAAATTATTAGAAAATGTGACCAAGGACGGAATTCCTGTACATTCGGGTTAGGTACCGAAAGAGCACTCACCACCTTGTTGGGATACAACCGTATCCTAAATCGTAGGCCGCATTCCAGAACGTGCCCAAAAATCAAATACCTGTTAGTTGACGAAAAAGTAAACGTTTTAATAAAATGTGCCGTGCACGAGGCTAGGAACTTATTTCAGTGCCTTCTAGCGGACGTTTAGTGACCATCGGTACATTTTTCTTGTGCGCAAAAATACAACATGTATGTATCAGCACCATTGCGCAAAATGAATTTTGTGATTTTAATTTTCTCAAGTACTATAAAAGTTGCGATTTATTGTTGTTGTGACCGTTAAAGTGTGCAAAATGTGTTCCAGGATAGTTTCGCTATCATAAAGTTTCATTAGGCACACCAACACGCTTGGTACGTTCCTCGATGTTCACAAAAATAACTATATATGAGTTAATGGCGCAAGATGCGGTTCAGCCATTTGGGAGAAATCAACGGAAAATTCAGCTATGCACTTGCGTTGAATTTAGATACCAAAACGACAACCTAATATAGGAAACCAAAATCCTTTGCCTCAAAATAATGGACTGGCCGTGTCCTATCGTGCACTAGGAATGTGATTAGAGTACAAGTGCAGCATATTCAATATCTAAACCCTTATTTTTGTGTCCTGGTAGTAATACGATTGCCACGCAAGCATTAATTACCCTGCTGTTACTAAAAATTCAAAATAAAATCAAACATTCTATACTTTTAGGGAAATAAAATATTTGGAAGGCTTGCACAGCAAAAAATATCTAATCGGGAAAATACAACTTTGTACAACACATGTCTTTGGTTATTTTTGCATGTATGAAATTCACTTTTCGAGACGATAAACAGCCTTTGTAACGAAAATTGACGCACAAATTTAGACAATAATTTATGTTTTATTTATGTATATATTTTTTTAACCATGGAAAATACAATTGAATATTCAGTAACTGGACTTTATTTAGTTTAATTATTGTTATTAATGTGCGCAGTAAATACTGGAAAGCGAATCAGGGAACGGTTTACAAATAACTTATTAATATTGGAGGTAGGTACTGCGAAAAAACACAAAATTTAAATGTCCGGGTAGGAATCCGAACCAAGTATTACTGTGGACACTATATTGTAATGATGAAGTTGCTTATATGTAAATGTACAAACAATTTCCATGAACATTTTTGTTCAATTTACAGAAAAAAAATTCAGTGCATTAAATATCAGTTAAAAATAATGCGAACTGATGTAGTCAAATATCTATTTGTAATAAATCATAATTTGGGTTACACACAGGAACAAATACCCATGTTTTGTAATTCAAATATTAAAAAAAAAAATTTAAAACATCTATATCAGATACACACACTTGCGTGGGCCTCTGCACACTCGGTAGTTTGATTCTAAATTGAAAATCATACAGATACTATTTATGCTTTCAAGTACAAACCATTAAAGATTTTTTTGATGAATTTCCAAGTTGAAAAACAATATAAAAAGTAGCAAATACTGGCCTGAAAGTAAAAGAAACCATTCAACAAGGCTGCTGAGTTATATCAACTAAATGTCCTGAAATACACAGCTCTTTGGAGACAGTAGCAGCATGCGAGGTACTCTATATTTAGCTCGAAAATGTTCTTCAAGTCGCAATTCACTATAGTTACGTTGCACATGCTTTCGAAACACAATGATTTGCCGCAAATTTGCATCAATTTACAATTACCAGCGAGCCTGGTTCCTCGACCCCGCAGCGGTCTAGGCGAGTGCGGAACGCCACGGCATCACGCGACCAATTCCGAGCACACGTCATTCACGTGGAAGCTCGAATACATGGTGACCTCCCACGTCTGTGACGTGGAAGCTCGAGTACAAGGCCACTCACCATTTCTGTGACGTGGAAGCTCGCATACAAGGCGACCTACCACGTCTGTGACGTGGAAGCTCGAATACAAGGTGAACTCCCACGTCTGTGACGTGGAAGCTAGAATAAAAGGCGACCTTACACGTCTGTGACGTAGAAGTTCGAATACAAGGTGAACTCCCACGTCTGTGACGTGGAAGCTCGAATACAAGGTGAACTCCCACGTCTGTGACGTGGAAGCTAGAATAAAAGGCGACCTTCCACGTCTGTGACGTAGAAGTTCAAATACTAGGTGACCTATCATGTCTGTGAAATAGAAATTCGAATACTAGGCGAACTACCACGTCTGTGACGTGGAATCTCGAATACAAGGCGACCTTCCACGTCTGTGACGTAGAAGCTCAAATACAAGGCGACCTTCCACGTCTGTGACGTGGAATCTCGAATACAAGGCGACCTAACACGTCTGTGACGTAGAAGCTCAAATACAAGGCGACCTTCCACGTCTGTGACGTGGAATCTCGAATACAAGGCGACCTAACACGTCTGTGACGTAGAAGCTCAAATACAAGGCGATCTTCCACGTCTGTGACGTGGAATCTCGAATACAAGGCGACCTAACACGTCTGTGACGTAGAAGCTCAAATACAAGGCGACCTTCCACGTCTGTGACGTGGAATCTCGAATACAAGGCGACCTAACACGTCTGTGACGTAGAAGCTCAAATACAAGGCGACCTTCCACGTCTGTGACGTGGAATCTCGAATACAAGGCGACCTAACACGTCTGTGACGTAGAAGCTCAAATACAAGGAGACCTTCCACGTCTGTGACGTGGAATCTCGAATACAAGGTGACCTAACACGTCTGTGACGTAGAAGCTCAAATACAAGGCGATCTCCGGAGACGGTCCAGCGTCGCTTGCGACTATGGAACACTGTTAAATATTTTCACCTTTAATTTACAAAGAACGCCGAAGGTAAAAGTTCCGTATCACTTATCCAATTATATCTCTCCACCATGATGTCTTGATCATATATATGTAACCGGGGATTGTAGAAGAAGTAAACATAAGTTTACCCGGATTAGCGTAGCATTATCAAAATTTGTTGGGTAACGTCCGAATAATGGCAAAAATAAATTTTGATTCGGCGTTTATCAGTGTGCACATTGATATACCCAACGCTGATATTATATATATATATATATATATATATATATATATATATTCACGCGGGTCCGCCATTTTCTAGAGTTTTTCGAGACTTACACGTAGACGCAGCACCGTGGCTACGCCTTTACGTTCATTAAATTCCGTCAAATTCACGAAATACTCCTACCGAAAGCCGTATACAGTAAGCTAAGAAGTTAAATTTTAAAAAAGCGGGTAGAAATTTACAGGTTTGATTTTTAATTAGAAGAAGAGAGAGTCTTGGTGTTTTGAATAAACTGTTGAAGTTGGTTTTATAATACTTTAACTAAAATTGAGGCATTAATGCCCTGGAGTTATTATCGCAGTAGCTGCCATCACATGACGTTCATAGCGTAAACCATGTAATAGTAAATTTTATCTTACGATATATAGACAAAATAGATTGCTGTCAGTGGTCTCGTGAAATCACTTATGTTGTACAAATATAATATTATTTAAACCTCTACCACCTTAAAATTAATAATTATAAATCTATTTTGATTAATACTGATATGTAACACAATATAGGTACGTAAACTTTTTGCGTCAACGTATTAGCATAAAATTATATTGACTTATAAAAACAATTTCGGTTTCATGATTTTTGTTTCAGATAAGTTTAAATTTAATGCTTGAAGACACAAACAGTTTTTAGAGGTGTTAATAATTTACAGCTAGAAATCTGCAAAATGTTCGTTGTTATTCGGGGACAGGCTAGAATTTTTATCATTATAGATCTCGATGGCATTATAATTTGGTCAGGGAAGTTCTGACATATCCTGAAGAATAATAAATTCAATAAGAAAATACCTGAAATTATATGATCCAACCTTTTACAATAAAGACAGAAGTTACAATCTGACAGCAGCCAAAGAAAAAAATACATTTACTTTTTCGCGTGCAAGTACCTACCGTTTGCGTACCGGTACTAGAAATTACGCGACATTTTCATGTATAAACTTAGAGATAGAGCACAATTACTATGCGGACTTATTTCCCTCCACGCTGGATTCAACTTACCTGTTTATATTTAAGCTTTGTGAATGCACTTTGGTCGATATCAAGTTTACATCTTTGACGGGTTACACGTAATTGGTTAACCACTTATTCTGCTTGTTTATACATGACCCAGGGTCGACAAGGTTGTTTCAAGAGCACTACAGTCCAATCATCAACTTGAAGCATATGTATATGTGCTTTAAGACTACTTTGCTTCCCAATGAATCCGCGAGAAATTCCTGACTCTTCTCATGGCATAGCGTGTTTCTGTGCAAATATTTGATATAACATATAGACCAACACATTTCTGCGATGAAAAAATTTCGAACCGGTGTTTATTTTGACATATAAATATATAATTTGGCGTAGCGAGTTTCAGGAAACTTCAGTTTGATGTCTCAATGACTCCCGGTGGTTATCCAGCCGCGCCTATACACGACTGGAGCAAGCAGTAGTTCCAACGCCGCCATTAGACACGCACAGCGCACCAGCAGACGTCTCGAATTTCAGACAGTAAATTTCCTCCGAAAATGTTTTTTTCGGGAGGGAAAGAGAGAGAGAGAGAGAGAGAGAGAGAGAGATAGAGATTATTGTTGGGGAAACCTCCTCTGAAGGAGATAATTGGGGAGAGGAAGGGGGGTAGTAGGTTTTGAATGCCGAGTAGTCCGCAGCGAAGACAACGCTGCGCGTTTGTTTTCCATCGCCAGGGCGGGGTCTCTCCGACTCATAATTCATGAGGTTAGAGGAACAGAGGGAAAGATAAACACACAGAAGGAAGGAGATGGCGGAGGCGATAGATGGCAGGAGAATGGAGGTGTGTGTGTGTTTGTGGCGGAAGGGGGTTGGAGGGGAGAACACTATGTCGAGTTCTGTGTGTCCCAGAAGCGGTGGAGTCGGATGTAAATTGGCGGAGGTGGGACGGGATCTGAAGGAACGATTCTTCGGTGTTGTTGGGTTAGTGAAGGCGGGAGGAGGGGGGGGGGGGGTTGGTGCTGCGCTGTTTGAAGCCTGCTGAATAACTGATTGCCCGGTGCTGCTGCCTGGCGGTGGCTTCTTGCCGCGGCTTCTTGCGGGCGGAACCCTCCCCTCTTCCCCCTTCAGCCACCCTAAACCCCTTCCCCCTCCTTCCAGGCAGACTTCCGAGGCAGCTTCGGCACGCTTCGTTGACTCTCGGCTCGCGGAGCGGACGGCCACTCGAGTGGAAATCTGTCTCCGACACGGAACAGATGCTCTTCCGAGGCTCGTAACTTGTCCAAATAAAGCAAGAAATACCGACGCCGGGAAAAGTTTTTTCACAGGACACTGCGTCGCTCGCGGGACGGACGAGACCAAAATTACCGTTTTATTTCATGAGCCACGGTTTGAGGGTGCGGGGGGAGAAAGTTTTTTTTTTGGGGAGGGGGAAGGGGGAATAAATTACATCTGGTAGATAAACCTAAGTATTTAAACTTGTGCTTTAATAGGTTCTTGCTTTGGAAAGCTATGGTACTGAGTTATATAAATATCCAAACACAAGTAAAAATATATGTAAACAGATAAATGTGCATTATTTTTAAAATAAATATGTTATACTTAGGGACCGGAAAAATTCGCGGGTTCAATGACCTGTAGGATGAACTTCATAGTTCTACGTACACTCGGTAAAATTTCACCCACTCATTGGCTGCTGTCTTGTGAGACGTCCCAACATAGCAGCCTGTTATTCGATACAGCTTTGGTTGGGTGTTTCTCATTGGCTCAGAGTCATCCAGGTAAGTTGTGAGCCAATAGCAGAGGCAGCACTGAGGTATAACTATTTGCATTTTAGCCTATCACGAAATGAATTCGCGAATTTTTCCGGTCTCTAGTTATACTTAATCTCATAAAACACACAATTTATTTAAAAAAAAAAATGGTTGTCTGTAAATTCGGTTTACGGACGATAGTTTAACGTGACAACGTCATAACAAAACATTGATGAAATGATTGATCCAGAAGAAAAGGAAATATCTTATTCGGCCTGAGACTGAGCCGTAATAGGATTTTGCAACCAAACCATTTAGGCATTAAAAATATTATATTCTTTGAGGAAGATTTTTTTTTTAATTTTTCTTTTTTTTTGTATGATATAATATACCTCTGCATACTTTTGTGAATAAAATTGAATCATTTTTATTGAATTATCACTATTTTGTATGGAAACAAAGGAGTGAAATGAAATGTACAATTTAATTAATAAATTTACTTTTATTTGCATTCATTAATTTAAATATATTTATTACTTTTGAAATGTTGCGTGCGCCGTATTTCTTTATACAAGTACAAAAAAAAATTTCGCAGCTGCCGGGAGTTGAACCGACAACATTTAAATTGAAAGTTAGCGATGCTGACCACACGGCCACGAGGCCATACTTGACAAAAACAGTTTCAGATGTTACATACATATTTATAAAAATTTTGTTCACGGTAGGGGAATAATATTATTTCGTTTTTATAACACGATTTTATAACAAATACGCATCCCAAATACACCAAACTTATTTATAATGAGTTACAATATTTTTTAAACATTGTGCAAAAGATCCCGGGTGAAAATTGAACTATTATGTGTAACTGTAAAACACCATTGTTGGTTCAAAACGTATTTGAATATTCAACATTACTTTTAAATAACCTTACCGATTGTGCTGCAAATCGGTGGACGATCGTTAAATTACATAATATTAATAATTCAAACGACGAAAATATGATTGAAAAGTCAAATCGATGGTTGTTCCAATCGAGTGATGAATGATGCCACGCATGCGTACAATGAGCAAACAGACATCCGTAGTGGGACATCCGTAGTGGGACATCCGTAGTAGGACACTTTTTCGTGCGTGCAGCCGGGGTTCATCGATTTATTAGACGTTGTCACGTCAATAAGAGATTTTTAGAAGTCACATAAATCTTTCACAAGGTGTAGGTAACGTAACAGACGTTTTACAAAAAAAAAAAATATATCCCACTATGATGAATTTTGCTTACTAGTATAAGAATGACAAATATGAAATAAAACAAATATTCTCGGTCAAATACTTATCATAGACATACATAAGCCGATGCAAGTTAAATATTCTGGGTATGCTTAAATTTTTTTTTCTTCACCTTCAGCCGCCCATTGTTAAGAGCCACGTTTATTTCGCCGGTTAATTTCACTCCAGGCTAAACTCGACTCCCCTGTACACGATAAAGCAAGTTTTCTAGAGAGCGCATTGTTCGACATCGAGATCACATCCTTTAGAAGGCCCTACATGATTGGACCACCACTATATCTCCTTGTTTTATGCCTGGTTGTGTCGAGAGCATTTCATTGCTTCCTTTTCTTACGTTGAGCCATTCCACCTCAATTCAGGCAGTTAGCAAGAAAATGTGTCAGGTCACCATCATGAATTTGCTTTAAAAAATTACAGCAGTTACAACCGGTGGACAAAAGAAGTGTTCTAAAAGTATTTCGCCCCATAAACTTTTATTCCCATGTTATAGCCTTTTAAAGTTGGTTCAGAATCAAAAAAGGTAGAAAAAAGCGCGTAACAGGTATATATATGTTTCAAGCATACTTTGCTACCCAACGAATCCTGGAAACAGTCGTGGCTCCACCCATCGCTCATTTCATATGTGGGTAAGTGACTTTATAATGAGGGAGTCATTCTGCTCAGCAATTCTTAAAGAACCAAGTCACCCCAATGGTCACACTCCATGAAGGGATACATGAAATGCCTTAGTGGTAACCAGCCCGTTTTAAAATGTTTTGCATGGCCTAATATTGAGAATGAAATGAATGTTTGAATGCGCTGTCTTAAAAATTAATAACGGAAACAATCAGCTTAGGTATAGCTATCTGTCAAAACCTATTGTGTTGTATTGAAATAATGAATGTGTTCATGATAACCAGCATGCTGTTAAATAAACCCATTTAATTAAGTCCCATTGATTTTTTTTTCACAAAGTAGAAAATATAAGTACACATAGAAAAATTATTGATCTTCCCGGCTAAAATCGAGTTCAAAATAATATATAACAGTCCTCAGAGACTTAAAGTGCTAAGGCACTTTATTTACTTAAGTATACTTCAGTTTTAAAAGAGTTTCATATTAGGAATGCAGTTATAATTAATTTAGAGTCCATATAGAATCTGAAAGATCCTTCGATTTGAAAGGAAATAATTATCGCCTTTATAATTTATGGTCTCTTGGCAATGACAATTAAAATTGCAGTCATTCCCAATATTTACAAATAAACGTCCATGACGTAACAGCATTAGCTTTCTGTAGAATCTGAAAGATCCTTCGATTTGAAAGGAAATAATTATCGCCTTTACAATTTATGGTCTCTTAGCAATGACAATTAAAATTGCAGTCATTCCCAATATTTACAAATAAACGTCCATGACGTAACAGCATTAGCTTTCTGTAACGTTTGGTTACTATTATCGTGATGAATTCCATTAATGATGTAATTATACCTAAATGAACCTTAAGCTTGCAAATGAAAAGACAGTAAATTGTTGTAGCATAAATCTTGTAGAAATCAAGATGGCGTCGTTTAGTAATTAAAACTTTACCGCTGCTTGTGCAAAAAACCACGTGCGAAATTTCAGAAGAACCAGCACGTTTTAAAACCTGCTTTAGATAACCTAATTTTGGTGATTTATGAAAAATATTGACCAATATATTAAGATCTAAATCGTATCTTTGTTTCCGTTTCGTTTATGTTATATAAATATCGAAAAGTGAATATTGTTAAATAAAGTTGTTTTTCCTAAAATATATGAATAACCACATGTACGTGAATTGTATATTTACCTTAATTTATTAGCCATAAAAATATTGTCAGCACTAAAATCGAGTCTTACAGTTTACCTGTGCATGAGAATAAGCCTACATGCACAGTCACGCACTTAGAGGCGATATCGCGCTAAAAGCACCAGCAAGCGTCACCCTTGTCATTCCGCCTCTCCAAGCCAGACACAAGTCAGTCTTGGTGGACTCCTTCTGTGCGTTAAAAAATGGACCTTTGCTCTCATTGGACACTGTTAGAAATTATATCACATTTGTGGGAATTTTCACGAAGCATGCGCCTTTAATAAATGAAAAGTTCTTGCTAGCTCCAGGTAACTGGATATTCGTATAAAACACACTATATTGCCATGGGCATAAATACCAGGGAAAAGGGTGTGTGTGTTTTTTGGTCAGAGGGGTCGGAACACTGGAATTAAGAGGCCCCTCGTTTGCACTTTCAAAATCGTGTCTGTATAACGAGGTGGATAAACACAATCTTCAGAACTACGTTTTATGGAAAAAACATTTTTGTATATATTATAGTTTTCTGCCTATCGTATCCGTATAGGCCAAGATATTGGCAGCATACAACATATAAGCATCCTGTCCAGAGACGTTTTGCGAAACCGACAAAATTTCCGCTTCTTTGTGGTATTCCAAACTCCCAAGTTTTGTGTCACGCTTCTGAAAGGACGAATAAGAGTGTTTGGGATGTAGATTTGAGAGCGTTCATTTATCCTTCGAGTTGATTCTTGTTCGCGTTGGACGTAAGTGAACTTAAGTGCCTGACGGTTGTGAAACGACCCATGGATGATTGGCAAACCAGTGTTCCTGGTGAATCGAAAGAGGTGGATTATTCTCGTTGTATCGGTGTGGGCGACGATGACGTCTTCCCCCGGAGCTGGGGAACAGACAGATCGCGGCCACTCGCTCGTATTCGCCGACAAAGACGTCACAGCTCGGGGACTGAAAGAGCTGGCGGTCTGTCTGACGAGTCCTTTGTGTCCCGCGGAATCGTGGAGGCAGCACCCCCCCCCCCTCCTCACTCAAGTCGGGTGTGTCTCGGAGGAGCTTCTGTCTCCAGAGCGATCTGTGCTCTCACAGGAGCTGCCTCTGGAGACCAGTTGCCAAGGGAATACCTTCCAGTGCTGCAGGAAAGATGTCGCGATTTCGCACGACACATGGCTATGGTTATTGTTTGACGTGACAACGTCTAATAAATCGATGAACACCGGCTGCACTCACGAAAAAGGATGACTCATTGTCCCGTTACGCACATTGTCCCGTTACGCTAATTGTACGCTTGCGCCGCAACTATCTCTCTTCCACTCGATTGGAACAACCTTCGATTTGACGTTTTCGAGGCACATTAAACTTGAAACTCTCCCATTCGTTTTCTACTTTTACTATCATCGTCCTATCCGTAACAGAATAACACAGATTGGAATAAGTCAAATAGCGAACATGTATAAAAGTTATAGTTAAAATAATCTCTTCGTTAAAGTAATAAACATATTTGAATCAATGAGTGCAAATAAAAGTAATTTTATCAATTAAATTGTAGATTTCATTTCACTCCTTTGTATCCATAGAAAATAGTGATAATTCAATAACAATGATTCAATTTTATTCATAAAAGTATGCAATCATTTCATCAATGTTTTGTTATGACGTTGTCACGTTAAACTATCGTCCGTAAACCGACTTTACAGACAACCATTTTTTTTTTTTTTTTTTTGCATTTCGAGATGATACATACCAAATGTATTTGTAAGCCAAATGAAACTTTATGATAGTGAAAATACCCCGGAATATATTTAGTAAACTAAAAGAATCATAGTAGGAAGTTATTTTAAGTTTTAAAATACCTATAAAACCTGGCATTACAAAGTGTATAATATATATTCTTCTTGTAATATGCAAATGGACTCAGTAGCACGGCGGTAACGCGTGCGCATGATAACCTCGAGTTACGTGATTCGAATTTCGTCACAGAAAAACATTTTTTTATCTTTAAAATATAATAATATTAAAAATTATACTTAATGAGCCAAACAGGTTACAGCTTGTTTGAAAGTAATAATATTCAGACTGATTTAAATCGTTTAATCAAACAATATACACAAACTTATAGTTTTATAATACGTGTTTTAAAGTGTTTCAGGTTAACATGTTAGTATTGGCATAGATTTATAACTTGTAACGTGTGCGTGAACTTAAAAGTATTGACCGTTTAATGACTCTTTACATTATGGTCAGTATTTTGATAAAATTTCACGTCGACAATTTAATGGCAACACGAACATCATGAAAACACATGAGTTTGATCCTTACCGAGGTTTACACCTCAATGGCGAGTACTGAAAGACTCACATTTTTTTTGTTTTATTTTTCCTCCTCGGTGACTTAGAAATTTTGATGAAACTATTACAGGCGGGAATGAAAACATGGCGCTGCTATGGCTGGACACGGGAAAGCAATCGTTCATAAACTGTTTGATTGCTTGTCCAATAGCGTGACACCGAGTTCTCGCCTCACGCAAAGCGTTTGAATTTTTTTCCCACAAGTGGCCTTAGGGGAGAAATTTACCCTGTGCCTTTATTTCAACCCCATTCGTCTAGCTGCAAAGAGCAAAAACACGGAAAAGAAGAGGTTAAGCGTTAAAAAAAATCTGCTCTTTTGCACAAGATTCCTTTGGAAACCAGTTGCCAGAAATATTTTGTAATACTTCAAGAAAGCTATTGTAACTTTGTACAACATAATTGCTATGGTTATTTTCGCATATATAAAATATGGTTGTTAAAAGAATATTGAGTATTTCTTACGAAAATAGACGCAGTGTATATATATATATGATGATGTTTCATTCAATCATAATTATTTAAATCAGAGATAAATAACAAATATTCAATTAACTTTATTTTCTTTTATTATGCTTAATAATGTGCGTGTGTGCAGTTAATACTGGAAATGCATTTAGATAACTGTTTACATATAACTTTAACTATTGGAGGACTGTGGCAATTCAAAGCATAAATGCCCGGGTAAGAATCCGAAACCATAATTGCTGCAAACATCATTTTGTAGTTATACGGTTGTTTTCATAAAAATGTACAAATTTACAAATACTGTAATATAACATGAATATTTTTGTACCATTTACAAACAAATATGTATAAAACACGAATAATATATTTTTTTTTGCCACCGCGTTTTCTTGGACCCTGCAATTCCTTTAAATTACTTGAGACACACGATAGTGGAGTGCTAAGAACACACATAGTTTAAGAATTCCACATATTTTATTCCAGTAGATAGAAAATGGGAATTCTTGTGCAATGTATTTCTTGAGGGATTGTGGCTTGATGGCTTACTTAGTTCTGGCTTAAAAATCGCCAGGAATCAGCCATGTTCGGGTGTGTCCACCACTCGTTGACTATGATCAGGACTTTGGGGTCCATCTTGTATGAATCCACATCCGCCATATTGGAATCCCAAATTTTTGAAAATTTCTAGTTGTTTAGCTATAAATTCAGAAAAAAATTCTAATAACCCTCAAAAAATTAGTTTATTAAAATATTATTAATTCAATTGATTTATGTCCTTGGTTCGATCCATGAATGATGCAAAAAAGTTCATTTCAAGTTTAAAAATTTTTATTCAATAAAATATGACGAAATTCCTATAAACTACTTAAATTCCTCATCAACCAGCTGTCAGTAAGCTATAGATGCCATCCAATAGGTAATTTTAGTCGATGATTGGTGAACATTTTAAATAGGTCATGTTGAATGTTTGGCTTATATACTAGGCATCTCTAAACCACGAGTTTTATCATGTCCTGACTAAAGACTTTTCGATGCACATTCGTCAATCAAGAAGCATATTAACGAAAAGGATGGAAATTTGGACGAAAATTCAACTTTGGTAAAATACGATCACTGTCTGGCCACAAACTGGTAGCCACTACCAGACGTGCGTTCCTGTTCACTGAATAGTGTAGTATTATCGTCATGCATAGGACTGCTTAGAAATTTAAGCGGTTACCGTAGCATTTTATGACAGATAAATAAAAATAAAGATTTAATGCAAGTCCCTTCAGTTCTTTCAAGAAATTGTACCGGTTGTTTCATACCTAAAAATAACTGCGCCTTTCAGCAATTTTAACTCTTCTGAAAATACAGTTTAAAAGCTTAATTTGGTAACAAAACTACTTATTGGCCCTCAACGAATTATTAAATGCTTTTCGTATACAGACAGCATTAGGATACATTGTGTAGATTTGTAAATCGTGTGGTTTTTCCCGAAGCTTTGCGCACCGTGTGTGTGCCCGGGTAGGCGGGGGCCCTAAGTTTCTTCAGACATCACCGACACTACAATGGCAGAAAAATGTCTCACTGTTAAATATATAAGTTCACTTTCTGTGGCCACTGTTGGAAGAATAGGAACCAGAAAATCATTTGGACGGCAGTATTAGAGTGAACGCCGTACACAACAGATTTAAGGGAAAAAATTAACAGCACAAGAGAGACTCAAACCGTAAAACGCAATATTTTAAAATAACCTGACTGGAATGACAATCTTCCAACCAGCAGTGCTGGAAACCCCTAAAGCCACTCATTAAATAAAATCACGGAAGGTAGTAACTTCTGAACAATAAGAATGGCGTGGCAATGTATGTTACCTGCCATACTCACCATACTCATCAACGAACGAGGACTGGCTTAAGTGCGGCGAGTGTAATGACTCATTAAAAACTGCGATCATACTTTTTATATTTCTAAATTTATAACTTTATGGCCAGAGACTTTATCGCATTGACTTTCTAGACGAATTTGAAACTTACATAAAATTATTTAGAATTGGTATTTAACTAGAAGTCTCAGATTGAAAATTAAAACATATCATTAATACAATTTTAAAATATATGTAGATATTATAGTTCAAGTTATTTGAAGAAAAAAAATCAATTTAAACTACACAAGTGTTCAAGTGGTCTGTGTGAAATTCAAGTAAATGTTTCATAAAGAAAAGAGTTTCTTGGGAGAGTGAGTAGAATACAAGGCTTTATTAAAGTGTTTTAAGATTATAAATAATTGTGCAAGGTCTCGTCACATATAAATACTTGTATTACAACTAAGAAAGATAACTTTAAGCCTAAATAAGTTATTTATAATAATAATAAAAATAATTTTTGGTTAATTGGTTCATATCACTTGACATGAATCCGTCGTCCCTGTTAATTTTAATAAAGGTTCTTTTTTGTTTCTATTGGATTCTTTTTTTCCCTGCCACCATCATGAGCTGTCACTACCCAAAAATAAACCACAGTTAATGCCACTGCACATACTGAGAAATGCCGTCATGTTTGTTCAGGCTCTCTTCCAATCACGGCAGCACAGAGGTGCCAGCCACAGCTCAGCTGCGAATTGCCTGATAAAAATACCGTGCCAGAACAACAGACCTTGCCGAAACTTCGACCATTTCATTTCTACAGACTTCGCCTACACACAGAACTCAAGTAGTGGTTAAAAATTTTTGGCACGGAAGCCTACAATTTAGATGTTAACAAAAATTATTTACCTAGCATTTACAGATATAGTGTTGTCTTTTTATTTTGTTTATATATGTATATATAGTGAAAACTAAAATTTTCGGGTAAATATACGAAATAAAACTAATTAATTAATGTAAATAAATTATTATATATTTATTTTATTTTTAATGCGTTACTATAATTATATTTGCAGAGTGTTAGGTAAAGAACTCCAACAGCTGTCGGCAGCTCCAACGGAAAGTCGTGCCAATATCCGCGGACCCCCCATGGTTTTTGTTTGCTGATCGTTAACATGGGCGTCCGGTGTTATTGGTAATTACCTTGACCCTACCCGGTAATTAAACACATCCGCACCCGGTTATTTTCTCCCCCTCCACCTCACCCCCTCAGCCGTCATCATACCCTCCCCCCTTCCCCCTGCTCGGTGCGCCAATCGTGGAACTGGCTGGGTCACTGACCTCTTCCCCTGACCAACCCCCCCCCCCCCCTTGACCGGGTGATCGTCGTACAGTGGCGGTGACAAGTTGTTGCTGTGTGTCGACGTGTCTGCCGGAGTTCGACCCGGCAGCTGACCCCTGGGATTACACTCCGAGGAAAATCAAAACTTGGACAGACAAGGGTTTCGCGAGGCGTGTTCTGGAGAGTAACCATTAAATTAGGGCGTTGGGAAAAAAAAACAAAAAAAACAAAAACAAGTCTAACCTCGGTAACGAGCAAATTCGTGTGATCTCATCCTGCACGTACGCTTATAATACGAAACTCGGACACAAAATTTAACGCAAATTTTCTTTTAAAATAAATTACTAGCGTGGCAAATTGTGTTTTCGACTAAATTTCTAGACGCAAAAAACACGCAGTTTCCGCAACCACCGCTAGGTTTCGCTGCTGGAGCACCTACGTTGACTAAAGAATCATTCCATTTGAAGAATGAAATTTAAACTAAATAATGAAACGGCAATGATAAAAGTGAAAAAAGACTTGAAAAAAGAATAAACTCTGTCTTCGAAACTGATTTTCTATAAAAATATTTTAATCAAAACACTATCCATTTTTAAAAAAAAGACATTAAACAGAATACTATGAAAGTTCCGTTCCCATATGACACAGTTGGCCTCACCATAGTTACACACTTCCGTTCCACGTTACTTCCGTTCCATTCGCAAAATTACTCCAACCAAATGCCGTGTACCTAGAGCAAGATGCTACGCATCAATAATAAAAATAACACCTACGTTTACGAATACGACGTACATCCACTTTATTCGCGTAAGTATGTATCCGTTTGTTTGGTCTGAATACTCCTTTGGATTATGTTAACACACTTTATAGGATCACGGATTATTTAACACGCCCTAAAACACTACCTCGAAGCAATTAACGAACGCTTAACAAACGCATAGCTAATGGCGTGTATTTTGCAACGAAGCAATCTGATCGTTCATCAGACTGCAATGAGGAATGCGGCGCTAGCGATTGTTTCCTTGTGATTGGCGGCCAGGTGCAAGAGAAGCTCTCGGCCTATTCGGCCGGACCATTCAGGACGCTTTTAATCCCGAAATGCATGGCTGCGATTAGGGGTGCTGACAGTAGACATCTACATAAAATAAAACCAAGCCAACCACGAAACACAGACAATGATACAAAGTGTTAACAAACAGCTGGTCTGAACATATTTTCGTGGAAAGTTCACAGCAATTATATCGTGTATAGTGATGATGATTTATCAGCGAAAATGTTTTTCCGCCGGGATAATCTGCTTACCACTGTAAACCTCCTATCAATAATATGGCTAGAGAAAATATTTCTCACACACTGGATTCATTATTTTAAGGTGAATCACAAAGTTTACGTATGTGGACACGTGGACATGCGCATCATAGCTTATTAAAATTTCAGATATTTCTAGTCACACGTAAAAAGGATAAAATATGAAATTGAGCAGCATCCAATAAAGACGAGACACGGACTTAATATCGCCTCTTGCACTGTTAGAAATTAAACTAAGCTTACGAATTTAAAAAAAAAAAAAAAGAAATCACCTAAAATAAAAGGAGAATTATTCGTAATTACAGATAACTGAGTCTTCGCAGAAACTATACCTGACAATAAGTTATACTTCGAGTTGAGTGCTCCGTTTTAAACAAGATAAACAAGCGTGAAAAGGAAAAAAAGAATATGATGTTCCTGTATTTTCAACAATATTTTGAATATTTTGTTGATATACTAAAACTGTGTTCAAAATAGGTTAAATAAATACAGAAAATATTTTGAAGACAAACCATATATTTGCAAAGGTCCCTGTATAATTTGTAATAAGCGTTCTTCGCAAATTTAAGGTGAAGACTTTTAACAGTGTAAGAAGCAAATTTTTGAGAACATGGTTTTTCTCAAAAAAATATAATTACTTAAAAAAATTCAACACGATACATAAAAGTGCAGAACGTTTCACTCGCTTACTGGCAATAAAAGGCGAGAGATGTTCGTCCCGCTCGTGAAAGCCAGGGAAGGGGGGGGGGGGAGGTGATCATGACATGGACCTCCGTGATCTGTCTGAAGACAACCAAGCTCTTTTAAAGGCTTACATCCTAAACTATACAATACATACTATTGTGTTTTTTTAATCATACTAAACGGGCCTTACCTATCAAATTCTTTATTATGTAGAATAAAGAGATCTAATTTGATAAGACTCGAATGTACTTAGACTCGTTCTGGTGTATTTATATGATAACAAAAGAACGAATCATTTATTTTAATTTGTGGGCGCCACAACTTCTAAGAAGTTGAAATTATGAATAATCATTGCAATTACTTCTGTTTGAATTAATTAGTAAGACACACCATTAATTAAAATATGTTTATTATTGTCCGGACTAATTCAGTGGTAGAGTTGGGTATGTCATGGAAAAGTTCGTAAAATCTTGGATTAGCTAGTATATTAAGGTTTTGTAAATTTTTAACTCAAGTTGTTCCTAACTTCAACAATCTGGTAGTGTGTAAAACATTTAGTAAGAGATTTCAAGTGATCTTAATTATTCCCGCGCGTCAGTTTTGAAAACTAGTAATTGTGGTGATATTCATGCATCATTATAAAACCAACCTGTGATAATAGTTCCGTGGTAACGAACTATGATTTACTAGATTCGCCTTCTCTCAGCCAGGAACTCAGCAATGAATCGGCTGCGTCTTCTTCCTTGGCACGCCCATTCGTAGTCTTGCACCTTCGTCCTGGGAACGCCTAGTATGGACTAGTAGTCTTCGTACTGGAAACGCCTTTAGTAGTTTCAAACTTCGTCCTGGAATCGCCTCTAGATGATGGTCTTCGTCCTGGGAACGCCTATCTTTGATAGTCTTCGTCTTCTTTCTTCGTACTGGAAACGACTATATGATTTCAGTCTTCGTAGTTTAGATTCTCAGTCTTCTTCCTGGTATCGCCTTGTAGTCATCAAATCTTCTTATAATTAATAAATCTTCATTATTTCAATATCTTTCTTCAAATCCTTATTATTATTCATGTTTAATATCATTTCTTTATAATTTTTCAAAATATTTCAACAGTTATAAATTCCATTACTTCAGTCATCAAAATCATGTCTTTCCTGTTCGAAGTTCTTATATCAAGTCCCTTTCGTTTTCTCTATTCCTTCCAAACAAAACTTTTATTAGCGAGCTATAATTTTTGTTAAATATTTTCCACCAATACTAGATTGTTTTACAATTATTTGTCATATAATATTACATATGAACTGTGAACAAAATCTATTCTTATTCGTCAAACAAATATCATTACTTGAGCAAAGAAGTTTTTCCTTCAAAGATATAAATACAAATTACTGATTTTATGGTTCATAGAGAAATAAGCTGTGTAGTGAAGTGAAAGTATAAATATGCTACATTAATTTTGTTCATCCATCTTGTTATGTGAAATTAACAAGTTCAACCTTTATAATACCTACTTAAAAATATAATTCGTCGTTTAACTATCGTTAACCATCCTATCGAAGAAAAGTTTTTTTATTAATTTAATAAATGCTAACAAAGCAGTTTTTTTAAACAAAGTTTTTAAGGCCAATTTAATTTGAACCTCAGTATAAACTAAAAGCATGTATTCATAATATCAACAGTTACGCATTAACTGTTTTCATGCGACGTTTGTCGTGACATTATTTGTCAGTCAGAAATAAGAAAAATGGTTATTGTAAAACAGCAGAAACACAAGTGTTTAAAGTGTGTTAAGAAAAATTTAACTTTTGAATTTTTTGAATAACTGGCTAAAAACCAGCGAATTTGCTTGAGCAATTTCAGTGCACTGCTGATCTTTATAATTTTAAGTATAGGTAAGTATGTAATAAATTCAAGAAATATTTAATAAAGTAATAGATTCAATTGATCGTGAGACTGATAAAATATTTAATTCACAACAAAACCTTTGGTTAATAATAATTTCTATTTGTTTAAGCGTAAGTCTTTTTAATTTTTGGCATAGATAAAGTATCTGATTTTATAACTCCTGTTTTAGTTAGTGTGTTTGTGGATTTATTGATGGAAATCACACTTATTTTTCATTTCAAGAGGTAGCCTATAAAAAACAATGTAAAGACGTGCCTATTTCAGTACAATTAATATAATTCTATCGCTTACTCTAATTAATTGACTTAAAACCATATTTACACCTTTTTAACTTCTTTAGGAGTAGAAATTAGTAAAATGGTAAACTTTTAGTTGGTAAATTATGGTGGATTTTTTGTTGGTACCCAATATATATTGTTATGCTTGATTAGATGCGGAGATATTATTTATTACCTTAAAACCATATTTACTTATTTCTCAACCCCCAGGTGTTAAATAAAAAAAATGTCAAATTGGTGTTAGTTATTTTTGGTATGTTTATTAATAGTACTTATTATAATTTAATACGCTTGATTAGCTTTTTAAGTATAATTAATTACCTAAGACCGTAGATACCGCTTTTTACCCCTTTAGGTTTTTTTTTATTTTTATATAGCCTAGTGTTTAAGTTAGATAAATAAATTAATTACAAAAATGTCAACAAAATGCGTCCATCAGGTTTCGAGTGATGCCGGAACAAACAACCAGATAAACAAACAGACACAATTTTTTTAAATTTTAATCTTAGTTCTTAATAATATTATTAGTCGTTTACAATTAGTTTTTTTTAGAAATTTATTTCAATGTACAGACCTTTATTATTAGTTTACATATACTTTAAACAAAGAGTTTTTTGAAAAGAGGTTACCAAAAAAATTTTTGTTTAATCTTATACAACGCAAATTCTTGATTTTAATTAATGCTAGGAATGAAATTCAAATTGACATTTAAGGTTCTCAAAACTATTAAATCAACAATTAGTATTAAACTATGAAAACATTAGTAAAAGTTACCTTAAGTGAAAATATTATTTTATAAATTTATTTACAAACCCATGGAAAAAATAGCAAAATATTTTATAATAATATTCCCTAAATGTGAATATACTAATTGTACGAGTAGTAACGTTTTACAGTGTTTCCATAAATATATTAATACGAAATTGATGTTTTAAAAATTACACTACGTGTATCAACAATTTAAAATTTACATGAAAAGTTGTTCGTTATTTTATTTCATTTATATAACTTCCAAAAATGTAAAGGCTATTTTTTGGCGCCCCTCTTTGTACCCTGTTTCTATATAATTATGCTGCATATGAATAATTGTCTTTTATCTGCATCTTAAAATAAAACAAAATTAACCGCAAAAGTATTAAAAATTAAATATTCTAATGAAAAAAAATAAAAAATATATTTTCAAATTTATTTAAATGCCAAGTCCAAACAGAGTTTTTTGACACTATGCGCTATTCCAGATTACCAAACGACGTTTATTAAAAAATATATATTTAGACTAGGTTAAACCACCTTAACTTCTTGTTCCGTCTGACTATGAAGTTAATATGTTTCCAAGGGCTTAAACAGGCGAGGAGGAAAGTAGCTGTTGGTATATATGCCTCCCCGAAATGCTGGGAAGGGTGTTTTATGTTGCTGCAGCTGATTGTAAAATAAGTGCTTACTTCTTGTAAATAAACTGATGAAATTCAAAAGATGGTAAGTGCTAAATCCCAAATCATAACGATATTTCCATCAAAATATCACAAGTTTAATGCCTGTTGATTTTTAAGAGGAAATTTCCTTGGAATCAGGATTTTGGCACATAGTCCCTTCTAAAGTTTAACTCTTTAAATCATTTTTTAATTTTTTTTTGTAATATATCACTTTGTAGCTAGTCAAATTAAAAACAAGTAATCTAAAACCACACAAATAGCTATAATAATTCGTTATCAGATAATTCCCTGAAATAAAGTCCCGAATAAGCCCCTGATCATCTTGTTCAGTTATTTGCAATCCTCTTTTGGAATCAATAATTCAATCACGGAGTGTAGCGGACAGTATGTGTTTAGCACAAGTGGTCACTTTGTTATCACTGACGAGATTATCTGTTATTTTACAGCGCGCGTGTCCCACAGCTGTTCACAGATGAGAACGCTGTGCCATCTGGTGGAAAGAGGTTATAACACAATATTTTGCACCTTGTTACATAAATAGGATCAACAGCTTCATGAAATGACAGTATTTCGTAAACAATCATAATTGAAGTTTGAGCCGTTCGTGGTGTAGCACAGAACACTCATGTTTTATAAATGCGAATAAGTTCTATGTAGTGAATTTAAGTTTGTTTTGACATTTTTAAAATAATATTTTAGTAATATCCAGGTTAATTATCTGCTTTTAAAACAGAACCTAACGAAAAAAAATTATTTGGACTGGAATATAGAACTAAAATATTTATTAAGAATTTAACGTTGTACGGTATTAAATGTGAATGGAATTTTCTATAATCGACAGAACATCACCAGACGTTATTTTACAGTTATAAAAACATGTTAAATAATTAGTGTTTAAATAATTTACCGAATTTATGGTGTAGAAACAACATAGATGATTTTTAATTTATTTTATTAAAGCGCGTTTATTTTCTATAAGTATTAAAAAGTTCAAACGTTTAATCTTGTTATATTTTGATCTGGATTCCTTTCTTGGGTTCAGGACTGGGTATTAGGTTGTCTTTCCTCCTCTTTCTGTTATTTCCTAGCATTAGCTGAAATAATGCGCCAGCATTCAAACGACCTATGTCAAAGTATAAATTTTGCTTTAAATCACATTCATTTTTCTCGGAATAATTTTCTTATGCATTATACGATGTCATTAATGTTTCATAGCCACAACAAAAATTGTCAAGAAATGGAATTAATATACTTATTTCATCAAAATTCCTGAAATTGAGTTTTTATGAATAATTTAAAATGGGTTTAATACTTATGTATCAAATTATTATGAGCCAAGAATGTTCTTTTTTCCTAAATTTTAAAATAAATTTATTAAAAATAAAATTACATTTATTCCTGTAATTGTGCAATTTTAAAACACAATGCCTTTCTGTGTTTAAGAAACAATTTTAGAGTAATTTCTCCGTGGGAAAATAAATAAACCAGAAATATACGAAATAAAATAAACTATCATTGAACATTACATGTTAGCTAAATTTACTGACGTAATTCAACTGTGTGCGACTATCTTCTCACCACACATTTATAATTATTTCATTTAGTCAAATATTTGAAGTACATTCATTCATGTAAATGGTGTGAATTCGGTAAAAATAATTAATGGTGTTAAAAGGCCTGTAAGCATATTTATCATGGCTAAGATCAGAAGACAGAGAATATTTAGACATTTTCAGGAGCAAGTTTGCTGGCTATTGTGATTTAATGAGAATTAAAAATGTTATGTACTATAAGACTGGAGATATCGAATTTAATGCCCACGAATTATTTTTGGTTTGCGACTGATAAAATAAATCACTCCCATGTACATTTAGACATTAATAAATTAGATTATTATTTAAAGATTTAGAAATTACTGGTTTTCGAACATAATAACAAAATATGCAATTTCAAAACCGGAGAGTGCTCGACTCAAAACCGCGAAATGCACTTCTGCTGCAAAACGTAGGACTGGAAAATTAAAGTAATTAAAGTAGAATTTCATAGGTGCTCCGAGTTGAATTAACTTACAATTATGCATGAATGTGTCGTTAGCTCCACTTAATCAGCCTCGAACTCAAAATTAACTCGGCCAATTAAAAAAAAAACGAGTGCATACTTAATGGACTTTATGATGGAAGCGAGCAAAACAACGCGCCGTAATAGGTGGAATCAAGCAATTTGATTTAGTTTGCATTGTATGTTAACTATGTGGTCGCAAAAATGGTTTCATGGTTAATTTAAAATAAAAAAAATTCGCACTGAATTTAATAAAACCTTTCTGCTAGTGTAAAGGGAGACAAAACTCAATCTAGAGTCAGTCACTCGAATTATTCACATTCGTGCATATACATTTATTTTTGTTGTTGTAAAACTAAAAGTTTGAATACACAAGAATTTTTTTTTAATACTTTATAAACGATTCCTTTGAAAACCAGTTACCTAAAATTATTATAACATACTGATACTTCTAATGCTACAAGAAATATATTGTTAAAATTATACAACACTTGGCTATGGTTAGTTCTGTATATAAGAAATATGTTTTTCCTGGTAATATTGTGTATTTCTTTCGAAAATTGGGACATAATTTTATATTTTTTGAGTCAAGAATAATTGTTTTAACAATGGAAAGGTAAACGAAATTTTAATAATTTGAAATTTTTTGTTTTATTCTGCTTATTAATGGGCGCAGTTAATGCTGGAAAAGCTATTCTGGGAAAGGTTTGCGTATAAATTAAACTAATGGAGGTACCGGGTAGCAATCCGAACCTAGCATAACTGCAATCACTTTTTGTACAGATACAGTTATTTTCAAATAAATGTAAAGATTTAAATACCTGCGGTTTCACATGAATATTTCTGTTACATTTACAAAAAAAAAATTCAGCGTAGGTTTAGTCTTTTGCATTAATATAATCCTCACGAAGATTCTTTCCTTATTATTTTTCCACTGACGTACTGTAAACAGTGTTTGGAAACCACTTTATGTGATTGTCAGTGTTTGCAAAAAATTAAATGTTGCCTTACAAGTGATAACCATCTTTAATGATTACACCCCAATGATTCATTGCCTTGATCAAACAGCATGGGGCGAAAGAGATTTTATTTCTCACGTACAGAATATTCCAAAAACGGCAAAAAATTGTGGTGTAACTCTTTATGTGTTAAGTGGTACTTGATAAATGTACTAGTCTCTGTGGTTGGCTTTGAAATGTTACCCCAACATCACAAGCATGTCGTTTAGGAAAATTAACAACACAAGCCGTATACACACTGTTAATATACAATTGAAACTCACTCAGGGATACTTAGTATTTAAAGTCTTTCAGAACCTTCTGTGAGTAATTTCCGTGGCAGCAATAACCAAATTTAGTTGCAGTAAGATCATAATTGGAAACATTGGAAACGTTCTGATGAACGTTGCGGAAGTAGTTACGTGATAATTACGACCTAACTAATTTCTGTTCTTTTGAACATACACACTAAACATGGTAAATTTTTACAATATCTCCTAGTAACGCATTAAATATATTCTTTGTGCGATGAAGCATTAGTCAAGTTTCCAAAATTTTGGTACACTTGGGGATTACAGAAAAAAAAAAAAAATTATATAGCTCTAAGCAATGTATTAATTGTGTAAAAATTTTGCTTGTAAAACCGGTAAAAATTATTCAGGCAGTTTGTTTCCAAAGAATTTCCCGCGAGTCTTACAAAAAAAAATGACAGCGTATAAAAATGCCCACTTAAAATAGAACATTGCTACTGCTCGTAAACAAATTATTTTAAACCTTATTTTCAAGTTTAATCGCTAGAGAAGATGCAAAAAAAAACCTGTACATTAGAGCAAGCAAGTGTCACTGTCTAGAGACTCGCTTAGACGATTGTCTAGCTAGATTAGTTTATTAAAGATTGTGATGTGAAATGATAAAATCGACGCTCCCGCGTGCTCATAATGTGATATCGTCTTTAAGAGCAAGGCCGTGAGCTGTAGAGTAGTAGTCTTTCTTGTTTCTTGATAAAAATTTCACGAACTTATGTTTTAGTGATATATATCTTTGAGTGAATCTACCTATTTTTTTTTTAAATGTTTCAACAAATTGGTAATTTAACAAGGAAATCACTTGGAAACAAGTTGCCTGAACATTTTCTTTTGAACAAACACACTAAAAATGGTGAAATATTACAATATCTCCTAGTAACGCATTAAAAAAAAAAAAATTGTGCGATATAGCATTAGTCAGGTTTTTCCAAATTTCGGTAGACTTGAGGTTACAGAAAAAAAAAAATTATCTAGCTCCAAGCAATGTGTTAATTGTGTAAAATATTTTGCTTGCAACACCGTGTAACGCCCCTCGTGCCTCAAAATTAAATTATTTTAAATTAATTAAAAAGAGCCTTGGAAACTTGCTGGGTAAGAAAAATAAGAAAAATTAAGTTATTGACCAGAGGTGGCACGAGGTGGAGAACAAGATAATTTGGATCTCCCTGACACAAACAACCGGGGAGCTGGTGGGTCTTTTAAGGGAAGAAGGTATATCATAAATAAGTTAACACTACACAAGTAGCTTGGTCTATAGGTTCCATGGTTTATTATTAAGGAATTTTGTGTTCGTATTATTCAAACCTGACAATAAAAATCTTAGTAAATAACAAAGTTAAAGGGGGCGCCCCAGGATTAATTAAAACAATACATATTACACCTTAACAAAAAACTATTACATAATCAAAAATTTAAAAATTGCACCAAATTTGAATGTCCCAACAATTACATATATGATTAGTTTTATTGACTCTACATATTCTTGAGGAAAGCACTGTTCGCTGGTAGGCTATTCATTCGATTAATGTAGTTCGTAGCTAGAAGGTGGGGGGGGGGGATGTTGATTTCACATTACCACCCGGGTCTTCAACAAATAACGTCGGGTCGCGGAAACCTCTCTTCTAACGTGACCCGCAGTGGAGGTGCAGGACCACGAGCTGGGAGCAATTTGTCTCTCCAGCACTTCGACCCTGTCTGAAACCCAAATCAAATTCAAAACGAATTAGACTTGCTTCCAGACAGTCCTACACCGTCGGCGCAAAAGGCCAACAAACGGGAATAGGGGGAAAAAAAAAAAAAAATTACTCACCAACCAGGGTGTAGAGTTCGGAGCTCACTAGGTGTCTCGCGCCGACATCAGGATGCCGCGGACCGAGAAATCAGGATGCGCGGACGAAACCGGAATTTTTAGAAGTAAATAAGAAGAAATAAAAATTTAACTACGCATGACTTTTCTAAAAACTACCTCTGCCTGGCTACTGTACAAACGGGATCACATCCCTTAAGCAAACTGACTACATTCTCGTGCACGCGAAAATCACCGTTCCCGCAAAAAGCCTCTTAGCGCAGAGGACGTAGAGGAGACGAGGTCAGTAGCCGAGGTCAGAGGGCTGAGTGCCCCGCAATCGGCCAAAGCACCTAATTAAATCGGGCGGTAAGGCCCCGGGTCAAAGGAGGGGGTAGGTTCGGTTCTAAGCCGAAAATTTCCGAAGGAGTCCGAGGCGGTCGTGACAACAACACGACATGCGCGCTCTCTACCGGACCGAAACGAAAGCAAAGAACAATCGACTTCTCCGGGCCGCGAGAGGAAAGCATAGTGCCTTATGGCACCGCGACGCTGCCTTCTAGCGGCGTAAGGGGGAACTACTTGAGGTGGTGAGCAGACTTGCCACCAGGTGTCATGAGGGTAAGCTCTGCACGCTGGCGACCAGGCCCGCGGTTACTTTTTTTCTCCGCTAGATGTCGGGGATGAGTCTGTCGTACCCGGGAGAAGGTTTTTGCATCAGGTCATCGTCCCGTCCGGTCACTGCTCCTAGCCTAATTTCTCAGAACTGAAGTGAGGAGGAGAGAGAGGAAGGGGGGCAGAAATAGCCACTAAGGTGGGAACGCAGCTCCACTGGAGACTGCTTCGTGACGAGACATGCTTTTCTCAGCAGGCCTCTACAAGGTAGCAGCTTGCAGCCCCGGAGCTGCTCAAAGCAGTTTTGGTCATGCAGGGAATTAAAATTACAAACTCGGGACGTGACTGCAGGCGAGAGAAATTTCACCCGGACTGACCATGTCCACATTAGCCAGCAAAATATCAGATTGGCCCCCTGGGAAGGGGCTTCAGAGCACTGAGACAAAGTTTAACTCAGAGGAGTACACCAGACTAACAAATTAAAATCACACTCTAGTAGAGCAAATAAAATTTCCACACAAAAATTTAAAATCATAATAAAAATTTAAAATATATCGTGTCGAATTTACTAATTAACGGCACAACCGGTAAAAAATACTCTGGCAGTTTGCTTCCAAGGAATTTCCTGTGAATCTTATCAAAAAAAAAAAGACAGCATATAAAGAACCTAATTTTTTCTGTTTGGCCGTCATTGATAACCACAAATAAATAAGTAAAAGAATGAACAGACTAAACGTTTCAACAACCTTCGTACGAGGACAACCCTGAGGAACATCCCTGAGGGTAGTGCTACGTGCCTCCTGTTATCCGAGCACTCTTACGGAATGCCGCGCTAAGTCGCGAGGCAAAGAAACCGGAGTTCTGGGGCTTCGCTCGTCCGAGAATCTTTTCCCGACGCACCCGGGAGTCTACCTTGCACCCCCCCTCACCCCCCCCCCCCCGGGCTCGGGCGGTCTCAAATGACAAATAGTCGTACGTCTTCCCTTGCCGGAGGAACTTTGTCCGCAGGCCCATCTCTCACGGACTAAACTTCTTCCAACTGGGAATTTATGGTCGTATCGCGGAGGGGGGTTGGTAAGGGCGGGTGTAGGGGAAGCGAATTTGTTTCACATACACGCCCCTATCCTAACACCACCTCCCCCTCCCTCCTCCCCGACAACCATGCGTCTCCAAGTACTCCGCGCGAGGAACTTGGAGCCCGCTGCTTCGCAGGTCGAGGGAAATTAACTTCGCTCAATAATTTATTAGCCCTTCCTTCCCAGGGAAGAAGGCACCTAGCAGGGACACACCGCCGCCAGCCAGGCTAAGAGGGCTCACGGAATAAATTTCTTCTAATTTTTTTCCCTTCTTCTCCTCCCTCCGAGACGTGAAGATCTGGTAAAAATTAATGCGGGAACGTTTGAGTTCATCAAGTTAATAGTTTTTTTAGCGGTTACATTTTTCTTGCCGCGCATTTTCAAGCACATTTTGGTGCCCTGATGATTTATCCTCGGAAGAGCCCTGGATAAATGGTTTGAAAATTTATTTTGAGTGCTCACTTGCAAATTTATTTAGATAGCGATGAAGAAGATATATTTTTATATTATTAAAAAAAATATTTGCTGTGAAATTATATCTCCGTGATCTTATACTTTGTGTAAAACCATTTTTTAAAATAATTATATTATCTTCGGAACCATTTGAACTATCAAAATAAAATAAAGAATAAACTAACCCTAGTTATTACCTAAAACGTGTTTTGTTTTATGCTAATATTATCAGAAGTTTTTAGTTAAAAATTGCGTAAAGTTATACATTCAAACTTAATTTCTTTTTAGTCTATATATATAAAATATACAAGAAAATATAAAATATGTAATAATTTGAAAATCATTGAACACAGATTTTGTTAATGTGTCTTAATATTCTGGAAATCAAATTGATCTTCTTTTCAAAATTACAAATTGTGGCAATTTGTCTTCGCTTGAACTCCATTGCCATTTTGATCATTTTTTGAGACAGTAGTTTTATAAACACGTGTTGAAAAAAAAAACTGTCAAAAAACAGTAGCATTTAGTAATCCAGGGACATATTTACAAACACAATCAATTATTCTCTTTGCTCGTTATGAAGGCGGATGGTATAACACACATGTCTGTATTCAAGGAAACATCATTCTTTGGTTTCATGTTGTACATAAAGTAGTTTCCGTGTATTATGAAATATGCTATTTTTCAAATAGATTTTTTTTTTTAACGGGGCGTACCTCATATAGTATTTTCTACAAGCTATGCGTCATTCTAAGGTTTCCTTACCTAATTTAACACGAGGGTTCATTAGTTTGCATTTATACTCTTGGTGCAGAAACAGTCCGTAACTAAATTTATAATATCGTGAGGTATCTAGGTAGTATTAAGTACCATTTCAAATGAGTATCTTGTAAAGCACTTCACAATGTAAGGTACATGTTACAATTATTTATAAGTATATTTGTTTGCAAGCTTGATTTTAAATAGAACCTTAAATGAAAATCCGAGGAGTAATTGTTTAATTTGTTTGGAACAAAATAACGGAGATAAAGTCTGTAATATGCATTATGATTGCTTAAAAAGTACCTAAAGCTGGACTTAAACCAGCCCATATCATCCGTCCGTTACCCACCCGCTCGCCAATCACGTGACATTCAGTCAACAAATTACCCGAAAAAATTCCATTCGTCCATCCGTCAAAACGTTATAAATATTCAACTTTAGACGAACGGATGAAATTACTAACCTCAAAAATGTTTTAAAGCGTTGTCTTTATTTAAGAGTTTTTTTTGTTTGTTTATTTGCTAAGCGGCTTCCGTATTTTTTTTTATTAGTTCATGAACACGTTTTAAGTTGGATATTTGAAACAAAAATTATCTGAGACACAAAAGTAATTAAGAATATACGGTTTCTCTAAAATATATTTTAAAAAATGTTTAATCGTTTGTTTTATCATTTACCAGCTGCCCGACCCGGCTTCGCACGGCTATACTAATGGAAAAAAATTAAGCCACATCTCCCATTTACAGTAATGGTAAATAAAAAAAAATCAGAGGAAAATTTATTACAATGCTGTATAATGCACCGAAGAGAAAATGAATAGCACCGATGGTTTCCCGACTCGTGCACGCAACGTGCAACTGATGTACCCGTACTTCGCTACGGCAGTCTACAGGCAGATCACTCTTGCGCCGCTCATTATACATGCCCCTCCTTGTGGGTACGCCACTCCCGTGCGATGCCCGTTGCCATGGAGACGCAGAAGGCAAGAACAATGCAAAATCCTGTTCTCATGCAGACAAAGTACCCACTGTTGCCTGGTTTTAACCACCCATGGGATCTAATTTTCGGAAAATGTCATCCTGCATAACATAAGGAACATTACTGTGAAGTTTCAAGTCTGTAAAATATATATACTTGAAAAAAAGGCAATAAAAACAAATTAAACACAGAGAGAGGAAAAAAAATAGTTTAGGTTTGCGATTTAAAGTGATGAAAAATATTTAAATACTAATTGAACTCTTATTAGGGTACTGATTGCTTCGTTGTTAATATCACACGGGTGTTTTTTACTTGTATGGGAAAATTAAGAATGTTAAGGCATCTAGTGCGTGGCAACAATGTTAATAGGCAATAGGAAATAAACTTCTAGCGCCTGCGGCATTGTCAACACACACTTCGTACGTGTACTGCATGTTAGTAGTATAGGAAAGTATTTTCTGGCACAGGATTCAGGTTGTGGTGTGTGGTGGGGTCAATGACCGACCGACCTCTGACGTCACGGCGGCCATCTTGGATGACCTTGACCTTGACCTTTGACCTTGACCTTTAATTTGATCCTCAAAAATCGCCAAAAATGACCAAAATTGGGCAACAATTGCCCAAAATTCCTCAAAAATCGCCAAAATTTCAATTTTTTTGAAAAAAATTTCCGCCAAAAAATCTCAAATAATTCCACAGTTCAAAAATTAGGATTTCGAAAATCCTCAAAAGTCGCTTTGCCCTAGAAAAAACGAAAACTCCTAAAAGCGGCTTAAAACTCCTAAGAGCTAGTCGCTTATAAGCCGCCGACCTTGAAAATAAGGATGTCATGGCAGACATATTGGATGATGATGTCACCGTTGCAAATTTTGTTACGCCCGCCATCTTTAACTTTTTTATTTATTATCCGATTTTAATGAAATTTTTTTTAAAATTTATAAAAAAATTTAAATAATATAAATTTAATAAAATATTTATAAAAACATACTTTTTAGACACGGAGTTCGGAGTCCTCGGTTCGAACCCGACGAGTGCAAAAAAAAAATTAAAAATGGCTACCGATCCTTCCCTCTCAGTGGACGCAGGCAGACTGACCCCCACCACTTATGTCAAAGTATACATATCTGCACCTAGTATGACGTCATGTCCGCCATCTTGAAATTTGGACGCCATCTTGAAAATCTTTATTTATTATCCGATTTTAATGAAAAAAACTCCAAAATTCATCAAAAAATTAACGTATTTGAATTCTGTTTGATTATATCGATGTACGTCCTTGGTTCGATTCCCGGCGAGAGTAAACGGTTGATCCTTCCTCCATGAAAGCTACCTAGACTGATCTACCACCTCCAGTACCAAGGTATATATCATCAACTGGTATGACATCATGTCCGCCATCTTGTATTCATCCGCTGGAGACCGTCATCTTGTTTTCATCTGCTAGAGTGTGCCGATACCATGTAGTATAATTTTATGTTCACCATACCTTTGTCCTCAACTGTTGACATTGAACTTTGACCTTGACCATGAACTTTGACCTTGACCTTGAAATTTGACCTTGAACTTTGACCTTGACCTTGAACTTTGACCTTAACCTTGAAATTTGACCTTGACCTTAAAATTTGACCTTGACCTTGAAATTTGACCGTGACATTGAAATTTGACTTTGTCCTTGAAATTTGACTTTGTCCTTGTCGACCATCATGGATCCGACATTTTATGTTCAGTACATGCTACCAGGAGCTACCACCTGCCAGAGTACTCCATCTTGTGTGTGTACTTGTATTATGGAGTACATTTCCATCTGGTTAATTTTATTCTAACCCGCTACAGTGCAGTAATCATTTATTACCGAGGTGCCCCCGCCATCTTAAAATTCGACCGCCATCTTGAAATCATGTAAAAATGTAGCTAGAAAAGCGGGAAAAAAATCCAAAATTCATTAAATAAATCACTCATTAACTTACATATTGATTCGATCCGCTCCCGTCCTCGGTTCGATACCCGATCGATGCAATAATGTTTAATTTTATGAAAAAATAATAATTTCAATATACCATGTTCATCATTCTTAAAGAGACTTTAAAACCTCTACTAACATCATCCTATCAGACATCAAGACCACCATATTGGAAATTCATAATTGTAATGTTAGAGATTCGTGAAAAAGTTCAAAATTCATTAAATAAATTTTGTAATCTATATACTGATTGATTAAATCGACTAAGGTCCTTGGTTCGATCCCTGGCCGATACAAATCAACTTTAATTTTAAAAAAGTACCAGAAAAGTGTAAGGTTCGAGAAATAAAACACCTCAAAGTCTTTTACAAACATAATATTTATTACACAATTTCTATCCTACTACAGAATCACTTGCGAAAGCCAGCAATCTTATAAACATTTAGCCCTGCATAGACGTGCATCGACTACTTATTAGCTCCAAATGGCTCCAAATGCTTCAAAAGGCTCCAAATGCTCCAACAGCTCCAAAAAAAGGCTCCAAATGCTCCAATAACCACCAAATGCTTAACACAGCTCCAAATGGCTCCAAATGCTCCAAACGACCTCCAAATGCTTGACAGCCTCCAAATGCTTGACAGCTCCAAATGGCTCCAAATGCTCCAAACGGCTCCAAATGCTCCAAATGTCTCCAAATTGCTCCAAATGCTCCAAACGGCTCCAAATGCTCCAAATTGCTCCAAATGTTCCAAACGGCTCCAAATGCTCCAAATGCTCCAAACAGCTCCAAATGCTCCAAACGGCTCCAAATGCTCCAAATGTCTCCAAAAGGCTCCAAATGCTCCAAACGGCTCCAAATTGCTCCAAATGCTCCAAATGGCTCCAAATGCTCCAAATTGCTCCAAATGCTCCAAACGGCTCCAAATGCTCCAAATGCTCCAAATGGCTCCAACAGCTCCAAAAGGCTCCAAATGCTTCAAAAGGCTCCAATTGTTCCAAGAGCTCCATCTTCAATTGATTCCAACTGATTCCAATTACTTTTCTTATCGAACTTGGCATGGTTACTAACATGTCTTTATTAGTATACATTTTGACTGGCAGTGGTAACGTATTTTGCACCTTTAAGTTATAAGTTTTATTTAGAAATCAGATTTCGATAAATGGTAGATACCATTTGGAAAGAAAATATATTAATTTATCTTCAAGTTTATACACATTTAATTTAAGCCATTATTGTATGTAGCCAGCTTCCCTCAGTTCTTTGAGTATGAAGGATATTTCTTTAATGTTCGAATAGTTTCCTGCACAAAGCGATCCATGTAGTAGTCGTAGCCTGTCAACCAATATGTTAGGATCTTCCCATGAGGTATAATCAAACTCTTCTGCTGCGTTCATCATCCTTGCATGTTTATAATAAATATTATTATCTCTGGTGTCTATCGTTTTAACACCAACCTCAAGGTCACTTTCGTCATCGTGACAGTGATTATCACAAGCTTGATCAGGATAATTTATTTTATTACGACGTTTCCATCGTTTTGGTCTCAAACCACCATCACAGTCTTCGCTCTTGCATGCTTTTGGTGCTTCAGCACAGTACTCAATCATGTCAGCCTTAGATGTGTCAGCACAGTCTTCGTTCACGCCAGCTTCTGATGTGTCACCACAGTCTTCAATCATGTCAGCACCACAAACTTGATCAGGATAATTTATTTTATTACATCGTTTCCATCGTTTTGGTCTCAGACCGCCATCACAGTCTTCGATCTTGCCTGCTTTAGGTGCTTCAGTACAGTACTCAATCATGTCAGCCTTAGATGTGTCAGCACAGTCTTCGTTCACGCCAGCTTCTGATGTGTCACCACAGTCTTCAATCATGTCAGCACCACAAACTTGATCAGGATAATTTATTTTATTACGTCGTTTCCATCGTTTTGGTCTCAGACCGCCATCACAGTCTTCGATCTTGCCTGCTTTAGGTGCTTCAGTACAGTACTCAATCATGTCAGCCTCAGATGTGTCACCACAATCTTCAATCATGCACGCTTCAGATGATTCATCATAGTCTTCGACCTTGTAAGCTTCAGATGGTTCTCCATCTTTCTCATTTTCATGGAGACGACTAGATATTGGAGTAAATATATTTTCATTTTTAATGTGGTTACAACTTCCTTCGTTTGTTTTAGATTTTAAATTATTATCTTGATCTAGATCAGTAATTTTAGCATTAGCTTTTTCGCCTTCGTTCCTCTTCCGCGATGTTGTAGCCCAGTCTTCGTTATCTTTATTCATCTTAATTGTACAGGTCTTGTAATGTCTATCCAAGTAATATCTTCTACCAAAGGATTTCTGACACTGACTGCAATGAAATGGTTTTTGACAAGGACCCAAATTACACTCGCTTCTCTCATGTCGTTTAGCATTCTTTCTCAAGGTAAACACCTTGCTACAGTATCTACAGTGATGACGTTTCGATACAGCGTCAGATCCTAAATCGGAATTCATATTAGTTACCGAGACTAATGCCAGATGCAAACTAAGAGTTTTAAATTAGATATATTACTTAAATAGAATTTTTTAATTATTTCATCAGCGAGAATTAATTTATCTCATTCAAAGGTACTTTTTGCAAGTAGTTCTGCTTTTCAACAACAGATGTCGCCACATGTTACTTGCAGGTAAATAATATTTAGTTCTTTTATGCGGGATGCGGGATGCTCACTAACGATCGAAATAGAACGATGGCTTCGCTAGACTCCAAGGAGAAAGAAGTTCGTCCATCCTGTTAGTGCTTCTTAGATTTCTCAGAAATTATTTGACTGAGTAATGATAATTTTTTTTTTAATTTCCGCCTGATAAAAATATTACAAGTAATGATTGAGTAGCAGAAGTTCACTAATTATATGCAACCTTGAATAAAAAATGACATGCTTCATTAAGTAAAAAAATCCTTCATGCAGAGATAAATTCCTCATCAGTAACCAGAAGCACTCGGAGAAAACCATCAGATGTATAGTCAGGAATAATCAGAAGCACCCAGTGAAAACCATCAAAATATTGTCAAGAATAATCAGGAGCACACGGAGAAATCCATCAAAATATTGTCAAGAATAATCAGGAGCACACGGAGAAATCCACCATAATACTGTCAAGAATAAACGGGAGCACACGGAGAAAACCGCCATAATATTGACAAGAATAATCGGAAGCACACGGAGAAAACCGCCACAAGTTTTCTTTGATATCATAAAATTTCAGGAAAAAATAATAAAAAATAAAAATAAATTAATAAAAAATTTAAAAAAATAAAATAAAAAATACATAAAATTCTTGCTTGTACTAGAACTATATCTTTGCTCAACAATGAGAAGTTCACAAGCTAGCAGAATCTGTTTATGTATTTTTTATTTTATTTTTTTAAATTTTTTATTAATTTATTTTTATTATTTTTTCCTGAAATTTTATATCAAAGAAAACTTGTGGCGGTTTTCTCCGTGTGCTTCCGATTATTCTTGTCAATATTATGGCGGTTTTCTCCGTGTGCTCCCGTTTATTCTTGACAGTATTATGGTGGATTTCTCCGTGTGCTCCTGATTATTCTTGACAATATTTTGATGGATTTCTCCGTGTGCTCCTGATTATTCTTGACAATATTTTGATGGTTTTCACTGGGTGCTTCTGATTATTCCTGACTATACATCTGATGGTTTTCTCCGAGTGCTTCTGGTTACTGATGAGGAATTTATCTCTGCATGAAGGATTTTTTTACTTAATGAAGCATGTCATTTTTTATTCAAGGTTGCATATAATTAGTGAACTTCTGCTACTCAATCATTACTTGTAATATTTTTATCAGGCGGAAATTAAAAAAAAAAAATTATCATTACTCAGTCAAATAATTTCTGAGAAATCTAAGAAGCACTAACAGGATGGACGAACTTCTTTCTCCTTGGAGTCTAGCGAAGCCATCGTTCTATTTCGATCGTTAGTGAGCATCCCGCATCCCGCATAAAAGAACTAAATATTATTTACCTGCAAGTAACATGTGGCGACATCTGTTGTTGAAAAGCAGAACTACTTGCAAAAAGTACCTTTGAATGAGATAAATTAATTCTCGCTGATGAAATAATTAAAAAATTCTATTTAAGTAATATATCTAATTTAAAACTCTTAGTTTGCATCTGGCATTAGTCTCGGTAACTAATATGAATTCCGATTTAGGATCTGACGCTGTATCGAAACGTCATCACTGTAGATACTGTAGCAAGGTGTTTACCTTGAGAAAGAATGCTAAACGACATGAGAGAAGCGAGTGTAATTTGGGTCCTTGTCAAAAACCATTTCATTGCAGTCAGTGTCAGAAATCCTTTGGTAGAAGATATTACTTGGATAGACATTACAAGACCTGTACAATTAAGATGAATAAAGATAACGAAGACTGGGCTACAACATCGCGGAAGAGGAACGAAGGCGAAAAAGCTAATGCTAAAATTACTGATCTAGATCAAGATAATAATTTAAAATCTAAAACAAACGAAGGAAGTTGTAACCACATTAAAAATGAAAATATATTTACTCCAATATCTAGTCGTCTCCATGAAAATGAGAAAGATGGAGAACCATCTGAAGCTTACAAGGTCGAAGACTATGATGAATCATCTGAAGCGTGCATGATTGAAGATTGTGGTGACACATCTGAGGCTGACATGATTGAGTACTGTACTGAAGCACCTAAAGCAGGCAAGATCGAAGACTGTGATGGCGGTCTGAGACCAAAACGATGGAAACGACGTAATAAAATAAATTATCCTGATCAAGTTTGTGGTGCTGACATGATTGAAGACTGTGGTGACACATCAGAAGCTGGCGTGAACGAAGACTGTGCTGACACATCTAAGGCTGACATGATTGAGTACTGTACTGAAGCACCTAAAGCAGGCAAGATCGAAGACTGTGATGGCGGTCTGAGACCAAAACGATGGAAACGATGTAATAAAATAAATTATCCTGATCAAGTTTGTGGTGCTGACATGATTGAAGACTGTGGTGACACATCAGAAGCTGGCGTGAACGAAGACTGTGCTGACACATCTAAGGCTGACATGATTGAGTACTGTGCTGAAGCACCAAAAGCATGCAAGAGCGAAGACTGTGATGGTGGTTTGAGACCAAAACGATGGAAACGTCGTAATAAAATAAATTATCCTGATCACGATGACGAAAGTGACCTTGAGGTTGGTGTTAAAACGATAGACACCAGAGATAATAATATTTATTATAAACATGCAAGGATGATGAACGCAGCAGAAGAGTTTGATTATACCTCATGGGAAGATCCTAACATATTGGTTGACAGGCTACGACTACTACATGGATCGCTTTGTGCAGGAAACTATTCGAACATTAAAGAAATATCCTTCATACTCAAAGAACTGAGGGAAGCTGGCTACATACAATAATGGCTTAAATTAAATGTGTATAAACTTGAAGATAAATTAATATATTTTCTTTCCAAATGGTATCTACCATTTATCGAAATCTGATTTCTAAATAAAACTTATAACTTAAAGGTGCAAAATACGTTACCACTGCCAGTCAAAATGTATACTAATAAAGACATGTTAGTAACCATGCCAAGTTCGATAAGAAAAGTAATTGGAATCAGTTGGAATCAATTGAAGATGGAGCTCTTGGAACAATTGGAGCCTTTTGAAGCATTTGGAGCCTTTTGGAGCTGTTGGAGCCATTTGGAGCATTTGGAGCCGTTTGGAGCATTTGGAGCAATTTGGAGCATTTGGAGCCATTTGGAGCATTTGGAGCAATTTGGAGCCGTTTGGAGCATTTGGAGCCTTTTGGAGACATTTGGAGCATTTGGAGCCGTTTGGAGCATTTGGAGCTGTTTGGAGCATTTGGAGCATTTGGAGCCGTTTGGAACATTTGGAGCAATTTGGAGCATTTGGAGCCGTTTGGAGCATTTGGAGCAATTTGGAGACATTTGGAGCATTTGGAGCCGTTTGGAGCATTTGGAGCCATTTGGAGCTGTCAAGCATTTGGAGGCTGTCAAGCATTTGGAGGTCGTTTGGAGCATTTGGAGCCATTTGGAGCTGTGTTAAGCATTTGGTGGTTATTGGAGCATTTGGAGCCTTTTTTTGGAGCTGTTGGAGCATTTGGAGCCTTTTGAAGCATTTGGAGCCATTTGGAGCTAAGAAGTAGTCGATGCACGTCTATGCAGGGCTAAATGTTTATAAGATTGCTGGCTTTCGCAAGTGATTCTGTAGTAGGATAGAAATTGTGTAATAAATATTATGTTTGTAAAAGACTTTGAGGTGTTTTATTTCTCGAACCTTACACTTTTCTGGTACTTTTTTAAAATTAAAGTTGATTTGTATCGGCCAGGGATCGAACCAAGGACCTTAGTCGATTTAATCAATCAGTATATAGATTACAAATTTATTTAATGAATTTTGAACTTTTTCACGAATCTCTAACATTACAATTATGAATTTCCAATATGGTGGTCTTGATGTCTGATAGGATGATGTTAGTAGAGGTTTTAAAGTCTCTTTAAGAATGATGAACATGGTATATTGAAATTATTATTTTTTCATAAAATTAAACATTATTGCATCGATCGGGTATCGAACCGAGGACGGGAGCGGATCGAATCAATATGTAAGTTAATGAGTGATTTATTTAATGAATTTTGGATTTTTTTCCCGCTTTTCTAGCTACATTTTTACATGATTTCAAGATGGCGGTCGAATTTTAAGATGGCGGGGGCACCTCGGTAATAAATGATTACTGCACTGTAGCGGGTTAGAATAAAATTAACCAGATGGAAATGTACTCCATAATACAAGTACACACACAAGATGGAGTACTCTGGCAGGTGGTAGCTCCTGGTAGCATGTACTGAACATAAAATGTCGGATCCATGATGGTCGACAAGGACAAAGTCAAATTTCAAGGACAAAGTCAAATTTCAATGTCACGGTCAAATTTCAAGGTCAAGGTCAAATTTTAAGGTCAAGGTCAAATTTCAAGGTTAAGGTCAAAGTTCAAGGTCAAGGTCAAAGTTCAAGGTCAAATTTCAAGGTCAAGGTCAAAGTTCATGGTCAAGGTCAAAGTTCAATGTCAACAGTTGAGGACAAAGGTATGGTGAACATAAAATTATACTACATGGTATCGGCACACTCTAGCAGATGAAAACAAGATGACGGTCTCCAGCGGATGAATACAAGATGGCGGACATGATGTCATACCAGTTGATGATATATACCTTGGTACTGGAGGTGGTAGATCAGTCTAGGTAGCTTTCATGGAGGAAGGATCAACCGTTTACTCTCGCCGGGAATCGAACCAAGGACGTACATCGATATAATCAAACAGAATTCAAATACGTTAATTTTTTGATGAATTTTGGAGTTTTTTTCATTAAAATCGGATAATAAATAAAGATTTTCAAGATGGCGTCCAAATTTCAAGATGGCGGACATGACGTCATACTAGGTGCAGATATGTATACTTTGACATAAGTGGTGGGGGTCAGTCTGCCTGCGTCCACTGAGAGGGAAGGATCGGTAGCCATTTTTAATTTTTTTTTTTGCACTCGTCGGGTTCGAACCGAGGACTCCGAACTCCGTGTCTAAAAAGTATGTTTTTATAAATATTTTATTAAATTTATATTATTTAAATTTTTTTATAAATTTTAAAAAAAATTTCATTAAAATCGGATAATAAATAAAAAAGTTAAAGATGGCGGGCGTAACAAAATTTGCAACGGTGACATCATCATCCAATATGTCTGCCATGACATCCTTATTTTCAAGGTCGGCGGCTTATAAGCGACTAGCTCTTAGGAGTTTTAAGCCGCTTTTAGGAGTTTTCGTTTTTTCTAGGGCAAAGCGACTTTTGAGGATTTTCGAAATCCTAATTTTTGAACTGTGGAATTATTTGAGATTTTTTGGCGGAAATTTTTTTCAAAAAAATTGAAATTTTGGCGATTTTTGAGGAATTTTGGGCAATTTTTGCCCAATTTTGGTCATTTTTGGCGATTTTTGAGGATCAAATTAAAGGTCAAGGTCAAAGGTCAAGGTCAAGGTCATCCAAGATGGCCGCCGTGACGTCAGAGGTCGGTCGGTCATTGACCCCACCACACACCACAACCTGAATCCTGTGCCAGAAAATACTTTCCTATACTACTCATGTTGTATCTAACCCCCTCCAACGCATTTGATTCTAAATTGGACTTTTAGTAAGGATCCCTAATGTTATTGATAATATAGTATAACCTATAGCCTTCCTCGATAAATGTACTATCCAACACTGAAAGAATTTTTCAAATCGGACCAGTGGTTCCTGAGATTAGCGCGTTTTCAAACAAACAAACTCTTCAGCTTTATAATATTAATTATAGATAAGTGTTTAGCGTACATGATAGTCAAACTGCCAAACCTTTACAAGAGAACTTTCCTCCAAAACATAAGACTTTATAGATTTTGGCAGCATCCATGTGTACAAATATTACGAAGGACTTGCGTATCATTGTGAGTCCAGTTTAAATTATCATTTTGATGCGTAACTCAAGTGCTACGTGTTGGCTCAGTGGTTAGATCATCTGGATGTTTTACTTGTGGAAAATATTCCCCGGGTTTAGAAGTATGGTTGCCGGGCTGTGCTATCTCTTCACCTTCGTACTTCGGAATGCTATAGTGAAACACCGCAGAATCATTATGAAGCGACTGACACAGACGCATTATCTGGAAACAATTCACTCAGAAATGAGCATGGTGACACGTCATGTTTACCATAATCACCATAATGTCATCTATAGATTTCATTAACTTAAATAATGGTTTATTCTTCTTAATTTTTTACATTATAATTTGTCTCACTGTTCTAAGAAAAACCTTAAATACTTTCATCCTTTTTTAGCGAATAAAACGATCTAAAATATTCATTTTTTAAACATTAGTTTAAAGATTCATCTACTTAATTTGACGTATTAATTGCATAGGTGTGTTATGGTAGTGTGCAATAACAATGCAGTGACTATTTACAGTTCCTCTTGCATAATTATTATTTATATACAGGATAAGTACATATGTATATATATATATAAATGCCTGTGGGTGTGTCAAATAAGTGAATAGTAAAAGTGTTTGTGATCAAATATATATGTATATATACTTAGTTCTACAGCTGATGATCAGTGATGTTAGAACACAAGTAGGTTTTGATAAATTATAATTTTAGAATATTTATACTACTATTTTGACATGCACAACACACAAAGCATATCAATAATATAAAAAAACCAAACACATGCTTTAATTTATACTTTGTTGATATAATTACAGGAAGTTATGTTGGGTCCGGCTTCTAGCAAAAGTTCAAGTCTTATTGAATATTACTGTTTATTAAAATTATAAAGAAACTAAATTTGGATTCGTAATATTCTCATATATAGACTGTACCTCGGCTTCAGTTCGGTAGATTTAGATAATGATACCTATAATCTATAGGATCACTAGTTTTAACACAAGTTATGGGGAGAAACAAAGTTATTTGCGACTATTTCAATAGTGTCAATTTCTGTGACCACACAAGGTATTTGGTCAAGCTAATATTCGGAAATGGTTAAGATATTCTGCTCACCCCAGTCCTAGCTTTAGGCACATCAATCTCGCTCGTAGTAATAATTATATTCATCACAAATATTATCGCAATCATTTAATTTTATCATGAGGCCTTAATTCAGTATGAAATACCACGATAGCCATGATTAATAAGCTTGCAACACTCAAAATTATACTGGTAATGAAATTTACTTCAAATTTATATCAGGCCATTTTTTTAGACTCTCTTCTTCCAAACTTTCTTAATAATCAGATTTTATAATTAAATTTTACTATGGCCTGCGGTCATAGTTCCTATCAATATTAAAATGAGAAACACTTATAACGAACTATAAACTAAACTAAATAGTAACATTAAACCAGTTAACATGAATAATGCGAAAATAAAATGAAATTGCATTGACAAACTATATGAATTAAAGTTAAAATAATAGTCTTTGCAGTCTGTTTGCATTACTGCTGCTTTGCATCTGTCCCATAGCTTTATCTATACTAATATTATAAAGCTGAAGAGTTTGTTTGTTTGAACGCGCTAATCTCAGGAACCACTGGCCCGATTTGAAAAATTATTTCAGTGTTGTATAGTGCATTTATCGAGGAAAGCTATGGGCCATATTATATTATCAATAACATTAGGGATCCTTACTAAAAGTCCAATTTATAATCAAATGCGTTGGAGGGGGTTAGATACAACATGCAATACACGTACGAAGTGTGTGTTGACGATACCGCAGGCGCTAGAAGTTAACGACTATTTCATTGTTAGTGCAGTCCTCTTCACCGTTGAAATTTTGCGGGTACTTTAAATATCAAAAATTATCCTTTATTTCAAGTATATATATATTACAGACTTGAAAATTCACAGTAATGTTCCTTATGTTACTCAGGATGACATTTTCCGAAAATTAGATCCCATGGGTGGTTAAATCCAGACAACAGTGGGTACTTTGTCTGCATGAGAACAGGATTTTGCATTGTTCATGCCTTCTGCGTCTCCATGGCAACGGGCATCGCGCGGCAGTGGCGTACCCACAAGGAGGGGCATGTATAATGAGCGGCGCCAGAGTAATCTGCCTGTAGACTGCCGTAGCGAAGTACGGGTACATCAGTTGTACGTTGCGTGCATGAGTCGGGAAACCATCGGTGCTATTCATTTTCTCTCCGGTACATTATACAGCATTGTAAAAAATTTTCACTGAATTTTTTAATTTAAAATTACTGTAAATGGGAGATGTAGCTTAATTTGTTTCCATTAGTATAGCCATGCGAAGCCGGGTCGGGCAGCTAGTAACTATATATAATGTTTTTGAATTATTTCAGTCTTTGTCAAATGTTTAAATAATTTTTATACATATAAATTATTTGCTTATGATTTTGTCTATTCTGAGTGGTCATTACCAGCTCACAAAGAAACAATTGTTAGGTAATATGTAATTGAAGTGAATTTCGTTTAATTTCTAATTTCGGTGTATATGCGATGTGTTGGAGTTCCGTTCTTGTGTTATTTCTGTTTTGACCGCTATTAAAAAAAAAAATATTCTTGCCTCATCATTACGAGATGGTGTGAAATGCTTAAGGGGCCTCCCTAGTAGCTTCAGAAGTTAGCGGAACACTATGTTTTTTAAATAATGATGGGACTTTATTGATCGACACTACGAATCTGAAAATTTTTCACCCACGAGAAGATACTACACGAATTGTCTGTATACTTTTACATTTATGTTTTTTTCTATCAAAATATGAAATAAAAAATCACCAATATGTCCAACTTTGGGGCCATTTTATACTGCTTAGGAGAATGACAGAAAAAAAGTACAAGTCTAGAAAAAAAGATAATTTTTTTCTGAAGAAATTCATGTATTTAAAACATATTGTCATCGCTCTGAATTCCGAGATATCTTTTCCGCAATTTCTGCAAATCCTGAAAGTTTTCCACCGTCTCGTGCTGCCGCTCGGCGAAGCCAGCTCGCAGGCCACACAGCTCAGGTAGCCGGGTGGAGGAACACGTGGCCGGAGGGGAGGCAGGCTACCTGTGTGTGCGTGCGTGCGTGAGAGGGAGACAACCCACAACCGCAAATGTAAGATAATCCCCTGACCGAAAGAAATTCTCAGAATTGCTTTTAGTGTGCCTCGCCACAGTACCATGTGCTCGACTTACTCTGTGTGTATATTCGTGTATCTCTAAAACATCGCTTTTTTTTTTAACTACTAATATCCTAAAGTTTACAATACTAGATCATGTATTACGAAATAAAGTATTGAAACTGATCAATCAACACGTTGAAATTTGTCGTACAAACTATTTATTGGTGACTTTACAGTCTCGCTAGCTAATTCGACAAAATTTTTATTTAACTTTTAACATGAACATACACTTCAGTGTTTTCCTTCTATTTTTAATAAATATTCAAAAAACAATTATTATACTGCCCAATATTTTTTTAAATTATTTTAGTTTTCCAAAATGATTTTACACATCTTACAACGCTGAAGAAAAATTTATACTGGTATTAACCAAATGGTTAACTATTTACAAAAGTTTTCATACTTAAAAATGTAGGTTTATATAAAATGTATCTTAAACTAAAAGAAAAATCATATTTTGAAAACTAAATGTTATTTTTCTATGCTTTTTGGTTAGATAGATATCTGATGGTCTTCTCTGTTTTAAAAATGTTCATGGAATGATAAATAAAAAATAAAAACAAGGGAAGATCTATATTAAATAAGCTAGTCAGAAGTATATATATGTTCCTCCTGGCGCAGGAGTCACGAGGAGTATTGAAGATGAGGTCAGTGACCGATCGCTCACATATGTAATTATGGATGGTACGTTATTAATTACAAAATTCAAAAACCATTTGGAAGTTAAAAAGTATAAATAGTGGCAATGTTTAATGAAGATGACGTAAATTTTCAGATAAACTTATTTCTACAGCTCGATTAATTAATAAGGACAGGAAATAAATTTTTTACAGCAATTATACAAAATTATTAAAATTTTACAAACCACAATTAATTTATCCAAAAACCAAAATTAAGTAAATATTGCCCATACATTACAACATCCACGAAGAACCTTGCAAATTATTTTTTTTAGATGCATTATTTTGCATTCAAGTTCTTTTTGTTTAATACTTCACCTACTTATAATTGTTACATATTTGGCACATGGTCCGTCACGCCCAATTAAAGGCCCTGAATAAATATAACGCGTTTCTAATCAAATTTCACGCCTGTTACTTTACCTGCAACCCGGAGCAGTGTGACATAAATTATTGTACACTCGTGACGTTGGCAATCAACTTAAATATTTATGAGTTAAAACAAAACATAACTATAACGGATAATAAAAAAAAATGTAAAATTTTGAAAGCTTGTTATGTTTTTATATAGTACACAAAGCAGTTAAACCATTAATCATTTGTTGTTGAAAAAAAAATCCGTAATCTTTCATGCTTTTTTCCTTGATTTTTATTTCCAGATATTTTCGTTCTAGAAAAAAAATTAAGGTAGCCTTATTCCAAATTTGTTATGATAGACGTTAGTTAACTAAGAATATAAATTCGCTTTACAACCACAGCTTGTACACAAGTCGTAAAAAAACATGGGTTCTACTTACAGGCCGTATTGAACTTAGTAGGTTTATGACAAATACAACAGCAATAAACATATGGCTGAGTCTGCTTCCATGTGCACTTTTTTTTTAAGTTATCACTTTTAAAGCGGGTAAAGTGTAGGCTACCTATCAAGTAGCTTAGCATTACCCAAAGTGAATGTCGTGCTCCAGAAAATGTTCGAACTATGTAATATTTGCATCACTGTTGCGTTACAGACCTGCAACTTTTTTCAGTGCGCGATGTCACTCTTATGTAAAAATATGTCGTGTTTAGCGCAAACGTGTTCGAATGAATCCACATCGAGCTGCCAAAGAATACCTATCGATGTCGGCAACATACATAAGTATACAAACCATCGTTTACAAGTGTATTCATACGTAAGTATATAACTGGCGGCGGGCCATGATGCAGTTGGTTCTTCGCGTACAGTCCACTGACGGGATAAGAAGCGTCAAAGATCTTATATGGCTATTCTGTAAACTTGTATGTAATTTCACTGCCTGCTTTAGACAAACAACATCCATTACTTTCATCTTTGGCTTGAAAAGAATTACTCCGGCCGGCTTTCTTATAAGACTTATTTCAGCTCCTCGTGCGACCAGTGTGTATAATTTGTCCGCGGCCTTATCTTTGGGTGAAAGTTATTTGGAAGGGAAGTTGTGTTGGTAATGTTATTGTTCATCATGTATTACATAACAATTCGACTTAGATACGCACATGTGTTTTTAAAATATAGGTATGTTTAATAACTTGCAATACAAAGTACCTATGTGTTGAATTTCATGTATTGAATTTTTTTTATTACATGATGTACGAACATAATAATTACAATATTTCATGAGAAATTTTTAACACTTTTTACAAAGCAATCTCTAATTTCTTCCACACCTCATGGTTAACCTTACTATTTTATTTCATGTTTCAGTTGATTTAAACTGTTTGGAATCATAATATGACGGACAATGAAGAATATTAGTTTCAGTAAATTTTATGTGAGGATTTACTTATTACATTAAATATACCTCAATTTTTACCTCAAAGGAAAAAGTTGCATATCATTAAATGATAAATATTTGTTTCCCTTTAATATAGTTTATGAACATAACTTATTGTGATAATACCTATTAGTTAAATTGTGTTTTTGCAATGCTCTCCTATTGCAGTAAAATTCTTGGGCAAATTGAATAGCATATAGTCGATCTTTAACATAAGCTTTTAGAATACATAAACGTAATAAATTATGTTCTCGTGATTTTAACAATTAAATATTTCTTCGCATGAAAAAATTAATTAACTAAAAAAATATTTCAGTAAATTTATACTCAAGGACTAAAAATGTTTATTTTAGTTTTAAAAAATATTGTATGTATGTATACTTTTCTGAAAAAAGTATATTCAAGAAAACAAATTTTCTTCTTTTTTGTTTTGATCTTGAACTTACTTGACAAGCAATATTGAACTTCAACTTTATACTTTCGGTATAGCACTTTTCGATTTATTCTTCTTCAAACGGGAATTAAAAGTAATGAATAAATAGTATTTTCCTCTATAATTATTGCAGCCGTATACTGAAAAGTTAAACTTTCCTTTATTTGCATGACGCGGAACTCCTAACTAGACAAAACGTTTGTTATTTATTTTGAACGTTTTATTTATGTTTCCTTTCGAACTTAAATGAAACTCTTAACATTTAATTTCATCAAAAGTTATACAATATAAGTATCAAGTTAAAATATTTTTTAAGTGAAGTTGTGACTATTTTGTTGTTGAAAATGACACTCTGAAGTTTGAATAAAAGTGAGAAATGATAAAAATATATTTGTAGTTAAAAACAGTTAATTCATTTCAAATTCAATCTTTTGTACATGCATATTGCCAAATAAATTCCACAATATATTAAATTCTATGCATTTGAATCTATTCGTATATTCTGCAGCATTAATTCCTATAAGCAAATACTTATTACGTACAATGTACTTTTAGTCCTGTCGTATATAGTTATACAAAATTTTTTATCAAAATTATTGTTTCGTCTATGCGGTTATGGTTGAAAAAGAAAAAAAAGTAATTTATATTATTTTTAAATTCGGTTGTTAGTAAGAACATGTATTTAGTGTAATATGACATACATTATTCTGTTTATTAAAACATTACTATCGATAACTCTATTTTAGATTTATCTGTATGTTATAAGGATTTCAACTTGATTTTTTTTCTTCGGCTTATGACAGCAGCAAATTTTGTTTTATCGCATATGTAATGTTTTTATGTTTTGCATATTATAATTAATGAGTTAGTATTTGTTAGCGGGTGAGGCTTTTTCACAAATGGACGCGTTCTTGGCGGCTAGCAGGTAGGACGCGTGTATTACGCAGGCTGGATAGGGAAGTACGACTGCGGGCGAGCTCCATGATAGAAGCAACGGGAGAAGTAGCACTCGGCTATTTGTATAGGTTGGGATAGCTGTGCGAATGGTAGAACAGACCACGGGTCTATGGTGAGGAAAAAGGTCCCAAGCTCGACATCCCGACGATGAGACCGTTTACGAACTGTCGATGGATCATCAGGAAAGTCAACAACTTGTTCAGAAACTTGAGTCCCTCTTTCAAAATTCAGTTTAATACCTGGAGATGACTATATTCGATGTTCTACCAAGCGAAGCAAACTCTTAATTCATTACTAGTTGATGTTTCATATTGTGACGCAAAATAAAATTGTGAATTAGCTTACTTTGCTCATGCCAGGTTTTACAAGTTTGGTCAAAGTTAATTAAATGAATAAAAATTGTGTCCCTTTGCTGCTGGCTACCCGCAAGAAATTACCATGGTGAATAATAGATAATAATTTAAATCGACATGGAATATTATATGATTTTTATGGGATTGTGTTTTGGTAATGGTGTGTGTATTTTTAAGAAACTGTCTTGTGTATTTTATTACATTCACTTCACGTAACGAATTGTCTGAACGTAATGTTATTGTTTGTTTGTTTTAATATTTCGTTTAATTGAACAATAATACATAGTTTGCCGCTTCGAGCGACTACAGAAATGACAATACAATTAGTTTACAGTGTTCCAAACATTTTAGTTTCCTCTACTGTACATGGGGCGAATATTTTTTATGTTATGTTTACTGAAACCATTTTACGCGCTAAGTGAGATGTTGCGATTGCGTAGAAGCGAAAATATGTCTTAAAACCCTGAATTCCATTCATTAGTTTACTCGGTGATCCGCAGGGTCTGTTGTTATGACTGAATACATGTGCACTTCCTCTATGTAGCGTGGCTTCATTGAGATGAAAGCATAGCTCACGTTGATGAAATACTTATTAATTAAAAAATAAAAATGTTATTTTATGCTTCAATTTCTGTTAGTGTCGTACACAGATTTAAAATGTAATGCAGAGTTCCTTAGTTTTATGTATATTGAAATTTGCTCATGTGTAGAGTAGTTATTAAAAGCATAAAAAACATATATGACGAATTGTTGTGTATTATTTCCATTAGGCGTAACCATGAAAATAGATAAGATTTTATCATTATGTGAAACCTACATTTGAAATGTTGGCGTTTAAATATTTATAAAAGCGTGTGAACACTTAAAGCGCTATTTATCTATTTAGGAAGTAGGTAGTTTCTTTGATTTTAGAAGGTTTTTTTTTAACAAACAACTAAATTAATTCAAAAATTTGAACTACTGCAAGCAAAAAATACTTTATTCAATTTTTATTTTAAAATAAGCCTTATATTCTACCTTGCTTACACTTTATTATCGAAATGGATTTTTTTTTTGACAGAGATGAATACCGTAAATTAATACACAAAACAAACATGTTTTTGTATGATACAATAACAGCTAGTGACAGTGACGAAACCAAAATTATTTTGATAGTTTGTATAGAAAATCCCCAACAGTAGTGGTGATATATTTAGGGATTTCGTTATAGATGGGTACTATTTCACAATAAAAAGGAGTTATCGTCAATTATCAAAGCAGCCATATTTCGTATCTTCTTTGACAGCCTAAATACAGCACCAAATTACGTACTTGGCTAAAAATTAATTCCAGCTGCATGTGTACATTCCGGGAGGAGGGGAAAATCTCAGGGTGGCCCGAACCTCCCTGAAATAAAAAAAGCCCATCGGAGGGGGCCCGCTTGGATTTGCAAAATCTTCACGTTATCGCGCGGGCCTCATGGGAATCCTACAGATTTTCGCCCGTGATTCCAGCTATACATTTCACTGACACCTTGAGCACAACAGTCAGTGCACACTGAGTTCTTACATACCACCCGCACTTGTCTTCGATAAAATCTGAACTCAGGTGGATTCAGCATGACTGACTAAGCCTGTAGTCTGAATCCACCTGTAGGCCGCTGTTGCAACAGCTAAGAAATTTACACTGCTCGTAAACAGTCTGTATGTAACTCGGAACGGGATTCCAGTTCATTCGTGTATATTTATTCATCATATTATGCAACGTTAAAGTCATTAAAAAATATTTAAAAAAATAAAATGCTAAACATGTAATAAGTGCCAGAAAATAATAATATGCTGTAATATTTAGTGTACCTAAATACGACGTGAACCCTAGAATACAAAGTTGACGATGTGTCGTTGGTGGGATCACTTGTTTGTTCCTGACATTTTTTTCTCTACAGAATTTTAAAGTGAGTTTGACATGCACTTTTTCTTCAGGAAGTAAGTTAAAAATTTGTTTGTCGTTATTGCGATTTCAAAAGTTGATTTGTGTCTAAGAGTAAAAATATGTAATATTATTTTCATCATTTTATTCCCAGTTTTATTACTCAATCTATTAGTAGGACGTGATTTCTCGTCGCGGTGCGGAAGACTTTTATGAATGAAATCATAATGTTCGTGCAAAACCATTCATCTCACAAATGTCAGTTCTAAAGTATAATGTTGTAAATTTATTTTTAATTATAATAATTTTTACAATTTTTTTTCTGAAAACACAAGCTAACGCATCAATTTTTGGTGACAATTTTTTGTAATGTATGTAAATCTATTAATTATGTAGAACATAATTAAAAAAATAAAAATTCATGTTTAAACAGAATTGACGATTGTTTGGATTTAATGGATATGGACTGGATCGCAACACTAATTTAATGTTTCAAGTTAATAAACACTGTCAGGAAGCAAGCAAGGCAATATGAGAACATTATCTTTTGGTTGAATGTAGCGAAAGGGAAAAACAGTCACCTTTCTTGCCACGATCTTGTTCGCAGATAACGCAGGTATAAGTAGTAAATGGACTCCACACAATGACAACCCTCCCATTATTCCGCCCCCCTCGCTGAAACGCCCTCTCCCCCCTCCGCCGCGGCGCAGGCGACAGGCTCAGGTATATCGCCCCGCCCAACCACTGGCAGTAGCACGTGGCCAGTGGCCCACCGCGCTAAACATTTTTACTAGGGAGGCCCCTTAAGGGAGCGAGAAGAGACTAGCGCAGGTTGTCCTCCTCGCGCGCAAGGCAAGGCCAGTGCTGCTGTTTCCTCGTCTCCACTCCGGGGACTCGGTGTCGGCGCGTGTCGACTCATTACTCGGCCAAGCAGCCGCGCCGCTGGCAATGAAGACACGGCGCCAGCAGTAGGAGGGAGTAGGGGAGGCATCTCTCCGAGTCTGACACCGCGGAGATGCCTTTCCGGAATAATGAAGTGGAGCGACGTGCGTGCTATCTGGCGGCGGCCCCAGCGCACCAGCTCGCCCGCCGACACCGCTTTAATTAAAACACGAGTCGGCTGCTGTGTGGTTCGCGAGAGGGGGGTGGGGGAATAGAGGAGGAGGGGGGAATGGGTGTTGTTGTGGACGATTGCGAAAATGGCGGTGGTCGAAGAGGATGAGGGGGGGAAGGGGTGTTTGCCGGGCTCTGACGGCGGAGTGAAAAGTGGACAAGCTATTCATCCCCATTCTCCTACCCCCCCCCCTCCCTCCACCACGCAGGGGTGATAATGGCGGCACCAAAACTTATCAGCGCGACACGAGACTGGGCCAATCAGAAAACCTCGCACCGTCCCCCCGCGACGCGCCTGATTTATTGGTGTTTTAATATCCCGAGCGCTATGTCGTCACTTGGACGCGGGACGGCGGGATGAAGGGAATTTTTTTTTTTTTTTTTATTTTCCCCGTCGGTTCAGCGAGCGTGTGCTTGGACGATTACGTCGCTGCGGAAGTACGACACCCTCCCCCCTCGTCCGCAGTTCCTAGGACGCTGTTTTCCCCGGGTATGTCTCTTCGAGATGTGACACGGATAATCAACTGGTGGTTTCACAACTTCGTAGAAAACACGTGTGGTCACCGAACGCGTGTACGTGATGTTCTTAAAGAGAATAATGTATATGAAGTCAGCAAAGTAACATTTTTCAATTATTATTTAGTTTCTAACTTCTTATCGCAAAGTCTACAATCAAATGATAAAATATTTTACAACTCGAATTTGAAGTTTTTGGGTAATATAAGATAAAAAAAAATGCTACGAAAACTGGCCGAACGTTGGTTTATACTTTACTCATCCTTGAAAACACACGTCGAAGACATTATGAAAAATCACCCACACGTCTTACTGCACGGAAAATTTCGTTAAAATTGAAGTTTACGCTTCTCGAATTAGAATGAAGAGTTTAATAGGACAGGATTACCACGATTAAATTTAGTAGAGGGCTAAAATATATTTACAATGTTTTTAAATTCCACCATGCCATAGCGAAGGAGCAAACTATTTCCCAACCAGTCCAGCTATAACCACATTAGCACGACGTATTTGCAGTCAGTCCGCCGATGACAAAGATTACAAACGTAACGACGCGGAAGAATATCGTCATTACAACTGAATTATACTTGCCTGTATAATGAATGGAAATATTAATAATCTATATATTGTTACGAACGTGAGCAGAGCCGCGGCGCGCACAGGTTCAGAGCTGGCTGGCGGCCCCGCACGGCCACTGACGTCACGTGGCCGCCGCAACGTGAGACGTGCCGCGCGCGCCTTGCGGATAACAAGGGTCGTCGCTTCTCCCCTTCACTCCTTGCGCGGCGCTCTGTTTGACACCTTGCAGCTGGGGAGTTCCGCGGGTCGCCACACGAGCCGCCGGCGCGTGTCTGAGAGATTTCTGGCGTCGGGTCGGCGCGGAATGACGCGACTGGCCCCAGCCACGCTCGTGAATTCTAGAAGTGGCGCCTGGACCTATATAACCCCAGGACGCCAGCCTCCGACAGTTCTGTTGAGTTGAAGTTGAGTTCCGGTGCGATAGTCCCGGTGATAGTGCCGCAGGGTCGGCGGAGTCCGGTGCGATAGTCTGGGCGATAGTGCCGCGGGTGCGGCGGAGTTCCAGGGCGAGTGTCTGAGCGAGAGTTCCGGGGCGAGAGAGTCTGCGCGATAGTGTCGTGGACACGGCTGAGTCCCGAGCGAAGTTCCGAGCGAAGCGTCGAGCGAAGCGTCGAGCGGACCCTCGGCGAAGGGAAGTACGACGGCGGCGGCGGAGTGTGGCGGCGGAGTCCCGCGGCGGAGACCCACGAGAGGTGCTGCGGCGAGAGTTGCGCCAGAGGTGCGGCCCAGTGAGGTGTGCGGTGTGTGAAAACCGAGTGACTGGGGAATATACATTTTTAAGTGTAATTGATTATTAGGCATTTTTAGAAGATTATTTGTTAGTGATGTAAAAATTGGCCATCAATAAAACTGTGTAGTAAAATCTGTAATTGAGCTATCCATTTATGAACCAAGTAGTTTTCCCACGACGATTTATTTATTAATTTTAATAAATCGTAACAAAATTATAATATCATTAAGAAAATTCTTGGCTCCTACTAAAAAAATTATTAGGACTATTTTATGCTACAGGAGGACAATTTTAATCCAGGAAAACTAATATTTGACTAGTAATAGAAGCTGGTATCGTTTGATGTTCTGCGGTGTTTGGAATGCAGTCAATGAAAGAGCCAGCGGTTTTGCCTCCGGACTTCCCTGGCGGGCGGACGTGTGTTCCAGTCATGCGGCAGAGACGAGCCAGGATTGGTCAGCGATGGCGGCTGTAAAGCCAACTTGGAAGTTAACAAGCCCACGGCCTGTTTCCTGGTGCGGGAATGGGTAGAATTATTTCAGTAAATAAGTGTTCTCAGTGTAGGTTTATCGGCGTGTGCTGTGGTTAAACTAAACAACATTTTAGCATGCATAGCGGGACTTACTGGTTGCCTCGGGAAATAAAACAAATGATGTTTGTAACGGGATGGTCGTGGTTGGTGACCATTTGCATGGATTGTATTGATGTTTAGCTAAAAAAAAATAAAATAAAAAAAGGTGTGTATCAACACATAAATAACGAGAATATTTATTTTACTATTGATTTTTTACTTATTCATTGTTTTTTTTGCTATCGTATAGTTTATTAATTTTATTGTAATACAACGTGTATGCAGTGAAGTAACTTGTTTTTCTTATGTTTTCATTATTATTCCTTTGAGCTAATGCCCGGCATGCGTTACAATGCCTCAATCAATTTTTTATGTAATTTGTTTGTAGTAGGTACTCAGCATTTCTCTATCCCTCTCTTTATTTCTCTATCTCTCTATGTATATCTGTGTACATCTCTCTATTTCTTTATACCTTTATCTACATTTGTATTGCTCTATATATCTATTCTATATCTGTAAATCTTTATCTCCCTACATATATTTAAAATATATTCATATATCTGTATTTCTCTATACCTTTATATATGTCACTCTATAGCAATGAAAATATTGAAAATCCACGTTAAAGTCTCTAAATTTTTATCTTTCTTTTTACCTGTCACAGGTGAGACATTATATGTAAAAACACGCGCGTATTCGAACGCAACGATGTTTCAAAAAATTTCAAAGAAAACAAACGGTGAAGAACTTTAAAAAATTCAAGATTTTTGAAATTACGAATATTTACATTTACATCGGTACAGATTTTGCATTTTTGAATTTTTTCTTTTTTTTTCCATGACAAACAAATAGTCAAAACTGCAATGGCGTATATGTCCAAGTTATTGTATTAAATCGTTTGGTTCGTGTTGTTTGCCAGCACAAAGCAAGTAAGATAAAGTGTCTCAACTCAATGTTATAACAATCGATTTTTTTTATACCTTAAATTGGAAACCATGTGGAATTTGGAAGCAACTCAACAACTTAAAAACAGTACATTATTTGCAATTAATCACAGTTTATATAAAAGTTATAATTATGGCATAATTATAGTAAATCGGTACTTAAATAGTAATAAAATTAAGTTTGACGTAATATACAATTTTTTTTTTCTAATTCATGCTCAGTAATTACAGTTTATTTTCCCTATATTGGCCCCATGTAAGCCGCACAATAATTTAGTGTCATGATTCGGCCTATAGACATGCGACCCCCCCTGTTTGCCAGTTTCTCTCGGTACTGGTTCTACGGCTACGTCCGCGCAGGTGCGAAGACCTCCGGCAGGCCCAGCTAATGTCCTGATTGGCTGGCACGGGACACACAGGGCGGAGGAGCGCGGCCGCAGACCACGTCACGGCATCTCCGTCACCCCCCCCCCCCCCCCGGGGTCAGAGCCCCCCCCTCCCCCTGGCCAGGGCCCCGCCACCCCCGCCTCCAATAACACCGAGTGGTCCGGGCTGGTAATGACCGTAATCATGACGCACGGCAAACAAATCATCGGTAATTAACAGCGCGGTTACGTTGTTTACCCTCCGATGTTCGTTCCCGGAGAGCTAACACTCTGGCGCGGACATCAATGATGAGGGGGTGGGGGAGGGGCTATACGTTCCCGTTTCGGGGCTCGAACACGGGGAGTATTCCGCGAGAGTGGGAAACGTTGCGGACGTTACTTTTTTGAAGTGAAACTTCTAATGCGATTTCCAACAAGGTTGCGTTAAACTTTTAACGCTCCTGGGGAGGGGGAATAGAAAGAGACAGAGGGAGAGTGAATGCGTGTTTCATAGACACATAAATAGTGAGTGTGTGTCATTTCTCTATGTCCACGAGGTCTCGCCGCGTCAATTTTCTCCTTGGGGCGAACCCGTCCGCTTACTTAAATAAACAGCTTTTATCGTTGAATGATTTCATGATTTATTTTAGTTTGATTTGATACAATATGATTACTCTAAAAATTAATTTCTACCCCTTCCTATTTTCATTTCCACATTACGAAGTTTCACTTCTTCCGCGCGGAGGGACTCCACGCACTATTTTTTTTTCCCCAGGTTTTCAGGTCTTCTTTTTCTCATCGCCTCAAAAACGAAACGACGCTAAGCCCTCATTTATCATCTTCACTATCATCATAATCCTCAATATCATCTTTGCAAAAAGTTTGAAACGTTTATTTTTCTGCCTCGTCACAATATTTAAAAACTGCGGATGAAAATTTACATTTGAGCGCAGTCCTTTTTTTGCAGATTTTTTTTGTGTGTGTGTAGCTAAAAGGCGAGTAGCACGAAATACCGTTAAGTTGGTAAGTACTTCTACAATAACGTGCTCTCCGAAGAATGGTTCGCACTCGCTCGCGTCGATAATTTCCCGCGTGCACTTAGTGCGTTCAGCGAACTTAATTATTTATTCATGCGCGACCGGCAACATCGATCTGACCGCAGCGGCGCGGGGCTGTTGTGTGGTCGTCAGCCCATACAATGGCCGGCCTGGTGGTCATCGAAAATTACGTGATAAAATATTAGAAATTTCATTTTTAAAAATGACCGTGAATAATTATTCGTGTGTGGGGGGGGCTTCGTTGGAAAAAGTTTTTTTTTCTTTTTTTTTTCTGTTGAGCGTATGACAGCCTTGTCGGGCGAGTATTTTACGTGCGGTTCTTCCCATTTCACCGGTTCATTATTAATTCACCCATTTCACTTCCATTTAATCCGGCGTTTTCCAGGAAGCAACGATAATTCCAGCGGATTATGATTTTGTTCGAACGGACATTTTATTACATTTGTGGCTTTATTTTTTTCCTTGGGGGAACATAAACACTCATTTTCTTTTAAAAAAGAAAATAAATTAATCAAAAGTTTAATTTCCTTCTTTATTTTTATAAGAAATTTTAGTACGTGTGTAGTATATATGCCTAGAAAATTAGTTTTACACAAACACAAAATTTTCAGATTTTTGGAAACCAGTTAAATCATCATTTACTAATTTTTATGTGATATATATATAGTATGTAGTGTATAACTTTTAAGATTACTTGTCAATAATATACATTTTTTGCTACTTTCAAAGTGTTAGGGATAAAGTGTCTATTTTTTAGAGATAAAATTGATTTGCTAAACCTTACATAATTTGGTTCTCAACATAACAGAAAAATTAAGGCTAAAGAAAATATTTCATTAAATTTTTTTTGTTAAATGTTCATACATCATCATAATAATTATAATCACTGTTTCCTGCCTTCAGCCGGGTCAGCATGATAATCTGTATAACGTTTATTTATAAGAAAACATGTATATCCTTGATTTTTTGTCTCGCTTTACAATAACATTTACTAGTTGTGCATCTTGCGTAGTTAATACAGCTAATTATATACTCTCTTTTTTATAGGTATGCAAGTCAACAGAGTTTGCTGTTTTAGAATAAACATCTGAAGGTAATGTCTATGAAATATCTAGTTTTAAGGCTTTTAGTTTTTATGTTTTCAGTTGAAAAAATCTAAATGTTATAATTTTAAAAATTGTTGTATCAGTGCAATAAATTTCTGAAGATATTTGTAACATAAAAATAATGAATTTTATATTATTAATTAAATAATATAAATATATTTATTATTACTAAAACTACACACACACCTAAAATTGTAACTATTTTTTAGTTTATAGCTTTTGGAACGCAAAAAAAAAAAAAACAATATGGGATTTGATAAAACTTTAATATCTTACGCACATGTCACTAAGTTCACTAGTAATCTACACTTTTAATATAATTTTCACACGCTATAGCCAGATAGTTTACATACGTTACCACTACCTTACTGACCATAGAAAAATTTTAAACAAAGCACTGTCGAAACCGCATACAAATGCTTTTCATAAACATGCCATGCCACACGTTTGTAATCACCAAATATCACGCCTTTCTTAATGGGCTAGAAAAATAAAACGGACAGTGTTAGCTCAATTTGTTGTTACTCATAATTAGAGTGACTAATGGTGTGTACTCAGCTAATGATTCCGACTGCCAACAGAGGTTTAATGTGCTTCTACGTCATCACTGTTTGTAAAGTTGACGTCCGTCGTGAAGAAGGTATACGAGAAACGCCAATAAACCTTTTGTGGGATGTTTTCTGGGTTGAAAACAATGTCAGTAGTAATTTTCAAACAAATTAGACGCACAATCTGCAAAGTTTGTTTCCAGTGGGTGTAATAAATTCAGTGAGAAAATGAAGGCCTGCGTCGCAAAAAAAAATCAAGACTGAGAAAACATATATAAATTTACACAAAATACAAAAAACAAGCCAAGATTATCTATTGCAGAGAATTAGAAGGTTAACACGTATAAAGTTCAAAAGAAAAATATTATTTAAACCATGTAAACAATAAGGAAAATAAAACAATAAAATCCACATAAAAACAGGGCAGAAATTCTGATAATTATCAAAGAGCCCTGGTAAACACAACTAAGACAACACAGACGAACACAGCACTGACAACACATGAATCACACGAAATAATACAACTTATGAAAAAGGCGAACATAGTAACAAATAAATAGAAAGCACACAAAAGATGAAGACGTAATAAATGCATCGCAGGCAAACACAGTTGGAGTCTCACAACGAAACAGTTGCAACGATTCCGGTGCTGTTTATCTGTGTTCTTCGTTTGCTTTTACACACATTCTTTGAAATTCACGTATTTTTTTCCTTATTTATTTGTCTCAATAGGTAATTGTGGATTGTTTTGTGTGTTCTACATTCTCTTTGAAATAGCGTATTTCTATAAATTTTAGCCGAACTTCTTGAACATGCTACATCACCTTGCTGATTAGCATAATTGTAATAATCGGTGGCAGAATTCCATATGGCGGAAATGACGTCAGGATTCCAATTGGCAGACATGACCTAAAAATTAAAGATGGTGGACTTAAGGAAAAGTTCAAAGCTCATGATTGGGGCGCTCGATTTAAAAATGTCAGAATTCAAAATGGCGGAATCTAAAATGGCGGATCCAAAACGGCCACTAGGGTGAAGGGCAAGGTAAAAGGTCGAGGTCAAGGTAAAAGGTCCAGGTCAAGGTAAAAGGCCGAGGTCAAGGTCATCTGAGATGGCCGCCGTGACGTTTCAATCCACGTTGGCGGATATTGCCTCCGTCACCATGCTTCGGCTCCAGTGCCCGAACCTACTATTATATACTACTGCTCGACAAACCCGTACAGAAATTATATATCCGTTATGGGCTAAACCATTTTTGATGCATTAATAGTCTCGTAGTCACTAGAGATTCTAATCTGACGGTATTTTTCCACATAAAAGAAGGTTCTATGGACGTATCACTGTAACGAGCTTATAGAGTTTTCACGTAAAAAAATAAAACGGGCTTATGACCGCATCGCGTGTTATGAGTAAAACTTCACAGAAAGAACGAGAGGAAATTTGTAGGCTACACAAAAATGTGAAAAAAGTGCACAAGTGTAAGTATGTGAGTTTACAGGCGAGTATACATATATGCAAGTGTATTAAAAATGTGCACGAATATACGAGTAGACAATTGGGTTACAATAGGACCACGACATCGAACGCTACTGCAGTCATCTGTGTTTTCGGACAGTTATTTATAGCTAATAATGTACCAAATAAAGATTTCTATTGTAACATAATGGCGATGAAAAACTGAAAAGAGACTTGAAAATTTATGTCTCTCTACTTTATTCTCTCTGCACTGTTTTTTTTTGTAAATTTAACAGAACTATTTTTGTAAACTTAAATATATTTGTAAATTTGTACATCTACATGAAAATAACTCATTCATTAATAAGTTGTGTTCACGGAAATACTGGGTTCGTATTCTTACCTGTGCATATATGCTTGGTTTTGTCCCAGTACTTCCAATAGTTACATATATTTGTAAAAGCATTCCCTGAATATCTTTAGAGTATTAACTACGCACATTAAATTATTCAATATTAAAAAAATATATGTTTGAATAAAACACCAATTAAAATATAAAATTATGCGCCAATTTCGAAAGAAATACTCAGTATTATCTTGAAAAAGTATTTCATATATCTACACAATAATACTCATAGCCATGTGTTGTACAAATGTACAGTATCTTTCTTTTAGTGTTACAAAAAATATTTTGGCAACTGGTTTCTAAATGAATCTTTTGCCAAATAACGGAAGTGTTTTCTTTGCGAGATTTATCCTTTTTTCCTTGCACTTTTTTTCTTGACTTCCCATTCCGAATTTACATAGGATTTACTATAAAAATATTTATAAACTACTCGACGTTTCTTATTATTGTCTCGTGACCAGATACTGCACAATTATCGTTGTTATTTGTAAGGAAGCTAGAATCAGAATCACTTAATGTTTGAATGACATTGTCGTTGGGTCATGGGTTGATTGACGTGCACTGAAGGACAAGAAACCGATAAAAAAATATCTACATCACAGTGATCCAACCCTATGCAGTCAGGGCAGGAAATAAGTTTGGCAACATCCCATAAACAAATCACATTGATTTGTTTGAGTGTAAGTTCGGGGAGCCTAGCTGGAACCACAGAATTTCAAATGTCTTTGCTAAGAATAACAATTTACATATCCAGCTAGATGGAAGACACGCGCAGGTCTGGTTGATGAACAGAGGTCGTTGCTGCAAATTCCAGAGAGATGGAAATTTTCGTAATCATTTACCAGAATGTTTGGATAAAGGTTAAAGAGCCTCTAGCATAAACATAATTTATATAGATAAACTTTTGAGAAACCAATTTAACAAAAATTCATTATTTAGTTTCGTTTTTAACATGTATTTTTGTACTGTTAAATTACAAATCATATATAACATTTTTGATACAAAGGCATATTATAGATACATATATATAATTTGTGGAATTTGGAAAATAATAACATTAGAATTGCCCACTTAAATTTCTCTTTACAACGGAAATACTGCATGCTACTTCATTGCAGACGTTTCATTGAAACTCGTTTAAAGAAACGAAGAAGTTTTCACAGTCCCAGATAACTGGGTCGTCGTGGTTACTACGCCTAGTACCAACCTTAAAGTTTCGTGTTGGTTTTAAACATGACAAACAGGCCTGTGAAAGGAAGACGAGTGTGTTTTCTATGGACTTAACGAATTTCGAAGGTTTCGGCAATGTTCTCAAGAGATTTCTGTGCGTTCATGTTTACACCAGAAATTAAGAAATCATAAAACGACAATAATACAATTACATTTGTCGAATATTTTTGGAAAATTTGTAACCAGTCTCTCCCGTAAATTTAATTTGAAAATTTAAAGAAAAAAATTCGTAGAGACGAGGTGTTTTTAATGTGTAAGCTCTTGTCTTCTACTACGGTCCTTCGCATATAAGACTAACAAGAAAACATTTGGGCCAAACAACAAGGTAGTCACCTTTTAACAGTTTGATCGATTCACTTCGAATACTCGAAGGTAAATTCACCTATATTTAATATTTTTTTTTTTTTGTTTTAAATAAATTTTGCCAGCAATCCTGCTTTGTTTTTATGGTAAGTTAACCGATTCAGGCAAGCAAACAAACGCAAAAATAAAAATATAAAAAATTCCCAGGAAATAAATATTACGTTACAGCTCTTTGTTGAAGGACCCCGGGTCGTGTACATAACTGTTTAAACAGTGGATTTGAAAAAAAAAGAAACAACAACAGTGGGATACAAGTTTTCGGAAAGCTACACGCTCTGTGGTGCTCGAGTTGTGGAGTCGGAAAGACCCGCTGGAAAACAACCCGCATTCACCCCCCCCCCCCCTCCAACAAACCAGGTCGCTCCGGTGATTGGTTCACGCCGCTCCGCTGGGCATTAATGTCGAATCCGGTGCCATTCACATCTGCACAATGCCGCCGCTGATATACTCCCGGCAGCGCCATTATTTTGCGCCAACCTAAGTTTATTTCGTATTATTATTTTTTTTGTTGTTTTGTGTGTTCGGCGTGCGAACAGACCTAACGCCGAGAATACGTACACAATTTTTTTTTTTTTCATAAATGGGATGTGTGGGTTGAGGGGATTAAAAAGAAATATATTTAAAAAAAAATTGTCGGACGGGATCGCGCGGAATTGCAGTATGGCGAAAGAGGGCGAACGAAAAAAAGGAAATGACATTCGCATAATTGCCATTCCGCTTGGAAAATGAGGACGATATTCGAATTGACAGTTCTGGCCTGTGCGGAGCTTTTGTGGGGTGGAGGGGGGGGGGGGTAGGGGTTTGGAGTAAAGCCCTTTACATTTCATTTCAAAATAATTATTACCCGTCGTCATTTCTGTACGGAAAGCGCTATCCGCGCGACGCAGCTCGGTCAAAGGGCACGGCAGGTTTGTGCCAGTTTGTCTCTCATCGGCACTTGTTCGTGCCACGGGGTGTTGGTTTCAAGGGCGGTTCGAGGGAAAAGGGCGCTATGTATGCAGGAAATGCTGGGACTGTCTCAACAGCGCTCTCTACGCTGCTGGTTGAACAAGGAGGAACGTGAGTGCGCTGGTAGCGAATGTAAAATTCAAGGAACTCACAGCGGACTCTGCACGACACCTATATGTATATATATACATATACATATATACACGTATACTATTTTCTGAAACAGTGCATGGGTACACACTCTGTTTATTCTTATTTTTATTCCTTAATATCTCTCTTCGTTCTATTTTTTTTTTGTGGGGGACGAATCATCGCTCAAAGACGAGAAAGAAAAAGAACCCAGCAACGTTTATAGCATTGCGCTGTCTTTTGGCTCTTTGGCCAAGAACCTATTCTCTGTCCTTTTCGCGTCAGAAACGTTTCACAAAAATGTTAAACGTTGCATTAAAATTCTGCCTTGAAATTTTACTCTCATCGTGCCCAAAGAATGTAAAAAAAAAATTACATTATAAAAATATTATTTTTTTTTTTTCGATACAAATATTGAAAATAATAATTTAAATTAATTTAATTTTTAAGGGAAAAATCTTCATTTCCAGCGTAATGGTAAATTAATCACCGCAGCCTTGTTTCACTACCTCTTGCCTCAGAGTAGAGAAGGCGCGATCAATGCTCCACCTCCCACTCTCCACCATAAAGTGCTTAACTTCTGAGCGTTGCACTTTTCGTTATGCTATGATGAGTAATCGCCTTGAATTACTATACCGTCTAGAAAGGTGTATCACTTCAAGAAATCACGACGTAACGTGGTGGTTAAGGCCTTGTTAATTTATCTCATCCATGACTTCGTTTTGCCGCTCAATGGTAAAAATTAAAACTTGTGCAACTTTACTTGCCTCAGTATACGTTGAAAAACTACTAGTGATAAGTAAAGAATAAGTTAAAATTTTACTTGTCTTAAAACATCGCTTTGAAATTAAAGTAATAAGGGCAACTCTTAAATACTTGCACTTTGGTTTTCGATACCATTGTTTCGAATGAAAAGATGCATTCAGAAAAATTTTCAAGCGCGAATATTATAAAAATTAACATAAACTATAATTGTATATCACATTAGACATTGCCTTACAATGCCAGATTGCGTTCAAGGTTAAAAACCTATTTTAATAATCTGTTATAGAACTGTGAATCCAAATATCACAGTTTGCTAACTTGTTAACATTTTTAAAAATATGAATATTTTTCATTAGTTTTGAAGCATTTTGTTTTATTTTTACTATACACAACCCATAAAAGGAATTTGTCAAAAGTTGTGATAAATATGTTCCGGGGTGATAAGAACACTTGACAAGTTCAAGTCAGGATACACATCATGCGCAGAAATGAACCTGTAAAGCGGTAGAAGGAGGTACGTGATTTTTCATTAAAGGTTCATCAACTTAGGAGAAAGAAAAAGAATGATGGCACCACGACGATTTGAAAGACCACATTTTATTCATAAACTTGAAATTGCAATAATCTCACATTGAAAAATCTGCTCAAAATTATGGTCACCAAACTTTGACGCAGGCTTCACACGCGTCTTGTTGGAAAATAAAGTTGCCGGTAAAATCTCTGTGCTTCCCTCGCTTTGCCGTCCCCAAGCCCACACGTGTGTGGCATGTCGGCATTCTCTTGATTCGCTAGCTCATTCATATCGCTTGACATCCGCAGCACAAATCACGACGGGTGCTGAGAATTCCGCGCATTATACGCTTAAGTCCCCCCCCCCCTCACACAACCAGTCCGAACTATCAGCCCTAACTGAACAGTCGGAACTGCCGTGCGTGTGTAAGGACGGTGGACTGAGCGGTCGGAACTGATGGACTGACTAACTGATGGCTTCCCATCAGATCGGACTGTGGGCTCGAGACCACTCAGTCCGAACTGCCGCGTGTGGGAACAACGTCTCGCCAGTCCAAAAAAAATCAGCTTTAACAGCTAAGTGTTGGGGTTGACATATTTGTTTTTACTCATTATTTGCTTTGCTAATTTTCTTTTTCTAACTTTAAAATGCAAATGAAATTGCAGCATCCGAAGTTTCTTCCATATTCTACGGCAAAACTATGCATCCAACAGCAACAGCAACTACAAGACTGATCGTGTGTGGTGATGGCTTCAATTCATTCCAAACAGTCACTTCGGACGGTTCGGTCCTAACTGAGCACCTGGACTTATATTGTATGCACAGGGCCTCAATTCAGTCCAAACTGTCTGGCATGGGAGCTAGACAGATCGTATGTGGGAGCCTTTATGCTTGTCTAGTTGGGTCCTGTTACCCCCTCACGTAATACCACTTTTCTTGAAATGTCCTGTTATCGTGCGGGTAAGGTGTAGAGATACCATGTAACTGTTGCTACAAGATGTGAAACTGTTATAAACTAGATTTTGGAATGTTGTGTACACAGATAATTCTTTAACCGGTACTAAAGTTTCGTTACGGCTTATTTTAAATCATTTCATATAACTAATCACATGTCCTTTCTCAGTTCATGATTCTCAGTGTGGGCAACTCAGTGGAATCCGAGCGGTCATCAAAGTTTCAATATGGTGGCGAAACAGATCAGTGTCGATTGAATCAATCGTGGCGATGTTCTGTGACACTTTACATCAACTCGAATGGATCCCAATTTGGAGCTGTCATTACCTTTGTCTTGTTTAGCCGCCCGAAACAGCACGCTACTGGACACGTAAATAATGTGCGAAGGACGAGGCGAGAAAACCCGTGCTGAACCCTAAGTATGATGATGTTCAAAACCCCAATGATGGAAAAAATCACCTTGTTCAAATAATCGGTTGTTGAAATGATTCGCTGGAGAAACATATCTGTGTATCATTAAAAATATACGGAGTAATTTTTCATTCTATAGTAAATGATTTTAATGTGCAAAATGTACATTGGATGGTGTTCTTCTTACCGATGATGTCCCTACGTCCATGCGGAGATAGTTCATTCTTATCTTATCTGAAGAGAATTAATTCATCATTGATGATTACGAATTTCATAAACGTTTTTGGGAAAGAGATATTTAGAGACTATGAGTAAGAAATTGTCGAGTGAAAAAATTCTCGCTTTCATTGCGCAAAACAATTCTAACAAACTCACCTCTGAGATACTTCCGCAATTGCAATCTCAGCCATTAGGAAAGGCTTAAGGAAAAAAGTAACGAATCACGCGTGACCCAGTTAAAACAGTTCAATAGTGAGCAGGCAACAAACTTATGAATTTTCCCCCGATTGTTTATAGAAGCTGTTAAATGTATCTTTAAAGATTTTTTTTCTAATTGTATTATATTAAGAACTTTTTAATCGAATATTCTTTTTCATAACAGATTAGACGAATCATAAATAAAACCGATTAGATCCATCACTTATCTCAGTGTGACCTGGGAAGGCATCAAATTCGGTGATTAGTCTGTGTTAACTACGAGAGCGTATTAATGAATAACGCACATGTCAATTTTTAAATAGGAAAAAATTAGTAAAAATTAAATTTTTTACTAAAAAGGAAACTAGAGGACGCTACTGACTGGGCACAATGCAATATCGCGCGATTCCACGTACTAATAACTTTCGTCAGTCACCGGCAAAATGGAGTCAGTGATTAAATCTTGAGCTGTGGAGGAGCAACGAGATGTGATAATATTTCCTCAGCAAAAAGGAAGAAAGTTGGAGAGATCCATTCAGAAATGGTGGAAGTTTACGCGAAAGACTGTACCGACCGTACCAATATGTCTCGCCCAGTTCGTAACAATTGCAGGAATACGGTTGAGAGGTTTTTGGAGCACGCGACCTACAGATTGGACTTGGCACTCTCCAATTTCCATGTGTTTGGACCATGAAGGTCCTCGGCGGTGAGAAGAATGGCTCTGACGTCCAACGAATGTGGCTCGTCTCGCAGTCGACGGAGCGCTATGAGATCAGACATTTCAAACTGATCCATCGTTGGGACAAATGCCTCAACTTGTATGGAAGTTATATGGAAAAGTAATAAATTGCTTTTTTTTCTTTTTTATCTTTTACTCTATGTGCTTTATTTATTGATACGCTCTCGTATGATGTTACTAGCAGGAACCTCGCTTGTTTTTGACTAACTTAGGGTTTTTTTTTTAAATTTTAACCGGCACTTTATTTCTTGTTAAAATTCTGGTCGTTAGAAACGGCATCATACAACGAGCGCAATGCAGGTACGTTTCAGGGAAAGAATTCAGCCATTACCTGACGCAAGTAAAGATTCCTAAATTGGCTTACAGAGTGATTTTGTGGAAATATTGATCACTCGAAATTAGGATAGACGAACTGAGATTAGAACATGAGTACTCTAGAACTTAAGTCCAACATTTAATTGTTTCGTGACATTCGGTCGCTAGGCGTAAAGTCACAACGTTATGGGTTCATCGCACTACAAATTTTTAAGTTTTGGAGGCTCTGTGCAGACTTCCTGGTTACACAAGATAAATTCATGTACCTTTGTTGCACGATAAATTCAATATAGGGGTTTATTCCAAGTTTTTCGTTTATTCTGTCGTAAGCTTTCGATGTCAATACCAACATACCGCTCGTTCGCCGATCGGAACAAATCAGTTTTACCGGGAAGTGTTCGGAATGCTATTCTAAGTGCTCTATCGATACGGGGGGGTTCGCTCCCTTGGCAATGTTAATGTATAACGACTTCCCACCCCTTTTCTTCTGCCTCCTACTCCTGGGCGTTCCAGACAAACAACATGGCGACACTAAACAGCCGTTACATATTCAAATCGTAGCTATTTATTTGAACTGTGCGTTTGCAAAACGGCAAGTTACGGTTAAAACGTGGAACAACTTATGTTATATATAATACTGTGTCGCAAATGAAAGATACATACATCTTGTATTTGTTTAGAACGAAGCAAGGGAAATTTAAGGTGAAGTTTCCCGCTGTATGCTGATAAATTATTCTATGTATCCACACGTGTATATTTACTTAAATAAATTAGAATTATGACATTATTCTGGAACCAAATAATTTCAGGTAAGAACTGTGCTTAAAGTTTTAATGCAAAAACATGATTGCACCTTCATAGTTGGCAGAAGTTTCCAAGTTAATGTAAGTAGATATATTTTAAAAGTGTAAACGTTAAATTAAACAAATTATTAGCCGTCACTTGTTTTGTAGTATTGCAGAAGATAATGTTAATTTTTTTTAAATTTAATAAATATATGTTATAAAGAGGGGATATGCGTTTTATATAGAAAAATTATATTGCTAAATGTAATAACGCAAGAAATATAAAATTTGGCGTTGATTAAGTACGTAAAAACCACTATATGTGTTTTTACTGTGACTTTGTCAAACTCTAAAATAACGAATTTAAAATAGCTAGGTCTGGTTATAAACAATCCGTATTTACAATAATATAATGTAGTGAAAGGTTATAATATTTGCGTTAAAAATATATAATTTAATGCAATACAATTAAATGTATTTTTTTCTTATGAAATTCCATCGTAAAGAAGTAAAAAGTAATTAAATTATTAGGTAATACAGAAAATAAATACGCATATCACTATTTTCTAAAGCAGAATGTAACAAATTTGAGACATGACGCAGGGCTTCATAAATTTGATGTCATGATTAGGTTTTCCATTTTTTTGGACTTCTGCCATTTAGTTAATGGAAAGGGGATGATTTATTATTGTGTACAGAATTGTATTTCTGAATCTCCAAAAGCATAAACGGAGCCAGGCGGTGAAGCGAAAAGGCACTGGGTTGCCATTACAAGGGCCTGGTTTCGAACTTATGTTTTCAGTGGCTTCCCGGGAACATTCCACATAAATGCTTGGGTTCTTCTGTAGTTGAGTGTTTTTATCGTCTCTATCGTCCTTTGCTGCCAAGTTTCTTAACCAAGATTCAATAATAAAAATGGGCGCGTGTACTTACGTACTCGCGGTAGAAATTATACTTGGCGTGATAAAAAACTAACTTTAATTTAGCATAAATAAATTAATAGTGATAAATAATAACAATACTGAAGTGATATTATAAACACTGTTGGTAAGATATAAAAAACAACACAATATAAAATTTAAATAAATATTAAGTTGTCAGTAATAATATAAACACGTGTACAAAATTAAATATTTTATTAAGTACAAAATGTAGATAAATTATAATTAAAAGTGAAAATCAATAAATATGTAATAATAAAGTAATTATTTTTCATTTTTAATGCAACATACTATCTAATGATGAACTTTATAAATACAGATTTTTTCACAAATATTCACAATTAATAAATGTTTTAAATGATATGGACCATTATTTAATATAAATCACTGAAGTATAAGATTGTAAACAAAATATGTAATTTTTATTTGTATGTTCTCTTTTTTCATCATGTGAAAATTTCGTTGCGTGGTACGCGCGGGTCACAAAAACAAAATCACTGTCATCATTTTTTTTTATAACGTGACTAAAGAAGTATAACTTCAAAGGGGAAAAAAACCACAACTGAAGTGAACAATCTTGTCCCACTGGCAGCTGGTATCGAAGCAGCGACCGCTAGAGGGGCGTCGTCATCGGGACCACAAGATGGCGGGCGGTTCCGGCTCCACCCTGGCTCAGGGAAGAAAAGTTACTGCCGGGAGGTGGCGACGAAACTTGTTAATTAACGAGGTGAAAGAGGTGAAAATTCGGTGGAAGGGGTGGAAGGGGTGAATTGGGGGGGAGGGGGGTTGGTTGTCTTTCTTCGAAAGGATCGTCGCGAAAGGGAACAATGCGGCCCCACCCAGATTTCCAATACGCCCCCCGCCTCCTTATCTGCCGCGCTGACGAAACACGTAATTAAAGCTCTCTCGCAGCGAGCTACCCCAAGACACCGCAGGTCCCGGCCAGACTAGGCGGCGAGGCCCGTCGACGCCTGATCGAGGTGTCCCCGCCTAGCAGCCTAGCACACAGCGTCCCTGCTGGTCGCCTCGAGCTACCTTCCAACCCTTCCGTGCGATCAGATACGGCGGGAGATAAAGCTCACCGTCACTTACACCGTGCGACTGAACAGAGAAAACAAACTAGCTACCAGCGATGTCTCCGATCACAAATTTTCTCGAATCTAAAACTAGAATTCTAATCTCGCCTGAATCAAACCCCACGAATTAAAAATATAGAGCTCATGGTTCCAAAGTAAAATAATGAACAACAACAAAAAAAAATCACGATGTTAAAACTTTCACCAATTTAATGTAGCTTTTTTCCATAAGTTTCTGGAATCATTATATTACACACTAAAAGTTCATATTGGGATATGTAAATAGGATAGGTAAAAATAAATACAGAAATATACCTAATTAATGAACATGAGATTAAAAAGATATTATATGGTTCAAACATTTGATCTGCCCATTCATTCCATTAATCTTCATTCGTGAAAGTACAAAGAATTATTAAATATATTTTTCAATAAAAATAGTATATATTTCTCATTTAAAAATATTTTTTAGAGACTCATAAAAAATGTATTTTTAGGTTTCACCTGTTGTTATAAACGAATGTTGTTTTTAATGTGAGGACTTATTCAAACTAACCATAACATTGTTTGCCTGTATTTACGCGGGGGAAAACCACGCAGAACAGAAATCGGTATGGCACGGCCGGGATTCAAACCCGGGCATCTCGAATGCAAGACAAGGGGGTTGACTTTACGCCAACTCTCTCGATGATTATATACGCCCATTTGTGGCCTCTAATAAACTTTTTGTTTAAGTAACTGGCTAATAACCCGTGGTCGTATAGATTTCATTATACTGCTGATATTTTACCGTTCTAAAAACTATGTCCTTAATTCCAGACGTTTTTACTAAAAAAAAAATTATACACTGTGAAATATTAAGTGTACATAATACTTATTTTATAACAAAAAACGTTTAAGATTTAAATTTACAATTTGGTAGGTAATATTTATTATATAAATTTATACTAAATATGCTTATTCAACTGGCCACGCGACTTATGTAGATTTTCTTGCTCATTTTCTTACCCCGCAACTGTGTGTACTGCGCGTCCAGTGTGTGTACTGTGTGTGTACTGTGTGTGTGTACTGTGTTTGTACTGTGTGTACTGTGTGTACTGTGTGTACTGTGTGTACTGTGTGTACTGTGTGTTCTTTTTTACATGCTTTATATTAGCTTCACCTGTATGTTTGTCTGTCCGTCTGTAACTCTTTCGACTAAGAGTGAATGGATCACTGTAAAATGTCCCACCAATTATATTACGTTCGTTAGCCGAGCGGTCTAAGGCGCGCGACATCTGTGACGTCGGCTTTCGGATTCAGCGATTGTGGGTTCTACTCCCGACCACGCCGAAAAAAAAAAATGTTTTTTTTTTTTTTTTTTTTTTTTTTTCCTCGGTAAATTCTAAGATTATATCCATACATCTAACTGTAAATGATTCGGAGAGACTTTACCATTTCTTTGTGACGTTGCAACTCCAAATAGTTATCTCAGATGGTAATAGGTAGTGTCGGTAACTCATTTCCCTATGATAATTATACATAAATATAGTTTAAAAAACTAAAAAAACATGCTTTTAAAGAATATCAAACTAAAAAGTTAAAAATAAATATAGTTTAAAAAACTAAAGAAACATGCTTTTAAAGATTATCAAACAAAAAAGTAAAAACTAATTTTAAAATTTAATTTATGACAATAGTATATAAGTAATACTAGTATAAATGAGAAAAAAGCATGGGGCGCTTAATATACAAAAAATATGGCACAAAGCGCCTCAAGTTTTTTTCTCATTTATACTAGTATTGCTTATATACTATTGTCATAAATTAAATTTTAAAATTATTTTTAACTTTTTAGTTTGATAATCTTTAAAAACATGTCTCTTTAGTTTTTAAAACTATATTTATTGTTGAATGTGTTTGTCTTTTCGTTAAATGTGCGTAGTAAAATCTGTAGTGACTCTGAATATTTACTGGTTCAAAAATTCTTGGTCTTGATAAAACATTATTCCGGGATTCTTGGTCCTTAAGTAAGCGCAAAACATGTTCCGTTGGTCTAAATGCTTGTACTTTATTTTATCGATACTTAAGGTCTGAAAGTTCGAAGACTTTGTTTTGACTGATTGAAATATGTTATATTAGCCATCGACGAAGCAGGTCTGTGATTCGGGAATGTTTAGCCTATACGTGTGACATTGTTCATTACCTGGTCTCGTGGTCCAAAGACACTTGGCCTATATGTATAGTATTGTACATGAACTGGTCGGATTGTATTCTAAGTATCGAAAAATTAGACTTCCATAGGCATAGTGACAACGTATTTAATTCGTCGGACAGGTATTTTGTCTAGAGTCGTTTTCTTTGAGTAAATGATTAACAAACTCCACAAAAGGTAATGGGAAACAGAATATGTAATTTAGTTTAAGCTTAAGTCATCACTATTACTGGCCGAGAATAAAACAAAGGACGGGAAACTATAGCGCCAATCATTATTTTAATGAGTGAATTTTTTGATGAATTTTCCCAATTTTTCCGAATTTCTAGGTCAATAAACACAAATTTTCAAGATGGCGGCTATATCGACTTACTGTGGGTTGGTTTATATGAGGCACTTAAGACTCTTTTAATATTTTTCACCATAGGTTATTAAAAAGAGTTTTTTTCCCAAATAATTTTTTTTGCATTGAACAAGGATCGAAGCAAGGACAGGAATCCATCGATTCATTAAATCAGTTCAAGTGTTTTTTGGTGAATTTTGAACTTTTTCCAGAATTTATAGGTTAATTATTACCGAATTTACAAGACGACGGTCATATCGGCTAATAGGAGGCTGGTAGATAAGAAACATAAGCTGTTTTTAGGACTTTACACCAATTTTATTGAAATTATTATTTTTTATATACAATTAATTTTTTTGCACTGCCCAGGGATTAAACCAAGGACATGAACTAAAAAAACAATTATTATATTAATTGCAAATTTATTTAATGAATTTTGGAATTTTTCCCGAATTTATAGCTAAATATTTATGAATTTCCAAGATGGCGTTCAATTTTCAAGATGGCGGATGCCGCAGGAATAAATGAATACTGCACTCTAGAGGGTAATAATTAAACTAATATGGTAGCCTCCAGCAGACGAAAACAAGATGGCGGACATGACATCATACTAGCTGGCGATATATATACCTTTGCATTAGTGGTGGGAGGTTAGTCAGACGGCGGCTTAAGGATAGGAAGTGTGCCGTTGTGCACTTGTTGTGTGGGCATGCGCCCATTATTGCTTATATGTTGTTAATTAAATGCAAACTGGGAGGCTACATTTTTTTATTTAAATCTTTTTGCAATACCTAATTGTTTTTTTTTTACTTTTTGTTTATTTGAAGTATAATGAAGTTATTATTACCTTAAGTATCTATTTGTAAGAAATAATTGTTGTAGTATAAAAATCTTTTTTTTGTTAAAATATATTTATGTCTTTGTTAAGCTTTGTGGATTTAAAAGAAAAACATATGGACTTCAAAAGACTTTAAACATCATAAATTAATTTTTCCTTTTGTTTATATTAATATTGTGGTTAAGATTAATTATTGAGTTATTGCACTTAAGTGCAGGAAAGTGTAACATTTTAAGTTTCTCATCTCTATGTATTGTCATATCTATGGTCATCTTCATATTGGAAAGGAAAAGGTAGTACTTTCCTTTCTGTTTTTGTCAGCCATAATGTAGACATCAAAATTTTTGTGCTCGTCACGTATCCATCGACATCCATGTCGAAAGTTGTGTATTTACTACCGCATTAGGTGAGTTTTACCGCCTTTTCCCCGGGAAACATTGTTTTATAATTATTTATGGGATAGTTTAATTTTTTTGTTGTTAAAAAACTTGTTTAGCGGTCCGGGTGTTGGCGACCTCTCGCTGCCCCATGCCTGAGGTGTGATCCATAAGCTTCGCCCATAACATCTGGGCACCCCAGGGCTTGTCCCGTGGTTCTACGGCGATGGGAGCCGCCAACAAATATCCCAGGAAAGTTTTCGACGACTAAATCCTAAGCATGCAGCATGGATAGTTAACCTGTTTCGGCCACGCGTATCTTGCAATTTCATCGACTATTTCATCAAACTACCCCTTTGGCATCGTAATCTACATTTAATTCCTGAGCAATATTTTAATTCTTTCTGTATCTTAAATTTACGTTAATTATTTTGAAAATGTAACTAAGTAATAATATTTTTTGAAAATGTAACTAAGTAATACTATTTTTTTTTAAAATGTAACTAAGTAATAATATTTTTGTGAAGATGTAACTAAGTAATAATATTTTTTTTGGGGCCCCATTTTTGTTTTGACTGTACGAATACTCAATTAATACTCTTTATCGTGTTTTAAATAAATATGTTTTGTTATGGCTGACCCGATATCTGTGTATTTTATGTTGCATTTACCTAACCTTTTTATTTAATTTCTTATCTATTTAAATTCTTAACAGGTTATCAACTTTTGTTCGGTAGTTTTCCCAGTCGGCATATTTCCTCTCTACTCATTATTTATTCAATACAACAAAGTGCCGTGCCATTGAGCCTAAAGTCCTGGAGTCTTCCGTCGTGATTTACCTTGGTGAGGTTTGGTAAACTGAGCCAAGAGTAAATTAATGGCTCACAAGCCATTTTTTATTATTGTGTTCACTGGGTTTGAACCAAGGATATAAGTTTATTTTTAAAATAATATTTTATTATAATTTGATTAATTATTTTTTTGATAATTTTTTAATATTTTTACAAATTATTTGGATAATAATTACAGATTTTAAAGATGGCGGCCATTACGAAAATTGCTATGTTCTATAATCCAAGATGGCGGTCGTAACGAAAAATATAACGATAACATTATACACATCCAAGATGGCGGGCGTAAAGAAACATGCAACATTTCTAGAATCCAATATGGCAACCGTTACGTTATTTGGAATGATGTTTTTTTTACCAATTTAAATTTAAATTTTTATTAATTTTTTTATAAATTCTTAATTTTTTATCGATTTCCTAGCATATAAAATACGGATTTTCAAGATGGTGGCCGTAATGAAAATTGCAAAATTAGGGATTGGGGAAGACGATTCCTAGATGGTGGAAAACCAAATGGCGGATTCAATATGGACACCGGGTTCAAGGTCAAAGTTTAAGGTCATCCAAGATGGCCGCTGTGACCTCACAATCCACAGACTGAATCCCGGCACCGGCACCCCAAGCCGAAGCCAGGGCTCGGAGCCCTTTTTCTGTACTACTTATGGAACTTTTATTGTAAACAATATATTGTAAAAAAAAAAAACAGTGTGGTGCAGTTAGTAGAGTACTTACCCCACCTATGAAGACATGCACATTAGTTTTGAAACGATGGACAGGTGGCAGACTGGATTCTTTTCAGATGGATAGTGTGGTGCGCTAACTCCTTCTCGCTCTTATGTAACTTTAACTGTTAAGAGTTAGTAACCCCTATTTGCGGCCTATATATATATATATATATATATATATATATATATATATATATATATATATATATAATATACACTTGTAATAAAAATTTTGCTTAAGTTTGATATACAATTAATTAAAACACGCTATGAACGTATCAATTAAACGAAGTTATACCTGTTTATAACTGGTAGACCAGAGGATGCGACCAAGTGATACGCGGAAACCCAACCTTTTTTCGTTCTTTACATACTTCTCTTTGAAATGAATTAGAGAATATTTTTCAAACAAATAAACGCAATTTAAAAAAAAATTATTAAATAATTAATTAAAAATGCTTGCGGCCATATTTTCATTGGCAACCCACCAGAACAGTATTTCTCTATTAATAATTATCTACAATATTGTATTTTGATTAAAAAAAAGATGGACGTAGTAATCACGAATTGGGATCTCGTACTATTATTGTTTCAGGGTTAATCCCGGACGTCACGTATTGCATTTGTTTTTCTCTTTGGCTGGGTCAGAAGAGGAACGAGCTACTTTTGCCAATTAGAGCCAATACAAAACGAACTACTCTAATTTTGGACATAGTTAAAAAACTTTTTCGCTCTAATTCATAATCTCTAACACTCTGTAATATCGTCCCCTTTATGATAACATAAATAACTTGCGTGTTGGAAGGTCTTTTAAAGGACAGCTATGACATCAATTTTTTAAATAGTATTAAATCCACAAACTGATTTGAACTTTTTTTTTAAATATCCGGTAAAATATAAAACCATTGACTTATCATTGACATTAAGTAGTATAGGAAAGTATTTCCGGGCGCACGGGTTCTGGGTGAGGAGCCGAGGAGACGATCCGCCATCTTGGTTTGTGACGTCACGGCGGCAAAAATTCCTCAAAATTCCTCAAAAATGACTCAAAATGACTCAAAAATTCCCGTTTTAAGAAAAAATTTCCCGTTTTCGGGGGAAAAATTCCCGTTTCGAGGGAAAATGTCCCGTTTTAGTCCTTAAAAATCCCAACGGCTAGAAATGTCCTGATAGAGGCTTAAGCATCCTTAACTCAAGCCTCAGTTAAGCCTCTATCAGGATGTGACCTTGACCTTTGACCTTGACCCCGACGGCCATCTTGGATCCACCATCTTGGATGACGTCATTTCGTTTTCTCGAAAATTCCGGCATTGTGTTATCCGCCATTTTGAATTATGACGTCACTGTTGCAATTTCCGTTACGGCCGCCATCTTTAACTTTTTTATTAGGTATCCGATTTTAATAAAAAAAAATAAAATTTATTAAAAAAATTCAAATAATAAAAATTTAATAAAAATATTTAAAAAGCATACTTTTTCGACACGGAGCTCGGAGTCCTCGGTTCGAACCCGACGAGTGCAAAAAAATTAAAAATGACGACCGATCCTTCCCTCGTGGTGGGTGCTGGCAGACTGACTCCCACCACTTTTTATCATCATCTAGTATGACGTCATGTCCGCCATCTTGTCCTCGTCTGCTGGAAGCCATCATCATTGTATCGTCGGCTAGAGTGCGCCGATGACATGTTAGTTTAATTCGTATCCGCTAGAGTGCAGTTATAATTTATTACTGTGACACCCGCCATCTTGTCATTTGGCCGCCATCTTGAAAATCCGTAATTATTTAGCTAGAAATTCGGGAAAACTTTCAAAATTCATTAAATAAATCACTCATTAATTTACATATTGATTCGATAGATTCCCGTCCTCGGTTCGATCTTTGATGATGCAAAAAAAATTAAATATAACATCAATTTAACATAATAGTAACAGGTTCGAGGAATTAAACACTGCAAGTTCTTTTACAAACATAATATTTATTACATAATTTCTATTCTACTACAGGATCATTTGAGAAAGCCAGCAATCTTATAATCATTTAGTTCCGCAGCGGTGTGAAATGACTAATTCTTAGCTCCAATCGGTTTATACTAGACAGAGTCCAGCCAGAACCTTTACAGACATAGTCCACCTCTTCTTGACAGAGTTTCTGGATACCGTTTTTAACAGTTTGCTTCACATCGTTAGAACTGTAAATTACTGCAGCCGATGTCTTGAATGCACACTTCTTCACTTTGTCATCGAACGGATATGGCTTTCCATATATACAGTCCAACCACAAGTTATATTTCAAAGGTCCGTTTGTTGCTACATCATCAGTAAGCTGATTGATTATGTCCTCTCTGATATCATCAAGAAAATTACAAATGTCTTTCGACTCACCTAACGTATTTAAATAATAATAGTCCTTCAATGTTCCACGAAATGCAGACTGCGCCAAGTAGAAGCCATTATCGTTCACTTGTAATGCTCCGAACACAGTCTTAGGTTTATTTTCCTGTTCAGACGTCATACCAATCGGTTGCTGCACATCGGTTTTCTTGCTTGTACGCTCACGAGCCTTCAACCTAAACCGAGGAGTCGAAATTTCTGCAGGTAGTTCAGCAGTAGGCACACGGACTTCACCTTTACAGTTTTTCGCATGTCGTCGCAAATTATCAATTCGAGTAAACCATTCATGACACTCATCACATCGAAACTTCATGCGAGATGGATTCTTCGTGCATTTGCTCCGCTCATGTCTTCGTGCATCATGGGAAAATGCGAACGACGTATCACAGTAGCTGCAAGGATACCGTGGTGATGAAGACGATCCTTTCAGACCCGATCCAGATACAGGCGTTACAACAGTAGTACCATTTCCAGGCATTCTCTTATGCACATCGATGCATCGTTGTTGCGACGAAACCTTTACTTTCTGCCGAACAGCAGGGCCTTTGCATGCCTTCATGTGCGTTTTCATATTATCTTTTCTGGCAAACTGCTTATGACATTTCTCACAAACAAACATTTTACGATATAGGTTCTTGACACATTCGCTCCTCTCGTGTCGCCGAGCATTGCTGCTGTTTGAGAAAATCTTGTCGCAATAACAGCACCGATGTTCGCTAGTTGTCAAATCAGCATCCATTGAAGTCTCCATCGAGGTCGTATCGTCGATCGTCGTGGTTTCCTGCACATCCAGCTCAGTAGTCATTAAGCTATATTCTGCTGGTGGTATCACATCTGTTGAAATCTCCTCCAGTGTTGACATCGACGTTGTCAACGGAATCTGCTCCTTCTCCGTCGTAGCTGTCGTCAAGGTTCCCGTAGACGATGGTACAACCTCCATCGAGTTCGTCGTTAAAGTCGGTAAAGATGCCATCGAGTTCGCAAGAACAGGTAATTACATGATTAATGCACCAGAAGAAACAAACTAGGTGATCCTTACACCGACGACGTGAGTAACAAACTGAGCGTCCTGTTGTCTAGGACTCGCTTATATACATGCACCGTATGGAATAAAACGCTAGTCAAATCAAGAACCATTTACAATAATACTAGAGTCAAAACAACATTAAAATAGAAGGACCATCAACGAAAAGGCAGCACATTTGGAAGCACCGACAACGAAACGGCAGCACATTTGGAAGCACCGACAACGAAAAGACAGCACATTTGGAAGCACCGACAACGAAAAGGCAGCACATTTGGAAGCACCGAAAACGAAACGGCAGCACATTCGGAAGCACCGACAACGAAAAGGCAGCACATTCGGAAGCACCGACAACGAAAAGGCAGCACATTCGGAAGCACCGACAACGAAAAGGCAGCACATTTGGAAGCACCGACAACGAAAAGGCAGCACATTTGGAAGCACCGACAACGAAATGGCAGCACATTTGGAAGCACCGACAACGAAAAGGCAGCACATTTGGAAGCACCGACAACGAAACGTCAGCACATTTGGAAGCACCGACAACGAAAAGGCAGCACATTTGGAAGCACCGACAACGAAACGGCAGCACATTTGGAAGCACCGACAACGAAACGGCAGCACATTTGGAAGCACCGACAACGAAACGGCAGCACATTTGGAAGCACCGACAACGAAACGGCAGCATATTTGGAAGCACCGACAACGAAACGGCAGCACATTTGGAAGCACCGACAACGAAACGGCAGCATATTTGGAAGCACCGACAACGAAAAGGCAGCACATTTGGAAGCACCGACAACGAAAAGGCAGCACATTTGGAAGCACCGACAACGAAAAGGCAGCACATTTGGAAGCACCGACAACGAAAAGGCAGCACATTTGGAAGTACCGACAACGAAACGGCAGCACATTTGGAAGCACCGGCAACGAAAAGGCAGCACATTTGGAAGCACCGACAACGAAAAGGCAGCGCATTTGGAAGCACCGACAACGAAAAGGCAGCACCATCATCAAAAAGGCTACACATTTGTCATTGGCTCCAATATTCATTGGCTCCAATATTCATTGGCTCCATTATACATTGATTCCATCAGTCTATTGATTCCATCAGTCTAGTGACTCCATCTGTCATTGGCTCCTACAGTCATTGGCTCCTACAGTCATTGGCTCCAACAACTGTCTTTTGTCTCACCAACTCCAAATATATATATTTGGCTAGAATTCTACGAGTCTAAGAGACTATGAGACCACATGGCTACGAGTCTAAAATGATCTAGCTGGTTACGAGTTATACATGGCTTGCGAGGCTACAGAGCTACGAAGTTTCTAGTACACAGGTTTACATGACTGCGAGGATAGAGGACTACAAGTCTGCAAGAGTACTTGACTACGAAGGTACTCGTCTACATGACTCCAGTTACCGCATCTGTCTTCGACGGAATTTTCTCTTTTGCTCCAACTGCTCCATCAGCATTATGTTATAAGATTACAAGGCCTCTTGCTTACGTAGCTTCAAGTCTACAAGCCTCCAATGCATCATGACTGCGAGACTACGATCAATGAGGTTACGAGTCTACGCGATTGCGAGTCTTCTAGGTTACATGATCGCGAGGCTATAGGACTACGAAGCTTCTAGAACGCATGGTTACGAGACTGCGAGGCTACAATTCTACGAGGTCCCAAGACATCCAGGCTACGCGACTACGAGCCATGAGGTTACGAGACTACGTGACTACGAATCTTCAAGTTTACGAGACTGCGAGGCTACAGAGCTACGAAGCCTCTAGTACACAGGTTTACGTGACTGCGAGGATACAGGACTACGCGACTTCGAGCCATAAGGTTACGAGATTACGTGACTACGAATCTTCATGTTTACGAGACTGCGAGGCTACAGAGTTACGAAGCCTCTAGAAAACGAGTTTACGTGACTGCGTGGATACAGGAATACAAGTCTGCATGAGTTCTTGACTACGAAGCTACTCGTCTACAAGGCTCCAATTGACACATCTGTCTTCGATGGAATTTTCTCTTTTGCTACATCTACACCATCAGCATTATGTTATAAGATTACAAAGCTACTTGCTTACGTAGCTTCAAGTCTACGAGGCTCCAATACATCATGACTACGAGACTACGAGCCATGAGGTTACGAGACTATGCGATTGCAAGTCTTCAAGGTTACGTCATCGCGAGGCTATAGGACTACGAAGCTTCCAGAACGCATGGTTACGAGAATGCATGACTAATTGGCCGCATGGCTACGAAACTTTATGTCTCTAACTGACTACAATAGCACTATTCAGTGGTGAGGGTTAATTTATTTCATGCAAAGGTACTTGCTGCAAGCAGTTCCACTTTTCAACATCAGATGACGTCACGTTTTGCTTGCAGGTAAAATAATATTTATTTATTTTTTGCGGGATGCGGGTTGTTCACTATCGATCGCATAAGAAGAATGGCATCGATAGTCTTCAAGGAGAAGGAAGTTCGTCCTTCCTGCTAGTGCTTCTCAGATTTCTCACGGTCCGCCATCTTGGATTGTGACGTCACGGCTGCCATCTTAGATGGGTGTGACTTTGACCTTTGACCGAAACCTCAGGAATGATCGCAAGCACACGGATTAACCATCAAAATATATATAAGAATTATCAGGAGCATACGGAGAAAACCATCATAATATTGGCAAGAATAATCAGGAGCACACGGAGAAAAACGACACATGTTTTCTTTGATATCATAAAATTACAGGAAAAAAAATATTTAGAAATAAAAAAAAATAATAAAAAAATTTAAAATAAAAACAAAAAATACATAAATAGATTCTGCTAGCTTGTAAACTTATCATTGCTGAGCAAAGATAGAGTTCTAGTACAAGCCAGAATTTTATGTATTTTTTGTTTTTATTTTAAATTTTTTTATTAATTTTTTTATTTCTAAATATTTTTTTTCTGTAATTTTATGATATCAAAGAAAACATGTGTCGTTTTTCTCCGTGTGCTCCTGATTATTCTTGCCAATATTATGATGGTTTTCTCCGTGTGCTCCTGATAATTCTTATATATATTTTGATGGTTAATCCGTGTGCTTGCGATCATTCCTGAGGTTTCGGTCAAAGGTCAAAGTCACACCCATCTAAGATGGCAGCCGTGACGTCACAATCCAAGATGGCGGACCGTGAGAAATCTGAGAAGCACTAGCAGGAAGGACGAACTTCCTTCTCCTTGAAGACTTTCGATGCCATTCTTCTTATGCGATCGATAGTGAACAACCCGCATCCCGCATAAAATAAATAAATATTATTTTACCTGCAAGCAAAACGTGACGTCATCTGATGTTGAAAAGTGGAACTGCTTGCAGCAAGTACCTTTGCATGAAATAAATTAACTCTCACCACTGAATAGTGCTATTGTAGTCAGTTAGAGACATAAAGTTTCGTAGCCATGCGGCCAATTAGTCATGCATTCTCGTAACCATGCGTTCTGGAAGCTTCGTAGTCCTATAGCCTCGCGATGACGTAACCTTCAAGACTTGCAATCGCATAGTCTCGTAACCTCATGGCTCGTAGTCTCGTAGTCATGATGTATTGGAGCCTCGTAGACTTGAAGCTACGTAAGCAAGTAGTTTTGTAATCTTATAACATAATGCTGATGGTGTAGATGTAGCAAAAGAGAAAATTCCATCGAAGACAGATGTGTCAATTGGAGCCTTGTAGACGAGTAGCTTCGTAGTCAAGAACTCATGCAGACTTGTATTCCTGTATCCACGCAGTCACGTAAACTCGTTTTCTAGAGGCTTCGTAGCTCTGTAGCCTCGCAGTCTCGTAAACATGAAGATTCGTAGTCACGTAATCTCGTAACCTTATGGCTCGAAGTCGCGTAGTCCTGTATCCTCGCAGTCACGTAAACCTGTGTACTAGAGGCTTCGTAGCTCTGTAGCCTCGCAGTCTCGTAAACTTGAAGATTCGTAGTCACGTAGTCTCGTAACCTCATGGCTCGTAGTCGCGTAGCCTGGATGTCTTGGGACCTCGTAGAATTGTAGCCTCGCAGTCTCGTAACCATGCGTTCTAGAAGCTTCGTAGTCCTATAGCCTCGCGATCATGTAACCTAGAAGACTCGCAATCGCGTAGACTCGTAACCTCATTGATCGTAGTCTCGCAGTCATGATGCATTGGAGGCTTGTAGACTTGAAGCTACGTAAGCAAGAGGCCTTGTAATCTTATAACATAATGCTGATGGAGCAGTTGGAGCAAAAGAGAAAATTCCGTCGAAGACAGATGCGGTAACTGGAGTCATGTAGACGAGTACCTTCGTAGTCAAGTACTCTTGCAGACTTGTAGTCCTGTATCCTCGCAGTCATGTAAACCTGTGTACTAGAAACTTCGTAGCTCTGTAGCCTCGCAAGCCATGTATAACTCGTAACCAGCTAGATCATTTTAGACTCGTAGCCATGTGGTCTCATAGTCTCTTAGACTCGTAGAATTCTAGCCAAATATATATATTTGGAGTTGGTGAGACAAAAGACAGTTGTTGGAGCCAATGACTGTAGGAGCCAATGACTGTAGGAGCCAATGACAGATGGAGTCACTAGACTGATGGAATCAATAGACTGATGGAATCAATGAATAATGGAGCCAATGAATATTGGAGCCAATGACAAATGTGCAGCCTTTTTGATGATGGTGCTGCCTTTTCGTTGTCGGTGCTTCCAAATGCGCTGCCTTTTCGTTGTCGGTGCTTCCAAATGTGCTGCCTTTTCGTTGCCGGTGCTTCCAAATGTGCTGCCGTTTCGTTGTCGGTGCTTCCAGATGTGCTGCCTTTTGGTTGTCGGTGCTTCCAAATGTGCTGCCTTTTCGTTGTCGGTGCTTCCAAATGTGCTGCCTTTTCGTTGTCGGTGCTTCCAAATGTGCTGCCTTTTCGTTGTCGGTGCTTCCAAATGTGCTGCCGTTTCGTTGTCGGTGCTTCCAAATGTGCTGCCGTTTCGTTGTCGGTGCTTCCAAATGTGCTGCCGTTTCGTTGTCGGTGCTTCCAAATGTGCTGCCGTTTCGTTGTCGGTGCTTCCAAATGTGCTGCCGTTTCGTTGTCGGTGCTTCCAAATGTGCTGCCGTTTCGTTGTCGGTGCTTCCAAATGTGCTGCCGTTTCGTTGTCGGTGCTTCCAAATGTGCTGCCTTTTCGTTGTCGGTGCTTCCAAATGTGCTGCCGTTTCGTTGTCGGTGCTTCCAAATGTGCTGCCTTTTCGTTGTCGGTGCTTCCAAATGTGCTGCCATTTCGTTGTCGGTGCTTCCAAATGTGCTGCCTTTTCGTTGTCGGTGCTTCCAAATGTGCTGCCTTTTCGTTGTCGGTGCTTCCGAATGTGCTGCCTTTTCGTTGTCGGTGCTTCCAAATGTGCTGCCGTTTCGTTTTCGGTGCTTCCAAATGTGCTGCCTTTTCGTTGTCGGTGCTTCCAAATGTGCTGTCTTTTCGTTGTCGGTGCTTCCAAATGTGCTGCCGTTTCGTTGTCGGTGCTTCCAAATGTGCTGCCTTTTCGTTGATGGTCCTTCTATTTTAATGTTGTTTGACTCTAGTATTATTGTAAATGGTTCTTGATTTGACTAGCGTTTTATTCCATACGGTGCATGTATATAAGCGAGTCCTAGACAACAGGACGCTCAGTTTGTTACTCACGTCGTCGGTGTAAGGATCACCTAGTTTGTTTCTTCTGGTGCATTAATCATGTAATTTCCTGTTCTTGCGAACTCGATGGCATCTTTACCGACTTTAACGACGAACTCGATGGAGGTTGTACCATCGTCTACGGGAACCTTGACGACAGCTACGACGGAGAAGGAGCAGATTCCGTTGACAACGTCGATGTCAACACTGGAGGAGATTTCAACAGATGTGATACCACCAGCAGAAGATAGCTTAATGACTACTGAGCTGGATGTGCAGGAAACCACGACGATCGACGATACGACCTCGATGGAGACTTCAATGGATGCTGATTTGACAACTAGCGAACATCGGTGCTGTTATTGCGACAAGATTTTCTCAAACAGCAGCAATGCTCGGCGACACGAGAGGAGCGAATGTGTCAAGAACCTATATCGTAAAATGTTTGTTTGTGAGAAATGTCATAAGCAGTTTGCCAGAAAAGATAATATGAAAACGCACATGAAGGCATGCAAAGGCCCTGCTGTTCGGCAGAAAGTAAAGGTTTCGTCGCAACAACGATGCATCGATGTGCATAAGAGAATGCCTGGAAATGGTACTACTGTTGTAACGCCTGTATCTGGATCGGGTCTGAAAGGATCGTCTTCATCACCACGGTATCCTTGCAGCTACTGTGATACGTCGTTCGCATTTTCCCATGATGCACGAAGACATGAGCGGAGCAAATGCACGAAGAATCCATCTCGCATGAAGTTTCGATGTGATGAGTGTCATGAATGGTTTACTCGAATTGATAATTTGCGACGACATGCGAAAAACTGTAAAGGTGAAGTCAGTGTGCCTACTGCTGAACTACCTGCAGAAATTTCGACTCCTCGGTTTAGGTTGAAGGCTCGTGAGCGTACAAGCAAGAAAACCGATGTGCAGCAACCGATTGGTATGACGTCTGAACAGGAAAATAAACCTAAGACTGTGTTCGGAGCATTACAAGTGAACGATAATGGCTTCTACTTGGCGCAGTCTGCATTTCGTGGAACATTGAAGGACTATTATTATTTAAATACGTTAGGTGAGTCGAAAGACATTTGTAATTTTCTTGATGATATCAGAGAGGACATAATCAATCAGCTTACTGATGATGTAGCAACAAACGGACCTTTGAAATATAACTTGTGGTTGGACTGTATATATGGAAAGCCATATCCGTTCGATGACAAAGTGAAGAAGTGTGCATTCAAGACATCGGCTGCAGTAATTTACAGTTCTAACGATGTGAAGCAAACTGTTAAAAACGGTATCCAGAAACTCTGTCAAGAAGAGGTGGACTATGTCTGTAAAGGTTCTGGCTGGACTCTGTCTAGTATAAACCGATTGGAGCTAAGAATTAGTCATTTCACACCGCTGCGGAACTAAATGATTATAAGATTGCTGGCTTTCTCAAATGATCCTGTAGTAGAATAGAAATTATGTAATAAATATTATGTTTGTAAAAGAACTTGCAGTGTTTAATTCCTCGAACCTGTTACTATTATGTTAAATTGATGTTATATTTAATTTTTTTTGCATCATCCAAGATCGAACCGAGGACGGGAATCGATCGAATCAATATGTAAATTAATGAGTGATTTATTTAATGAATTTTGAAAGTTTTCCCGAATTTCTAGCTAAATAATTACGGATTTTCAAGATGGCGGCCAAATGACAAGATGGCGGGTGTCACAGTAATAAATTATAACTGCACTCTAGCGGATACGAATTAAACTAACATGTCATCGGCGCACTCTAGCCGACGATACAATGATGATGGCTTCCAGCAGACGAGGACAAGATGGCGGACATGACGTCATACTAGATGATGATAAAAAGTGGTGGGAGTCAGTCTGCCAGCACCCACCACGAGGGAAGGATCGGTCGTCATTTTTAATTTTTTTGCACTCGTCGGGTTCGAACCGAGGACTCCGAGCTCCGTGTCGAAAAAGTATGCTTTTTAAATATTTTTATTAAATTTTTATTATTTGAATTTTTTTAATAAATTTTATTTTTTTTTATTAAAATTGGATAGGGGAACTGTGCCTAATATCGCACCCATTTTGAAAATACTGATTTATGTTGAGACAAATTTCCTAAAAAAATAAGTAACCACGGTTTTGCACATTAGGGTTATTACTGCAAAACATGTTATGTTGGACATAGTATTTTCGTAATAAATAATTAGTATTATCTCGAAACGTCTTTCATACATGAAAAAATATCAATAGTCATGTTTTGTACACCATTTCATTTACTTTCTTTTAGTATTACAAACTATTTCATGGCAAATGGTTTCCAATAGAAATATTTTGTAAAATAACATTTTTTTTGTGTGTAGTACACAGTTCCTCTCTTCTCATGTAGGTAATCTATTTTACACGCGTATCTATAGCATTACTAGTTTTTTTGGTTTATGTGCTTTAAAATGTGAAAAAGGCTTATTGACATAAAAGCGATATTTTATAGTCCACATTTACAGGAAAAAAATTGATAAAATTGATGAGGAAAAATAAATATTTTATTAAAATATTCCATGAAATAAAACACTACAGTTTACTAAAAGATTATTGTACAAACCAATTTTTTTTTCTAATAGGTATAGAAAATACTAATGTATTTTTGAGAGCACAGCATTTGGAAGAAAAACTTATGCAGAACTATTTCTATAATTTTTAAATGTTATTTTTATCACCCACTGGATTTTAATTTACAAAGCGAAAAATAAGGTGTCTTGTTTCTTTTTGAAGTGCGTTGTATTTATAAATGATTTGCAAGTTTATGTTTTCGTAACAAACCTTTGTCGAGGGTAGGGATATACAAATAAAAACACGGTATTTTCTGTAACAAGCGTAATCTACATAGTATTGTACACAATAAGTTCTGAATAATTTGTTTATAGAGGCTTTTTTTAAGTCTTACCATTTGTGCGAGTGACACGATCTGGAGCCACGTGGCTTTCGATTGGTTGTTAATAACTTCTTGTTATTCAGAGATTATTAATTTACTAGTGCTCCAATTTCAATGGTAATTAAGTATTTATAATAAGTCAGTATTCGAAAAAATTCAGCTTAAGGTTCATCACGAAAAAAATAAGTATAAAATATTCATACGATGTACTGTTGGAAGTACTTTTGAAGGCTTTTTAAGTTGGATCCGAACAACAATATAATTATTGAAAATAATAGAAAATAAATTACAACCAAACAATTAGCCACTGAAATATGTCTAATCAAACGAAGTTCTGCAACCACCAAAAACTTGTTGCTGTCGTGAAATAATTTCATTAAAATAATTGACAGTAACTCCATTAGACCTTATACATATTTTCTGATGTTACAGCCAATTATTTCAAATACATCATTATGCGATAGTGATATGTTTTGCGGTGGTTGTAGAAATTTTTTCAATTAAATGGTCAGTATATTATTTTAATCTCTTTATGAATTTTTTTTCTGTAAAACATTTATTTAGCTCCAATTTTAAAGACATAAGCAAATAAAAGCCTAGGTAAGCATGCTAGACGATAGGTAGAATGTTTGTTTCCCACTCATGTTTTCGTGATGACCCTACAACAGAAATTTGTAGATCATTTCAATCTTATTCTGTAAATATAAAGAACGGTTATCCATTCTAGCTTGTCGCTTATCCAAAACGCAAAATATGCATGCACCTAATCAAAGGCTTACATAAAAACATAGCGTGTACAGATTTCATTTTGACGCGGTGCAATTTGTTTTTGTTTATGTGGGATGTCTGTTCGATATGTTTAACTGCTAGAAGTACTCTAGCGGGCGCAGGGAAGCTCAGGAGCTCAGGAATGGAAGAACAGGAGTGAGCGAAGATAAATGACGGGGTAATGGAGGACAAGGAGGCAGATGGAGAAGGGGAAATTGATTAGCCTTGTGAATATGTATCCAGCGAGTCCACAGGGATTTTCAGAAGGCTTTGCCGGTGGCAACCTAGAATCTTCTTACCGAAATAAGAAACAAACTCTTTTTTTTGTTTTTGTTCTAGCTGCACGGACTGCTTTAAGACGTTAGGAGTGAATGCAGCTGCATGCTATAAACCTTCGCGAACATTAACGTACTGAAATGTGTAATTAGTTTTTTTACCAGGAATAAACTAACAGCTTATTTGCATCAAAATTGATATTTCAAATTTTTTTAAGTAATATTATTTAGTTTAAATAAATTTATTATGACCTGTTCTCCTTATATAAATCTTTTTTCAAAAATTTGAAATGATATTTTGATTTAGTACTTGATATTATAAATAAAATTATTCAATTGTTAATGTCCTGTGATTAAGGGATTACGTATGCCTTTTCCAGGTATTTATTTAGTATTTACGTTCATCAAGAATAAACTTGTAGAATTTTTGATTGGCTTAACTTTCATTACATAAAAAAATATAGCACTATTATTCGAATAATTAGCTGCCAAAGTTTCCTTTTAACGTTTTTGTGCAGTACCGTAAAAGAGAATAGAAAAAAATAACTCAATCCATTTTATTTTTAAAGATTATGCTATTAACTATTCTGAATTTATTCATTTGAATTTATTTTAGAAAAAAGTTATTTTACCTAGCTGTTAAAATCCCACAATTGAAAAAAATTAAAGGCTATGTAAAATGAATGAATATTTTGGAAGGTATTTAAACAATAATAACGAAATAACTAGTAGAATTGCCTCGAAACTAAACAAATTATGTTTGTAATAGTAAATTGATCCCTCTTTTAGGTACTGCATAAAAACGTTAAGACTTCAACTTCGGCAGCTAATTATGCAAAAAATAATATACCACTGATAAGTATAAACAATACATTTTGTGGTGAATGTGGTCACACAAAATTTTGGCAAGTTTACTCGCAGAATAAACAGCAAAATTACGGACTTAAAAAAAAAAAAGAAATTACCTCAGATAAATTAAGAGTTTCTAGTAATTTGCCATTGATGGATCTCGTGGAAAACAAGCCATATTTTGACTTCCAAGAATTATTTTTAGGGTAAATACACATTAATTCCTACTAATGTTATTAATGAGAAAGTGTGTTTGTCTGTTTGTCCTTCTTTCACGCAGCAACGGAGCAACGAACTGACATGATTTGTTTTCATATAGATCGTTTATGGGCCGGAAAGTGACATAGACTAAATATAATTATTAAATTCCATTATTAAGCGAGCGAAAAATGAGTAAATTAAGTTTTATAGTAGAAAACTATAGGATATAGGTAATCGACACACAAACAGTGAGTTTGTGTCATTTCTCTATGACCGCCACACGGTCATGTAGTAAGGTCTGGCAACTTCCTATCCTTCTCCTTGGCGAAACCCAACCGCTTACTGAAGCTCGCGGTTGCTAACGAACTAAAAGCGCTAACAACAGTTCAGTTTGTAACTTCGTCAATAGATGGCATTGCCTTGAATTTGTAACCCTCTGTCGTTTGGTGCGTCCGTCAAGTCTTGCCTAGGGGTTACCTGCCTTCTCACAAAATGAAGCTGAATATTGCGTCCCGGTTTCGTTGGTGCGTAGTCTTGATGCGCCGAGATTGTGGAATCAATGGGTTTTTAAATCAACTGTTGCCATTTATCAAGTGTATGTCCTACAGACCTGGAAACTCGGCAGTGATGTTCCTTATACTATGATGTGTTTAGCCTGGGCAATCCGGGTACTTCAGCTATTAAGAAATAAAATTTGTTTCGCAGGAGTCTTAACACATTTTGGGATGTTTTGCTGATATATATCAAGATCATTATTTTTTTGAATTCATGTTGAAAGTAAGTAAGCCCTAACATTACTTTTCTAAGATACAGTTGTTTTCAGATAATTGTACAAATTTATACTTATCTCTGATTTCACATGAATATTTATGTGATATTTACAAAAAAAAAATACAGTGAATAGTAGACCCTTTCTTTTTGTAGGCTGGGTTGACATGATAAGAGTCGACAATTTTCCTTCTTGTTTATTAATGACTGGGAATCGCTCATGACTTATTCCGAGAATTTGGACCAGTCATTAAGGGAAAACATATACCTATTACCTCAAGTCCAAATAAATCCGTAACGTGGCTCTTCTTATGTGGTTAGATCACAGATCTTTTGAGCTGAGATACAAAATAAAAATTAGGACGAGACATAGTTTTCAAGGAAGTTTCACATATGAAAACCATCTAATGTCAGTAACTGCTAAAGAGTACACCAATACCCAAATTGACAAGATATTTTTTTAATTTTTATTAATTAATTTATTATTTTTTTAGGTAGGTGAGTCTAGCCAAGAAAGGAAAGAATACATAAAATAATTTTGACAGTAACTTACTGACTGACAGGCTAAAATGGTTTGTTTCACATTAGATAGAGACAATGAAGGTGCAGTGACTCTATAATAGGATGTCTATGATATGTCTAAAATTAATTTGCTACGTTAAAATTAATCCACCCAACCGCAAAATCAAGACGAATGTCTATGATTTTGCAGGAATCGCGGTACGAAATTATCCCCGTAAGGAATAAAGACCTAAAATAATTAATTTGAACTTGAAATAATCCCCGAAATCCTTTGTTGGTGGAAGAATGTCAGAGTTCAAGAACTGCGCCAAACGTGTTCACGCTCTGGAGTTTCATTAAAACCGCGTGTTCCTTGAGGATGAAGTTGCGAAATGTTACCTCGACTTTTATCCTCCGAAAAATACGACATCGCAAGATTGCGTTGCTTAGAAAAACTTTTCCATTTAAGTTAACATTAATTTTTGTTGTAAAAGCCGGCGATGATGAAAATGGCATTTTCATAGTTATTAACTTTTTTTTTGCTTTCTACACTAACTTCAGAATAATAAAGAAGTCGAAAGTGACAGTATACTTGGTATTTCATTTAACATTTTTGGCCATTTAAGTCCGAAACAAAAGTTTAAAGTGGTTTGAAAACGGCAATACTCCTAAAAGCAAGTCATGAATATTGTTCGATATAAATTATTGTTAGTATAAATTTATGACTAAATAAATTAACATATCGCAGGTAATTTCATCTGTTTGCCCAATTTTGGCACACTCTCTACATGTTGTTAACATTCTTTTCGTTTTGAGCTGTGATATAAGTACGAAGCTCTTTTCGAATTCCACTGAGCCAATTAGGATGAAGCTGTTTGTTTCATTGTGGCGTGGGCATGTTTCACCTGGAAAATAGGTTTCACACTGGAAAAAACTGCTTGGAAACGTGAGCGAAACGTAATATAATTTCCAAACTGACATAACAGAAACAATTTTCGAAACATGTAAGTCGCTATCTCTGTATATCACTTGAATTTTTTAATAGTATAAGCTATTGAACACCTTATATTGGGCTAGATTTCTGTAAGTTAGAGGCACATAAAAAAAGAATTGTAGCACCCCGTCCTGACTCAATATTTATGAGCACTTTGTCGGTCGCTGCGTGATTCTGAGTCAAGTATAATCTTAAGCCCTCCAAACATATAAAAACACATCCATTCGTCTTATGTTAGGCAGTTTTCACTATTACAAATTTTGAGTGTTCTAGTTTGTGCGTTATATTGTGCTTCGTTTTATCTAATGTTTAACATCTTAACTCTCAGTACACGGCATTTGGAAGAAGTAACTTCGTGAATGGAAAGGATGTAACATGGAATGGAAATATGTAACCAAGGTGGTGCTGCCATCTGTGGTAAATGGTGCGAATCAAAGCTCACAAAGCCAAAATAGAAACATTATAGTATTAACTGCTTAGTAAGTTTTAACATGATATTATTATTTTAATAACGTTCTTTGTCAAAAATCAGGTTCAAACCAGGGGTTTAGTTTTTTTTCAAGCCAGTTTCGCTTATGTCGGAGCCGTTAAGTTATAAGCTTTAAAATTTTGGTCTGTTAATCAAATGATTTAAAAGTCAAAGTAGCTTATCCGGCAGCAATTCTAGCGGTGGATGCGGAAAATATTCGCCTCAATAAAAATGTTGTCGAAAACACAATTAATGTTTATATCCATCACACTCAGCATTATTTAAAAGGATTCTAAGTTAAATTTAGTGTCTGAGTTTCGTATTGTAAGTTTATTTATAACATTTTAACACATGAATTTTCTCGTTACTGAAATTAATTTTTTTTTTTTTTACATCTTTCGCGAGTACTAAAAGACTCACTCAAATTAACTTAATATAAATGTTACATTCTGTTTGACTTCTTAGACTTGTTGAGAAGCTGAAAATTATAAAACTAAAAAAATTAAGTATACCATACTTTTTGCATAGTTAGCTAACAAAATTACACATCAAAATTGTTGCACTGTAAAAATAAGGAAAATTAAATTGGTAACAATTTTTTTTGGTGTTTAACTGAACTGATATTGGCTATTTGATAATATGTTTTAAGGTCTTTAAAACATACGTTTAATTTCAAGTAGTTATTGAGGTTATTGAGTGTTACAGAAATGAATAACTCTAGTAATATGCATTAAAATATATATTTAAATAGTCAGTATTATAACATGTGAAAATAAAAAATTTCAGTTTTTTTTAAATATTCTATTCTCCTCACTTAGTAGCAGTACGAACGTTTGTTTGTAGGGTTAAGTTATTTCATAACAACATACCAATTTACTAATGCTGTAATTCAACATGATTGCTTCAGTTCAGTTGACAAGACTCTATCCAGTGCGATAGCGGAGAATGTGCGCCAGTAAGCGCTCCTGTATTCCGCGCCGGCGGCGGGCGAACGAGGCCTCGGGGTCCAGATACCGAGCCGTGACGTCACAGGGCGCTAACCGCCGCGCGTGCCTGCGCCTTCAGGGGGGCTGCTCCCCCCTGGGGGGCCTCCCGTCTCGAGGCGAGACCCCTCCCCCCCAGGGCTGAAGACCCTGCCGCATGGGCACACTTGCGGCGTGCAGAGCTTCGCACCACGCGACGCCATTTCAACACTGCTCAACAATACCCGAGTGGTGTCTTTTTTTCCGAAAAAAAAAAAAAAAAATCACAATATTTTCAGGGTGGATGAAATTTTTTGAAGTGAAACTTCAACGCGCGACGGGAGGAAAATTTCAAGGCCGAAATTTAATGCTCCGTTTTTTTTCTTCCTAACCTAACTTAAAGCTACGAGTGTGAGGGAGAGGTCTGGGTAGGGAAGACTATGTGCGTCTCAGGACGAAGCCTATACGCTCTAATCTTGCAGGTTGTGAACCAAGCAGGAGAGGTAGCGTGCATGTGCTAGGAGGGGATTGGCCAGCCGTGGCTGCGATTGGCAACCATGAATAACTCCCCTCACTGACTATCCTAGACTAAAATTATATAAGTTGGGCCCAGGTGAAACCTGCACAGACACAGGGAAAACCTTGGGCTCATTCATGCGGGGTGCAAAAGTCATGTATTTTATGCGTGCAGGTTGGTTACGGGAAATCAAAAGGATGGATCTGGATGAAGAATTGGACAGAGGAGAAAAGAGGGCTACCATGCGGGGGTTGGGCACTTGTTCTTACGCGATAAGGACGGATAATTGGTTGCGGATCATGCAGAGAACACGATACCTTTTGCGGGCTCCACGTGGTGGTGTGCGGCTCAGGTTGAACCATGCCATGTTGCAGGGATAGGTGGAATTATGAACTGAATGTAAAAAAAAAAATACATTTCTTATTTATTAACATCTCTTCACGTGAATTGTTGAACTAAGAATTACATACTTTAATCTGTACTTAAAGACGACTTGTAATAATTTCATTAGTGTCAGCAGAGATAATTAAAAGATAGTAATAGTAGATGTATTAGGTTCATTCTGTGGCAGGGGAGGAGGGAGGGGGATTCGGGGATTATGTCACTTCCTTCGACCATGCACACACGAAAAAGTGTCCCGTTACGTTCATCAGCCATGTAAGCACGAAAAAATGTCCCGTTACAGTAGTAGGATATAGCCGTTTCTGGGACAGGCGCAGGATCCAGGATCCGACCTTGACCTTTGACCTTGACCTTGAACCCTGAACCTTCACCTTGACTTTGAACCGAGTCCTTGACCTTTGACCTTGACCTTTGACCTTGACCTTTGACCTTGACCTTGAAATTTGATATTGACCTTGAAATTTGACCTTGACCTTGAAATTTGGCCCTGAAATTGAAATTCGACCCTGACCTTTAGCCTTGCGACCCTCGATGTTGCCAACCTGATGACGTCATCTAATCCGTATGCTAATCCATATGCTAACCTAACCTAACCTAACCTAACCTAATCCATATGCTAATCTATGCTAACCTAACCTAACCTAACCTAACCTAACCTAACCTAACCTAAACCATATGCTAATCTATGCTAACCTAACCTAACCTAACCCATGCCAATCTATGCTAATCCATGCCAATCCGTATGCCAATCTATGCTAATTCGTATACCAATCTATGCTAATCAGTATGCCAATCTATGCTAATCCATATGCCAATCTATGCTAATCCATATGTTAATCCATGCTAATCCATCCACCATTTTGTATTTCTAGAAATTTCCACCAACTTCGAATCGTGACGTCACCGTTGCACTTTTCGTCACGACCACCATCTTGGATTCGAATTTTTTTCGAACTTCAACTTTTCGAAATTTGACGTAAACATCAGCCGCCATCTTGTGCCTTCCTTAATGCATACCTAAGGCGCCACATTTGAAATTAAATTATTATACAGCCGCCATCTTTAATTCCAGCACAGACTACCAGATGGCGCTAAATTCAAAAATTAGTTGCCAGAGGCGCCGCCATCTTGGTTCTCAAGTTGACTGGTAGATGTCGCTAGTATCGCGCGCCGAATTCAAAAAATTGTTGTCAGAGCCGCCGCCATCTTGGTTCTCAAGTTGGCTGGTAGATGGCGCCACCGTCGCCATATTTTAGTTCATATAATCGATACCAATTGACGCCACCGTCGCCATCTTTAGTTCCTAGTTTTGCTACCAGAGTGTGCCACCGCCGCCATTTTTAATTCTTAAAGTTACCGCCGGAGCGCACCACCGTCGCCATCTTTAATTCTTAAAGTTACTGCCGGATGGCACCAAGTGTTATGTAGTCAGTCGAGACAAGTCGGGAACGAGACGAGACAAGTCTAGACAGTCGAGACAAGTCGGGGGGGGGGGGACAAGACGAGACAAGTCGGTAGCCTGTATTCACCAAGTTCTCCGTTGCCGCCATCTTTAATTCATAAAGTCGCTACCAGATGGCGCCACTGTCGGCCATATTTAATTCAAGGCATTGTCGCCGGATGATGCCAAGTTTGAATTTAAAAACCTACAAGTGTTATGCAATGTGTAACCAGTCGAGACAAGTCGAGATAAGTTTGGAACATGAAGCCATATTCTAAACTACGTTTATTATATATATGTATGCCTTTATGTGTTTAGGTTTAATGATAGAGTAATGCAAGGGAATGGCTTTTCATTTATATTTGCGACAAACAAACCATCCATCCGATTACATTATTCCAAGTGGCCATATTGAATGATGAAATCACCGTTGCAATTTCCGTTAGGGCCACCATCTTTAAATATATTATCCGAGTTCTATGAACAAAATTTTAAAATTTATAAAACAAACTTTTACGACACGGAGCTCGGAGTCCTCGGTTCGAACCTGGTGAGGGCAAAAAAAAATGGCGACCGATCCTTCCCTCGTGGTGGCTGCAGGCAGACTGACTCCCACCACTTTTTTTTTCAAAGTATATATAACGTCATCTAGTATGACGCCATGTCCGCCATCTTGTCTTCGATGCTGGAAGCCATCATCATTGTATCGTCAGCGAGAGTACACTGACGCCATGTTAGTTTAGTTCTTATCGGCTAGAGTGCAGTAATCATTTATTACTGTGACACCAACCATCTTGAAATTTGGCCACCATCTTGAAAATCCGTAATTATTTATCTAGGAATTCAGGAAAAAGTTCGAAATTCATTAAATAAATCACTCATTAATTTACATATTGATTCGATCCGCTCCTGTCCTCGGTTCGATACCCGATCGATGTAATAATGTTTAATTTTATGTAAAAAATAACAATTTCAATAAACCATGTTCAACATTCGTAAAGAGACTCTAAATCCTCTACGACCATCATCCTATCAGACATCAAGACCACCATATTGTAAATGCGTAATTTTAATGCTAGAGATTCGGGAAAAAGTTCAAAATTCATTAAATAATTTTGTAATCTATATACTGATTGATTAGATCTACTTAGGTCCTTGGTTTGATCCCTGGCCGATACAAAACAACTTTAATATTTTAATAAAGTACCACTAAAGTGTCAGGTTTGAGAAAATAAAGAACACCGCAAGTTCTTTTAAAAAAACTTTTATTACATAAATTATACACTACCACAAGTACAAAAAACACACAGACAAATTACCAAAGTTTCGTGGATCTCTCGATTCAAACAGTCTTCTTACTATACGGACTATGATCTTTACATGACTTTAAATGTCTATTCAGTTTATCAGCTCGACATATTAGTACACCACAATTTGCACACAAAGTCGAATTATCGACTTCATTAAAAGGACAGTGATATATTTCGTGTCGTTGTGCACTTCGAATATTTGCCAATGTTTTGTTACAAAATATACAGCTTGATTCCGATGAATGTACAGCCAGTCTATCACAATTCCTGAGGTGCCGTTTTAATCTTCCATATTGTACAACCTTGCTTAAACACCTGTTGCACTGATATTTAATGCGTTCAGAGTTATTACTACAATTGTGTATTACATAATCCCATAATTTAAAGTTTTTGATCTTCTCACAGTACGTGCAGTCGGGTGATGGAACACCGCTGGTTGCTCCTTCCTTCATCAATGCCACTGGAACTGTTGACAACCATTGTAACACTGCTGACATGTTAACTTCTGAAGCCGTTGAGGTCTGCTCTGCGGAAGATGTTGCACGCGTCGAAATCTCCTGCTGTGCTGAGAGAGCAGGTGTAGCTGTAGACGTCGTTGTCATCGTGCTCTGCACTGATGATGGTAGACCTTCGATCCAGGTTGGTGTAGATAGCGGTAATGATGCCATCGAGTTCTCAAGAATAGCTAGATACAGGTCTATTATGTTATACAAGTCTAACTATCCGATCCGTTCATCACAGCAGCCAGAGACGGACTGAAGTCCATATCACCAGGGTCTCACTTATATAGTCTGATCAGCTGGTACAACACATGAGTCAAAACAATAACCAGGTTCATTATACTCGCATTTTACTTTCTCGGAGCATTTTTTATAATGAAGTTGTAAGCTATCAAGACGTGAAATTAGTTTTTTGCACTTATTGCACTGAAATTGTATTCTTTTAACATTATTAGAACAACTGCTTCTTTCATGTCTGCGAGCATTGAGGTGATAGTAAATGATGCGTCACAGTATTTTCACTGACGCAATGTACGCTCTTCATTAGTTGAAGAATCCATTGTTGATGATGAAACTTCAGCTGATGGTGGAACAGCACATATCGAAGTCTCCTCCAGTGTTGTCAGAGGCGTTGCCAACGGGATCTGCTCCAACATCGTCGGCGCTGACGTCATGGTTCCCGTAGTCGATGGTACATCCTCCATCGAGTTCGACGTTAAAGTCGGTAAAGATGCCATCAAAATCTCAAGAACAGCTAATTGACACGACTCATGCACCAGAAGAAACAAACTAGGCGATCCTTACACCGCCGACGTCAGTAGCAAACTGAGCATCCTGCTGTCTAGGACTCGCTTATATACATGCACCGTATGGAATAATACGCTAGTCAAATCAAGAACCATCAACAATAATACTAGAGTCAAAACAACATTAAAAATAGGACCATCAACGAAAAGGCAGCACAACAAAAAAAAAACAGCACATTTGTAAACACCATCAACAAAAAAGAAGCACATTTTGGAAACACCATCAACGTAAAGGCAGCACATTTTGGAAGCACAATCAATAAAGAGAGCACATTTGGAAGCAACATCAACAAAAAGGAAGCACTTTTGGAAACACCATCAACAAAAAGGAAGCACATTTAGGAAGCACCATCAACGTAAAGGCAGCACATTTTGGAAGCACAATCAATAAAGAGAGCACATTTGGAAGCACCATCAACAAAAAGGAAGCACATTTTGGAAGCACCATCAACATAATGGCAGCACATTTTGGAAGCACAATCAATAAAGGGAGCACATTTGGAAGCACCATCAACAAAAAGAAAGCACATTTTGGAAGCACCATCAACATAAAGGCAGCACATTTTGGAAGCACAATCAATAAAGGCAGAACATTTGGAAGCACCATCAACAAAAAGGAAGCACATTTTGGAAGCACCATCAAAAAGACAGCACATTTTGGAAGCACAATCAATAGAGAGCACATTCGGAAGCACCATCAACAAAAAAGAAGCACATTTTGGAAGCAACATCAACATAAAGGCAGCACATTTTGGAAGCACAATCAATAAAGCCAACACATTTGGAAGCACCATCAACAAAAAGGAAGCACATTTTGGAAGCACCATCAAAAAGGCAGCACATTTTGGAAGCACAATCAATAAAGGCAGCACATTCGGAAGCACCATCAACAAAAAGGAAGCACATTTTTGAAGCACCATCAAAAAGGCAGCACATTTTGGAAGCACCATCAAAAAGGCAGCACATTTTGGAAGCACAATCAAAAAAGGCAGCACATTTGGAAGCACCATCAACAAAAAGGAAGCACATTTTGGAAGCACCATCAAAAAGGCAACACATTTGGTAACAAAAGTTACGAGAACTAAGTCTTAGTTAGAAATCAGAATGCAAGAAATAAAAACATTAAATTTTTACTTTTAATATTTAATTTATTTCTTAAGAATATACAAATAGAAGTAAAAAAGCCATTATTGTATGTAGCCAGCTTTCCTCAGTTATTCGAGTATGAAGGATATTTCTTTAATGCGAGTATAGTTTCCTGCACAAAGCGAGCTATGTAGAAGTCTTAGCCGGTCAACCAATAAGTTTGGATCTTTCCACGATGTGTAATCAATCTCTTCTACCATCATCTCACTTGCTTGTTTATTATAAATACTTTTAATATCACAATCGTCCCAGTGATCATAATAAGCGTTATCAGATTTATTTATTAAAACACATCGTTTCCATCGTTTCGGTCTCAGGACACCGTTACATTCTTCGATCTTGTCAGGTTTAGGTGCTTCATCACAGTCTATGCTTTTGTCAACAGCCTCAGCGTCACTGTGACAATCACTGTAGAAGACATCCTCTTCACCCAGATTACCATATGAATTAGATATCGATGATGTCGAAGTGTCATTATCGTCTTCATGTTTCCTTTTTAGGAGTCCATAATTTTTACAAAGTAAGAAAGATCTACTTGAATTCGGCTGGAATGTATTCTCACTTTTCACGTTAAGGATTCTTCCATTGTCTTCATTCTTCCATAAATCATCATCATCCTTCAATTTAAGTTCTTCGTCGAGATCGGAAGAGCCACGAACATAATCTCTCTCAAGACAAGGAAAATTATTGTCGTAATGCAGATCACTATTCCTTAGTCTAGTAGATCCATCGTTGTACTCTGGCTTGTACGCAGGCTTAACGTTACAAGTTCTGTCATGTCTTTGTAAGCTCTCTCTCCGCGTAAACTACTTGTTACATCGAACGCAACTTATCATATTGCGTAGTGGATTTTTACCACAGTCATTCTTCTGGTGTTGTCTTCCATTCTTTTTCAAGAATAATTCTTTGCTGCAAAACCTGTGTCCTTTCGATACAGCGACAGACACCGAATCAGGATTCATATTAGTTACTGTGACTAATGTTAGATACAAACAGACAGTTTTCCAATTGGAACCATTATTAAAATATAATTTTTTAAATATTTCTTAAGCGAGAGTTAAGTTATCTTATGCAAGCGGGCTTGTGCTAGAACTCTCATGTTGCTTAAGCAAAGAGTTCACAAGCGGACTTGTGCTAGTACTCTCATGTTGCTTAAGCAAAGAGTTCACAAGCGGGCTTGTGCTAGAACTCTCATGTTGCTTAAGCAAAGAGTTCACAAGCTGACTTGTGCTAGAACTCTTTGCTTAAGCAGGATTAAATTTGGACTTTTTAAAAAGAATTGGTAATTTATGATGTTTATAAACTACATCCTCCCTGATGGTTTTCTCTGAGTGCTTCTATTTTATTTTTATTAGGTGGAATTTAAAAAAAAAAACCATTATTCAGTCAAATAATAATATACCCTGAGATTTCTGAGAAATACTAACTGGAAGAACAAACTACCTTCTCCTATTTATTTAAATCTTATTACAAACAGCAAGGGATAAGAAAAATCACTGATTTAAAAGAATTAAATAATGAGTAATAAAAGTAGATAATATTCACACACTGCACATCATAGTGACAAAGTCAACATAACCTATTTACATAAACCAGAGACCCAATACCTATAGGATGCTACACTAGTCTAACGATAGCCATAACACTCTAACCTAAGCATTAGTAGCATTCACGGACGTTAATACATTCTAGTTAAAAATATTTCGGCACTGAATATTCTGACATTTATTCCTGACTGTTGGTCGTGGAAGTACGGTTAACTAAAAACGTATTTCGGTGCTGAATATTCTGACACCTCGTCGCAGAACTACTTACAACAAGTACCTTTGCATGAGATAACTTAACTCTCGCTTAAGAAATATTTAAAAAATTATATTTAAGTAATGGTTCCAATTGGAAAACTGTCTGTTTGTATTTAACATTAGTCACAGTAACTAATATGAATCCTGATTCGGTGTCTGTCGCTGTATCGAAAGGACACAGGTTTTGCAGCAAAGAATTTATCTTGAGAAAGAATGGAAGACAACACCAGAAGAATGACTGTGTTAAAAATCCAATACGCAATATGATAAGATGCGTTCGATGTAACAAGTCGTTTACGCGGAGAGAGAGCTTAAAAAGACATGACAGAACTTGTAACGTTAAGCCTGCGTACAAGCCAGAGTACAACGATGGATCTACTAGACTAAGGAATAGTGATCTGCATTACGACAATAATTTTCCTTGTCTTGAGAGAGATTATGTTCGTGGCTCTTCCGATCTCGACGAAGAACTTAAATTGAAGGATGATGATGATTTATGGAAGAATGAAGACAATGGAAGAATCCTTAACGTGAAAAGTGAGAATACATTCCAGCCGAATTAAAGTAGATCTTTCTTACTTTGTAAAAATTATGGACTCCTTAAAAGGAAGCATGAAGACGATAATGACACTTCGACATCATCGATATCGAATTCATATGGTAATCTGGGTGAAGAGGATGTCTTCTACAGTGATTGTTACAGTGACTCTGAGGCTGTTGACAAAAGCATAGACTGTGATGAAGCACCTAAAGCTGACAAGATCGAAGAATGTAATGGTGTTCTGAGACCGAAACGATGGAAACGATGTGTTTTAATAAATAAATCTGATAACGCTTATTATGATCACTGGGACGATTGTGATATTAAAAGTATTTATAATAAACAAGCAAGTGAGATGATGGTAGAAGAGCTTGATTACACATCGTGGAAAGATCCAAACTTATTGGTTGACCGGCTAAGACTTCTACATGGCTCGCTTTGTGCAGGAAACTATTCGCGCATGAAAGAAATATCCTTCATACTCGAATAACTGAGGAAAGCTGGCTACATACAATAATGGCTTATTTTACTTCTATTTGTATATTCTTAAGAAATAAATTAAATGTTAAAAGTAAAAATTTAATGTTTTTATTTCTTGCATTCTGATTTCTAACTAAGACTTAGTTCTCGTAACTTTTGTTACCAAATGTGTTGCCTTTTTGATGGTGCTTCCAAAATGTGCTTCCTTTTTGTTGATGGTGCTTCCAAATGTGCTGCCTTTTTTGATTGTGCTTCCAAAATGTTCTGCCTTTTTGATGGTGCTTCCAAAATGTGCTGCCTTTTTGATGGTGCTTCAAAAATGTGCTGCCTTTTTTGATTGTGCTTCCAAAATGTGCTGCCTTTTTGATGGTTCTTCCAAAATGTGCTGCCTTTTTGATGGTGCTTCAAAAATTTGTGCTTCCTTTTTGTTGATGGTGCTTCCGAATGTGCTGCCTTTATTGATTGTGCTTCCAAAATGTGCTGCCTTTATGTTGATGGTGCTTCCAAAATGTGCTTCCTTTTTGTTGATGGTGCTTCCAAATGTGCTCTCTTTATTGATTGTCCTTCCAAAATGTGCTGTCTTTTTGATGGTGCTTCCAAAATGTGCTTCCTTTTTGTTGATGGTGCTTCCAAATGTTCTGCCTTTATTGATTGTGCTTCCAAAATGTGCTGCCTTTATTTTGATGGTGCTTCCAAAATGTGCTTCCTTTTTGTTGATGGTGCTTCCAAAATGTGCTTCCTTTTTGTTGATGGTGCTTCCAAATGTGCTCTCTTTATTGATTGTGCTTCCAAAATGTGCTGCCTTTTTGTTGATGGTGTTTCCAAAAGTGCTTCCTTTTTGTTGATGGTGTTTACAAAAATGCTGTCTTTTTTTGATTGTGCTTCCACTTCGTTGATGGTCCTTCTATTTTTAATGATGTTTTGACTCTAGTATTATTGTTGATGGTTCTTGATTTGACTAGCGTCTTATTCCATACGGTGCATGTATATAAGCGAGTCCTAGACAGCAGGATGCTCAGTTTGTTACTGACGTCGGCGGTGTAAGGATCGCCTAGTTTGTTTCTTCTGGTGCATGAGTCGTGTCAATTAGCTGTTCTTGAGATTTTGATGGCATCTTTACCGACTTTAACGTCGAACTCGATGGAGGATGTACCATCGACTACGGGAACCATGACGTCAGCGCCGACGATGTTGGAGCAGATCCCGTTGGCAACGCCTCTGACAACACTGGAGGAGACTTCGATATGTGCTGTTCCACCATCAGCTGAAGTTTCATCATCAACAATGGATTCTTCAACTAATGAAGAGCGTACATTGCGTCAGTGCAAATACTGTGACGCATCATTTACTATCACCTCAAATGCTCGCAGACATAAAAGAAGCAGTTGTTCTAATAATGTTAAAAGAATACAATTTCAGTGCAATAAGTGCAAAAAACTAATTTCACGTCTTGATAGCTTACATCTTCATTATAAAAAAATGCTTCGAGAAAGTAAAGTGCGAGTATAATGAACCTGGTTATTGTTTTGACTCATGTGTTGTACCAGCTGATCAGACTATATAAGTGAGACCCTGGTGATATGGACTTCAGTCCGTCTCTGGCTGCTGTGATGAACGGATCGGATAGTTAGACTTGTATAACATAATAGACCTGTATCTAGCTATTCTTGAGAACTCGATGGCATCATTACCGCTATCTACACCAACCTGGATCGAAGGTCTACCATCATCAGTGCAGAGCACGATGACAACGACGTCTACAGCTACACCTGCTCTCTCAGCACAGCAGGAGATTTCGACGCGTGCAACATCTTCCGCAGAGCAGACCTCAACGGCTTCAGAAGTTAACATGTCAGCAGTGTTACAATGGTTGTCAACAGTTCCAGTGGCATTGATGAAGGAAGGAGCAACCAGCGGTGTTCCATCACCTAACTGCACGTACTGTGAGAAGATCAAAAACTTTAAATTATGGGATTATGTAATACACAATTGTAGTAATAACTCTGAACGCATTAAATATCAGTGCAACAGGTGTTTAAGCAAGTTTGTACAATATGGAAGATTAAAATGGCACCTCAGGAATTGTGATAGACTGGCTGTACATTCATCGGAATCAAGCTGTATATTTTGTAACAAAACATTGGCAAATATTCGAAGTGCACAACGACACGAAATATATCACTGTCCTTTTAATGAAGTCGATAATTCGACTTTGTGTGCAAATTGTGGTGTACTAATATGTCGAGCTGATAAACTGAATAGACATTTAAAGTCATGTAAAGATCATAGTCCGTATAGTAAGAAGACTGTTTGAATCGAGAGATCCACGAAACTTTGGTAATTTGTCTGTGTGTTTTTTGTACTTGTGGTGGTGTATAATTTATGTAATAAAAGTTTTTTTAAAAGAACTTGCGGTGTTTTTTATTTTCTCAAACCTGACACATTAGTGGTACTTTATTAAAATATTAAAGTTGATTTGTATCGGCCAGGGATCGAACCAAGGAACAAAGTCGATCTAATCAATCAGTATATAGATTACAAAATTATTTAATGAATTTTGAACTTTTTCATCGGATCTCTAGCATTAAAATTACGCATTTCCAATATGGTGGTCTTGATGTCTGATAGAATGATGGTCGTAGAGGATTTAGAGTCTCTTAACGAATGTTAAACATGGTATATTGAAATTATTATTTTTTACATAAAATTAAACATTATTACATCGATCGGGTATCGAACCGAGGACAGGAGCGGATCGAATCAATATGTAAATTAATGAGTGATTTATTTAATGAATTTCGAACTTTTTCCTGATTTCCTAGATAAATAACTACGGATTTTCAAGATGGCGGCCAAATTTCAAGATGGTTGGTGTCACAGTAATAAATGATTACTGCACTCTAGCCGATAAGAACTAAACTAACATGGAGTCAGTGTACTCTCGCTGACGATACAATGATGATGGCTTCCAGCATCGAAGACAAGATGGCGGACATTGTGTCATACTAGATGACGTTATATATACTTTGAAAAAAAAGTGGTGGGAGTCAGTCTGCCTGCAGCCACCACGAGGGAAGGATCGGTCGCCATTTTTTTTGCTCTCACCAGGTTCGAACCGAGGACTCCGAGCTCCGTGTCGTAAAATTTTGTTTTTTTATAAATTTTAAAATTTTGTTCATTAAACTCTGATAATATATTTAAAGATGGCGGCCGTTACGTAAATTGCAACGGTGATGTCATCATCCAATATGGCCACTTGGAATAATGTAATCGGATGGATGGTTTGTTTGTCGCAAATATAAATAAAAAGCCATTCCCTTGCATTACTCTATCATCAAACCTAAACATATAAAGGTATATATATATATAATAAACGTAGTTTAGAATATGGCTTCATGTTCCAAACTTATCTCGACTTGTCTCGACTGGTTACACATTGCATAACACTTGTAGGTTTTTAAATTTAAACTTGGCATCATCCGGCGACAATGCCTTGAATTAAATATGGCCGACAGTGGCGCCATCTGGTAGCGACTTTATGAATTAAAGATGGCGGCAACGGAGAACTTGGTGAATACAGGCTACCGACTTGTCTCGTCTTGTCCCCCCCCCCCCACCCCCGACTTGTCTCGACTGTCTAGACTTGTCTCGTCTCGTTCCCGACTTGTCTCGACTGACTACATAACACTTGGCGCCATCCGGCAGTAACTTTAAGAATTAAAGATGGCGACGGTGGTGCGCTCCGGCGGTAAATTTAAGAATTAAAGATGGAGGCGGTGGCACACTCTGGTAGCAAAACTAGGAACTAAAGATGGCGACGGAGGCGTCATCTGGTATCGATTATATGAACTAAAATATGGCGACGGTGGCGCCATTTACCAGCCAACTTGAGAACCAAGATGGCGGCGCCTCTGGCAACTAATTTTTGAATTTGCCGCGCGATACTAGCGACATCTACCAGTCAACTTGAGAACCAAGATGGCGGCGCCTCTGGCAACTAATTTTTGAATTTAGCGCCATCTGGTAGTCTGTGCTGGAATTAAAGATGGCGGCTGTATAATAATTTTAATTTCAAATGTGGTGCCTTAGGTATGCATTAAGGAAGGCAAAATATGGCGGCTGATGTTCACATCAAATTTCGAAAAGTTGAAGTTCGAAAAAAAATTCGAATCCAAGATGGCGGCCGTGACGAAAATTGCAACGGTGACGTCACGATTCGAAGTTGGTGGAAATTTCTAGAAATACAAAATGGCGGATGGATTAGCATGGATTAACATATGGATTAGCATAGATTAGCATATGGATTAGCATAGATTGGCATACTGATTAGCATAGATTGGTATACGAATTAGCATAGATTGGCATACGGATTGGCATGGATTAGCATAGATTGGCATGGGTTAGGTTAGGTTAGGTTAGGTTAGCATAGATTAGCATATGGATTAGGTTAGGTTAGGTTAGGTTAGGTTAGGTTAGCTTAGCATAGATTAGCATATGGACTAGGTTAGGTTAGGTTAGGTTAGCATAGATTAGCATATGGATTAGGTTAGGTTAGGTTAGGTTAGCATATGGATTAGCATACGGATTAGATGACGTCATCAGGTTGGCAACATCGAGGGTCGCAAGGCTAAAGGTCAGGGTCGAATTTCAATGTCAGGGCCAAATTTCAAGGTCAAGGTCAAAGTTAAAGGTCAAGGTCAAAGTTAAAGGTCAAGGTCAAGGTTCAATGTCAAGGTCAAGGTTCAAGGTCAAGGTCAAGGTTCAAGGTCAAAGGTTAAGGTTCAAGGTCAAAGGTCAAGGTCAAGGTTAAAGGTCAATATTCAAGGTCATAGTTAAAGGTCCAGGGACGAATTTCAATGTCAGGGTCAAAGTTCAAGGTCAAAGGTCAAGGTCAAATGTCAAGGACTGGGTCAAAGTCAAGGTCAAGGTCAAAGGTCAAGGTCGGATCCTGGATCCTGCGCCTGTCCCAGAAACGGCTATATCCTACTACTGTAACGGGACATTTTTTCGTGCTTACATGGCTGATGAACGTAACGGGACACTTTTTTGTGTGTGCATGGTCGAAGGAAGTGACATAATCCCTGAATCCCCCTCCCTCCTCCCCTGCCCCAGAATGAACCAAATACATCTACTAGTAATGAACTATGTAAATGCTGCTGAATAATAGTGGAGTTAAATAGAAATTACAAGTTGTTACAGGTAATTAAATTTTTTATTTTTACACTGAACTTAAATTTTACGGTTGTTTATGCAATTCTATTCACACTTCTCGCATATTTAAACAACCAACCCCCACAGTACTCACCTTAAATAGTCGTATCATTAAAATTCCATTTACGAGAAACTCAATGTTTCAACTTCGTACGAAACTAATTTTATCAGTATTAACATAATATAGGTACATTTGCTCACGTCACATGAATAAAATTAGCATTCGATTATTCACGCACCGTCATATTACACTACAGGAAGTATTTTTAGTTTTAAATTTTAGAGTCTTTTTATACTGAAACATATTAAAATATTTATGACACAATATTTCGTTGGTTAGAAATAAATATAATTTTTCTCTATTTCTGTAATTTTTCATCATCGAAAAATTAATTTCACATGCTCTCTATGCAAGTGATGAATTTTCCCATAACCTATGTGGATTTTAAAAGAAACTCTTAATTTGCTGGGAAAATTTACAAAAATATTCTTTTACTTAGATGTAAAATAAATATTTAATTCTTACAATAATAACGCTATAAGAGTTGTCATTTCGTTTACAATGAACTTTAAGTATAACATTTTTGAAAACTACTGCACCAGACGGATTTGAAACTTGGAATCAGTGGAATTGAACTGTTTCACTGTGTATCGTCAGTAAAATTACGTTTGGTAGTATAACAATACAAGCTTTAATTTATTAGCTAAAATAATTTTTTTTTGCATGTAGAGTTTACATTTCAAACCAAATTTTTCGTAAACATACATGTTTAATTCACCTGTAAGTCATTTTGAAAGTTTAGAAAGTAATTTGGTTTCATGAATGCCACATTTGTGAAACGGAAGTTCATGCTGCAAATTCACTTTGTTTGTGCAAATAAAATTTCGTTTTGACTTTTCTATTTAAATGAAATAAATTACAAACAATTAAAAAGTTGTAAAACCATCCTTTAAAATATTTTGTCCATTTTTAAAATACTACAATTTATAGTTACAAAACTAATTTTAATTATGTGTTTATATATTTCATTATTCCGTATTAAACAATTTTCGCGGCAAATAAAGTGGTTAAAACAGTATGATAAAACGAAGACTCGTTTTAATCTAGAAAGGATTGAGAAAATCATGCACATAATAAATGCCTTTACCTGGAATTTCGTTTTCCCAAAGACGAAGATGTATAAAAAATAAATGTTTGTCAGGCTACGTGCATTGGTTTATTGCTTTTCGCTATAGTTAGAAAAACACCCAATTACCTATTGTTCCAACTTGTTTAGCAATAAACTTAATTTTAACATTGGAACGTTTTATTTAATAGCCAAAAATAAAAGAAAAATATATACTGTGTTCTTTCCAAGAACTTGCCAATGGAAGCTTGAAACAACAATGTAAGCGCAACAACATTTGGACTGGAAACTCACAAGTTTATTTTTAAGTTTTCTTTTTCTAAAAGATTTGGTGAAAAAGCTTTAGGTAAACAACGTGAATGCCGTTTTTTGAAACTTAACAGAAAAATTTCTGTCGCTAACATTGAATTCTCATACAAATAACACTTGGAACACATGGATATATATGTAAATATATGTAAAAATATATGTGTATATATAGTCTACATGTGATGCAGTGATAGGACCCAGGTTTTAACACCGAATTAGCCATCCTGAATTAAGTTCTCTTTTATTCCCGAAATAACTTCACGTCAATAATGGTTCTTAGCTCATGGCCGAATCCTTTGCATACATCACTGCCCTGTATTCGTTGTGTGCTGCCTTGCCTTCTAGTCCCGCTGTAAGCGAAACGTCAAACAAATAAAATAAATTGGAGGCATAAAACAAACAAAATTAACATTACTTGACACGCGTAAAGAACAAGTCAAGGAGTGCGGGACAGCCACATTTAAGCACGCGGTTGCAATAAAACAAACTACTACATATAACCAGGTAAATACACATTAATGGAAATGAAACAAAATGAAATTTCTTTATAAAGCAATTTTTTTAATGGAATGTTTCATAACCAAGAAAAATCCCCTGTTATATCTTAATAAAACGTATTATCGTGTGGTATGATTTTACTTAAACCATCAACGTATTTTCTTCTGTAAACATATAAAATATTTTCGAAAAAAAAAATTGCAAAAAAAAGCAAATTAAAAAGCACTTTTATTTATGATGCAACTTTATATATGAAACTTTTAAAGAATATAAGATGTTATAAGGCTCAAATGAAACCGTAATAACTCAATTTAAAACGTGAAATAGTTAGCATCCCGTTGTGTCTATTTCTCAACTGTCACTTGCAAGGCAACACATGATGTTTGTTTACAAAAACTGACATCTTCATGAAGTTGCTAAAAATACCGTCGAAAAAACAAGCAGTGGCAGAAAGGACGTGAAAACCATTCGTGCTACTTTGAAGAACAGTAAAATTCGAGAAACATTCAACGACAATGACGAGACATCGCTTCGCCACAGCCAGCGGTCTGGCTGGCTGTAAACAAAAAAAGAACGTCGCAGCAATGTTCTCCGAGAGCTGGAGCTCGCGAATAGCTCACACTTCACCGCACACTTCAGAGAAACTCCAACAGCTTCCACTTCACCGCGCAGTCTGAAGAAACATCGTCTACGAGTTGCTGCTTTTTCACAAGTGCGCGTCGATAGACGAAGATAGCAGAATGCAAGGATAACAATGGTTTCGTTATGCCAGCTTCCCTGGCTGGCCATAAAGGTGTGTGAGACTTTACCATTAAATAGTACATAGAAAAAAAATATCTGTACTTTTACAAAAGATTCCTTTGAAACCAGTGGCCAAGAAATAGATGGTAATACTACAAGAAAGATATTGTAACTTTCTACAACTCATGGCTAGGTTATTTATGCATATATGTAAATACGTTTTTTCGAGATAATACTGAGTATTTCTGACGAAGATGGGAAGTTTTGTTTTAATTGATGTTACTTTAAATAATTTTTTTACGAACCATGAAATAAATAATCAAATATTCAATAATTTGACTATTTTGTTTTATTATGCTTATTATTGTTTGCAGTTAATACTGGAAAGCTATTAACTGAACTGTTTACAAATATCTTTAACTAGTGGAGGTACTGGGACAACACAGCAGAAATGCCAGGGTAGGAATCTAAACCCAGTATTACTGCGAATACTATTTTGTAGCGATACAGTTGTTTTAATGTAATTGTACAAATTTTCAAATATCTTAAAATTTACATGAACATTTCTGCTTCATGAATATTTCTGCTCCATTCAACTTCACGGTCAAGGTTGACAAATTCCCCACACGCACGCTGTCAAAAGGGCCATGCACTCAGCTGCTCGAAACAACCATATCTACACTCGGTTCCGCGAAGCCTGAGTCCCCCTTTGAACTTGCTATGTGAGATTCAATAAACTAACCGAACAAGTCATCATAATAAATTGAATTTAAACTTAAGAGCGTGAAATGGGATTGCAAGATAAAAAAGAGAATGTAACAGCTAAAGTTTATCATTTTTTCTGAAGGCCGTCACTGAAAACGATAGTATACCTTAACATTGTCATTGAAAACATACCCCACAGTGCGTATAAAACTGTATAAAGCATTTTAAAAGTTATATATACACAGTTTTTTATACGAAATATATGAGCATTCTTAATAATATCGCCATACAAATGCGTTAAAAAAAATTACTGCCATGTAAATATAAACAGCATAAAAATATTATCTCAAACACTCTACACTCACAAACACATATTCCAATAGATAACAAGGTTATAAAAATATCAAAATATCAATTAAGGTAATATCACTAATTGGAGCGCTCCTAAATATGTTCCTCTGGCCATTCAAAATCATTGCGAAATTTCATGTTCATTTCCTAACAGGCTCGCCCATACAACTTCTGCGCGCACATTCAGTTACTTAATTCATGAGTCATTCGTTACAGTTACGTATTATCGTCAGCTCAAAATTCCCGTCAGTAAACACAGGAAATTTCTAAGGCAGGAAGGCAAAATTCGCTGTTTATACTGATATGGAGCATTTATATTTTATGTCAAAAATATCTTCTGGATACATTATATATATATATATATATATATATATATATATATATATATATATATATATATTAGCATTTAAAGTTCTTAAATTCTGGACTAAAAATGAATGATATTTTAAAGTTTTTTTATCAAATTCTGATATTCACTCATTCCAAGCTTTTTTTTTAAAATTGTATTTCACACATATTTTAATCACATTTGTTTACCAATAATCAACTGTCTTTGTTTTATAAAGCTCAACATTGGAAAACACCAATAATAGCTTTAAAATAACATTTAAAAATAATAATAAGTTTATGAAATATGCACGAATAAACATATTATGAACAATATTATAAAGACAAACGACAAAGCAAATAAATTTTTAACGCAACAAATATTAAGAAAAGAAATACTTTTCACCAAAGCAAAAGACAAATTTTTTAATACTTTAATAGCTTTATCTTTTTTGTTACTTTTAATAGTGACATTTTTTGTTAAGAATATAAGTTTTTAAATACGGTATTGAAATAATTGCAGTTTTAATTATTTTTTTTCCAGCCTTCATTACTTGCTGTTGGTATGAGAAGCCATGTTCCTATTTGTATGCAGCGTGCAAAATTTGGTTACTGTTAAGAGCGTACGTGTTCCACGTACAAACAGCTAGGTGGCGGAAAAATTAACTTTAGTCGAAAATTTTAAAATATTTCTCCCTCCATATATATACTCATTATGTTAATCATACTAATTCGCGTTCCAGTAATTTTTTTGTTATAATATTTTTAATAAACATAATACCAAACAATAGTGATTCAATATCTCTCATTACATAAACGATAAAATACTTTGATAAAAACCGAATTGGGGAATTATTTAATTACATTAGAATTATGTTGAACATTTAACTTGAAACGTTTTTTAAACGATTCATGCAAAGGGAAATTTTTATTTAATGCACTTTTTTTTGGATATACGCCATTGCAGTTTTGCACTATTTGACATGGAAAAATTATGAAGAAAAACAAACAGAAATAAAAATATGAAGATAAAAAAATTACGGAAAACAAGACTGAATCAGCTGATGTCGGACAAACATATTTTTATTTCTATTATTTATTTTCGGAATTGAAAAACAGTGCACAACTGCAATGGCGTATATAAAAAAAACTGCATTAAATTTAATTTGAAGTTTCAGTCGGCATTTTCTTTCTATAAAACTTAAATTTTTTTAGACCACAGCTTTCATTGAAAATTTAATATCCATTATAATTATACTTGGTGTCTTATAATTTTAAAAAGGTAGACATGTTAGACAAACTTATATGAAAAAAAATTAAAAAAAAATTATCTAAGCTTTACACACCTGTACCTACAAATCTTGAATACGACGCTCAAAGACCGCAATACGTCACCGCAACACTTCTTCCTTGACCACGGAAGAACTGGATGGTCGACTCCAATTCGAAGAACTCCGGTGGGCGCCACCACTCTCCCAATTAGGTGCCGCGCTACCCCTCCCACCCGCGATCGGCCGGAGTGCCCGACGAACAGGGCCCGAGGCAGAGGGAGCGAGTGTGCTCTGCCGCGAGTGTGCTCTCTCGACGTCCGAACGGAGTGCGCATTCGACGCGGCTTAATTGGTCACTCGGGCGAGAAAGCGACGCGCGGGCAAAGGCGCGAATGTGTAATTGCGCGTTGGCGAAGGAGTAGGCGGAGCGAGTGAGTTCTGTGCCAGATGGGTTTGTTGAAGAGCAGAGTGATGGGCGAGGGGTTGAAGTGCGCCGGCTTGGACGCTGAAATCGTGGGTGGAGAAGGACGAAAGTAGGGACGGGGTCCGGGAGAGTCCATCAATCCAGAATCAACACCGGCGCGGGAGGGACAGCTAGGGGTGGTTCCCACCCCTTCACCACCCTCTGACGCTCGACTGTGTCCACCAGCACCCTGCCGCCCCATTGTGTAAGAAGAGGGGGGGACCAAATATTTGTCATGGCTCTTCACCCGCTCCTGAGGACGTTCGCGAACCTTCCTCACCCCTTCGCTTTTCGCAACCCCAAACCCCTTCCCAGCATCCACCACGAAAGTGGACGCACCCACCCCCTTCCCCCCTTTCTTTCTCGGGGAACCAACAACCTCCCCTCTCGGACCATCCCTTATCTGCGCAGCCGAGAGCTCAGCACACACGCACAATCTAGTTGTGAGAGGACCCGGAAACCAGCGAGATTTTTTTTTGTTTGTTTACTCCGCACCCTTTTTCTCGATCCGAACTTATTTTTTTCCGCTCCCTCTACGAAAACACAATACCTCCACACTGGATGGTGAATCCTCTCCTGCTTTTTATTTTCACCTTGTTGGCATCGCCTTCCGAGCTGGAAGGAAACAGGTGGTCTCTAAAGCAATTTAATTTACACATCCCTAATTCTTGGAACTCCCAGGGAGTAATGGATTTCGAGTTGCGCATTGTTTGCGACAGACAGGACTACCAGAAGGTGGACAGCAAAGTATATTTTATTTATTTTGTGTAACGAACATGTCAGTATCCATATCACAGATGATAGGTACTAGTATATATTTAAAATTAATTTCTCAATCCAAAATTTGGCAAATATATTAAATTTGTAACCATAGATCCCGAAAAGGTATATTCCTTCTTTTTGAAGTTTCGTAACCGCAAATAGACTACACAAAATATTTTTCAAAATATTTTTGCAATATTTGAAAAAGGAATATATTTATTTCTAAATAAAAATATTATTAAATCAATATATATTTTTTTTACATGATTGGGGACTTGTGTTTGAGAATATAAATTAATTTTATTTGTGATTTAGTAAATGCAGTCAGTTTATGATGCGTGAATCAACAAATGTATGATTTCATATAATAATTAAAGTTTCTACCATTAAAGATTGTACGAAATTCAAGAGATATTAATTTCAATATGAACAAGTTTTTGTTTGAAATATGTTTCACTAAATATGTAAATGTATAAATGATTGTATATAAAATCTAAATGATGTATTCTTAAAAATATTTAATTCATAGCTATTTACATAAAAAAACATATGAATTATTCCCAAAATGAAAAAACCTAAACAAGGTAATTTTAGAAGGAAAAGATAAATGTGTAACTCAGCAAAAGTTAACATATATGAATATTATTTGTCCGTTATGCATTCCTAAATAATTAATCTGTTTGCGATGAATCTGTGCACACTTGACCTTTTTAACAGGAGGAATATCACTGTTTAGGTGAGATTTCAATTAAAAAACCTTAAAGAAGAATTTAATTATACTAGATGATAATTTGCTATTTCATTGTTAATGCATCGTTCATCAAATATTTAACATTTTTGCACACTTGACCTTTGAAACACGAGGAAGGTTACTGTCTAGGTGAGATAACATTCAATAGGTGGCGCACGAATCGTATCGCATAGTTACCAGTAAATATTTGATGACAGTTCCTCTTTTCTATGTTCCAAACAATGGTGGTGCATGATTCGTATTCATGGAGGTGTCAACTTGTTCGCAATTGGATAGCAAAACAAATAGTACCTATCTTTTCAAAGGCTAATATGTATGCAATAAATGAAAGTTAGTTTGTTTTTCCCGTATGTGTTCCTATACCATTCATCCGATTGCGATGAAACTTTGGGAAGCTGTTGGTCAGATGCCCGCAAAAGTTTCTGAATTAAAACAACAATTTTACAATGGGTGGCGCGCGAATAGTTCAAACAAATGTATTTCATATAGTTTAGCGGCAGTTCGTGTTTTTCGTTTTATGAGTGCACACATGTGAAAAAATTAAATTGAATTAAATATAAAAGTGTGATAGATAGACCGAGATAGAGTGATATAGGAGATAGTGTTATATAAAGATACTTGGAGCGATAGTGAGAAATAGAGATAGATAGAAAGATAGAGTGTGATAGAGAGTTTATAGAGAATTAAATAGCAAGATAATAAATATATAAAAAGATTTATAGACATATTTAGAAGGAGAGATACAGAGATGTATAGAGGAGAGATATAGATATATTGAGCTATAGAGGAAGATATAGATATATATTTATGAAGATATATATATATATATATATATATACATATATATTTATGTAGATAGAGAGATGGAGAGAGATGGATAGATATAAATATATAAAGAGATTTAAGAATAAATTTAGAGGGATAAATATATAGAGAGATATTGAAAAAGATATAGATATACAAAGCGAGATAAATAGAGGGAAAGAGAATTATAAATATGAAGAGATGGGTGTATATGTGTACCCATTTCAAACAAATTTAAAAAAAATTAATGAGGCATTGCAATTCATGCTGGTCATTAGCTAGTTTATATTATATAAGTCTAATTCTTTAATCGCATCAGCAAAATATAGAATGTATCATCAGCAATTACTGAAACCCTGACAAGTACCCAACCAATATTGGTGTACTCACAACCAAGTGTGATACATTTCCGTGAGTTTTAAATGTAAGCAGGCATATACCATACAGGAAAGACAATGATTCACTAAAATTGGACTAGTCTCGAACATATCCGAAGTATGCTGTTCACTAGTTCATCACAGAGCAGCGGTGGGGAAAAAAAAAAATAATTTTGCGTGAATTTGTATGAATTTGAGTAATTTCATTTTGCTACACTACCATAACAAATATTTTATTTTTGTTATAGTTACATAGGCATCTCAAAATTTATCCTCCCAAAAAATAAATAAGAAAAAAAATTTGTGAGTATTTTAATCATGTAATAAGTACACCTAACATACCTCAAATGTTTTCTTTGAAAACGACAACTACCTACAGTGCTTGAGCACAGGTTGTTCGGTTGCCTGACTTGGGATTAGACAACTCTGTCGCTACTTTTTTTGTCACACACATTCTGATAAATACAGGTCATTTAAATAATATTTACTTAAATATTTCAACTTTCTGTGCTGTGTTCTTGATCAACCATGGCACCAGATTCAAATGAGACAGGTGCCTATGCATGCAAGGAGTGATGGTTGGTAATTGATAATAATCACAGCAAGAATAAAAATAGGAATTTCAAGTCATATTTTACATCTCATAAGCAAGGATTCACACAGACAGTTTGAAAATTTACGTACGAAGGTCAGAAAATTTTTTGATGTGACAACGTCTCAATAAATCGATGAACGCCGGCTGCACGCACGAAAAAGTGTCACACTACGGATGTCCCACTACGGATGTGTTCTGTTTGCTCATTGTACGCATGCGTGACATCTCTCTTCATGCTCATTGTACCCATGCGTGGCATCTCTCTTCCACTCGATTGGAACAACCATCGATTTGACTTTTCAATCATATTTTCGTCGTTTGAATTATTAATATTATGTAATTTAACGATCGTCCACCGATTTTCAGCACAATCGGTACGGTTATTTAAAAGTAATGTTGAAAATTCAAATACGTTTTGAACCAACAATGGTGTTTTACAGTTACACATAATAATTCAAATTACACCCGGGATCTTCTGCACAATGTTTTAAAAAATATTGTAACACATTATAAATAAGTTTGGTGTATTTGGGATGCGTATTTGTTATAAAATAGTGTTAATATGATACCCCTACCGTGAACAAACTTTTTATAAATATATATATTTATATATATATATCATTTGAAATTACATTACCTTAGTATGGCCTCGTGGGCGTGTGGTACCTAACTCATAATTTAAAGATTGTCGGTTCGAAACCCGGCAGCTGCGAAATTTTTTTTGTACTTGTAAAAATAAATATGGCGCACGCAAAATTTCAAAAGTAATAAATATATTTGAATTAATGAATGCAAATAAAAGTAAATTTATTAATTCAATTGCACTTTTCATTTCACTCCTTTGTATCCGTACAAAATAGTGATAATTCAATAAAAATGATTAAATTTTATTCATAAAAGTATGCAGAGGTAGATTTTATCATGCAAAAGATTGAAAAATTAAATTAAAAAAATTCTTCCTCAAAGAATATAATATTTTTAATGCCTAAATGGTTTGGTTGCAAAAACCTATTACGGCTCAGTCTCAGGCCGAATATGATATTTCATTTTCTTCGGGATCAATCATTTCATCAATGTTTTGTTATGACGTTGTCACGTTAAACTATCGTCCGTAAACCGACTTTACTGACAACCAATTTTTTTCTCTTACACCATGCGTTTGTTTTTGAAGGAGTAACGGACAGCTTACACTTATTTGAGCCTCTTTTTATCGAAATGAAGGATGCACACACTTAAAAATAATAAATATATTTTTCTTTTATAAACATTTATTGTGTCACCTAATAATGAAACAATTATTTCATACTAATGAGATGCAAACTTGCACTTCGCTGTTTCCAAATGGTAAGGACGCATCCTTAACTATTATACCTGACATAACCAAATGATATATTAATATAAATTCAGCATTTAGTGAGAAACAATTCGTGAAAGGATGTAAAATTATTTCGACATTAACACAAACTGGTAGTTATTTGCAGTGTTTACAGTCTTTCCGTAATAGAATTCTTAGCATTGGGATTTTTATTCATTCTAAATTAATAGATCGGAAAATAATAAATACACATAAAAATCTGGATGGCAATTTGCTGGTCCAAAGTACTTTTTATCGTCACATTTATTCTAAAAGGAGCACCACAAACCTCTCAAAGACCAAAAGGATTCACGAAACGATGCTAGAGACTCGTTCTTTCACGTCCTCGTCACCCGTCGTCAATCATCAACTTTCACGAAAGTTTGGAACTGTTTTAAAAATTAACAAAAAAATGAACAACATCCTTTAAGACACATTTTTTTCAAGAATCCTTTAAGCTAAATGTTCCTTTAAGAAGGTGTTTGGAAACAGTATTTAAGTCTACATTTGACTACCCATTAACCCGATAACCTGTAAAACACTGCAATCCCTCCGAACTTACAGCTGGCTCCTTATGACATTCACGCGTGTGAGCTGCTGTGCCAAATTGGGTCACGAGGTTGACTGGAAGCATAATGAGGAAGCAGTCACACACACATACCGCTGCCAGAGTCACGCAACTTTCACCGGTGCCCGGATCGGCAGGCATGGATGTGGTGTCCAGGAACTCGGCCGTAAATTACTTTTAAGTTAATTTTTTTTTGAAAAATTAATAAATAGTGCTCGTTCAGTTCTGAACGAGTAATTGGTCGTTAATTGAATATATTAACGCTGACATGGACAGGGAGTGAAAGATGTGGGGGGGGGGGGGGTCGGAAGAAAGTACTCGAGGGCTGCTGTGTGGGGCTTAATGACCTCCATGCATCACGCGGTATATCGGAGAGCCGCGGGCGGTCTTATAGCTGTTCGTAATTCACTAAGCGGGGAAAGCTAGTAATCGGCGCAAGGAGATAAGCGGCACTGAAATTACCCCCCCCCCCACTCACCCCCTCACGATCTTAATCTTTTAAAATAAACTCCCGCAGAAGAGATGGTGTGTAGAGGGACGAATTTTAAACGTTCCATAAACTAGCCGTGCAGGTTATTGAGAACACCGAAGAGCCAAGAGAGATGGAACAGGGGCCAAGGGGGGCATAATGGCTTGGCAAACCTTTATCCCCCCCCTCCGGCCCTAATTAGTTTTCTCGGGCGACTCAGAAAGTCTCTCTCCCATTTGCCTTCTGCACCAGACAAGTAGTCTGCTCAGGCGTTTGATGTAGTTCCTCCAGTTGGCATAGTCCCCCTGCGCCTCTTCGAATGGAATATGCCGCAACGCAAGCGGACCAAGATAAGAAAACTGGTTTGTGTCTTACTCCCAAAATGCGAGCAAACATTACTTTGTGGTGCACCGAGTAATACACATTTATTTACCTACTGCATATCATTGTAACTTATTTATTTAGAAAAAAATTGATGTTTGCAATGTAATAAGAAGTTACGTCATGCATTAGTCGTTTTAAAATATTATTTGAAAGGCCATCCCTTTAAATTTATTAACTTTATTTCCGAAATTGCGCAAATGAATAATATATTAATTTATATAATAATAAAAAAATATTTTTTAAATATAGCTCATAAGTGAAACTCGTTTTAATTATAGTCAGAATTGCTTTAAATAATAAAATTGTCATTTTAAACAATTTTATAGCTTTACTAAGCAGTTTTTATGTTTTAATACTGATTATAAGGCCCTAAAGCCCTTCTAAGGACGCTATGAGCCTACTAGCGTGTGATCAAAGTTTATCAAAGCGTGTGTGATTCCGAGAGAATTAAGCGTATATAAGTTTCTTAATTCAGGGCATTTATAAGCATGTATTGTTTTATTTAATTGAAAAAAAAGTTTGTTTCAAATCTTAATGGCATGTTGATATGTTTCGCACGGCAAATGGCTGCAATAGTTCCCTCGCACAACATCTCAGCTAGGCCATCTCTGCTGGCGGAAGAAGCTAGTCCGACTAGAGAGCCTGTCTAGACCAGACGTGTCACTCCCCGCTCCTAGAGACTGTGTTCTCTTGCACTCCTCGTGTTGGAAGTTGGTGTGTATTGTCTTTTGTTGGTTGTCAAATTGTGTGAGACAACTGGCGCTCTCCGGACTAACTCGTTACCAGCGCCGCAGCTACCCACGTGGACAGCGAGCTTAAACAGTATCCGCGCACATTACTCTTAGTCGGAACACCCGGAGTTGGAGACCAAACCCCGTAGCCTTGCTGCCCTGTCAAGTGGCCGAACCCCTTTACCCTCTCCTTGCTGTGTCAGTCTGCGCACAGCCTTCAAACCACGCAGATTGGCTTCCTTCCTGACTCGTTCAACCCCACCAGTGAGCTGTGCTGTGACAATCTTCTGTCACACAATCATCCTAGTAGACTTTTGTTTTCCATCACTAAAACCTTTTAATGATAGTTAATGACTAAACACATGATCCGTTTTAAATAAACATTATCTCTTTTAATCGAAATATTATTCTAAAAATTTCTAGAAAAAGCCTTAAATGTGACATTTAAAAAAAAAGGCCTTTTTCTTTTCGGGTGCACGTTCAGAGTTTAAGTGGTATAAACGTACCAACTAAAATTATATTCAGATTATTTAAAAAAAATTATATTCTTTTAATAACCAAATAGAATAAAGATATAAATAATTCTAAAATAATATATATTGAAAAACATTAACTTCTTTTTAGTAAAGTAATATGTTTCTGTATTTTAAATGGAATGATGGCTGTTTGTACTTAAATAATTAATTTGTAATATGTACAGTGAGTAATTAAAATCTGAAAACTCATTCTGCGACAGCAATTAGAAAATTAGTTTGATTTAATGCAAATTAAAATAATGGCTCAAAATAATCTAAGATTTTACACAATTCCTATTCATCAGATTATATGTTTTATAAAGCACACTAAAAGAAATTAACTAATTTAATACGTTATTTTTATGAGTAGGGAAAAAGGAACTGATAGCTACAGTTTTATTTATTATACAAATAATTACACTTAATGTTAGTTTAAAAGCATCCAAATAAGATAAGTAAGTCCACGTTATAACCTTACCACTAGAGCTCGGCTCGACAGTGACTCTCTCTGCTGTTGGTCTCTTACCTCGCAACTCTGTCTCAATACACTGCCTCGAACTACTTTCAGGTCCCAGCACATATAAAACACCGTCCAGATGCACAGATCAACGCACATGAAGTGCGACGCTCGCCGCTCGCTATCGCTCAACAAGGGATAAAACACCTTTTTACTTCACTGCCTCGCAGACCGACTCAGCCGTTTATGTACCCCTCAAGTCTCGCTCTGGAAAGGTATCGGAGCCCTTCGAAGTGTCTCGTCCTCAGAATACCCGACTTAACAACTGAAACTCCAAAAAAAAAAAAAAAAAAAAAAAAAAACAATGACGTGCTAGTGATGTGCCGCTCCTAATAGTATTACCTCAGAAGGACGGGCGCTACCTGCCCGGGAGGTGGGGCCACCCCTGGATACCCCACTGGCCGGCGCGCTGGGCTGACAGGCCTGCCTCGTTGCCTCGTCTCCAGCATCCTCGTAACATAAGTGGTTAACATATCTATCGGAAACAAAATTATACACGCTTTCAATACATAAAACTATTTGTAAATCTATCTAATTTAACAATAATTTTAGTCATTGGAATTAAGTAGTATGATTTTTATGTTAAATAATAACTACAATAAATAATTTTAAATCTGAAAATTATGACTCTTTACTCATCAGAAAAAAAATCCAAAGAACCAATAAAAAAAGTGGTTTAGCCAAAAACAAAGATCATATACAACATATTGCCTAAATGTTTGAAAAATGTTGTTTATTGAATGGTCAAAAAAATATTTTTTGTTAAATACATTAATTTAATGGAATGATTTTTCCAGATGTCATAGTATAATAAAAGCGACTTTATGAAAGTAAAATAAATAATTTACTAACAAACTAATACAAATTTCTTATGTAAAGGTACGTTAACTAGTGTATTTTACAGTGATCATTCTTCAAAAATAGTACTATTCTAAAATGTATAACATCATCTATAAACTATTAAAATATTATAAGTACTGTTGTATATTTTAGCTTGATTTAAATGAAAATCACTTAATTATAATGACTGGCATTTCTGACTACTTTTTCGAATTGACCTTATGTTCCTCTTTATATAATTTCACACGAGGAACTAAACCACCATGAAACTGAATTTTACTAAACGGATATTTTCATTAAAGGCCATTGATTCAAAATTTGTACGAAATTCTTAATCTTACTAGACTCATTTTTCAACACTTGCGTCGTTTGACCTTGGTGATTAATTTTACATACTCTGAGGTAACGGTTTGAACCAGGTATCGTGAACAGGAAGCAAAAAAGACCAGCAATTATTCAACTACACAAGCAGATGATAATTTCCTATGAAAATTTAAGTGTGAGAAAAAAAATGCGCTGGAGAATAAATGACATACTGGTATAAAGCAGCAGTCAGCCCATTTGTTCATTATGTCCGACTGGACTCATCATTAGATCTGTCTTGCAATCGCAAGTGAAATGCATGCTTACCGCTAAGTCGCTCGCTCTGAGACTTTAGAAAACTGGGAATTTAGATTGTCCTCTAGCAATTAAACATTATGATTATGAATTAGTCCCGTTGGATAAAAAAAAATTCATCGAATGACACATGGCTTGAATCGACAGAAAATTCATTGCTCATTCAAAGTTCGCAAGCATCGTGTATTTAGGCTTCACATGGCCATTTTCTTTAGCTCAGGTGGCCAAACTGAAGGAAAAAGACGCCACAGCAGAGAAACATTAGCAAAACAATCTTTATTGGGAATAAATGAGACGCGGTTTTTGGGTCCGTGCTTAATCCTCCTAACAACACGGGGTCTACCCATCATGTTGGAACACTCGCAGGCACTTGGAAAACAATCCCGCTCTGCGGGTGGTATCCTCCGCACCATTAGGCGCAAACGTGCCTTCGCGGTGAACAAGCATGCGCATTCGTAGCAACTTCGTCAGTTTCAAAACGAAACTTTACAAATGAAATCTCTTAACGAATTTACAAATAGTTTAAAAATTACGAAGTTAACAATCATACAACTTGAATGCAAATAAGTATTAGAGTGAGTCTTGGCTTGCAATGACCTACAAAAAAGAAAAAAAATATTTTTGTATAATTTACAAAAAAAAAAGGAAGAAAAAAAACTAGTTTTGAAAAGAAACAACGTAACTTATTTTTAAGGTATTGACATTTAGTATACATAATTTAATGTTAGTGGTAGAATAACCCGTTTAACTATATAAAATGCTTTTAATATTTCGGTCAAAATTAATACAAATACACATTTAAAAGTTTAATTTAAAATACTAAAAATTAAAAAAAATCTGTATACTGTAGTTTGCCAAAATTTTATCAATACTTTTTGCATGAAAAGTGATACTTATTCAACTGCGTAATTTATCACCATTTCAACATTTTGTAAAAATTCCATCTACTGAAATAAAAACGGATTTTTTTTTTGTTTTTAATTTGGGATGCAATGTCTAAGATTTCAGTTTCACGCAAAAATAAAATCTGAGGCAGTTGGGCATATATTTAAACGAGGGAAAATCATACCCAACTTATGCAGTTATACTACGAGACAGTATGAATACAAGCCAAAACGTCAATGAAGAAAATGAAGTTTAACGTTTTGAATATATATATATTTTCAGTTAATTCAAAAGAAGATGGTCGGTTGTCTTAACCAATCCACTTGGAACAACATTTTGCCTGGATGTCTGAGCGGAGTGATACGAGTGAACCCGGGGAAGGCGGCCCTGTGACCACTCAGCTAAGAGCTACCAACTCCTGGGAGCGAAGTTTGGACCGCGATTAAAAGCCCCTCGTACGCCACAAAGAAGCGCCGGCCCGGCTTGGAGCCCAGGGGAGGGAGTGGAAGTCGATAAGAAGGATGAAGAGAAGCGAGGAGGAGGGGAAGGTGGACGTGTTAGGATAGCGCCGAGCCATGTCGGCGCTATCCTTTCTCATCTTCAGAGCGAGTTAGCGGTAATTGGACGGGAAGAGAAGGGCGCGCGCGAGTTGGCGCGGCAGCTGGCGCGAACAGCAGTAGAGCAAGAAAGGAGCGGGGGTGGTGGTTGGGGGTGACCCCTAGTGTTCAGGCAACCCCGCCGAACCCGCGTGCTCCGCGGGAAAGTCGCCCCCCCTACGGGCGGCAGGCGGCAGCGGCACTTGAGGACGTCGTGTCGCCGCGAGCTGGCGCCTGGAATTAAACTGCGGGTCGCACGGGCCTCCGGATATGCCCCTCCTGCAGGAAAATGCCAATTAATTTAGGCGGCTGCCTCCACGTGCCACGGTGCAGCGCCGCTTACGACGGTACATCATTGTTACCAATACTGGGTAAATGAAAACTAAGATATGAACATTTCAAAAGCTATTTAAATACAATAGGTACACAGAAGAATGTCCCAGGTATAAATTCCAAAGGCATGAACTCTGGGAGTTGCCATAAATTGTTCAAGGTCAAAATTAAAGAGTAGCTTAAACTGTTTTAGATAACCGCATGCGCAAGTACTGCTTTGTTGTTTTCTCGCTTGCAGCATCATCTATGTTGAAATGATGTTTTTTTTTTCCAATTAGTAGGATGTGAAACTGTAAACTTTACTTGGTAACATGATGCAGACCCTCCCCATTTGAATCTCTTTGTATGAGAGTGGTAGAACGCTTAAGTCCATGGCCTTTGGATTTGTCGTAATGGTCTAAAACAGAGCATTTTTTCGCTGGCCTCCACGTTTACATGAAATAACGTTATGCGAATTTTTCCTTTGATGCTTTATAAAAATTTCATGTCTACGTTGTGCCGCTACCTAATGATTTTCCAGAGTTGAGACACAGAATTGAAGAGGCTATTGATTCCATTACTCCGGAAATGTTAACCAAAGTGTAGGAAGAATTGTACTTTAGGTTAGATGTGTGCCGTATAACGAAATGTACCTACATTTAATATTTGTAAGAAAAACTAGATTAGTTTACCTTTAATTTCATGTTGATTTGTCGTAAATAGTCTAAATTAAACTTTTATGATGCACCATTGAAACTGGAAGATATTTTGATGGACATCCTGCAGATCCTATACCTTCAGGAAAATTGCACTATTTCTATATCACAAATTTAATGTAAAAACCTCACATGCAGTATTGGCGTGAGTTCGTTGGGGCATTCATTAAACGAAATTGACTGTGTTTGAATTGAAAATTTCTCACAATATTGCTGTAAGTTTGTAGCCGGCGATTCTCTAAATATTAAAACATAGGCCTACTTTTATTTTAAACGCAGAGATTGGTGAAATATATTTCGTTATACATGTTAAAAAAATTCACCTGAATATTCCAGCTATCTCCGATTGTATAAATTTGCCTTCAAATGTACATATCTAGCATGACGTATTCAAAACGCACGCACATAGTAAACTTTCATTATGCTTGATTACTGAGACAACTCTAAGAAAAATAACTTTTTATATCAATAAAAAAAACGGAGATATAAGGAGATGCTTTGTACATTGTGTACATACTTTATACAAGTAACAACAAAAATAATTCGTAAGTGGCATAAAAACGCATGTTGGGCTGAAAATGTTTAGTTTACCTGAAGTGCAATAAGGTACTAACCCACCCATCCTCCGTTGTGCACGCGACTCAGTTGAATTGAAAAGCGGCCTAACCACAGCACGCCACCCCCCCCCCCCCGGGTCCGGCATTCCACGTCACGCCCCCCGTGAAGAATGCCGCAGCCTTGTGGACCGCGTGCGAGCGGCCTGCCCAGGAAGCATTCGGAACACCGGGGTGTGAGAATATGCGGCGAGTCGGGCATTCCGCGCGAGGAACGTCGAGAATCCCGCATCCTCGCAGTGCGACTTAACCGCTGCGTCATTCATCACAGGAGGTATTCCCGAGCTCCGAATTACCTTCCTTTTTAAAATCCCGAAAATTGCACCGATTTGTGCCTTAGACAGTGTGCTCGCCAACAATTTAAACTAACGCTTTCTGGTTGCATTTCTTACAATCTATTAATTTCTATATTACACATATATATATGTAATTATAATAAACTTTTAATATTTTTGACGTGACAACGTCTAATAAATAGACGAACGCCCGCTACACCCACGAAAAAGTGTCCCGTTACGCTGTGTCCCGTTGCGCTCATTGTACGCTTGCGCTTCATCTCTCTGTCTCTTCCACTCGATTGGAACAACCATCGATTTGACTTTTTCGAGGCACATTAAACTTGAAACACTCCCATTCGTTTCCTACTTTTCCTATCATCGTCCAGTCCTTAACAGAATAACACAGATTGGAAGAAGTTAAATAGCAAACATGTATAAAAGTTATAGTTAAAATAATCTGTTCGTTAAAGTAATAAACATATTTGAATTAATGAGTGCAAATAAAAGTAAATTTATCAATTAAATTGTAGATTTCATTTCACTCCACCTTTGTATCCATAAAAAAGTGATAATTAAAAAATCATTCAATTTTATTCATAAAAGTATGCAATCATTTCATTAATGTTTTGTTATGACGTTGTCACGTTAAACTATCGTCCGTAAATCGACTTTACAGACAACCAATTTTTTTTATATAAAAGTAGACGAAGATATTTTCAAAACGAATATTTCCGTTTTTCAATTACGTTTCACCATAATAGCACTTTTCTTGCTCCAACGTTTCGGTTTATGTACACCTTTCTTAGGAAGCAAATTTCTGGCGAATAAAAAATAAAATACACACCTCAAGGACATTTTATATGTCTACTAATGTAAACCTGAAACAAAGTGAATTATTTATAACTGACTGCGGTACCCTTTCGTCGGGATTACGCAAAGCGTGGAAACGAACTCACTTACGTAATGTGTTATGACTAATTTATTTTGTATGTTTATTATTTGGCTCCTAAAATAACATGTCTGAGAATAAAAATCACAACTTTTTTAAATTTCTTTAGTGGTTAGATCTAAACAATAGAAAGAATCTCTATAAAACAATTTATGTATATATTTCATACTTGGTTTTTTATTATTTACTCCTTTAATGAATTCTTTATAAAACTAAAAAGTAAATATTTTTAAAACTTTTCTGAATGAATTCCGCAGTTTGTAAGTTTTGACCAATATATATTTGCTTGGTTAATA